>NW_020824818.1:2483750-3097500 GCF_003285875.2 Drosophila novamexicana
ATTTATACAATTTTTTTAAAATATATGTGTTAATGATGTTTCTATGCTTTCAATAATTTATGTATTATAGTTTATTTATTTAATTTATTTCTTTGATGAATAAGTTAACTTTTGAAATTATTTTCATAATTTTATTGTATGTTCAATTTACATGGTTTATATCTTTTAAAAATTTATTTTCTATTCATTTTAATATATATATATATTTGTTAATATTAATTTATTATTTACATTTTATCAATTAAGGAATAAATTAAGAATTTATTTTGTTTTTATATTTATAGAATTTATTATTATATAAAAAATGGATTAATTATATTTTTAGCAATTTTCATGATTTATTGTTGTTAAGATTGCGTGTTATCATTTCTTAAATTATTAAGTTCTTTATTTTTTATAGAAACTTTTTTATATTTAAAATTTAAAACCTCGTATTCATCAATGCAATCCAGTAAAATATATGTAAATACTTGCCCACAGCCAGTCTTTTTTTCGATCTAATTTCCTTATTGAACCAATCGGTGTTTATCAATTGATTATCACCTTGTTCATAATCGATATTATAAATACATTGCATTTACAAATTCCATCATAAACACCTTTTTATTTATTTAAACACTTTTTAAAGAATACCATCGGTACCCTTTCCCTTAAGCATATTTTGTATAAACTACAATTTTGCTGCACATAATACCATTTTGAATTTGATTTGCTCAGATTTTGGCAGCGTTATGTTATTTTTTTCAACAAATTCTTTTTACTATGGATTCTATAGTAACAGGCTTTATTCAATTGCTTACAAAATTAAAATATTGCCAAAGCAATTGGATGTTGCTTTGGCATAAAGGAACCAGAAAAAACTTAGTCTAGCCGCATAGCCGGTACTTACTAAATAACAATAATTTAGTCTGTACAGCTACGAATTGATATAAATAAATGCTACTGTGTGTGTGCGTGTGTGTGTGTGTGTGTGTATGTTGTGTTGTGTGTTATGAGTATGTAACTAAATAGAAATTACAACAAAATGCGGGCGGTACTACTTATAACTATGTGAGTGCAGTTTTGTGATGGTGTAATAGTCAGTGCTAAAGACAGGGGCTAATCTCATATGAGGCCCACTGCATGGGGTGTCCAGACAATGCTGAAGGCCCTATTGAAGACCTGCTTCATTTTATGGACGCCAAAGAGCAGCAGCCAATAGCAGATGATCATCAGAAAAATGCCAACAAAAGTCACCAGACAACGCATGGGATTATGCCAGTCCAGTATGGGATAAACATAGGGATTGCCGAATCTGTGTGAAATATAATAAGCAGACAATTAATAAATCAATCTTTAGAACTCTTTAGAAGTGCGGGCTACTTACTCGTCGGTGCCACCACAAATGTGATAGATGAGGGTAAATAAGAAGAATGCTATGGCCATGCACATGGTCTGCACCATATGCAGCAATCGCAATGGAAATGCCACGATTAAGAAATCGATCAGCATACATATGCTATTCAAGGCATGCGTTATCACGCTGATCGCCGGAAAACGTGTTGGCTTGTCTACGCATATACATAGAATAGAATTTAGCATATTTTGTTAGTCTCCTGTTGTCAGTTGCACTTACTCATGCGTCCATTTAGAAATATCCAGTATACTGTGGAGATGACCAGTGCCATTAGCAGTGACATATTGTGCAGCCACCAATAGATCTTCAGGCCGGACGTTGTGCTGGCCTTCTGGCCCGCTTCCTGTACCAGACTCCGCACATTCTGCAGATCGAAGTGCCAGCGTGTGACATGCACGGCGGCGAGCAGCATGGTGATCGTGATCAGACCAAAGCCCCAGTTGGTCATGTAGATAAAAAATTTGCCATCGCAGAATTGCATAATGATGCAAGTGATGTAAACGCCCAGAAACAGTAACGCCCATATCCAACGATACAGCAAGTAAATTGTGCTGACTTCATTCTTTTGCCACTGATTAAAAGACAGAATGAGAGAGAGAGAGGGGCTTAATAAGCTATATATGTCGAAAGTCAAATTCTTTGCAAGATCAATTTAATCTTTGATATCATCAAAGTTCTATATTCTATATTCTATTCTATATTTTATATTATTTATGTTATATAATATTTAATTATATGATTCACTAAATTAGTTAGCAACAGAAATATATGTGTTAGCTCGAAGAAATTCAATTTTTATAACCAAAGCATTGTTTTTTGGTCAATTTATATTAAACTAAACGAAACTGTGAAAATGTTAAGCTAACTAGTTCTTTTTATTTTATTCAACATAATAGTCTTAATAGTTTAGATTAGCATTAGTATTTAAATTTATTTTATAATTTTAAGAACCTGCCTGATTGCGAAGCTTAACAATTATAATTTTTAACAATTTATAAACATTTGTTAAAACCATTTTTTCGAAATAAGTATTTTATATTAATTGAGAATTATATTATTTATATTATTTTATACTTATATATATATATTTTCGCATACATATTCTATATCTAAACCCCGCCAAGAATGACTTTGCATAAAATGTTCAAAACAAGCAAAGCTATATGAGGCAGATAGCATAAGCGCTTTAGCACCCAAAATCTAGATGAACAAACATTAAAAATAAAGATAAGTCACATTGGCATTACAATGATTCACCTTCACACCAGAAATTTAAGTTTTGAGCAAATTTTATTGATTGCCATATGATAGTGAAGCTAGCTTATCTGAACTTTGGCATGCCCACAATAGTTATTTACTTAATTAACCCTGCAAATACAAGTACGCGTTAAAAAAAAAAAAATTCCATTTGAAACAATCATAACACACCTTGCTGCAGCGCAGCTAACATTCTGACAGCTGTTATCTGTCTGTTATCTCGCTGTACGAGAGATGCTGTCAAATGATGACGTACTAGCCGGCTCGTGTTTGTCTAGTTAGTAACTTTGTTGTCTTTACGACTAGGTAAAGTGCAAAACAAAACTGGATCATTACGTAATGAGAATTGATTTGTATTGAACTTGCGAAAGAGCATAACCCACATCAGGTGACCCCAATTTGAATATATTATATGTATGTGTATTCACTCGTGTCTAATCTAAATTAAAAGCAAATATGTTAAACATTTTTTGCTTTTCTCTAATTGCGAAAATTTTTTACAGTTGCAAAGTCATGCGGGTGTCAAAATATGGTGCGATATTTCCGGAATTTTTAGATATGCAGGTGCTGTTACTGTAAACTGTTATCGTGTTGTGTCATATAATCATTGATGATATACGACGACTTTGTAATATGTTATGAGACCTATTCGGTTATCTGTTGTACTTATTTTCGGTGTCATTTGTCTAAAATACCAGGTATTCTTAAGTTAATGTAAATTGCAAGCTATTCACATTGGATATTCTAATTTTCATGAGAATGCTTTATATAAACAGCTCATTAATTATACAGGCGTGGATAGCTTTTTTTTGGGGTTTCAAAATAAGTAACATTTTAATTATATAAAATAAGCATCGGTATTTGTAAATTAGGTTTGCACAAACAAGAACATCATTAGCTAAATAAAGAAGACATTAAACAGACCCAAATAAACTTCATAAATATATGTGTTTGTTAGGGATGTTTAATAACATTTTAAAAACAATAAAAATTATAAATTAAAATTAAGAAAAAGTTGTATGATATATGCAGCTAGACTATCAAAATAAATCTATTTAATATTGTATATTAATTGCTGTGAAAAAAAAATCTCTTCGGTTTTGTTAGGGTATACAACATTCGTTGAATGGTTTCGACTGATCGTACACACGTTATTTGTACACGGTTAGTATTACTTAATGCGTTAATAGCCCTTACGTGTGCACACTAAAACTCCACGCGACTAGGTAAATGATCTCACCTAGAGCTTAGAGTAAACTAAGTGCAAAGGTTTTTCAACTTTGATTTGAACTCTAAATCTCTTTAAAAATTTCGGTTTGTGCCAGCTTAAACACTCACCAGAGATTTGTAGAAGAGATGCACGTGACTGCATTCAAAGCCGAAATTTTGCTTTTGCAATTCTTTGTTGACACCCTTCCGCAGCCTTTTAAGAAATTGCATTTTAAGCGATCGTAATGCAAGTGAGTGTGGAATTGGTCTGAATCACTACCGACCCGCAAACGTGGAGCTTTTTCCTGTGTGGACGCCACAGTTGGGCAACTTTACACAAACAAAATTTCAGCTTTATTCAGCTTGGTGATTTATGTAAACGCGCCAAACCAGCCACACACACGAGACTATGGAACATGCAATGTTCTCAGTGATCTTGAAAAATAAAGCGCTGAGCCAACACTTGGACGGAATCGGTTTCGTGTTCGTTTTGGGTAGCTGCTTCACTGGGAACGCGCACTCGTGCACAACACGACGAGGCAAAGCGGACTGAAAGCAGTAGAATGCTTTTACCCTTTCGAAGACCCACACTTCTGGCTGACCGAACCCGGCGAACCGATTAGAAGCGCGCTCACTGCAAATATACGACAAGCACTAGGCGCAGGCTTCGTGCTCTTTATATACGAAGCCATATACCGATCGGTCGACGGACAAGTCGAATATTAATATCACAATTTATATACCCTTTCGAGTCCGGCTTAAAGCAGAAACTCATTTGACGTTCATTAGGATTACAGCACTCGTCAATATATATTTATATATATATTATATTTAAAATAATTAAATGTTACTTGTTATTTTTGAATTATTAGAATAAGAGTATTGGGTAAGCAATAAGTGTAAGGTAGTTGATAACCGATATTGAAAGTCAAATTAACAAATAAATTATGGATTATAGCATAATGTGATGCATAGCATTACAACAATTAAAATAAATTATATTTAATGTTGTGTGCAATATATTAGATTACATTATATTATAGCTAGTTAGTGATATTTGTTGAGTTACATTACATTATGAACACCATTTTCATATTTATTTTAATAAGTGCTTCAATTTATAATTTTTATTTCAACTGGAATAAGGAGCCAATTTTATTAATTATTATTAAACTAAAATCTATCTACATATGTTGTCTGCAGGAATTGATGTAGTTGCATTTTCTATGCTAATATAAAACTCCACATCGGGTCTTAATTTCTGCATTTTTAAATCAAATAGGAAAAGCAAAAATTAACCATTTTTATGAATACGAATACCGTCTGCATAGCCATTTCATCAAAAATGTACAGAGTATAACAATATATATTAAACTAAGTAATTTAATTAAACGCATGTCATAAATGTGAAATATTCGAGTACACACATCGGGTGTCAAATAACAGAGTCGTCATTCTGTTAAATGCTCCGTCCAAAACATGATGCTGTGGGAAGCATTCCGAATGATATGATATCAATGATATTGACAGCAGCAATATTTGTCAGCATATGTCGGAGGCCGCTGACTTTACTGAACTTGGAGCCATGGAGGTCGATCAATTAAAGCTGTGAGCTCTCCCAATTGTCTGTATTTCAAATACTGTGTGTGGGAGTCGCAATTTCACGGGGATGATAAAGCATTGAAAACTTTTCAGCCCAGAATTTCATAGGTTCGACCTACATTTGTCTTATCGACTGGGCGATAAGTGGGAAAGTATATCAAAAAGAAAGCTCTTTTTTGTATTTTTATGTACAAATAATCTAATTTGAGCGTCATTTATATAGTACAAAGTCCCAGTAAATGTTGTACCTAGACAAGCCTCAGATAACAGAACTACTTAGTTATAAAAACAATGTATGAAAAATTCGTATATGTTTTTAGTTGGAGACATAAAATATTAAACATTTTGTTAATTTTTATTGAGATTTTTTTCGCATTGAAATTATGCAGTAAAATAACTATTTCCCCACCCATTTATGAATGGGGTGATATTTCAATTTGCCAACGTAACTCGATCACTTGACGGTCAGCTTAATAAATATAGCATCGCTTACAAATTGGTTTGTGTTTCAATTCCACTCAAATTGTGCAAATATATCAACTATGTACATATTTTTACCAGATATCATACAATTTGAAGACGCACACAAACGTGCCAGAAATTTGCATTTGGTTTTTGTTTCAGATCTCCCCCAAGTTGACCTTGCCATTGACTTGAGCAAAGATTCTAAAAATTGATAAATTACACTCTGAAAATCGAAAGTGTCGACATTTCTTGTAAATATACAGTCACAGATTTTTATTGTTTCTTTATTGCATAAATTTAATTCAATTTGTTGCCAATTTACACGATCCCCGGACGAAGACCCGGACCCCCAGCACTTTGCAACACTTCTAAATGATGCTACAAACACTTGCTAGCATTGCAATTCCACTTGCAAAGTGTGAGTGTTATTCACATATTTGCTGGAAAATAGAATTGATAATATAATAATATTGCATGTCAGCTGCAATAGATTCGAGGCAAATTTTTGATTTCAAGCTTAGATTTGCGTGACAAATTGTTTTAGGCTTGTCTGAGTAGTCTGCTACAAATTATGCTGATCATCAGAACAACAATCAACTTTTAAAAGACTTTACTATTTTCATATCCTGGGCTGAGCTAATATTTTTATTTTCCTGAATTTTTTGGGAATATGTATTGATTTTCGCCAAAGAAAGTTTATAATTTATAGTTATAATTATATTTAACTCATAAAATATAATTTATATCACATTAAAAAAAAAATTGTATTTATTAAATTTGATTATTTATTTATTATTATTATTTTAATAGGTAATCACTTATATTTTTAATTTTATTTATTTATTCTTATTTTAATATGCAATCAATGACAATTGTATTATTATTATTTATTGTTTTATTATTATTTTTATTATTTTAATAAGTAATCAATGATATCAATGATAGGGAATCAATAACATTATTATTGTTATTTATTGTTTTATATTATTTTATTAGTATTTTAATATGCAGTCAATAATAATTTTTCCCGAAATAATGTATTTATTAAAACTGTCTATAAACAATCATATATTTTTTGTTGTTTTATATAATTATTTAATTATTATTTTTTTAATATGATAATATTTAGTATTCAAGACATTATATATATCTATAAGAAATAGCATATATATTTTTGAACAATAATTCATATTTGAAAAGATATAAACCAATTTTCCTAAAAGTAAATTTTTCATAAATATTTTCTCTAGATATTTTTTAGTTGTTCATAAGTCTTATTCTGTTAATTTTTTCAGCATTTATCTCATGTTTCTTAAGTTTTATTTTCAACGCATGACCATCAAACTGTGATTATATTCTTTTTATTATCATGACTAACAGAATAGAGCGCGTAATTTAGTTTATCTATAATGTAGAGGGATCCCAAGTGCCACATTGTTGGCCTCAGTTAACAGAGTGTGGGCAATGTTTGTTTGTAGTCGCGTTCCATAGGAAATCCATTCAACACCTAAATTCAAGGTCCAATATTGAAGTGCCTAGGCACACGTTCGATCCGTAACATGCTACGCTACGCAATTACGATTTTGATTAAATGTTTGTTAACTTTCAAATGATAAATTGATAGCGTGTGCGATTGATTTCAGTTTGAATGAAATCGGTGATATTTTGTTTTTGGAATGATCGCGCCTTCTTATCATTAGGGCTGTATTTACACGACAGAGTCAGCCAATGTTTATTTATAATAGTTTTATTGTTTGCATGAATCATGTGCAAAAGTTCCCAAATTGTTGTTTAAAAATTCAAAGCAAATTTTGCGCGTGTCACTTTTGCGCGATTGGTACTGGAAAATCGTGGGAAATTTTTCAGGCCTGTTTCGCATTGGTAACTGCTGCTGCTGCTGCTGGTGCCGAGTTGTTGGCCAAGTTAGTTCGGTTCTGGACAACATTAATAACAGCGGTTAAATGCTTATTGGCTTTTTGTACCGTGACTTATCTGATAGACATATACATTGGAAGTACTTTCCAGCTAAACATATCTGGCGATAAGGATCGTGGCCTGATAAGTTCAGCACTCAAATTGCCATTCAACTTCAGCGATTTTCGGAAATAATGCCAAACTGTCAGCTCTGCTGGGCCGACTCTGGCCCTGGCTGCGTCAGTTCGCATTCTACCAACAATCTAGCCAGCTGCTCTGGACGGCCCTAACAGCGTTTGTCCAGCTTCGTAGACATCGAGTTCATCCAGCCGGCATGCGCGATCCAAGCGGGCAATGCTGTTGCCAGCCACTGCTGGATGAGTTCAAGTGCTCCAAATTTTCACTGCACCACGATGAGCCTGCGGACTTTTGTCGCTCCCAGTGGCAACGAGGCGAACGCTGCTTCATCTGGCTGATCTATCGTTGGCTTCTGGCCGCCTTCTTTGCGGGCGGTGTCATTAGCAGCCTAGTGCAGGAATTTAAAGACGGCACGTGGTTCATCTATCTGACCGATTGGGGCTTCACTTTGTGTTTCTATGCCTGCGCCTATGGCGCCGTAATAGCCACCATATACTTTATAAGGCCCAGCTACTTTGGTAAGAAGTGATGTGTGAAACTCCCTTTCTTCCTTTTTATTTTTCAATATTTTAAAATACATCTATAACTCCCTCCCCATCATTTTGTTCGCGGTTTCAGGGAAGCAATTAAGGATTTAAGCCCTCCTCAAGCAGTATTACTAAACATTCTTTTCTTCACTATCTTCTAATTTTGCTTTGGAGTAGAAGTCCCTGTTAACTTAATATAAAAAACGATTCATATTCTCTGCTTAACTCATAAGTCCTTAATTTCCAAAGTGAACATTTTACTGTGTTTTAACTCAGTGAATCAGGCCATGATTCGAACATCACATTTAACTTTCACACAAACAGTTCTCACATTATTAATACAAATCATTCTCATACCGATTCACAACAATTTTGGCACATGGCCTATTTTCAGAATCTGGTAGCTGGGCACTCAAGATTTACTGGTGCTCGCACTATACGACCACCGTTCTGGCCATGATAATAACTTTGGTGTTTTGGGCAGCGCTGTATCCCAGTGAGTCGCACTTCTTAGGACTAAGAAACTGAAATAATTATATTACAACAAGAAAAAAACCTTCTTTAGGCATGGCTGGTGGGCCCATTGGACTATACAATCTCTGGGCGCATGCGTTTAATTCCGTTTGCATGCTTTTCGATTGTTTTATTGTGGCTTTTCCCACGCGCCTGATGCACTTTGTATATCCACTTGCTGTGGGCCTCATCTATGGCCTGTTCTCGCTAATCTACTTCTGGGCAGGCGGCGTAGACTTGTGAGCAATTATTACGGGCAATTGCCTTTTTATTTATTATTATTATTTATTACAAATTTGCAGCTTTGGTAATCGGTTTATATACTTTATTCTGGACTGGGAGAGGCCGGGTTTGGCCATTGGCAGCGTTTGTGGCTGCATCGTTTTAGCGCTGATCTTTTGTGTATTAATTTTCTGGATCTATAGACTAAGATTGTGGATGTACGAGCGCTGCGGAAAGAAGGAAAACTCGGAAGAAATGGAAACACGAGTGGCTATTCCTACGGTAACTGCTCAAACCGTTTAAATAATAAATTGAGTCTGAATTTTTTATTCTTCTGAGGTGTTGTGTATTCTTCCATATTAACTGAAATTCATAATTATTTTTTGCGACTCATGCTATTCAGCAGAATTCACAACAAGTCTGTATCTTAAGAATTATATACAGTATAGTGTCACTCTGTTGAGTTGTGGCCACTTATCAAAACCTAAACCTCATAAGCTCTAAGTTATTTGTGTTCCTGTTAAAGATTTTTTTTAATAAAAGAACTTATTGAAATAAAAAATATGAATTTCGTTCCTAAAACGAGATAGTTAACATTCAGTTTAATATTATTTTTAAATAAAAATTAGAAAGCAACTCTTCTATATTTCCAAATTTTGTAGAGATTTTTCTTTTCCACTGTCTCAACTAGATTAGTTTTACTTTCTTGATCTCTAAAATTCGTAAATATCGAAGTATGGGTAATTCAATGTTCTGAATTGCAAATTTGTTTTCTTTATCGCGAAGACCATAAAAAATAAAAACTTATTCTCTGATACCTATTGAAATTTTATCAAAACATGCTCAGGCATTTCTTTTTGCTTCGTCAATGGAATTTCCAATTATATTTTTTGGTAGAATATAAAAAAGTTTGGTCATTAAAATAGACTCAGGTGCATAGAAATGGGCATCCTCCACTTCATAATTATTTATAACACTCTGTTCTTTATGAAGCGGTCTCTTTAAGTGATTGAATATTTGGAATATTCCCATGTTGGTTGTGGAAATATACTGTGGCTTATCGCTTGTACTGCAACAATTACATTTATGGTACAAGTACCAGCGCTTATCACAAATTATACGGAAAGCCCTTACCATATATAAGTATGTATATATATATAGATATGGTTTGATACGCTACCTAACTTTTGTCACATTTAATGCTCAATAGCTCTCAACTTTCGACGGTTTAAATAAGCAGACTGCGTTTAAAATATTTTCATAATTTCAATTAGGTTTTAATCATTGCCTTATGCCTAAGCCATTTTCTGTACTACTGCAAACTGCAGCGATTGGATTTGGTTGGACCATTTCTCCAGCGCATTGTAGCGGGCTGCACTGCTATTAATCTTGTCCAGCTGCAGCACTTGATTCACCTGATCGATGCGTCCCTTGATGGTGCTGAAAGGAAAAATTAAATATATTAGATAGGACTTAAGCTGATCTGCTGACAAGTCACGTACTCATCGAGTATGCAGGAAACCAGCAAGCTCTCCACCTCGGCGGGCTCAATGTTGAGTGCATTGGCTATGAACGGTATGGCTATGTTCTTGTAGGGTCTGATCAGTTTAATGAGCACTTGGGTGCGTATGTTGCGCAGTAAGTCCTCAATGTGTTCGCGTATAAACTGATCAGCCATAATGTTGCTGCGATGTTGACGCAATATAGTCTCAAACTCGTTGATGTCATTGTTTTGGTATGAATTAACCAGATTTGTCATGGCCAAAATCTCGGGATCGTTCTTATAAGGCTTGGCCTCCTGCGAGTCGAACGGGTTGATGCCGGACTTCATAAGCCTGTTAAACAGATCATATAAATTATGCAGTTTTAATCAATTTAATACAATTTCACCCACATATTTGCTAGCACCAAGTACTTAAGGCAGGTGGTGCGTCTGGGCGAGCCGCTTTCATCGTAGTTCTTGAAGGCCTCAAAGAAGTCTGTGTGCGCCTTCTCGAATTCACCTTCACGCAGATGCATTTTGCCGCCGCATTCGCGAATAACGCCCATTATAAGAGGATGTGGAATAGCTGATTTAATGTGCAGCGATTGCTCGTAGAGAGCTTTCAGCTTCTTGTTGTTCTTTTGTACAGTGTACATTTGAATTTCCAATGCATAAATCTCCAGCAATTGTGTGCCCTTTTTTAGATCATCCTCGCCGTCGTCTGTCTGGCAGCTCGAGTGCAACTGTTTGAGTATCTTTTGCAATTTGGTAAAGTCGCTGCGATCAAAGTACAGCTTGCCCAGCTTAGTGTTAGTTTTGAACCACAAGCGATCGTTTTTGGCATCGCGTAGAGCATCCAGAGTGGTCTCATAAAAATTTTGCAGCAACTCCATCTAAAAGTATTTTATATATATAATTATAAATTTAGTTGAAGATTGTTTTATGTTTTTGGCTTGGCAAGGTGCCATTTGTAATTGCTGACTTTTGCTTGTTTATTATAAAAAGTGTGTTTTACACAAAAAATTATTTGGCACCCGATGGCAATAGGATTCAGCCCATGTTTTAGAATCAGAAAATTGTTTTTATCAGCTCTGTCATTCTGTAGTCTGCTGCTGGGTAAGTTACCCATATATCATTGTCCTCGTTCTCGTACTCTGTCTTCGATCCCAAATCAAGATGTTCGTCTGATCTTATTTTCGTTGAGGCACACAGACAGATGACGAGCTACTGACGCTTGTGATCGAGAATATTTACACTATATGGGGTCGGAAATGTCTGCTTCTATGAGCTAAATATTGACAAATGTATGATGCTCTCTAAGACATTGCATTTTGTATAGGAGTTAAAGTTGACTCCTTAAATATGAAACCTCATTAAGATCAAATGTAGCCCTGCCTCACAAGGCAAGTTCTCACACATATACATATATGTTTGCCAGCTTCTCACTTACGTTCTTGGACGTTGAAATGTAATCCAGTATGGAGTTGATGCTCTTTTCGGAGTGGTTGCGTGTGACAGCGCTTTTAATGTAGGTGAGCAGCTGCTTGTAGCGCACCATCATTTCCTTGTAGTTGTTCTGAGAGTTGATCAAAATGATTTAATTGTTGGGTTTCCTTTTTTCTCTTGAATCTTCTGTTGCCCACTCACCAGACTAAAGTTGATTTTTATCATCTGCTTTAGTGCCTTGAAGCCCCATTCACCCTTTTCGCCATTCTCCAAGTCGAGCACCTTTTGAAAACTGGCGAGCGCTGCTGTGGGCTCCATCTCTTTAAGTGCCTTGCTGTTGTAGTACTGATTCTCTAGATCTACGTCCGGCTCCGAGTTGCTGTCCTCTGAGTATTCCTAAAATAGAAGCCGCAAACGAAGTAGATGCCGGGTTTCAAGAACAGCGCTCGTAGAAGGTTTATTGGTGAGATTCTTACCAGACCATAATCTTCATCATCGTCGCACATGAAATCATCATCATTATCAGACATTGTGCAGCTTATTTAGGCGCAAAAATGGATTTAACAAAACAATGCCTGTTAAAAATGGCAAAAATATGTGGATCTCACAGCAAATTGTGGCGGTCGTGCGATAGAGTTTAAGCAGCACTGCGAAAAGAAAATGACATTTATCGATGTGCGATATCGATAGTTGAGTGTAAATTCAAATATAAGGTCGGAGTGAAATATATTGGTAACTAAAATAATTTATTGAAATAATATTTAAGTAATATTACTGCAATAATTCTTATTTGACGAGTGCTAGGAAAATGATTTAATACCAGGATTAAAGGGCAGTAATGTCTAGATGCTTTGTAAAATAAATGCTGTGTACCATTTTGGGTACATTCGTAAGACATGCTGCAATCGTGCCTTGCTAGAGCTCAACTATTAACACTCACGAGTTGCGCCAGCCCTGGTCGATAGACTAGAAACGCCAGAATCTGAACTAAATAACATAAGTGAAGCAACACAGCAATATGAGGTAAATTGTTAAACAAATTCTAATTTAACTTATAGTAATCACTCAACACAGTTTCACACGACCTTTTAAACGTTTATTGCACGTGTCCACGCTTTGCAGCGCTAGAAAACGTACACATCCATCGGCAGATCGCAATTCCCAGCCGATATCAGAGGCCCTGATCCTGCAGGTGGATAAGAAAACACCCAACTTGCGGCTGCTTGAGATTGCCTCTGGTTCGGGTCAGCACGCTGGATTTTTGGCGCCTTTGCTACCGAATATAAGTTTTCAAACAACGGAATATTCACGCCACGATTTCGACTCAATTAACGCTTATGCCGCGGACTGCGTCACGGGTAACATTTGCCCGCCGCTCTTTGTTGACATTTCGCAGGAGCTGCATCTATGGGAAGCGGATACAGTGAAGCAGGTGAAGCCTGCCAGCTACGATTACATGCTGAACTGCAACATGATGCACATTAGTCCATGGGCCTGCTCCGAGGGGCTGTTTCGTGCTGCCGGCCAGCTGCTAAAGACTGGCGGCAAACTGTTCACCTATGGACCCTACGCCCAGGATGGCCAGTTGACGCCCCAAAGCAATGTTGACTTTGATGCGGACTTAAGGCGTCGCAACGCATCGTGGGGCATCAGGGATATCAGGGATCTGAAGCAGTTGGCGGCTGTTAATGGTTTGCAGTTGGATCGAGTGACCGATATGCCGTCCAACAATAAATTCCTGACTTGGCTTAAACTGTAAGCAAATGCAAACTATTAACTATGCAACAAATCAAATCTTGTACAGAACAGAAGTACCAGATTCCTGTTCTAGTCCATCTAACTCGAATGCTTCCAAGCTGTATCGTTTAGATTTTGGATTGATTCGGCACGCCGAAGGTCAAATATTGCAGTCCCATAGCTTAGCACTGATTTTATACAGAACTTTTATGTCCCACTGAGATCCTATATCAAGCATATAATATATTAGTGATATAGCTGGTATAGAGTAATACTGAAGCTCGTATTTGCTGAAGTGAAGATACAAGTTGTTAAAAGACAAAAAGGACAATCCAATTAACGACCGATCGCTCCTTCTGCGTCCCAAAGACATTCTTTTTTGAACACATCGGACATTATGAAAGCTAGGGAGACCAATGCTTGCAGCTTTTCGTGAAACATATTTTTCTTCCGTACTTCCACGTGCATTAAAAATTTGGTGTAATCTCAGAAAAAGAAAATAGCAGGAGCTATGTAAGAAGCAGGTATATTTACTCTGCTCATTAAATACGATAATCTATTACTGGCTTCTAAAGTTAACGAAAGCAGACGAACAGGCGGCTGAACATGGACATATATATAAAAAAACCATTTAATCCATTCGTAATGACTGAAGTGCATTAGAAACATACTTTGAATAGTGGCTTCTCTTCTCGTTACCAAATGCAATGATACTCACATTTTTGCATCCGCAAATCAGATATTAATTAAGTTCAAGTTCCACAAAGTCATTAAGGGCAACTACTAAGGATCTATTTAGCCAAGCACGATTGCCATAATCTCTATTGGAGCTGGAAGCTTTTGGATAAATGGTGCCAACCGTCATCCCTGTGATAAAACCGCCAGGCAAAGGGCTTTGTAAACTTAAAAGGATTTTTGATGTCAACGCGTTCTGATATAATAATATTCAAGTTTCAATACATATAATTCAAAAGATGACTTTAAAAAGGAAATGGGGTCACAAAGTATATGTATGTGTATATTTTTCTAAAAATAAGTCTCAATTTTAAATCTTCAAGAAACCCAACTCAGGTCCGTTTTCTGTGACTAACAGTTTTTTGTCTGATTCGAATCACTAAATCTTATAGCTCCTATTGGAACTATTGGCTTAAAATCAAAAAGTCAACAAAATAACAAAAAGTTATCTAGATTTCAATTTGGGCAAATATATTTAAAATTGAATACATGGGCTCTTGCTGATTTTGAGACGTGAAGCTTTCCATCCGCTTTGTTTTTTAAGGACACTTTTCCAACCTTTAAGTGCTGATGATAGTTAAATATATAAAGAACACCCTGAATTGTTCGCTTAAAAAAATATTAGTTAAATAATTGGCTCTTAGATAACATTGTCGATGACGACGACATCGTCTGTGGGTAATAAATTTTACGAGTATCGGCGACGGATTAACTAGGCCAAGTGGATACCTTCGCTATATACACACGCGTGTGATTGACCCTGACAAACAAACGATTGATAACCCATTGGCTTCGTATATAAGCTCGGCGCCGGTTGAGTTAGCGTACCATTAACCCACTCGGAACTGAAGATGTCGCATAACCGGAAGACGCTGCTCCTACCGCTACTGTTGGCCTGCATCGGCTGCTTGGCTGTGCCGCCGCCGACAGCGCCACAACTGCGCCTGCGACTGGATGGACGCATTGTGGGTGGCATTGAGGTGACCATTGAGGATTATCCATATCAAATTTCGCTCCAGCGCAATTATCACATGTGTGGCGGCTCGTTGATAGCTGACGGCTGGGCACTGACTGCTGCCCACTGTGTCGAGAACGCCAGCGTGCAATCCCTTCGGGTGCGCATTGGCGCCACGCGCAAGGATAGCGGCGGGGTCCTGGCGGATATCCAGCGCGTTCATCGCCATCCCAAATACGATCCCCGCATTATTGACTATGACTTTGCGCTGCTGGAGCTGGCCCAGTATAATGCCACAAATATAACGCAGGCATTTGTGCAGTTGCCCAAGCAGAATGAAGATATTGAGGATGGGACGCCCGTCACTATTACGGGCTGGGGCAACACCCAAAGTGCGCAGGAATCGACGGATGTGCTGCGCGCCGTTACCGTGCCCAAGGTGAATCAGACGCAGTGCACGTTGGCCTACGATAATTTTGGTAATATTACGGATCGTATGTTGTGCGCGGGTCTGCAGGAGGGCGGCAAGGATGCATGCCAAGGGGATTCGGGTGGTCCGCTGGCTGCCCATGGCAAACTGTGGGGCGTCGTTTCGTGGGGATTTGGCTGTGCGAGGCCCGAATATCCAGGTGTTTATTCCAGAGTAGCAGCAGTCAGAGATTGGATTGTTTCTGTTAGTGGAGTTTAATTTTGTTTAAATAAAGCAAATTTTCTTAAACTGCAACTGCTCTTCATTAAAATAAGGACGATGTGGCTCGCCTCTCCTCTATTTCATTAGTTTAATCAATTTCAAATTGTTTAAATTAGCTCGACCTAAACAAATATTGAGACAATTCGATATGTTGAACAATTCAAATTGAAATAGCTAATGGGCAGCACTGCAAATGGGCAGCACTGCTGAGAGGCAACAACAAGTTCTCTGCTATGATAGGCGCTAAAGGGCGCGCAACTCAAAAAAATGTAGTTAACGTCCTCTTAGCATATTTTCACATTTGGCTAAATAATATGTATTTATATGTGTTTATTTGTCCTAGACTTTTTCTCATATTTATTTTATTTGTCCTTTCTGTTAAGTAATTCACTCTCCCCAACTTATTCTATAATTTTATTTTTCTTACCCGTTATTTCTCTCTCTTGCTATCCTTGTCCCTCTACCGCCTTTTCTGTCTTAATTGCCTTCTATTAAGTGTCCCCTTTCTAAGAGATTCTCATTAATTTATGCAACGCTTTTATTTTTAGTGATACGTTCATGTAAAAGGCCAGTAGGCGATTAAAAAGGCAAGGTTGCAAATGTTTTGCTGCGATATAAATTTATTTGGTATCTCCCAACTATTTACGACGTCGACAATCTCTTAGTAAGGTATGTTCAATTTGGTTACATTAATGCTTGATTCTTCAAACTAAATTTAAAAAACCTTATATTTTAATTTTTTGGTTAATAATGCTTTGGGAATTAGTTTAAAAAAAGTTAAGAGGTCGATCGTACAACATTTTTTTGGTTTTTCCAAATATATTTTGTGAGAGCCCATCAATTACAATCTTAACTTTTTGCCTGACATGACAAAAATATTATTAGTAAAGGGCAACTATATATAAAAAGCGCGTTATCATTTTGATATTTTTATAATTTCAATAAATATCGATTTTAAGACTGTTTTGCAAAAGTTAGATATATTGCATTTTTTTGTGTGTTTTTGTTGCGGCAGCTCTGGCTGCAGGTCGGGCAATCCCGACTCGAGCACCTTTACTTGCCTTTCATGGCAATAAGCGTTCAATTTGCAGTTTCATGTCTTGCCCACGTTGTTTTTGCTCTTAACAAGTTCACGTGCAAAATAGCAATGAGCCAAGTCACAGGACACGGTCCAGACATACACGCACAAACACACACACACACACACACACACACACACACACACACACACACACACACACATACACTCTTTAACACTTTGCTCTGTGTTCATATCGAACCGCATCGCTAAATGCTTTGACAATATAGCCACAAGAAACTCTGACGACACGCCCCATCAATTGGCTCCTGACTACTGAATTGGTAATGGGAAATGGAAGTGAAACTGAGAAGCTGCAGCCTTGCGCCAATTGGGACCGTTTTATCTGCAATTAGTGTGGAGTAGAAAAAAAAGAGAAAGAAGAACAAAATTGAATGGGTGCCTGAAAAAATAGGACTATGATAGTTGACACTCGAAACTTATGATAACCTACTCGCTTCTACATTTGCATCCAATATTCGTATCAGTATCTGTATCTGTTCACTTTGCATATGCTATGGAAATATTTGTTTTCATCTTTTGCACTTCTATTTGCTGTGGGTCAATCATTAAGTGTACTTGTATTGGTGTTTCTGGGGCCGTGGGCGTGACTGTCTGTAGCAATGCCTTGCAGTTATTGAGAGCAGGCAATGGCCCCTGTCTCGATGCCCACGTCTTTCCATTTCCCACCCATTCAACTGACATGCTGTGCAAATATTTGGCTTTAAGCTATTTCCGGGTCAATTACGATAGTTGAAACTTGTTCGCAGAAGTGTCTCGAAGTGCAGATGATGAATGGATGGTCCAGCATGCGAGCAGCTGTTCCATTATTTTGGCTCGGCTAATGAAAGTACTCTTCATTTGTTATGTACATTGATCAATTAGACTGAAAGAAATCATTTCAAATTTATTTCGTTATGAGTTGAGATGGGGCGGGCCGTGTGTTTACAACACGCACTGGTTAAATGTAACTTGGCAGCATTCCAGTCCAGCCCAAAACGGTCGAGAATAGTGAAGTTCTAATCAATATCCGCTTCACTCCAACTCACTTCACATTTTATTCATTTGATATCAAGATGTCCAAAATGCCCTTCATAGAGGGACGCTTTTTGGGGCTCTTATCCCAGCATTCTAGCATCAGAATTTTTATTTGCTCGGGACACTCAAAAATCAAATCATTTAGTGAGGGCCGTAGATCTGCATTAATTGATATGTTAATGTTAATGCATACATACATGCATTAATACGCATATAACTTTTGAACATACCGTGATCAATTAGACTTAAGAGTTGAACATGTCCAAGATTGTGTTGTTCATAGTATGGTATCTTACGCGACAGAACTTCCCAGATTGTAATGCCCATGCTATATACATCACATTTCTCAGTGTATCGCTGACCATTAAAAACCTGTGTGTCGTGAGGTGCGTTAATTGAAATGTTTAGTATATATGCCAATATGATTGTCATTTGGGATTGCAAATTTCTCACAAACCCAAAATCGCAAATTTTCAATGTCTTTCTTGTACCGTCCAACAACATATTGTGGGGCTTCACATCACGATGAATCCCTGAATTCTCTGATAGTCCATGTAGATACACGAGTCCCTTTAAAACGAACATGAGTAATGAAAGTTTACATGCAATGTGATTAATACACATATGTACCATATACCTCCGCAGCCTGACGTAGCCAGCTTATACCTTCTGCAATTGTATATGGTGTATTGCTTGTATGCAAAAAGGCGCCCAGTGTTCCGCCTTCTGCATATTCCATAACCAAGTGGGTCTCATATTTGTCGATCGCTGTCCCAATTAATTTAATGATGTTCTTGTGTTTTAACATCGACCAGTACTTGACTTCACATTTAATGTCCTCTGTTTCAATATTCCCTCTAATGGTTTTAATAGCTACCACGTTGCCATTATATGCTCCTTTCCGGATAAGACCATACCAGCCTCCTCCAATTTTCTAAATGATTTGTGCTATTTTTCAAAAATTAACCTTTTTACATATTTACTAGATAGTCTAACCCCTTCGAAAACAAGCTTATTTAATTGAATTGCAGTCATGTCTTTTTCAGCCTCGAACGTATACTGAAAAAATATGAGAACTACCTGGAAATAGTTTATAAGCTGCGATAAGAAATTTCTCCACCAAGAATGTAATATATGAATACCCTGAACATAGCTCCAAGCTGCCATAAAAAACATTTAGTCACATACAAAGTTCGGGGAAAGTGTTTTAGAATAGATTCAATGTTTATAGTCAGAAGTTATGGCAAAAAGTGTGTTAATATACACTTGGTTAATTTTAGTTGTTAAATTATTTAAAAAAAAAAAAACAAGTTCGAAATCGACGATTATCGATGTTTAGAAATGCGACGAGATATCGACGAAAAATTATAATTTTGCCATGGTATTTTTCAAATTTGAATTCTGAGGTTTTTGTAGTTTCTGTCTGTAACAGGGTATATTAAAAATCGAAAACAAGAAACTACGCGAACAGTCTTCCGAATTATCTTGATAACCTATAAAGTATATAGATCAGTGATCAATATCAACTTTCGGTCGATATTGCATATACAATGATTATATTTTAAAATTTTCCTTTACAATTTCGCTATAGTATTTAGGGTAATATTTTTTACTATATCATGCATAAGGCGTCGATCGTAAGAACGAAGCTTTTTATACCCTCGTAGAGCTTAATATAGTTTTGCATTGGTCATTAAATCGTCGCAGATCGTCATCGACCAGCTTCGCTGAAGACAGGCTTGCGACTAACTATGTAGTTCGTGTCAACTTCACCAAGCCGCGACTTTGGCATTCATTCGTGTGGCTTTTGCTGGTGAAAACCCATTCGGTTTGTGTGCGAAAAGCCACTTGAAAAGCCACACTAGAAATTATGCGTCGCATACAAAGGGATGGGCGTTACTCACCTAAGTATTAATTTTTTCTTTGACTCTTCGATATAGCTGTATGAGATAAACTTTTAACCTTTGTTGATCAATCTCAGTTTCTAATGGGTTGGTTAGATCAGTTTACAGCATTAATATGTTTTTTTTTCTTCAAAATTTGAAAGCCAAACTTTGGCATTATCGAATGGGTAGCTGTTGATAGGGCTTCCGTTTTTTGTCAAACATTTGCCAACATTACAAATCACAATAGCTGCAAATAATTTATCACAATCGATTGGTTCCTGCCACTTGGCCAGCTGGGTATGCACACACACACACACGCGCCTGTGTGCCTGTGCAACACACAACTTTATTGTTGTTGCCCCTGTTGCTGTGACAGAACAACAATGTCGACTGCAATACAAACAAATCGACAAACTGTAATAATAAGCCAGCCAGTATGCCATGGTTAGATGTGGAGAGGAAAAACGAAGACGAAGACTCGTGCATTGTCTGCAACAGCTGCAAAAACTTTCAACATCAATGCAGAAAACAAACAAATTTTATATTTTCTATGTCCTTTGGAATATAGAGCAATCCTTGACAATGCCGTAGAGGATACAAGAGGCCACTAAAACTTAAGACAGCAGCAGGCAGCGGCTTAAGTACGGCCACAACTCGATACTCGTTGTAGTTAATTTGTCTGGTAGTCAGTCACACAAGGAAAAATCTCTTATAGCTGGCTTTAAGTACAAACAATTTGACTTTGTTTTGATAAAATTATATATATCTTTTATCAATATATACATTATACGCGTGCATTGCTCATAAGCAACTACAGTGGATGACAAAAGTCCATTTCCTTTACATGTCAAGTCAAAAAGCAATACTGCTTAAGTTGTTCAAAATTTTTTGAATCTTTAGATTGATCGTTTTTATACCCTGAACCCATTAAAAATGGGTATAAGGGTATATTGTATTTGTGCGAAAGCCAAATGTATGTAACAGGCAGAAGGAAGCATCTCCGACCCCATAAAGTATATATATTCTTGGTCAGCATAAATAGCCGAGGCGATTTAGCCATGTCCGTCTGTCTGTCCGGCCGTCCGTCCGTCCGTCTGTCCGTATGTATGAACGCAAGGATCTCAGAACCTATAAGAGCTGGAGACTTGAAATTTTAGATATAGGTGCTCCTAGTTCCCGCGCAGATCGAGTTTGTTTCCGATAATCGATAACTTACTCCGTTTCCACGCAATCGATAAAAATCGATATCGATATCCTGTTTTTGGGCAATTTTGGTAAATAATAAGAGCTAGAGTCACCAAACTTGACATATAGCTTCTAATATAGAATATATATATGCATTTGATGTTGGAAGAAGAGGGTTCAGGGTATCCCCTAGTCGGGAGCTCCCGACTAGGACCTCTTACTTGTTTTATATTCGAAAGATTAATATTAACTATTTTCCTCTTCTACGAACAATTGATGATATATTTTATTGCTTAACTGCTACATCGATTTCATACGATCGTGTATGTATGCTAAGTACTAAAATTATTTTAATATTAATAACTAATGTAATGTTGAATGGCGCAACCCTAAGCTTGCAGCTCTTGGAAAATATGCCTGCTACTACAAATTAAAGTCAGTGTTCGCCCGTTCTCTCAGCAGCCATTTGTAGCTTATTCAACAACGAGAAACAAGGATGTGTTGTAACTGTTGCCGTATTGCCACACAATACACACAATAGCCTTTAAGCCGCAAGTGTCGCACATTACGCATACGCAGCGTTGACAATCGCTGCCCTAAGTTACTCGCTGAGCTTTAAGCTATCACTAGGCCGTCCTGTTAATGCTTTAATTCGAATATATGTTTGTGTGCAGGATATATTTGAAATAAAATTAAATACACATGTCGCTCTGCCTGCTGCTTGTCTATGATTCGGCTGTGGCATACGTGTCGTATGCTTGATGCTCGAAACGATTTCGTAGATGATGCCGCCCGTGGAGGCCGCGCGCTTACGCTAGCTGCGTGCCATTTTTTATGGAAATAATATTCTTGTCAGGATTAAAAAGGATACGTGACCTGAAAATTAATGCAATGCACAAGGCATCTAGCTAGTTTCGCAGTACAAGACAACGACAAGGCTCGCATAGCACTCGTGTTTGTTGCAACGTGTATCTGCCACGCCACAATACGTCCTACCCAAAAATGTAACTCAACTGTCAGCCAGGCAAAAGCGCCCCAGCGATTTTTTTCCGCCCGTCTCATGTCTGTGCTTATGTTTATCTTTGGGTTGCCGCCTTGAATCCCCCACTTCCCAATCCTTACCCAGTCGGAGTTGCTTATCGTGGGCATCACAATATTATTGTCCTGTCAGGCGAGTGGCTTGCCTTGCCTCGCCTCGCCTTGACTGTTGCACGTTGTTTTTCTAATTTTTAAAAAAGCATATTGTAATTTTGTTGTTTACCTATTGTCGTACACATGAAATATATATACATGCACACAAACATATTTTTATAAATCTAACCCGCAGCCATTTGTTGTTTGTCTCCTGTTATTGTTCACAGGATTTGCGCTTTTCGTTTACCTTCGAGTACCTGCCACTCTGTCGCAGTTGGAGGCTGGGCAATGGGCATGACCAGGGACATGGAGAGGGACTGGGCTATGTAGTGGGGCATTTGCCATTTGTCCTGTCATTTAATATCCCTTACGTATCCTTGACAGAAGCTTATGCTTCGTGTTGTTTTTCGTATCCTGCAACTGTTTCTGTGGCTCTCTCCTTTTTCTTTTGTATTTAGTTATGCGTGACATGTCCTGGCAATGGCCAGGATGCTGATATATGCTTTTCAATTTTTGAAACATTGTCCCCCGTTCCTATTTTTGTTTTATTCCTTTTCTCTTTGTTTATTTGTTATGACAAATGCGTTGGGCTGGGCTTAGACATTAAGACGTGTTTGCAATTGGAAATTTTTTTTTTTCGTCAATAGTATCTTTGATAGTAAATTTATTTGCATATCGTATTTGTTTTCTATTGGTCAATTATTTGTGAAAGCTACAAAATATTTGATTTAATCTATGTAGTTTTCTTTTGCCTCCTCATATGAACTTCAATATAATTCAAAACGAGCTATCTAAAGGATAGATTGGTATATATGTGAATCCTTATTTATTTCTTTTTAGTTCCCTCAATTATGTTAACACATAACTCCACGGTACATTTAATTTTAGATAAAATTACTTATTAACTATCAGTTAGCAGCTTTAAACTCATCTTAAGATACATAAAAATACCTTATTTCAATTCTATTAAAAAATATAGTGATTCGCACTTTTTCTCCTTGGTGTAAATAGGGGTGAAAAGTTTAGAGGATGCAGTTTACTGTTCATATAAATATATATAACTTATACAAAATAAATTTTTTTTGTATTCTTGCGGAAGTTTTGTCATGAATTCGTTAATAATTAGTTTTCCGATGTAATGATGGATGCTAAAAAAAGCTTATCGGTTATATAGCACACCTATGATTTTTACATGCTTATTTTTGTAGCTTTGTTTTACCAGCCCACAACTATATATATATTTTTTGATATTATATAGTACATATAATAAAAAAATGATGTTTACTGTTCAAATTCAAGATACATTAATGTGTTTAAATAAAAATTGAAATTATTGTAAATATTTGCATTTACATTTTTATAACATTGTGTAATTTAAAACTTTGAAAGTGCCTTACTGTTTATATATATTGAGTTTATAAATATCTCATATTAGTTGCTTATTTTAAAGTACCCATGTAGAGTATTTTATAGCTGGGGATGTTGTGTCACTGTTTTATTTGCCTTGGCTTATCGATTAACCAAATAGCACACCTAATCTTTATTATCTTGTGAAATGTGCCTTTGCGTTACATATATGTGGGTGAAGTACCTACAAAATACACCTGATAATGGCTCGAGCAGTTTAGTTGGTCAGTGCCTCGATTAGTTGCAAGTAGTGTTAAACAAAATGTGGACGAAGCTTATTTTTGGTCTAGTGCTAGCAGCCTTTGCAAGCCTACAGTTTGGTGAGAGTTAAACATGATCTGTGCTCGAATCACGGAATTCACTAATCACATAAAACCCATCAGTAAACAGCCTTACCTGCTACAGTTGCGTCTCACCCGACGACTGTCGCAATCCCAGCACCCAAGTCTGCAGTAATGCAACAGCCGACGCCACCAGCCGCTGGTTGAACACCATCCACAGTAATGTGCCCACCGTGAATGGGAGCAATAGCTTCAAGTGCATGAACCTCACCTATTACTATCAAGCAAGTATGTTATAATTTGCAAAGGTGTCTTTTGGGCTGTTTCTACTACTTATTTGACTTACAGACCTAAGCAAGACTCATGAATATCTGGGCTGCTATCATCCCGCAATTTCGGTGTGTCAACTGAACGTTAATGCAACTCAGGGCAATACCTGGAGTAAGGGCTGCAGCACCTGTGATTGGGACAAATGCAATCGCAATCCTGCAGCCACTTTTAGCAAAAGCACCTATACCATTTTGGCTTCAGCTATTACTCTGATCTTGGTCAAATTTACCGTATAGAAGTTGTAGAAATTACAGAATGCATATATTTATTAATCGAACCCATAACATTTTAATTAACATATTGTGATTTTCAAAAAACTGTTTGGTAAAGGAGGAACAGAGTAAAGAGGAGTCTACTTGACCTATCTCCTTAGGAGGAGAACATAAATGGGCCTGCGAAGGATGTTATATTGTGCAGATAAATAAAGTCCAAACAGTTGCCATATTCAAATACATGTACTCGGTGTCAATTCATTAATTTGCTCGCTTTATATTTATCTGTAAAACTCGCTTTGGAAAAAAAGCTTAAGGTTGGATGTAGAAATTGGTGTACAAATTTAATAGAAACATCTTTTGATATTTATTGAAAGTTGTATCAAAAGCACATGATTCTGCAGACCTTTCTGGTTAACAATTATTCTGATCAGTGATCAGTGTTGCAAGGAATTGTGCATATAAAGTTGATTTTCATACTACATATTTTGCAGGCAGATTGCAGACGGGCAATAATATTTTAATTATTTACCAATCTTAGATAACTAAGTATTTTTCGTATTTGATTCCTTTCACTCTTTTCTTTTCTTTTTTGTAAATAATATAGTTTGGCTAACGCGCTTCGAGTAAAATCAGCCTAAGCTATTTGTTTGGTTTATTCATTTAGTTCAAATTCAGTGGGTAGAGGTTTAATTATTCGGCTAGAATGTCCAGCCCTTTTTATCTTTGATTAGTCAACCCACAACAAAGTATTGATAGCGTTATCTTATTTTTATTGGGCGTATAAATGATGACTATCTCCAATGTATAGTATATAATTGTTAAAAAAAATAGTTCTGGTGGTGCCAAGATCGATTAGTTCAAAATTGCTGTTCAAATGTGGACGAAACTCATTTATTGTCCAATACTTACGGCTTATATGGGCTTATAGTTTAAATAAGAATTGCATTTGAATAGAAAATTAAATTAATTACGTAAAACCTGAACGCAAACAACAGCAGTAGTTGGGCCGCAACCTGCCGCAATCGCGATAAGAAAGAAATGCAATTGCCACCCGGCGGCAATTTCAAGCAAGATCATCTTTCCCATTATGGGTTCAGCTATGACCCTGCACAATGCATATTTGTTTATTTGAACAATATAAACACTTCCATAATTATTGTAAAGCATTGAAATAAATGGATAAGAACGAAACTGATAAAGCAGCATAAAGTTCCCGTTTTATAATTTTAAATAGTCTTAAAATAGATCGGTTATTATCTGATCTCCAATCTACAATTTTAAGCTTTAGAAGATACCTTCAACTCAGGGGTAAGCTGGTTTCTAGCCCCATAGCATGTCTGGAAAATGCATTTCTCGATAGCTTCGGTGTTTATAGTTCGTTCTTTATTTTTCGTCGAGCTCGACTCCAGATGAGGGTTATTGTTTTTTTTTTTTTATTTGTCGTTGCGGAAAATATGGTTCAGGGTATTCCCTAGTCGGCAACTCCCGACTAGAGCAGTCTAACTTTTATTTTATTTATTAAAATTCAATACTCCCCTAGCCTCAATGGTAACAATACGCCGCTATTACGATCTTTTATCGACACCAAATGTAAATCATGCTAAGCACTAGCTTGCCTGAGCTTTCCATTTTATGTTACCTATTTAATAGGTAAAGGGATATGCTAGCATTAGGAAAAATAAATAAAAAGAAAAGATACTTATATGTATATACTACACTAAAAGTTACATGATGTGTTTGGTGAATCTAATTCTTAAAACCTAAAAGATTTGCTCAATAAACCGGATACCGTTATCGATTTGTTTTATGAGATCGGAATTGCTTCCATTTGCCTGCTACATACGCTTGCATAAAACTATTATACCCTCTTTAGCCATTATCAATGGGTGATAAGCCTGCAATTGCAGTTTAAACATATCCAAGATTTCCCAGAAGTTCGGTTCTGTTCTGTTATATTTATGAAAAGCTATCTTCTATTCAACCAGCTCTATTACATAGACATTTGAATAAATAGACAAAGCACAAAGTGGCAAACAATATAAAATTAGATATCCACAGCCTTCAATTAGTTGTAGCTGAAATCTCAGATGCACAACATGCTCAAGCGATGTATTCTGTTCCTATTGATTGTGATTCAAGGAGTTTGTTTGCTTGAAAGCTTATGTGAGTAAGGGAGTTACATTCTACAAACTGCTTTAATATGTATAATTTTTATGTTTCAGCAATAAGTAGCAAGTGGATAAAAAAAATGAAAGTTCGATTATTAAATCTACTTGAGTCTCTTCAAAATAAATAATTAACATACAGCGATTTCTCATCAAATGGGTATTCAATGTGTACAAAATTAGTTGCATTCAAATATACTTGATTTAATGTCGTTTAACCCGTCACAAGAACTTATTTTTCAAATTAATTGAATTTTAATTTAAGCCTTTTTGTTGCTTTGTTGTTTATGATTTACAAAGTTTATTTGCTGTTGTTAAGCAATAATTTTTCTTTAACTCTTAGAGGTACCTCTTAAATTGTAAAGAATTTAAAAGGAACCCCCTAATCAAAATATTGATAACCGGATTACTCACTATTGTGAAATCATTTAACCGAAGAGAGTTTTATTCGACTTCAGTATTTGGGTCCGCAGCCGCATAATCTTATCGAACAGTCGACGAAAATATTTAACACTTGATAAGCCAGTTGTGAGATGGTTCAGGCTAATTCTATAGAATATTGACAAATGGAGTAATAGGCTATAGAATATTAGACCTTGTGCCGCTAAGTATATCCACTACTTTAAGCATAGATCTTGGCCAGCATTAGAGACATCACTGTGGCCGCAATTGTGTAGACACTGCTGCTCAGCTTGGCAGCTGGATTCTTGTTGCACTTGTTGCCAGAGCAGATGGTGCACCTTGCCTTATTCCAGCTATATGCATATTGGGGCTTAAGTGCCAAAGTGCAGGCGCCCACATCTGGATGAACACAACCATGTAACTGATGAACCACTGAGTTATCTGCATTGATAAGTACAATATGAAATATAAATTCTGCTGCATAAACACTGGCATTCACATGTACTCACTATTCGCATAGGTATACCTAAGAGCAAGACAATCGAATCTGTAGCTACTTAGATTGCGCACATTCTGATGATAAACTTCTAAAAAGCTGCTCGTCTCACTGGCAGCAGCATTGGAGCAAGTGGTTTTCCTTGGTTTTTTGCAATCAACTGCGCTAGTGCAGGTGTAACACGTCAAGGAGTTGGCTTTATTGGATAGCTTCCATTAGTTAGTTCCAGAAACATATCTTCATAAATCAATTTACTCACCCAACTGCACGCAGGTGAGAGCAATCACTACACTTATAATCAACGTTTTCATATACATTCTGTAGACTTGTGAAGATCTTTCGGGCACCTTATGTTTGCAACTGAACTGACTTTGCTTATAGTGAGTGGTTTTATATTAGGCATTATTTAATAACATGGGTTGGTTTATCAAGAAGCTTATCTTAACGGAATGCGAGCGGCAATTCAAAGTATAGCATAAAGTTGTAATGTCTATCTATTTCGAATTGCAAATACACTTGCTAAATATTTTTCCCGGCAATCTATATATATTGAATAAAACATTGTTTAAGCCAGCTAATAGATACATGCTACTTATTTTTTCTAATATTATATGATGTCTAACTTTTATTTTTTTTTTGTTTATATTTTTTATTTGTATTGGCAAGAATTAGCTAGCAATTTTGTCTATAGCATGACATCGTGTGTGTATAGGAGCTACGCCTTATCATATGGACAACGTTTTATTGATAAGTGTTCCAATTCTGCAGTTGTTGTCGTTTCTTATGGATGTCTAGCTGGGTGATTTTTAAATCGGGCTGGCTTGTTGGCTGTCTGGTCTGAAATGTTTTCCTTAATGTAGTTTTCTAATGAGGTGTTTGCGTTTCACGCCTTTTGGAAAATCCACTGTCGGAAGGCAAATATGAGTTAAAGTTTGTATGAGCGCTAATTACATTTTTAGCTACAAACTGATTTTTAAGAAATACGAGCTGCTACAGTCTTATTACCCGGAGAATGGGTTAAAAAATGTATGTCTACACCCGAGTGTATCAAAAAACAGGCGTGCGATTTTAAATGAATATGATAAGATTTCATAATCGGTAGTTTTGCTGATAGTTAATAATTTTTGACATACTAGACAGGAGCTATCTTTGTATACGAAAAAGTGAGGAGTATTTTACTTATTGTAGTCCGTTTATATTGTTAGATCTGAATGAATATTCCATAGGCGTCCAAAAATAAACATGAAATAAAAGATAATATAACATTTTCTTAGAAATTTATTTTGCTTAGATAACACCAAATAGAAACTCATAGTTGATTCTATTGATTCTGGGTTACTGGGCTACATCCATTTCGCAACCGAAAAACTGTGTAATTTACGTACATATTTTATAGTTAAAAATTGTACTATCGCGTTCACCTTTGATCTCCATGGTTAACATAAAAGTCTCAAGTCAGCAGAAACAGTAGCATATATATAGAGATTTTGTTTTATTTAACAGTTCAATCGATCAACTTTGACATACATCAGCATTGAAACTAATCGATATGTAGATTTATGACAGTTCAGCTATACCGTTAGCTATGCTAACGCAACCGTTTGGTAAAGATCAGAGTTATAGCTGAGGCTATAATGGTAAAGGTGCTCTTGCTAAAAGTGCCCGCTGGATTTCGATTGCAATAGTTCCAATTACAGGTGTAGCAAAAGTTGTAGCCGAAGTAGGACGTCAATGGGAACTGATCGCAGACTTTGACTTCCGGGAAAATACAGCCACGTAGTTCAGTCAAAGTTTGATTGGCTGTGAGTGAAAGCTTACTTAGAATATTTTTAACAAAATCCAACAACGATTGTGACTTACATATATAAGTGAGGTTGAAGCACTCGAAATTGCTGATGTTATTAACATACGGCAGATCCTGGAAAATGGTGCTCAATATCGCATTGTTTTCCAAGGCTGTTTCATTGCTGCACTCTTGGGTGTTGGCGTTGCGACAGGACTCGACAGAATCGCAGCTGTAACAGGTCAGCGCATTACCTAAATTTGTGGACTTTATTGAGAAAATCCCTGTAATTATACTCCAAGCTCTCACCATGCTGGACAGCCGTGAAAGTCCACAGAAATAGAGCGGTTACCACTTTTTTCCACATTTTTAATGACGAATGTTCGCTTAAGGAATAAAATCGAAACTGATTTTCCAACTATCATGTCAGACGGATTATATACGCCTGGATCTATTTCATGGGTTAATTGCGATTAGATTTATTAGTTATACTTATTTGTTTTACTTGATTTATGTACATGCCATTAAATCCAATAACTATAATGGTATAATCAATTAATGAAGGCCAACCTTGATGAAAGAGTAGTCTAAATGACCTGACTGAATAGTGGGGTTTTAGGCTAGCGCCAGTGCTTGCTAAATAATATAAAATAACAGTAATATTAACAAAAGGATATATAATAATAATAATAATAATAATAATAATAATAATAATAATAATAATAATAATATTAATAATAATAATAATAATAATAATAATAATAATAATAATAATAATAATAATAATAATAATAATAATAATAATAATAATGATAATAATAATAATAATAATAATAATAATAATAATAATAATAATAATAATAATAATAATAATAATAATAATAATAATAATAATAATAATGATAATAATTATTATTATTATAATAATCCAAATAATTGTAATGAACACTATGCAGTAGAATTTAAGTTATAGTGACCCCCTTTGAAAAAAACCGATATTTTTTATTAGATTTGAGGCTCTTAAAACCAAATCAAATATATATACACTTTTCTCTAAGTTTCGAAATGTTTTGATATTACAATTCTTGGAAATTGCGTGGCTATATATAATTATTGAGAACGACTTTTTCTTTAAGATCCTTTAAATTATACAGAGAAATATATACGTTATTAGAAGTTGGGTTGAAAATGTAAGAACTTTGGGTAAGAATTGCAAATGCAATTAAAAGAATTTAAATTTTAAAATAATAACAATAAATCATATGTCTGACAACTTCTAATTGTTAAATCATTGATTTAACAAGAGTATACACATAGCTCGATGGACACCATAACCCATTTATGTAGGCAGTTATATAAATTCAGCAGCTCTTAGGGTAAACACATAACACAAAACTAAGTTTAGAGCACATTGCCATCAAAAACAAGCAAACAATTGAATCGAAAAACCAATCAGTCAACATGGTTACCTCTGAAAATACAACCGATATGCCGCATAACGCTGTCCATAGTGTCCCTTGTCCCCTGATCCCTGTTCTCGGCACCCTGCTCCATGGCGCCTAGCCCCAACACCAAAACTCAGAGAAAATGCAACATTTTCTGCCAAAAAAGAAAAACAACAATACAAAAATTAATTGATGACGCACCCACACGAACAAACACACACACTTTCACGCACACACACACACACACACACACACACACACACACACACACACACACACACACACACACACACACACACACACACACACACACACACACACACACACACACACACATGACGCGCCAACACTAATTGGCAGTAACAGCAACAACAATAACAACAACAATGGCAGTTATGTGGGTCCACGAAGTCGATTTGATAACGGCAGGCGGAGGGAAAATCCATTGGTTATGAAACGACTGCAGCGAGTGTGGGTTGAGCCTGTTTGGGTGGGCAATGTGGTATCACGGCAGGCAAATCGATGCAGACATAGACGAACGGCAATCAATCAATTAAATGCCTGACTGCAACAGCAACATCAACGGCAACAACAGCAACAACATCAACAGCAACAGCAAAAACATCGCCAAGAACATAATTCGAGGCTTTGCAAAAACTGTAGCCGTCTGTTGGGCGCTAGCAAAGAAGCAAACATTTTAAAGATTTATTTATGTTGCGGTTATTAAGACTGAGCTGATACACCAGTCGATATTTCATCGAAGCACAGTTTTGATAGGAAGTCAATTAGGAAAGAGTTAAGAGTTCTGCAACATATTCCCTAGGACAACTTTGCTTTCATAGCTATTTTTTATTCACAATAATTATGTAAAACAAGTAAGAGTGCTTTAGTCTAGAGTGCCTGACTAGCGGATACCCTTGGCTTTTTTACCAACACCAAATGCAGATGAAAGGGAGTTTATTTTTACTACTCTACTATGCATGTCTATACATGTCAAATTTGGTGACTCCGACCAGAGATTTGCTAGATCGACATGAACATATACTTCATTGGAACACAGACGCTTCCATCTAAATTTGCACAGAACCATTTTATCCTTTTTCCGCTTTTTTAAATGGCTACAGGGTATAAAAAAAAAACTAATAATTAACTGACAGGAATTAAAATCATTTTTTTATTAATACATAATTGCTAGAAATTTAAAATCGCTTTTTGTGCGATTAGTTTTATATATTTATTTTACAAATGTTTTAGTGAATTTTAGTAGCAATATTTAATACTGAATATAAATTGTAATTTACATAACGTACTCTGGGAAATACAACTATAATATTTCATGCATGCATGTGTATTTCTGTGTAAATAATTTTTTGAAATCGACAAAGATTTAATTAAATACTAAATGTAGTTTAATTATTTTATACATCTTTCAGACTGATGTAATGCAATGGATGCCTTGTACCGGTAAGTTAAATAATCCAAAAATATTCTTATAAAAGAGACATATTTATTTAATTTTTTTAATTGTTAAGCGAAAGTGTGCACCAGTCAATTTATTTTCTAATGACATTTCATTCTATTTTTTAATCCCCCAAAATAATGTGAATACAATTCGTACGTGCTTAACAGCTTCTAGACAAACCGCATGTCGATTGTTTTTAAATATGCATATCATGATTTTGTGACAAGTCAACAATTAAATCAATATTTAATTTATACAATGAGAAACGTATTCCGCCACAACCCCGCACCCACGGATTATCAATTAAGCGCCCATTTGCCATGCAAAAGAAATGAAAAAAAAAAGTTTAAAAAATTGCGGCAGCTGTCAGGCATTCAGTGTCAAATTACATTAATAATATGAACACGGGAAAAACCAACACGGCGAAAACTGAATAAAAATACTCGCATTGACCAACGCGGGATGTCAGAATGGTGAGCGGGGGGAGGGCCGTCAACTGAATTAACCGCGAATTACAAATCAATTTAAATGCGCGTTTCGAGGCCAAAACTTTTGGTCACACTGAAAATTGAAAAGCGGCGCATTTTTCATTTTTCCAGCTGGTCCTTAGAAAAGCGCTACACAAAAACTTTTAATTCAATTCTTGTCAGGCATGTCAATGAGATAGCAACGAGCAGCAGTTGCTCATTTTGGAGCTTGTGTCTGAGGGCGAGGCTGAGGGATTCACGGAATTGCTGAAATCAGGAGTTCTTTTTCTACCGACGCGCTAATGGAAATTTTAGCTTATCACATTAAAAGCGCTTAAAGTGCACGCGAACTTACTAACTATCCATCTATATAAACATATTTATACGCGGCATGAGCTGGAGTATCAGCATCTTTGTCTTCGCTTTTGCTTGTTTTTTAGTTGTCTTAACATGCAAAATCACGTCTATGTATCTTAATAACTTTTCGTGCTTGTGCAAACAATGCGAACGTGAAAGTTGAATTGCTTTTCCCAGTTAACGTGTTGTGTTGTGGCTAAGTTTTTGTTGGATTTGGTTTTGTTTCAAGATTGGGGCATAGATAGAGCATTGGCTATTCTCAATGTGCATAAATTCCAGCTACAGATTGTAGTTGAAGTCCAAACTATAGTTAGTTTAAGGTGCATTTATAAATTAAACATTTACTTCATATAGCTGTGCTCTGCTTTATATATCAAAAGAAAAATTTATGACCGTTAAAATCTTCAAGGAGTACATAACTTTGGAGTACATAACTTACATTACAAGCTGCTTTTATATATTTAAAAAACAAGTTGTTCGACTCTGACTCTAGTTTGTGTAATTCATTTTATTGGTATGTAGTACCTTGAAACTTACTAAAAACGTAGTTTAGATATCGAGTATAGAGTCTTGTATGCCGAGTAAGGTACATTTTCCATGATTTTTATTAGAATATTCTTTGCATTAAATATTTAATTGAATTCAGGTTTTTGAGAATTTTTAACTTTAAGCAATGCACGTCAGATCATAAAGTCTTTGAACATCTAAAGGTTGTTTTTTGATTCGTAGCTCTAACCATTTTTATAAATTTGCAATTGCCTAACATATTGATTATGTATTTGGGCTAAATGTGAGTTTATTTTAATCCAAGTCTGAAGCATAGCTCAAAACCAAAATGTTCCTGCTTACCATAAGTAACTTTTTTACAATGACTCTTTTTATGCATTTATATTGCATACTTTTTTGATTAATTTAATTGAATTGAAGTAAGTTAGTATTTATTTCTGGCAAAATTAATGATATGCTTTCGCCAAACGTAATTTTCTGTCTTATTTTTTATCAGCTTCCAACTTTGTACAATAGTATCTCATTTTAAGCTTGTTTATAACGAAAAATTAATAGTGGCTAGTTGCTTTACCCACAACCTTTCTCTATCTCTCTCTCTCTGTCTCTCTTTCTCTTTCTCTTCCTCTCTCTTTCACTCAGCCACTTCTGGCACAGTTGCCCCACTTGCGGCCTGTTTACATGACATTGGTTTTCATGTGTATTTTTTTTATCTGGCGTCAAGGTGCAAATGTGCATGAGAGTTGTGTATGTGACCGTGTATGTGAGTGTGTGTGTGTGGCAACACTGTCCGGCTGTGGCCACGCGTTCGGGCAAACAATACCAATTACCAGAGCATATCAGCCATGCAACAGGATATGGCAGGATGTGCATGGTGAGGTCGTCTCTGTGTGTGCGCTTCCTGGCTCGCCGCCGGCTTTACATATTCATATATATATGTATATATGTATATATATATATATATAAGTATGTGTATGTATGTATGCATATATGGCAAATATATATATGATGGGTGCATGTCTACTCGCCACGCCGATGCAGATGTCCCGTTTGTGTGTTTATTTTTGGCTATTTGCTCGTTTAACTGACATTCGTCGCTGGCCGCGATTCAGTTCCCGCCAACTTTCTGACCGAGCACCGCGAACCCATTGTACAATTTTAATTGGCGTTTCAGTTGTTGAAATGTTGCACTTGCAACGCTTTTAGAGTCCTGCCGGACAGGGTACTATGGGTTCGCTTACAGAGATTGACCACCTTCGAGAGTTAAACTATATGTGGCAAATGAAGCATTAATTGTAATACGACAGTTCAAGGAATGATATGTTTTGATATTCACGCAAGATCATAAATAAATTATCAACTTATATTATAATTTCTCATACTAAAGAATACATTTTTATTTATTTATGTTCGATTATGTTTTCAAATAATAGATTCAAGTGCGTAATTGATTTGGTTACAACTAAATGCTCAAGGTTTTATTTAAGCAACAAAGAATAGATATTAACAGGAATTGAAAACATATTCCACTTTAAAATATATTTCAGTTGGCCCACAAAATAAATAATGGTAAGGAACAGCATTTTGTTGCACATCTTTTATCGTTCATTAAAGCCTATTCGTTAAAAGTCTTTCCATTAAAGTGTATGCACACTTCGAACTCCTAGTCATATGTCATTCTCCATTATTGTTGTGAGCTGTTCGGATATTAACAGTCAATAATGTCAGTTATTGGCCGACATATGCGGCAGTGATTTTTCATTGTGGCGCCATTAAATTTGTCGGATATTCAGTTTTCCATTGACCCAAAAAGAAGTGGAGAGTAAAATACCATTTATGGCTAAATGTTTCATTGTCTTAAGGGCAAGATTGAAGCCGATTTTAAAAGAAGAGCCAGCGACGCTGTCATTAATTTAAATAATTTTCGATCCGTGGATCCGAACTGTGTGTTAAGCTTTAACATTTGCGATATGGATTTCATTTAAATCTGTCGATGTATCTAGACAGCTGTTGTTGCGTTTTGTTGTTTTTGTTTGTCATTTTGGTGTTAATAACAATGCCCGTTCAGCTGTTGTGCTTTCTCAAAATAACAACATAGAGCTGCCATCCCCGCCCAATCGCATAACACCACGCCCGCACGCCCACTGCGAATGTCTGGCAACGCACGTCGGCGTCTTGTAGGATTAACTCTGTGCTGCTCTCATGCATAAATTGTGCAAGTTATGCAACTGCGTCAGTGCCCACAAGGGTTGCCTCGTAACGATGATTATGATGATGATAATAGTCTCAATGATGATCAAAATTATTTTCGTGGGTTGTTTTATATGTTTACAAATGCTATTGGAACTATTAGGTGAATCAATTAATTAAATATCCTTAAGTATATTCCTTATTCAAAGCTCATTACTTTTATATAATAAAAAGAAAAGTAGAATTCAAAGAAGAATTTTATGATTAGGCAAAACTCAATTGGGTGTCAATTGGTCAATTAAATAACAACAACTCATGAAAAATTAAACAAGTGTTTTTATTGCTTGCTTAAAGGTTAAACCATGAGACTATTAATATTGTTGGATTAAAATATAGGCAATAAAGACAGATGCCAGTGGGAAAACATTTGACTATGTTTGATTTATTAGAGGATATTTGCACATATATATAAAAAATGATCCCATCAAATATTGGAGTACATGTGTTATCTATACATATAAAATTTGAATAAAACTTACAAGCAAAATTTATTAAAAATGGTATAAAAATTGTTATATTAAAAAACATTTATACTTTTTCTATATCGATTTTACACATCTTTAATGAAAATATTACCATAATTAAATAAAATTCATTTTTTCCTGTTGCTTATAAGAATTTCCTTTGACAAGTGCTGAAACCATTAGTAAACACTGTCCCCTCATTTTAACTGACCATTCAGTATGTTGTGTTCCTAATGAACTCTTTCTAATGACTTGCAAACAAGCCAAAAACTTACCAACTAACTTCTAATAGCAGCTTTTAGCTGGGCAACAGCGACAACAATTGCGACGGTCTGATAAAACTTAAAGCTATGCAAACATTTTGCTAATCTCTAACTAAACCGCAAAAGTCAACTCAAGTTTATAATATCTGAATATGTATGTGACAAATTGATAAACGATTAAGCAAAATGCTACAAAAATACTGTGAAAGTGTTAGGCTTACAACATTTGTTTATGATAAGTTTGCGGCTAAAAGACTACCATAGATTTTTCCAAGCTGACTGTGGTTTTCATTTTATTGAATATTGCAACATTATTTTCACTTTCAACGCATTCTGACATTTGCAGTTGTCTCGTAAATTATGGAAAAATTCTTTGTGTATTTACAGCAGCGTTTGTCATGTGTAAACATTAGAGCTCAAATTTTATAGACAACAAAATTGTTTCATATGAGTGTGAATGTGTGTGTGTATATTTACTTTGATTTATTTGCTCAAAATTAAATTTTGCAGATTTATGGTTTACGTAAATATTTACCTGCATGCCAGCATACAGAATGACTTAATTATTTTGCTGTTGCTTTTCAATTTTATGTATTAGAAACAAAATAGAAATATAATTATTGCAGCAATTTTTGAGTAGTAAATTATAACTTAGTTATGTGAATTATTGTTATTTTCTTTATTTGGAAAAGTTTTCGGTTTTTTCAAGATATAGAGTTTTAGGTTATCGCAAAAGAGGTAAAATAATCTGTTCGAAAACTCAAATTCTGTTAAAGACATGTAAAAGGTGGCAGCTGTAACCATTAACATGCCACAACAAGTTCCTTGGCTTGATGCAACATGGTGTATGTGCAACTTGTTGTAGCTCATATTGAAACATTAAAGCAACATTTCAGCTCGACTCTGACGCAGTTTCAGAGCAACTGCTGTGGGGACTACAACAATTTGACGCATGTAGCTCGTCTGCGGATTTTATTCGATCATTAAAGGTTCGTAACTATGCGGCGTATACTTGATATGAGTCGACATACTTACATTTATATATTTCTTGAGCACGCTGGCCAAACAAATTGTGAAATGTAAGCGGAATGGAAACTTTTAATGCTCTTTATTAGTTAATACATAAAACTAGCAGGATGTGCTCTCACTTATGCCGCCTACACAGCTTAAACATTTTCACACATTTTCCTTGGACACGCGTTGCACATTTTATTTCATTAGCACGTAAAATTCCTTTTAATTAATATATAAAAATTGCCAGCAGTCGCATAACTAGCTTTTACTCTTGTTCCCGCTGTTGTTGCTGTTGTTGTCGTTGCTGTTAGAATTTCCTCGGTCAGCAGCCCCATAAAGTCAGTGGTAGTTGGGTGCTACTTGTGGTTCAATTTGCGGCCCAGACCAGACCAGGGCAGACCAGAATAGACCAGACCAGACATATAAACTCGCCCCATGCATTTTATTTGTTTTTGCTCGAATATCAGAGCATAAAATGTTGAAAGCAGCCGCTGCACGTGCGCAGCATGTTTAATTATCTGTATCAAGACGTTTGTGCATGAGTGTGTGTGTGTGTGTGTGTGTGTGTGCGTGTGTGTATTTGGGTGTGTAATGGGACGTCATGTGGTGCATGTGGTCAGTAGTCAGTCAGTCCAGTTTCGGCTTAATGCCTCCCTACTGCATATGAACTTGTGCGCCAAGCTTTGCAATTTAAACGCCAAATTGAAATTAAATGGTTTCTTGGCAAATCTTGAGAATTTGGACCTTAAGGATACTTAATTAAATAACAAGTAAATGTTCATTTCGATTTTTAAGTAAAGCTCTTAGGCCTGTATTTCATTTGAGAGAAATAAAAGGGATGATTAAAATCATAACGATTACAAGAGTTTAATAAAATAATGATATGAGAATTTCACAGCCTATGTAGATGAATGGATAGAGGCAGATAAATATAATGAGAAATATATAAATTGATATAATATTACACAAAAAGATTTACAAACCAACCGTTCCATAAAACTGAAGAGATATCTTTGTCATGCCTATTAAATTATTAAATTACTATTAAAATATATTAAATACTTTTTATAGAAACAACAATTTTTGACATTCTTCTAAAAAGAGATTCTGCATGATTGCCCTTTATTTGGTTTGTAAGGCCACAATAATATCATGTAGCTTAAATACTTTTGTGAAAATAAAGAGCTTATTGAATTTATTTTATTGCAAAAATATTTGATATTTATATGTGCTTTAGCAGCCAAAGCGAGCTCGCCACTCAAACCAAGAAGTGGGTTGTGGCTGCGTTTGCATAATTTACAAGCAAACGAAAAAAAAATGTATGAGCAGTTGCAATTGCCTGAGAACTCTATAAATTTAAGACTTTAACTTTGCATATAGTAAGACTGTAAATAGCTTTAAATGTCTGCACACGCTTAAGGAAAATCATATTAACTTAATCAAATTTGTGTAAAAGTATGTAAAGTCCTTACAGTTGATAAAAGCGCTGGTCTCTTATACAATTATAAAATCCTTTAAAAACAAATTCGTATGCGAGTGCGCGTAAGGGTTTTTTTTAGCACTTTTTTTACGGGGGGTGTTTTTTGACCGACAATATTAATATGAATGACTGTCATGCTCCGGTGTTAGTGTGTGGGTGTGTGTAATTATGTCACTGTGTACTATGTGTGTTTGGGTGTGTGTGCAGCGAATCGTTAAATGTGCACGTGACAAGCGTGTAATGAGGAAGTCTTCAGTCTTCGGCCCATACCCAGCCCATACCAGCTTCTGTCTTCGCTCTTGGTCAATTTGTAGCCCGACTTTATACACACACACACACACACGTACATGTACATATGTATATATCCACATTATGATGGTCGGAATTTTGCTGCAATGTAGCAGCATGTTACGCATATATCTGCCATACATATATTTCAATCATTTTAAGTGTGTTTGTGTTACAGGCAGCCAAGCCAGCAGCGGCACAAGATTGTCCTGGCCCTGTTCGTTCTGCTCATGCCACTATGCTTGCTGCAGGGCATGCGACATGAAAATTGGACAATGATTTATGAGGCGTTAAGTCAAACTTCATATTAATTTCATTTCATTTTCACAGCACTTTACGTGGCGGCTTTAAAGTTTCAGGGGCAACGACCACATAAAAATAAAAATAAAAATGAAAATAATGCCAAGTCAAAGGAAATAAAATACGTCTGCCGCTCACATATTGCTAGGGCAACCTGAAACGTGTTTCGAATTTCCAAAAGCTTAAATCAGTATTTTCTGAAGATCTGATACCCTATATAAATTATTGGCACAATTATTTAAAACAAATTTAGGATATCTTTTTTTATCAGTAAACATTTTTTGATTTCTAATTAAAATGATTTGGTAAATTTTTGGATATTTTGATATGTGTTGGTAAAAACTTTTTAAAATAAGTTTGCGACTTGTTTTTTTTTTTTTAATTAAACTTTTTTGAATGTTTTTTTTTTTGAGAAGAAAGTGATAATATATATTATTGAAAAAAAAAAATACTATTATATACTATGAAACTATTACAAGAATATAAATAAATTTCATATTCAACACCATTTTGGATTGAAATAGAAATAATAATAAGGAATTTAACCTATTTTTTATAAGCGGATCTTAAGTAAATTGTAAGGCATTTTCAGAGTAAATAAAATATTGTTTAGAAAATTGTAATAATAAGGTCCATACTCACATTCCAACACACACACTCGGTCACTCATGGTCAGATCCATACACACACGGTGTAAGTTTGGGCCTTGGATTGGTTTCTTGGGCGTCTCACCCTGCCCACAAGCAGAATCATATTTACGTCTAACAATTGTATAACATGTGTAATTCGAGCATTTTATTTTATACAAGCACTCACACACATTTAACTGTGAAGTGTGCGTGTGTAAAATAACTTGTGGCATGCTTCGACGTGTTGGCCAACAGTGGCAGTTGGGGTTGGCGTCCTGCAACATTTTTCTCTGTGGTTTTTGCGCTTTTCCCGCTCGGCATGAACCAAAAATTCCCTCGGCCGTCCGCACTGCTGCGTGCCTCTCATTCGTTTATTGTTCACTGAAGCGTTAACCATGGTCAATAAAAAATTTATTTAGACAACGACAACAACAACAGCAATAACAAGAGCAGGCATTCAACAACAACAACATGACGTATTCGAAAAAGTTTGCTATTCACTGATAAAAAATTTGTGACCAGGAAAAAAAATACACACTCACACGCAGAACATTTTGTTTTCCCTGCTGTTTTGCTCGCTTTGATGCCGAGCATTGGTATTTGATTTATTTTTACTCTTAAATATTTCAAATAATTCATATTTTATTGACTAGACAACAGCATGAAGCAGTTAAGGTAACCAATTGATACACAGATACTCGTAGATATATTTACAGATACAGATACACCGAAACGCGACAACAATTAAGTTTCAACTGAGTGCTTTTCAGTTTTGTTAACTCAATTTGTTTTTAAATTTTTCAAAAGCGCATTTTTATTAGTGATTCGACTATTATTGATTGAGCGTGCGGCTATTGTTGTATTTCAATTGGGCTTCCTGTTAAAATTGTGCAGTTTGATTGGAATTATGTGTGGAATTTGTACGGCATAATTGACTCAAAAGAAATCAATTTGAAAGCTGCAAATAATTTAATAAAGCAGATGGCCAAATGGCTGTATTTATGTACTTAAATTGTTATGGCAACGACTTAAACAATTCTATACATATATTTTGTTATTATTAAACTACTCAGGTAATGGGATTCAAAATAAGAACTGAATCTTTTTCATTAGCTGTCTATCAAAAGTTATATGCAATAAATCGTGCTTTACATCAGTTTACCATTTCGGTCCCCAAAATATTTATTTATTTATTGATTATTAAGGGTCGACAAAACGAGGGTCAACCCAAATGTTTAAGACATGGGAGAGAACATAAATTTACAACTTAAATATTTATACCTAAATTAATAAATATCTATATATTCAGAAACGCTTGTTTAAGAAAAATATAATTTTCAATTTATTAAATTATTTTTATAATTCTCCATTCAACCAACCATTTCAAATATAATGGAAACAATAATTTAATTTATTTAGAATTATATCTAAACAAAACTTTAATTATAGCCCGAGATTTAGATTAAAGCATCAATAAAGTTATTGAAATTATTTATATAAATATAGTAGAAAAAAAAACACAGTATATGTTTCTAATAGTTTATATTGCACTCGATTTGGATATTTAGCCTTTAATAAGCATAATAATTAAAAGTCATATTACTATCCATATTAATGTTCAATTTGGCCACTTGTTTACCCACCAATTTAACTTTGATGTGTTGTCTCGATCTATACATACTTTCTGATAAATATGGACATCATTGGTTAATCTATTGAGCGTGCTGTTTAACAGGTTGCAACAAGCCAATTTTAAATGTTGAACAATTTAAAACTGACATCAATCAAACAAACAACAATATTTGCAAACTTTTGTCAATTGGTCAAGGGGACGACGCGTCGTTAGGGGTAGTCAACAGAATTTTCATGCTTAATTAGTTTTAATGCGTAATAAGCATATTCCAGCTGAATTAGCCAAAAGCATAACAACAACAACAAAAGGGGCAAACAATTGCAATGGCAATTTGGAGCCTTAAAGTATGCAATGCACATATTCAATTATTCATAGTTCAAATTGCAAAGGGTAATGAAATGAAATCAAAAGCTGCATTTGCCATATGCCAAATGTAACTGGCATCATGTTACTAATGCTGCACTCTCCCCTCTTTCTCTCTCTCTCTCTCTCTCTCTCTGCCTCTCTCCATATATTTCTAAACATATACCTCTTTCGCTCTTCAATTCATGAGTGCAGTAAAATGCCTTAGAGCCAACATTGACATCATTCCAATTCATGGCTATACTCGTAATTACACTAATCTATGCATATTTTGAGCTGTGTGTGTCTGTGCGTACGTGTGTGTGTGTGCATCTGTGGCTATGCAAATGCATTTGAAATTGACCCTGGAGACATTTTCGGTGCCCAGAAAAGCCAAAACACATTTATTGTTTAATCTGTTGTTGCTGTTATTGTTGTTGTTTGACGATTCGATTTGTTGCTCGGCTTGTTTAATTGTCTAAAGCTTCAAGTGTTTGCTCTATTGTTTGTTTTATTTGTTATTTTGCTGTTTCTGTTGGTTAATCATTTGACTCGGATTGCTCGTTTAGCTGCTGATTTTGCATTGCAAAATCGGGCTGAAAGAAGCGTCTTCGATCCCATGGAGTACCGTGTGTACCGCTACCTATAAGATCTATAGACTTGATTGGACTTTTGGCTTAAGAACTATGGTCATCAAATTTAACATTAAGTTTCTTTTTATTTTTTTTATTATTTTTTTAACTTATTTTTTGTGTGGTATTTTTGGTGTATATTTTTGACCAAAGCGAGAGCTTTTCAACAATTTTCTCAACTCCACTTTTCAATCTTTGCTACATAAATAAAAAAAAGTCCGGCTTAATGACACCCGTTCGAATAACGATTCGTTCTAGTACATGTTGCAAATTTTTTTATTCATGCTTCAGGTCCAAGAAATAGCTGAACATTACATTAAAATGTGTAATACCCTAATTGAAATATTTAACCAAAATTTCCGTCACATACTCATAGCCCAATAGCAGTATGGCTCCGCCTGGGCCAACACGCAAAACCTGCGGCAGGAGGCCCTTGTAGAGTGCATGAGCACCCTCTTCTTTATATACCGTCGAAAGCGTGCCATAAGTCCAAGCATATTTAATTTCGCCCGGCACGGGCTGTGGTCCCTGAATCCGTGTCTTTGCCACGTCAAGAGGGATACTGAGCAAGCAACCCAAAGAGCCGGCCGCGTAAGCGATCGTAAAATTGCGCAGAAACTCCATAACGGAATGATTAAAAGCGGGCGTGGCCTCTCGAACACTGCAAAAGAAACCGAAGTATATTACGTGAAAAATGAAGTTTCGTGCCATGGTCGTTGTCACGCCTTTGTAAAGCCCATTGAAACCAAAGCCGCCTTCATTAATGATATTCCTCGCGACATGCAAGGGACGGAGTTTCTTCTTCCGATTCGCCTGCTGTCTGACCTTGACAACCTCGAAGGGATTTTGTAGCAGCACCTCAATGGTGCCGCCCAAACCACCAGCTAGTGCATAGCTAACGGGACTCGGCACCGAACCAGATTGAAAATACGGCTTGGACTGCTCAAAAATGACAAACTTAATGGCACGTTTCGGCGTGTCAGACACTAGTAGAGGGCCGACGCCTCTCCAAAATGCGTTAGCACCTTCCTGACGATATATTTTGGCAAAGGCATCAAGCACCCCCCTATAGTGATTGGGTCCTTTTGCCTGTGCATTGCTCTGCAGTTGAAGTCGTGTCTTTACCACATCCAGTGGCAGCATAAGAAACACCTCAAAAATACTGGATGACCCGCTTGCGATTATTTGAAAAGCGACAGTCTTCAAACGCGGGATTTTGCGCGGGAGTGGCTCATTTAAGGGTTCCACATCGGGTTGTTTGAATTTAGACATAAGGCATACGTAGTTGTTAAAAAACTGATTCAGATTGCAAAGCTCTATAAAATTCGTTATATTCTAGAATAAATCAATATCAGGGACAATTTTCTTGTGGAGGACAGAAATATTTTTTGCACACTCAAGAGACTCCTCTTCCGTCCAACACAGAGATAGAGATCCTTGAAAACTAGAACTTAACTATTATGTTATGCCTATGTTTATCACAGATGCTTTTTAAAAATCGGCGAATAAAACTGTATTACTCTTCGTGCTGCAGGGATATCTGTCGTTCGATAACAGCTTTTCTCTAGTTATCTAACAAACGCAGCAACTCGCTGGGACAGCAGCCTCGGCATCAACTTAACCGGCTCTAATTGCTGACCACGTGATCACCTCTTAGATTGCCACACAGGTTAGTGGGCGTGTCATAGTGTAAAGAAGCAGCAGCGGCAGCCAGAAGTTGACGACCCAATGTCTGAATAAACGAATGGGAAACTATTTAGTGGCTGACTTAAAGCAGCTTCCCAAGCACTTCACATAAATTAATTACAGTGCGCTTGTAAATGTGTTATATAATTGTTGTTGTTGCTGTTGTCAGTTGTCTCGTAATTGTTGTTGTCGAGCTAAACAATTAAGTGCAAATTGTTAAACATGCAGAGCTGCGGTTTGTGGCCGTGTTTGTGTTCTTGTCTCTATTCCTGTCCCATTGCTATCTGGCTCTTTGAACCTCTCCCTCCGGTACCCCAAAACTAGCTGCGGTTTTGCACTTGACTGAGTTTTAGAGTGGATACTTCATACGAGACTTTGTGTTCTAGTTAGTTGCTTAAGTCATTAAGTTGTTGAAGCTGGGGCTAACCGTTTAAAAAAAGGCTACAGTATGCCGAAATTTAAACATTCTTGCAGCGGAAAATATATATTGGCTTTAAAAAATTATTTTTTTTTATTTCGGTACAAATCCTTATTCATACCATATTCATATCCAAATTATGCCAGATGCCAGTTTGATTATGATTTTTATAAAAATTGAAAAAATGAACATGTGTATTTCATCATAAGTGGATTTTGGAAAACCTGAGAAACAAGCTTCTCATGATTACTAACAAAGATCTTTTAAAATTATTTCAAAACCGTATTGTAACCACTTCGTGCAGAAACTACCCAAGAATCCATCATAGTGTGCACCTTTATAACATGACTTCAGTACAGTCTGTCTGTTAGAAAAATAATCAGTATCCGGCTGGTTATGTTATAGACAGATGAAGATAAGTGGGATTTAGATGTATTACTGGAGGCATTTGCTTACCTAGGACTAAATCGATATCAATGTTAGTTTCATTCTTTTCACTTAAACACATGCTTTCTCTTCCGTGCGGCAGTCATGACTAACTTCATGAAAGACACACCTGTGATCGCTTGCTCATAACAACAATTATGCTAATGTAGTTCAGTCCGGCGACGTCAATCCAACATAATTGCTAACAAATTAGTCATGGTCACACTGGCCCAACTGCAGCTGCTGCAACAGCTACAAATGAGTGTCTGGGCTGTCGGAGTCCATTGTGCTCCCACTTGACTTGTCGGAGGCGAAGCTTAACACGTTTCATTGTCTAGCTATGTGTGTGTGTTTGGTGTGTGTGTGTGTGTGTCTGTGTGTGGATCCTGGCAATTTGCGTGTCACGCTGCACAAATGCCAAGCAGCCAGCTAGTTCCGGGTAAAAACCAACTGTGGCATTTGCCAGCCCACTTCTGCAGCCTGCTTACAGGGCCCAATGAAGCAAATGAGTTTCATTTCATGTCCTTCAAACAGATGCTTGTCTGTGTGTCCTAGCTCCTGCCCTGCAGCCGGCTAAGTTGGCCCAAAGTGTTTGCCTGGCTGGCATCAGTGCCTGCCGGTATTCTAACCGTGTTCTGAAGTGATCTCCTCCCCCAAACCCGTCAACCTTCAACTGGTGTTGACTTTCGAGTGCTCCACTTTTGATGGAGTGCGTTAAATTTATATTATAATATTAAGTTAATGAATGGGCTACTTAGGAAGAGAGAAGTAGCCCCAGTTTGTGTTTGAAGCATTGTTAATATATGCGTAATCATGCCGAAGAAGGTAATGGAGTGTCTATGAAAAGGAAGCTTGTGTCTAAAAAATTGCAATGCTCGTATAGCCAAATAATACTATACTTTGAAATATCTCAGGTAAGTGTAACAGCTTTTAATGAATGAGAAGTGCGATATTGAAAAATTTTCTACGATTCTGTAGAAAAATGAAAAGTATATGAAATTTTATGTTTCTTACCAATGTCAGTTTTCTTTTCATACACTGAACCCATTATAAATGAGTAAAAATAATTAAAACGGGTATATATGTATGTAACAGCTAGAAGGAAGTATCTCTGACCTCGTAAAGTATATATCAGCATCAAAAGCCGATCTAGCTATGTCCGTCTGTCTATCCGTCCGTCCATCCATAAGTATCCGCATGTATGAACACAGAAATCGGAGAACCTATAACAGCTAGAGACTTGAGAAGAAACACAAAAGTTATTAAAGAAAACGACACAGTAGCGCAACATGCATTTGGTGTTAGTAGAAGAGGGTTCAGGGTATTCCCTTGTCAGAAACTCCCTACAAGAGCCTCTTACTTGTTTATATTTGTATTGTTTTGTGGCCCATGACTGTTTTTATAGAAACTCGCTGAAAAGATTTTGACAGACTTTAAAAAGTGATCCACATAGACTTTATCTTAGTCCACTTAAGTAGATTAATCCTTTATTTAAATAGCTCACACATATGGATTAAATGTTTTAGTAATTACTGTCAACTCCTGAAAGTTGCTTAGAACTGTTTTAAGATTTCCACAATACCCTGCATGGAGGGACGCTTCTCGGGGTTCTTATCCCAACATTCTTGCATCAGAGTTTGTATTTGCTCAGGACACTCAAAAATTAAATCTTTTAGTGAGGGCCGTAACCCTGCATCAATTGAAATTATAATCTTATTCTTTAACCTCTATAATGAAATGCATATAATTTATGAACATACCGTGATCATCAATTTGTCTTAAGAGTTTGACTGGTTTAAGGCCATCTTGTTCATAGTACGGCTTCTTACGCGACAGAACTTCCCAGATTGTAATGCCCATGCTATAAACATCACATTTCTCAGTGTATCGTTGACCATTGAAAACCTGTGTTGTGTAAATTGCGTTAATTGAAATGATTTATATACCCGACTATATGAGATATATAAACCTCGGGTGCCATATACAAGCAAGTACCCAGTCTACTTGTCATTTGGGTTTGCACATTTCTGACAAACCCGAAATCGCAAAGTTTCAAAGTGCTTTTTGTGCCGTCTAGCAACATATTGAGGGGCTTCACATCACGATGAATAACCGATCTCTGTGTTAGCTGATGTAGATAAGCGAGTCCCTTTAAATAGAACATGAATAAGTTTCCATCCGCTCTGATTAAAAAACGTATGTAATTTATACTTCCGCAGCCTGACGTAACCAGCTTATACCTTGTGCAAGTGTATATGTCGTCTCGCTTTCGTGTAAGAAGGACCACAAGCTTCCGCCTTCGGCATATTCCATAACTAAGTGGGTTTTTATGTTATCGGTCGCTATACCCTTTAATTTGATGATGTTCCTATGATCGACCATTGCCAAATAAAATACCTCGCGTTCAATATCCTTCTTCTCAGTTGTCCCCTCTACGGTTTTAATAGCAACCACATCGCCATTATAGGTTCCTTTACAGACGAATCCAAAGGAGCCTCTTCCAATTGCCTACAAATTTTGCACTCTTTTTTTACTAATATTAACCTTATACATATTTATCATATAAAAGTACCTCTCCGAAAACAAGCTCACGTAGTTGAATTTCTGACATCTCTCCGTTAGCTTCGAACGTATTCTGAAAATATATGTATAAACTGATATTAATTTGTACTAACTGGCAATATGTTATCAACTGCGATAACAAATTTCCTTATCAGCAATGCAATTTCAGTACTGCGATCGGCCAACAAGATTAAAATAATAAAGTGATGTAGAGTTTTGACTTGAATTAAAGGATATGGACTTCTGTAATATATTACAAGCCGACATTGATGCCCCTAACTCTTGTGTCGATCCGATAAGTTTGGCGTATTATACACCTTAATCTTTATAATTTTGTCTGACTTACTATGGCTTACATGAATCGTTTAAAGTGATCAGTAACAGTACATAACAGTATTCTCTATAAAGTTTGTCTAAAGTCTTAGTTTAAATTCGTGTTTTACGTTGAAAAAAAAAGAGATAAAATAAAGTGCTATAACACATGAAATATATTTTCGATAGTGCGAAACTCATATACCCTATAAACAATTTCAAGTCGTATGAACATGTACACATATTTTGAATTAGTTCAAGTCAATAAATATTTTACACTAGATAGGCATTGTATTTTTTATTTTGTATATCTCTTAAGTTTTCATTGCAGTTATTCTGAAGAGCTGAAAGCATAGAAGCGTATTGTATTTGTATATATATCAACGTTGTTTATTTCGCCAAGATGATAGGCGGTTCTTATCAATGCCGGATGTGGCTTCTTTGAAAGTCTGACTGTGGGAAAAAATAGAAAACAGCGGGCAGCGGGAATTCTGGCTTTTTGAAATTCAGATTAACTTGCTTCTCGCTTTTTTTTATAGACCTAACTACTACCACTAAGGCAATGCATTTCACAACTTAATAAACTTTTGACTTGTAAAATGTCGAAAACTGTTTATAAGAAATTGCGTTAAGTACCGAGTTTAAAAGCTTCAAAAGCTTAGTCGGCATAAGCGAGTCTTTGAATTTGTTGTATACTCTATTACTTTTAATGAAAAGTAAACTCTACTCACCCTGAATGTTGTCCAAAAAGTGCCGGCTCGCTCGCTAGCGAGCCGTGCGCTTGCCTCGGCCGCTCAACTTCGCCGCGATCTTTCGCTCTTCGCCGCCGAATTGAAGCTGCGCCCTCGAAGGATGTCTTGAGCAACCGATCAGCAACGCACGGTTGCAGCGGCGGCCGGCGGATAAATTTAAACTAGGCTCCTTGCCCTGAATTAGCTTCAATACCTCGGCACATTGCCTTAACTGGTCTCATTACTAATACAATGTTTACATACTATACAATACTTATATCCTATAACTATAATTATGAACTGTGGGGTGGCTACATTAGTGGCTGCCTCACAATTATAATTATTATTTTGGTTATTATTATAAATACGGAATATGGTAACAAATTATTATGTTCTAAAATTGTCGCTTATTTTTTAACTTGTACCTTATATATAAGAAACTGAATTAGAAGCGAACGTATTACTTTTTTATGTTAGCTAGTCCTTCTTATTATGCAACCTGCCTTTTTAGCTGTCAACTCCTTTTTGATTTTTCCAACCAACAATTCTGTAGCTCTCACTCGACGTCTATTTGGGACACAAGTTATTTTTTTCTAGTATCTACCACTGCCATTTGGCTGGCAGCCCTCGTTTCTTGTCATTTTAAAGCCATTTGATGTATGACAAATCAAATTTGACAAACTGCCAACAGTTGTTTTGCATCTTTGCAACATTTTTCAACGCCTTCGCATGGTGGAGGATTCGCCAGTCCCCAAGTGTGTCCAGAGGGACATGTGAAATCAACGCTGTACTTTTTCACATTAATACTGTAGCATAGATATAGAGATGCAAGAGAGGGGATGAGCGGGATAGAGAGAGAGAGTGAGAGAGGTAGGGAGAAAATTTACATACTCATGACATGACATGCAAAAATGCTGCAGAGGACCAGGGATTTGTGGGGGTTTCAGTGAATGTAACTTTAATACAGACAAAGGGATTGAATCTCAATAGGGGGCTTGCAGGCAACAATTATAATGATGCTGCTAATGATATAGCAGAAATTTCATATCATGTCCGATTAGGCTCTTGCTAGGCTAAGCAAACCTTAAAGAAAATAACTAAACACGTACGAGCTGCCATTACATCGGTCGGTGCTTTGAATCCAAACGAATATTGCGCCAAAGTTTCTACTGACACTTGGGAAATAAAAAGAGTTAGCCGTTGCCTTTTTTGTTTAATTTCGTGCACCACATACCCAATCCGCCACATCATGTTCTATATTTTAAATAAAAAGTCAAGTGAAGCTCTGACTGTCTGACAGTCCAACTCGAAGCCGGGAAAACGTGCGCTCAATCAAGCGCCTCTGCAAGTACTGCTGCTACGGCTGCTGCTGAGCTTCAACTGGGGAAATTTACAAGTCACACACACTCGCAAAGAGAAAGACACAAATGCGCCAAGTGGAAACCTAAGTATGTGGTCGGAGTTGGAGCAGCAATTGCAGTGGAGGCGACTCATGACTCTTGACTCTCTTGCATATCGCATAAAAAATTAAATCGCCAGCGTAAGAAATATGCAATTTGCTCGATTTGTGCATGATTTACCATTGAAAAAAAGTATACAGGCAGCGAAATGATTATAAGAAAAAAAAATTGGAACGTCAGAAAACAAATTATGATAAAGATTCAGGCAACAGATTACATGCATTTTTTTTTTTTTTGGACTCAATTCAGTTACTTAAAATTGTGCTTTAAAAATGTATTTCAGAAACTTATTTATGAAAAAGCCTTGTTTATAATATGAATATTAATTTTGAATATAAACCTATCGATTGTTGTGCATGTGGTGCCAATTCATATTTGCAACCCTGATGGCTATTCGTAACAATAGACAAAATGTGGAATCTTGCTCTTCTTTAGATTAGGGAAAGATTCAAAATATTCAAACTTTTAAATGCACCAAGGAACTACTCCCAACATAGGAGACTAGTTACCTCAAACATTCATATAAATTTGCACTTGAAGGAAATTCCAAAATATAAACAGTTTGCGTTACAAATTTAAATTACTCCCACGATAAACAATTTGGAGCTAACAGATCGATAAATATAATCTGTTCTCAAAAGAAAGAAAGAAAAGATCAACTTTCATAGAAAAAAATAAAAATTATAAATACTAAGGCCTGATATTTTTTCTTTAGCGTACACTACTTTTACAATGGTTTTTCGCTAAGTGTACCCAAAACCCATGTATACCCTGAATACACATGATGATGAGAAGTCGTGCGTGTAGTTCCCTTTCCTTATACAGATATAACTGAAAACAGGAGAAGAAAAAAAACTATTTTAGAACACAGAGCGCTACATGTGCCGCTTCCAAAAAGTGTACCCCAAGGATATGGTGTCAGTTTGGCAAGTTATTGCATTGCATCGAACCCAAACCCAATGCCCAATGCTATTGATGGGAACAGTTTTAGGCGCCCAGTTACCAGTCGTTCTCTATTTGGTCCTCCCGGTACCCTGTGCCGTGTGCCCTGTGGCGCCTTTGACTTCCATACGCTTTTTGATTGTTGTGCGACTGTCGCTTAACATTCGAGGCTCGGAGTCAGAGGTTGGAGCTTCCAGCTTCGACGTTTGCCGTTTGACTTCATGCATGAGCGACTTTGAGTGGAAGTTCATATTGGGTCTAGTCATGTGCCTGGAAGGCCACCAGATACTCCGCCTGCGTACCCAAAATTACTTTTGCTCTGTCGCTTTGTACATTTTATATGAAGACGAAGTTGCTCCAAAGGGATAGCCAACTGCAACGTGAATGTTACCTGGACGCAGGCTTCAACTTTCTGTTGCATCAACGTCCTGTGCATTTACCTGATGTTAATGCCGGATCTGGACTAACCTGGGCAACTACTGGCAAAATCAAGTTATCTGCATTTGTGTTGTCGTGATGCTATGTGAAGTTTTGGGCAGAAACTTGAGACATAGACGGCAAGTAAATTAGTAATCAATATGTAGAGTTTTTGTAGCTCTGATGCCGCCGCCTGCATCGCTGATCCCATTAGCTGCACATGCTACTCTAGACTCAAAGCTCCCAGAGAACTTCACGCTCCACTCCAGCTTAATCAAAAAACTTCCCAGCTTGATGGTGGCTGCTGATGAAATGCTGCCACAAGAGCTGCAACTGGAGCAGGAGGCACAACATTGCCACCATTTTGTGATACACACACATAAAGCACTTTGTATGCATGTCGGCGACTTGTGGCGCTGGCGCCTTCGGCTCCACCAACGTCTTTTGCTTCGTCCGCGTCCTGTGTTATGAATATAAATTTATTTCCCACGTCACAACACAAACATGAGGTACACACACACACACGCACTCCCCTTGTACATATATACAGACATTTCACACATCGCGCATAATAATAATAATAAACGATAACGAAATTTACTTCCTAGTAAGCCACACACATACACACACAGACACGAGCACACGCATAGCGGGATGACTCCTAGATGGAGCGACAAAGCGCATCCTTCCTATTTCCGGCGTGTGCTCTTTATGAAATTTGATGTTGCCAAACTATTACAGTGCCTTAGAATAGGTATATATGCCCTATCCCACTCCATAGCTTATAATTTGGTTAATGCGTTTGCTTTGTGCGCTTAGTTTGTGGCGTATGTCCGTTCACAGCACAATATTTTGGTGTTAATCTTAAACATTTCCAAAACTGGTTGTAAACGCAGTTCCTTTGTGGACTAAACACGATTTGAGAGTGAAAACTTAAGTAGATTTTAATTTATGTATTTTAAAGAAGTATGTGCTTGAACCTCCATCAGATAAGCTAATTACAGAGAAAATGTTTGCTATAACTTTTCGAAATCCTCTCCCCAATTGGCCGAAGTTGGTGCATGCAGAATTATTTGATTTGTCTGTTCATCAATGTACTTCCCCGTCCTGTGCTAGCATCTCTACTTGTTAGTGGTATTCTTATAAGCAGATCCACCTCATCACAGCACCCCCCAAATTTAGCCGGATGCGCCCCAGCCACCACCAATTTATTTAAGAAGAGTCCATGATCTCATGTTTAACACTATCTAACAATAAATTACAATCAATTGTTAAGATACATTGTTTTGCACATTTTGATAGCAGCTTTAACCTAAACCAAATTTGTGGTGTCAAACTATTTTAACTACTAAAAGAAATCAAAGTCATAGGAAAATAGAAATATCGATACTATCAATATGTTTACATCCAATGCATTTACCGAAACTTCAAAGTTTTACTAAATTGAACTTGAATTATTTACAGCTAAATTTGCGGCCAATTATCAAGCCATGAATAATTTCTGCAATAACTTTGAAGCGAGGCACAGATGAGGTAAGTCTGGCAAAAAAAAAAAAAAAAAGGATAATATATAAATATACTTATAAAGGTCTATATATAAGGCAGAAAGCGCAGCTGCTTGCCATTTTTCTAATACACGTTATATTGATGTAAGTTTTCATTATGCGGGGCGCCAAACGCGCCGCAAGAAGTCAGCCAGCCAGCCAGCCAGCCAGCCAGGCAGACAAGCAATCTGTCCCAGCTACATGAGTGTGTGAGGGTCTGTGAGTGTGCGTGAAAGTATGTGTGTGTGTGTGCATGGTACAACATTATGATGATGACGTTGACAAACCTACGCACAAGGCGACAAGGCAAGACGGCAGCTTAGCTTAGATTTTTTTATTTTCTTTTCTTTTTTTTTATACCCTGTACCCATTACACATGAATACAGAAGAGAGTTTAATGTTTCTATGCAAATAAATGTAACAGGCAGTAATTGGCATTTCTCTGCTCCAATGGACTGGTCAAATTATGACCAAATAGAAATGATTTATAAACTGATTCAGTAAATTAAACTTTTATTGCTAATATACGAAAGCTTACGGCGAGGCATGGGCTTAAGCCGTTAATTGAACTCCCATAGTTGCGAGGAATGAAGGAGATCTATAAGAAGAATCTCGCATTCATGCTGCGGCAGCTGGGTATAGGGTATCTGCTTGCGAGACACACACGGATAGGGCAATCTGATGTGTTTTTTTTTTTGGTTGTTGCTGGCACAAGGAATCGCAGGAAACTCATCTAGAAAATTGTCAAAGTGACAGCTGTGCGAAAGTATTGTGACATGTGTTTAAATGAGCTGCATTTGCGATGCCTGGAGCCTTAAAGCCACTTCGAAGTCAACTTAAATTTAGTTTGCCGCAACTTTTTTGAATGCCAAATGCAAACAGCCGAGTCGAGTAAGCCGAGCCGAGCCTCACAGACGTTTGGCAAACAAACACAACGGGGCAGTAAGTGGGCGATGAGATGGGGTGAGGTTGGGGGTGGATGTGAGGGGGGGGGGGGGGTGGTATTGCTCGTGTGTCCTGTTTTGTGTTTTGTCTGCATAATTTAAACGTTGCATGCTGCAAAGTTAACTGTTTTTTCGTGTGGCGTGTGGCCCAATGGATTCTGTGCAGCTGACCAGCTGCTATTTTTAAACAAGTTGGCAACGCTGTGTATATCGTCGGGAACTCGCTTTGTGCGCGGCAACTAAATTATCTCCATTGTTTGCGTTTGTCGTTTGCAACTGCCACACCTCTCTCCATCCCCCCCATTGCCATCTCTCTCTCTCTCACTGTTGCTGTTTTGTGGCATTTGTTGCAATTGAAAAGGCCTCGCCGGCTCGTTTAGTGTGCCGTGGCATAAATTTCGTAGCTAAATTGTGTATGCCCAGCCTGGTTAGCTGACAGTCAAGTCATTGCGGCTGACTAGTTTATTGCGATTGCGTTGGTAACTGAAAAATACCGCCAAACAATGAAATCAATTAACTAGAGATGAGCACGAGGCGCATACAATCTTTTTTTTTTCAATCCAGTGCATGTGAATTGATGCTAATGAAAGGCAAACTTTATTGAGATTATACAACGAGAAATATTGCGTTTAATTGAACTGGCATTGTTGATCTAAACTGCTTCGCATTTTGTGGAATGAGTATGATTATTCTCTTAAATAAAACCCAGTACTACTCATTCTCATTGATATATGAATATATGGCAACATATAAATAATAATATTTATAATTATATTAAAACAATTAAAATTAACTCAAATTAAGTTTCTTCATTTACAACTTCAATGAACATTCTTATCTTTGAATGAAGTTACTGATTTAATTTTATACTGAGTATTATTATTATAAATTGCATCATGATTATACCCTGAACCCATTAAAAATGGGTAAAAGGGGTATAATGTATTTGTGCAAATGTATGTAGCAGGCAGAAGAAAGCATCTCCGACCCCATAGAGTGTATATATTCTTGATCAGCATCAATAGCCGAGTCGATCTGGCCATGACCGTCTGTCTGTCTGTCCGTCTGACCGTATGTATGAACGCAAGGATATCAGAACCTATAAAAGCTCGAGAGTTTTAATTTTAGCTGTAAGTCTTCCTAGTCCATGCGCAGATCGAGTTTGTTTCAAGTCCGAATTCTGCCAGAGGAACTTTTTTTTTAAACTTATCTTTATTAATTCAAACGAGCGCGTAGCGTGAGCTGCATTTAGTGTTGGAATAAGAGGGTTCAGGGTATTTCCTAGTAGGGAGCTCCCGACTAGAACCTCTTACTTGTTTTTTAATAATATTATTATTCTCATTATACATTTTATTAATATTATTATTATTATTATTAATTTTGTTTTAACCAAAACTTCAATTTAATTCAGTGCCCAGTTAGAACTTAAGAATTACCTTATGAGCATTTTTCGCTTTCTTCAGTTGCCTGCTCTAACCGATATTCAACTCTTATTTCAATGTCAAAAAGTCAGGAAGGCGTCGTTGTCCTTCTGGCACTCGACTCGTTAATCATTCGCCTCCAGGAATTACGTATACGTCACGTGTAACCGGTCAGATAAGCGGCGTGGGCGTCGGCCTGGGCAAGGTTAACGTTTCCGGATGACACTTTTGCTCTAGGACAAAACACAAAAGGGCTTTTCATTTGATAAATGAATGTAGTTTTCCACATGCAACGGGTTCAAGGTGACTAACAGCCACCTGAGTTGGCTCAGTGCCCATCTCCAAGATGCCAAGGTAAAATTATGCAAATGAGCGCACACTAAAGAGCCAAACAATTTGTCAGCCATGCAGTTTTCCTAGTGAAAACTTTGCAAGACAAATCAATATAGCCAGCCAGAAATTGCAATTAAAATACTTGGCCTAAAAGTTGGCTGAGTCGAACGCGTGACTGCAAAAAAAAATCAATCGCTAATTAGGCAGGAAATCAATAATAAGAGACCTGAGCAGTCTTATCCATTAAAATCAATCGACAATGCCATTTCACAAGCAGCTGAAGCCAGGCATTGCGCAAACGGCGCGTTGGATAAAAATCAAAGTCTGAAATGGCGCATACAAGAAAATAAATAAATAAAAAAGCAAGCAAAAAGTTGTGGGAAGGTGGTTTCAGACATTGGCTGTTGCATTTGGCTTTCTTTACGCCGCGTTGTCATTTAACTGTCAGTTTGTCTGTGTGTTTGTGTCGCGCGGCTGTCGCTTAAATGTCGCCTGGGGAGCTCAGCAAATGCGTTCGGGGAGTCACAAGCTTTTTGGGCTGCGGCATGTGGCAACCCATAAAATTGTGAAGCATATGTGGAATATGTTGCTGTGTGTTTCTTTGCCGTCCCATGGGCTGAAATGCCGCTAAAGATTTAGCTAATCTCTATTAGTCTTTACCTTTAAAACTTTTAAGACTTTTCGCACACCTTCTAGCTACCAAAAAATTGAGCTATACCTTAGACTGGTATATATACAAAAAAATATAGTTGGTTGCCGCCAAAGTTTACCACTGCTAATTACCACCAAGCATTTGGCTTTTTGTCACCTGACAAGTACTTACAGGAGCTTTAAACTTTAGTTTTCGAGAGCGAAAAAGATTTTATAACAAACTACTATTTAAGATCATTTTATGAGCAAATGAGAAATTTCATAATTTAAACTGGCTGAAATTTTACTTATAAAAAGTTTCTGTTTAGGTTTGCTTACTGTTTATCTCTCTTAGTCCGAAGCATACCTGATTTATTTAAATGAATATATATATAAACTTATTAATGGCTGTCAGGGCTTTCAGCTAGATAAGAGTATGAAAATATAAGAAGTCTTAGAACATATTTACTATTGAACATAGGTCCTGAATTCTAATTTATATTAACATTTATATTATTTAAATATCGTTATACAAGTTATATTTTGCTCAGAAATTATATATTATATCAAATATGCGACCTATATTGAGGTTAGCAAGTAAAGTGATTGAAAAATTCTTGGTTGTTAGGGCGAAGCAGGTTTAAGTTTTCTATTATTTTGGCATAGTGACCATATGGGAAAATATTGTTTTTTAAATAACGTTTATGCGTTACTTAAGATTGGACTAGCCGTAGCCAATTATTTTATTCCGATCAAATGGTAATGGATGCGTTGATTACCAAGCTCATGACTTTATTTTATCTGCTTAGGAATAGTCTTCAGCCTTCTCTGTTTTCTACCTAACTTTTTGGCTAGTCAATGTTAATTGGGCATCATTTTAAAAACGCAGAAAGAAAAAAAGTTATATAAATATTGTTGTATGCTAGTTGCGGCACATGCTTGGTACACAAGTGTTGTTTAACAAGCAGGCAAATATTTAACGATGCCACGCACTCGAGTGGCTGCTTAAACCGCCTAAACAAGCACTCACTCTCGTGGGATGCGCACTCATATGCTCACATTTTCAGATTCATATGGTAGGAGGAGCCGCAGCATTTGCACTCACCGTTAAGTAAGTGCCAGGACCTGTGCCACACTCTATAAGTAGCGATACGTAAAGCCGAAGGAAAAACTGTTTCGAAATATTGTATACACTTATAGGTATAAGTATTTGGTTGTGTGTTGGTGTGTGTGTGTTGGTGTTGGCCTGGTTTCTCAACATTCGACTTTGCAGCCATAAGTAGCCGGCAGCCTGTCTGCTGCAATATCGCAAGGCAAAGGCAGCAAATGAAAATGGCAAGGATGCAGCTGCAGTTACAAATGCAGCTGACACAAAATGCCAGCTGGCTCCTTAAAGTATGCAATGCCTCAGTGCACATGTGCGAGGGTGTAAATATATGTATAGCCCGCCAACCCGCCTTCCGCCCCTGCGAGCAGTGTTCTCTGTTGCTGTTGATTTCCATTACTTTCAATATTTTTTGCAGCATTTTATTTGTCTGCTTTAATTTAAACGCGTGGCCTGGCCAACGAGCTAGACGAAAGTGGAAATTAAATTTAAAAAACAAAATTTCCCAACAATTTGCAGGCCTGCCGGCGCAAACGCTTAATCCTTTATGCCTGTTCCTTTGGTCGCAAAATATAGAAAAAGCGTATAAGAATGCAAACTGTGGGGTGCAAAAAAAAAATAAAAAAAGAAGGAAACAAAGTTACGAAATACTTTGGCGCATTCCGCAGTCCTGAGCGCCGTTGGCTACACTCAAAAATGTTTGCTGGCGGCCCAATAAAATCATCAGGAAATCCGCAGCCAGAATTGCAGCTGCCAGGACAGCAACAGCAACAGAAAAACCAAAGGACGTGGCAGACACGACTGTCTTTCAATTTCTTCCCTTTGCGAAAAAATGCCTTTGCCTGCTTTGGCTGCCGCTTACCAAATTTCTTTTCTTCTTTTCTTTTTATGCGTTTTCATTTTTGCACTTGAAACCTTTCCATAGCTTTAAAAAGGAAACTTCACAGACGAATTTCCATTAAATTGCTGTGAGTGGCGCCTTTTCTTTTTGCCAAATCAAATGAACTTATTCTTGTTATTTATTTATTTTTTGTACCTATTTTCCAGATACCTCATTTTGATCTATCAGCAAGGTTCTCAGCACTTCGGCAGCAATTGCAATAGGATATTATTTAATAAGGTAAGAACTATTTTATTTTTATCACATTGAATTCCACTCTATTTTTTTATATAATATTCCATTCTATTTTTTACATACATTCATAATACGATCAAGAATATATATTTTTATTTTATATCATTTCCCACTTTCAACGATACTCTCTTGAAACAAACGGCTTTCAGATATAAGTAGCATTAAACTCTTCTGCATTTGGAGGGAATTTCGAATTTTAACTAAATTCCAATTCTGGAGCCAGTTTAAAACTGATATGCTTGGCATACAATAGTTCGAAATTCTCAGATAGCTTTTTTATAAAATTCTTTTCTATGCAAAATATTTACAGTATTCTGCTTGTACTCTTAATTCGTAGGGTCAAATCTGGTAGGCAGCCATTTAAGTTTGACAGTTGTCAGTTGAAGTTCCATTTCCGTTGCGCCAAGTTTTCTTTAGGGAGCAATCAGCTTGAATCCCTTTTTTTCACTAAACACAGTCATAAAAAGCATTCAGGGCTCCCCACTAGTTGAGTGTTAATGCAGAGGATGTGGAATTGCGTGTAAGAGAGAGAAAGATACAGAAAGAGAGGCAGATAGAAAGAGAGAGAGAGAGAGAGAGCGTCTGAATGGCGTGTAGCCTCAAAGGAAAATCCTTGCCGAATACGTGCGGCATTTTCAACGCCAATAAAATCACAAAGTCACGTACGGTACGCCTTGGCCCATGTCCATCACGGGCACCACAACTCCTTTCGTCCGTTTGGTCCTTTCGGTCCTTCTGTGTTTGTGTCTGGTTGCGTTTTGTACTAGTGTTTTATGGATGTCCTGCGGTTGCTCTGTCCATATAAGTGTGCGTCCCATCATGTCCTTTATTATGACAAGCTGCGGTTTTTGGGCTCGCCGATTGCCTTATCGTTGAGGTCCTTGTAATAACTCTGCGTTGTGTTTGTGTTAATAGTTTTTGTTGTTGTACATATTTATGGGGCGAATTTTGTTGCTGTGGGGTGTTAATGTAAGGGAAAGGGGGTAGATAAAAGTATTTGTGGCTGTGTGGCTAGTTATTAGAATTAATGCGAGGAAATATGCTTGACAATTGTTGCTTTTGGATATCTAACTTTGGCTTGCGGCAAGTTTATTGTGATGGGTGTGTTTTGGAAGAAATTGAAAGATGATTCGATTAGGAAATATACTTGAGATTACTGAAGATAAACTGCTTTATAATGTGCAGAGATGTTCAGAAAGATAAATGATTTCTGAAAGAATCGTTAATTATTATAGTGTTCTTATTTTATTTATTTATATTTTGTATATTTAGTGAAAATTAAATATAATAACGGGTGCTTATAAATATAATACATTTTAAAAGCAACATGCTTAGCATTCTTCTTTCTCTTGTAAAATTTTCTTTACACTCAACTTTAAGTTGATCTCGTTGTGGATTAGTCAATGGCAACTTTCACTTGACTGCGTGCAAGTGCATGTCATGTTCAAATCAATGTAAAGGTTGCCACAGTCCCTTATACCTTACCCCTAGTTTGTCTGTCGCCCGCTCGACCCTCATGTATATCTATTCATATATTTACATCACCCTCTTCAGCTGGGCTGTTGCACAAATACAAACGCGAAGGTTGTTGGCAATTTTTCAATGATGTCCGCTTTAAGAATTTATGAAAACGATGAAGCTGATTTCATGGTAACCGTGCCAACTATCATGTGAGAGCCAAAGCAAAAAGCAAACTAAAGCGAAACGAAACGAAACGAACGGAACGCAGCGAAACGAACCAAAGCTGGGCAAACAAACACGAACACAGTCTCAAAAACAAAGATCCTTTTCGCAGGATTGCCACAAAAGGTTGCCAATGCCATTACCACAGTCAGTGCTGCACAATTCCCGTTGTTGCTGTTGTTGTTGTTGTTGTTATTGTTACTGTTGTTGTTGCTGTTATATCCTTGCAATGATTTTCCAACGCTGTGTTTACCCACGTTCGTCCCCCGGCTCATCTGTTTGTCCTGCGTCCTCTGCCCTTTGCTGCCTCAGCAGCTCACTGAGCTGTGCGAAAACCCGCGGCCCTGGCCGGGAATAAATTATTAAATCATGCACAGTTCTAGTTTAAGGCAAGCAGCTTAAAGTTCATCTAGGTTTACCTAGGGTTGGCAGTCGGTTGGGAGGCTACGTTGGGGGCGGTGTGTGCCTGAGCCATTTATGAATATGCGGCGTTGAAATTTCACAGTCAGCGCTTTGCAAATCTGCTTATGAGCTGCCGTGCCACTCGCTCAAGCGTCTAATTGAAGTTGCGGCAAGAAAGTGTAGCATGCCACAAGCGACGCACCGGCCAACTACTGCGATAAATTCTGCAAAAGAAATCGCTGGCAATCGATAATCGCTTAATTGGCCACACGACAAACTCGTTGATGCAGTCGCTGGTACCGAGAATAGAAATACAAAAAACCGCAATAAAAAATGAGCTAACGAATTCTCAATTGCGGCGTCACGTGCGCGACGCCTAAATCGCAAACGGCTTAACTTGTGGCCTGTATATGGAATTGTGTATGTGTGTGGGTCTGTGTCTGTGTTGGCCAAATGATTTTAAGGCCAGTAGAAGCAGCGCGAAGACAAGAATATTATTTCCACACTTAAACGGTACACTGAGCGAAGACTTAGTTCTGTTATAGTTAAATAAACTTTTATGCTAAGTTAGCAGAGAAACATACCAAAAGAAAAAAAATCTTTATGAAAAATTATACAATTTGAAATTTAAATAGCAATAGGCTAAACTTTTTAAAATGAAATTGAATGAAAAGTAATTGATAAAAACTATTATCTTGAATTTGACGATAAAATTGATTTAGAAAAATGCTGAGTGTAGAAATATGTTTATTCTAATATTATAAAAGTTTTTGTTGTTTTTAGTTTTAGTTTTGGACATAAAGCGGAAACTTTCTTTTTTTTTTCATTAAATATTAAAACCAACTTTTTTTATTCAAACTATATCTTGAAATAGAACAATGTACAGAATGATTTCTCTATATATTTTTAAATGTCAATATTGCTTGAATATTTCACATGGCTATTCTAAATGGCCTTGAATTATAAATAACTCATCAGCACGAGCATGAGGATAAAATATACAGATTATTCAGCTAAGTCCGCTTTAAATTATTAATAAAAATATTATGAACCTTTATGAAATGTGAAATTTTTAATGAATGATATATAATGTGAATTATATATGAATTTACAGCTCAATCAGAGGTTTTTTTATTTTCTACATAGTTTTTGTTTGTGTAAAATTCAGTGCTAACCTAATTCGACAGTTTTTCTTCGATTTTTTGCCAGGTCATTTACAATGCTTTTGGTCAGCATTAAAACCCCTTTGAAATGACTCGTTAAAACTTAATGTTTGCACCTTTTTATGATTGCCTGTGCTTATGGGCAACATAATTGCCAATTGCGGCGCATTTTTCAAATATTTTTCGCAGACCCCAAAATGTATTCTACGAAAACAGCTTACATATGTATGTCGACATTTTATACGAGACTGAGCACTAAAATGCCTTCTTTTGCCTGCACTTTGGGGCTGGAGCCGTTGTAAATAAAACATTGTAAAGAGACAAAAGGCAAGTGGCATAAAATGAGCAGCGACCAACTCATAAAACAAAATGCCAAAGAGCCAAAGCACAAACCGCAAGTGCCGTCAAGTGCGAAATTTAAATTTGCATAAATTATACAACAGCACAAAAATTGAGGGAACAAGCAAGAAAAATCAGCGTAGCAATACAAAAAAAGTAGATATATTTAAAAATTGTTGGCGGAATATCATGAAAAATATATGATATAATCATGAGGCCCACACCGCAGAGGGTTACGGATTTGGGCTTGGTCAAAAGCTGACCGACCAGCTTATTGTGCTTAAAACGCGTTAATATCTGATTGTGCTGTTATTGTTTTACAAAAAAATACTGCTGCAAAATGCAACAAATATAATAAAAAGCTTTAATAAGACAACTAAGTGCAAAAGTAGATAGATAAACGTATTCATATTTATATATATATATATATATTCTTCAACTGAAGTTTCATACTCTTCAGTCGATATAAAATAGATCTAAATATATAACTATATATCTTTAGTAAGATCACCTCGCTAACTAAAATGTTTTTTATAAGACTAAACATTTTGTTAGGCTGTTCTTTGGCATACACTCAGCAGTTCAATAGCATTAATAATATTGCTCATCAATATAGCAGCATAATATATATTTCAATATGTTATATAAATGCAAAGAATGTAATATACAAAATGTTATCAAAAGTATTTATATATTTTGCTACTGAATATCATAGATCTTTGTTTTGAACACAGCTAGATATTTAGTTCTTAAAATAACATTCTGTTCATAAAATTCTGTTAATGAAAATAAATAGTGCTGTTACGCACTTTTTGCGTGGCATTTACAATAGTTGACTACATGTTAAATATAGTTAACATAAGCATTAGCTGCGTCACATTAAGGCTTACTTGTCTAATGAGCTGTCAGTTCCGGTAAGTCAATATTAGTGTTGCCCCAACATCAAAGAGAGCGGGTCCCTAGATGAATGCGTTTTTTTTTTTTATTTTGGATGTTTTCTGCCTTTTCGATTAAACTCGCATTCTCTGCTCAAAGAGATATATTATCTTTTATGTGTGGCCTCTCAGCATCGTCGTCATTAGGCTATGCACTTTTTCTTCTTTCGGGCTTATGTCTGGTCGGTTTTTTTTATATTTGTCTTCCACTTTTTATTTTTTTTTTTGAGCACATTGCACTCAACGGACATCACTCACACACAATATCACACACACATGCACACATATTCGCAGATTCGCCGTGACGCTGCAATTTTAACACTTTGAAGTCCAGTTTGAATTTGGGCGTTGTTGCATGCTGGCCTTCTTTCTACTGGCAGCTGCCCCAGAACCCGAACCCACCTTTTGCAACTATTTCAACAAAGCGCAGTGCAGTTACTTTTATGTTTTGTACGTGCCCCAGCAAAACGACAGCTGAGCAAAAACGCAAAAGAATCGCCGGCTATGATGATGTAGCACGTGTCAACATCAGTTGTGACTGCTGCCTCTATTGCTGCTGCTGCTGGCACCGGGTCTGAAACAGCAACTGGCTCAGGCATTGGCTCTGTGTACGCTGCACAACATGACCGCCTGTCATCATAAATGTCAGAGGATCTCAGCGTCCGGAGGGGCAAAAAACACAAACACAAAAACAAAAAAATAAAAACCTAAGAAATGCTAGACGGGACATGCACTGACATTTTGCTGCATATCAAAGTGAAATGGGATCTGTGTACAACCTGCCAAAAATTATATGGAATGTGTTGACAACTGATTGAGAACTGTTTAGTTAACTGCGTTGTATGTGGGTGTGTCTGTTTGCTTGTCTTTTGAAATTAAAATTTGCATTGCAGGGTCTACTTTTGGGTTTGAAGAAAGCTTCACAGCTTTTCATATTATTATTTATTTATGCGTTGCTTAGAAAGCCATTTCAAAGCAAAGCATTTGCCCACAATTAGGTTGAATTCTTGTTAATTATTTATCTTTTGTTGTGCTTTTATTATGATTATTATTATTATATATTGATAATAAAATTCTCTTATTGATAATAATATTCTTAATGATTTATATAGGTATCATAAGTAATCAGATCCATTAAACACCCACGTTTACTTATTTATTCCTTCAAAGAAGTTTTGTACAGTTCAACTGATTTAACAAAAATGTTGTATCTGCAATTTAATTTCTATAATATAAAAAGCCTTAAAAATAATTTATTAAATGAGTTTCTGTAGAGATTTAGTATTTGCTTAGCTTTTATTATCCACCTGAACCCATTTGATATACTTACAAATCTCCACCTGCAATTTGTTTAGACGTAATTTGTGTTTGCCACAGTTTCGACAGGCTCAGTTGCCCAGTGGTCCAAATTAATTGGCACCATTGCGGCAATTGGGGGATTGGCAAATTTGGTAGCTGGCTGCCAAAACTGTCAGAAATTCAATGCGCGTTGCCCCGACCAGCATAATTTCAATTAATAATCAAATCGGCAAAACGGACACGAACCACGCCCACACCTGCTTGGATCCCAGGGGGTAAAGACCGCGCTGACGACTTTACAAATTGAAATTAACATCGTGTCGCGGGCGGTGGGAAGTAAAAAGGGGGCAATGCAGCCACAAATGTAACCAGGTCATTTTGTGGGTTGCGCTGAAATTAGAATAAGTTTTGGGGACTGCCAACACTGGGGTAGGCCCATCAGCAGAATTGTGTTAATGAAGGCGTCAGTGTCTGGCACAAGAATCTTTATTATTTCGTAATTAAGTGGCTTGCCAAGTGCCGCCGAGACGAGCACGAGCACGAGTAGGGGCCTCTCCCTCCCAGGTCACTTAGAAATGCACAAAAAGAAGACGACGGCAACTCTGGCAAAGAAAATTGTGTTGATTCAATTTGAAAAGCCTCGACGGGCTGTCAAACTCTGGCAAGGAGTCGAAAAACAGACAGACAGACAGACAGACAGACGAACAGACTGACTTGCTCTCGAGTGGGTGGCCGGAGTTGAGTTAGTTCAGGTCTGGGTACCACCTAGGCAGTTGTGTTGACAGCCCATTCAAGTTGTTTGCGTTTTTGTTCTCGGCCGCTTTCATTTGTATCTACGCTCTTTATATATTGTCTTAAGCCGTTGCCAGGTGACTCGCAAAAGGAGTCAACAACTTGTTGGCTTTTGACCTAAGAATTGTAAACTATATTATGCCTATGAACTCGCTCTTAACAACATCAGCTTATATAAACAAGTTTACTGAATAAATTTACAATTGAAGATGGACACGGTTGGGTTATTCCACGGAACTGGAATAATAGCTTCTGAATGAGCCATAACGAGCTAATTGTCGAAAGTCTTTTAATATTATGCCATTTGCGAATATCGCGATAATTGTTGCAGGCCCAAAACATTAACATTTAAAAATTTGGTTAAATTTAGTTAGCCACACAGCCTAATTTACTATTTATATTTATTTTCATGGATTTTCTTTTTAAGCTCCTATTATTTTCATCAGTTTCTGACCACCTTCTCAAAGATAAGCTGAAACATTTATTTACATAGTTGTTTATCTTAATTCATATTTGTTCTAAACTGAGATTTGGGCTAATTTATAAGAATTTATAGCTGATAACATAGAATATACATTTTTTTAAATTAAAATTTTCCACAATTTATAAAATGGCATAGATAAATTCCTGAACAAAAGATAAACGACAGCGCCTGAGTAAACATATCGGCATCATCAATGCCCAACCAGAAATAAAGAAACGTGCCGCCGGCATATTCTTTTTATGGAAAATCGAATGCGGGGCAACTGGAAAATTGTAAGACAAGCGAGAGGAAAAAGCAAACACGCGCGTATTTTTTGCTTCTTTTCTTATCTGTAATGATAGATGCCACGCCCACGTACGCAATGCCGCGCCTGCGGCAAAGCGAGCAACAACAATTTACAATAAATGGAGTTAAAAGTTACAATTCAAACGGTTGTGGAGTGGGTGGGGAGAGGGGCGTGGCACATCATCATTGTTGTTGCTGCTTTTTTAAACGTGCGATAAGCCGAAGCAATTTAATAGCAAAAATAACAATAAAATACGAGACAGACAGGCTGGCAGGCAGACAGACAAGCAGACGGACAGACGGACGGAGAGACAGAGAGCCTGGCAGCAGGACAACGAGACGGCAGCCAGGATCCAGGCAGCAGCCTTAGCAAACAGTCGAAAAATAAATGTAGCTGCCTCGAGGGCGCCGCCCGCCCCCGCCGACAAGGACACTGGGCGTGAAAAGTGTGTCGTCGCGCATATGTAAATATTTGCATAAAAAAAAACCAAGTCGGAGACGACAGACTAATGTGGGCATAATAGCTTTCGATTATCGGAAGAGAGCAGCGAGTGCCACACCTTAAAGCAATGCCACTTAAAGAGCTAAAACAATAAGAAAGTAATAATACTAACCAAATTTCATAGATTTTACAACGACGCGTACGTAAATAATTTATTCTTAGTATTTAAAATTTTATTTAAATTCGTTTCGTATTGATTTTCAAAACATACTTATCACTTTAAAAATAATACTAAAAATATAATTAATATACTTATTAATATATTGTTCACTTGACTTTAAGAAACAAATTTTACGTACAATATATGTATATGCATGTATTTTAATTGAGTAAGGTCTTCTTATCGTTATTCTTGCTTTCGAAATTTATAAATTAAAGTTATTTTTTTGTTTTATATATAAAGACACATAAGTAAATGAGCCCTATGTTCAAGCGCATTGTGCCCAGTGCAGCTTGGCATTTGGTTGGCAATTTTCATAGCTCGCATTTTCCGACTTCTGCATATTTGTGCGACAAATTGCGAGCCAATTCCGTAAAACAGTTGCATTCTTTTAGACGCCAAAAGAACACATAAAAGAGAATTATCAGAATGAACAAAATTTCTATGTGCATGCCTAACAAGAGTTGGGGGGCTTACCAAAGTGGGGCGTGGCATACAGAAAAAAATGGAAAATGTGTGTGGCAAAGTTTTGTGTGGAACATGTTTGCCATACTTTTTATCTGCGCCCAATTCTTTATGCGAGCAGTTTATTAAAGGATGCGAACAACAGCCAAGAAGTGTCCTGTACAAAAGACGTCCTGCGTGCCAGCACACGAGTGTGTGTGTGTGTGTGTGGGGTAAAAAGTTGTATGTGCATTTCGCATAAATGGAAAATTGTTCAATTTATCGGCGCACAAAGGAACGGAACCCATGAGCTGAGAACGTGGTCAAAGAATAACTTAAGAAACTTTATGCAATTGAATAGATAAATATTTATGTTGGTCAACTCGTGTGAAGGGTTTCCCCCGCTTAACCCTTGAAGTCATAAATATTATGACTTTATTTCCCTCTCACTCCCAAGTACTCGCCACAAGTAATTGCCACAAATGAGGCGCATCAAATTTGATTTGATTTGAGCTTTTAAGCATCAACAACAATACAACATTTGAAGGACAACATTTAAAGCGCTGTAAACAGCCATAAGCAGGATAAAGAGCTGCGTAAGGAGGATGATAAAAATATCAACAAGCCAGCAATAAAACATTCAACATTCAAGGAGTGCAGAGCAGAGCAGAGCAGCCAAGTGAACATTGGACCATTGTCGAAATGACATCAATAAAATATTTAAGGCGACAACAAAGAGAAGCAGCAACCACATTCGCATCCACGAATGGCCTTCATGCTTCAGCTACCTCTGCCCCTGCTCCGGGACCTACTCTTGTTGCTGCCTCTACCACGCCCTCAAAGTTGGCAAAACAAACTCAAGGAGTGTGCTGAATGGGTAACTCCACTCGACTGGCGCCGTGGCAAACGAGCTTAACAGGATAAACCGATGAGAACTGACGAAGGCGCTGTGAATGAGGTTGCGATTGAGGAGGAAAAGGGTTTGGGGTTGAGATTGAGACGAAAAACTCACTTCAGCAGGTTTTCACTCGTCTCGGTTTCAACTCGACTTTGAAGTGCAACATCGGAATTTGAATTCAATCGCAATTGCAATCGCTTCCCTCAGAGCCCCATCCCACGCCCATCTCAGCTCCATCTCCATAACTGGCTTTTTATTGTGGCTTCCCCTTCTGTTTTTCTATCTGTGTATTATTTGTGGCTGCTCCGTAGCAAGCGGCTTAGACTTGTTAGCAACGTCTTCCAACTGTTTACGGATCTTAGACGAACAGGGCGGGGAGTGGAAGTGGGTGGAGGAAGTGGACGGAACCGAAGTTTACTCTGGAAATCGCGACTGACAATCAGGGACAGCACAGAGATGGGCTGCCATCGATAGGCAAAAGACAGCAACTGGGATTGGAAACCGAATTGGGCAGTTACTTTAAATGTTGACCAAATAGCCCAAAGAGCCTCTTTTCGGTTTTGGTTTCGGTTTCGATTTCTCATAATTTGCCTCATCACGTTGGTGGCTGCCTCTGGAACTGGGTAAAGATAAAAACTTAAGTATTTCTGGATTTTTATGAAATTTACATATTTTAATCAGCCAGCGTCGATTTCCCAGCGGCAATCAATTTTCTCGTAACGCTTCGTTTCGTTATTCAGCTCAAAAAATCAGCTGCGATTTTATCTTTCGATTTTCTTTGATCTAATTTCGTGGGTAGTTGCAATTTCTGGGCTATGCATACATTAAGATACATACCCTGTGCCATCGCCGCACTTAAAGCTGCATTTAAAAATATACTCTATCCTGCCGGACAAGGGCTTTGGGGTCTGTCAGGACTGACGTCGTCGCGACTGGGGCTTAGAAACGCGACAGGAAATGATAAATGGGTCCGTTTACTGTTGATTCACTCAAGCATTTAACTTAAAGCGTATTTTCTAAGAATAGCTGCGCTGTTTACAGCCCCACACGGTTCAAAAGTCGAAGCGGATATCAAATTACCTTTTAATGAGCCGCCTGACCACAGGGGACAGGAGCGATGGAATTTGAGACTTAAGTGTTAATCGATGCATTAAATGTACAATTTTAATGCAAATGTAATATAATTAGAGGACTTTAAAGGGAACAGCCTATAAAATGGAACCAATAATCTGAGCGGGCAAAGTTTCCCATTTGGACCGAGAGCCTGCGGAGGGAGTACGAAATGCAATTGGGACATAAATTTCCATTTTCGGTTTTATGCCCTCGAGAGCTCAGAGTAATTTAACGCTAAGTTTTTGTTGTTTTTTCTGTTGCTGTTGCTGCCGTTGTTCTTCTGGTTGGGCCAAGCCGACGCGCCGCAATAAAATAAAATAGTAAACATGCAGAACAAGAAGAAGAAAAGGAAAATAAGTCGCGCAAAAAATGCGAAAAGCAACTTGGCGCTAAGTGTATCCCTGTCCTATTCTACACTCCTTTGCCGTTTCCGTGTCCATGTCCTGCTCCAGCTGGTTTCGGTGCTGACCGCAAAAACTAAAATGGGCAAAAGTTTTTTGGTTACTTCTTTTGGGCCGGGGTAACGAGTGCCGCCTCAATTTACGCGGCTTTGAGTGGTTTTTGTTTTGCTATTTATCTTGGCCTGGTTAGCAGTTGTCCCCCTCACCTAACTACGGCTGGGCCCTTTTGCTTTGCTCCTTTCTTATTTTGGCGGCAATTTAATGTCATCATAAATACAAATTCCATGCGCAGAAGGACTTTTGCAGTGGCTTTAGTTGCGCTTGAACTTCATTTCGTTGTCCTGTTTGCTGCTGCTTTAATCCTTTGTTCCGCAACTCGGCTGCAATTCTATTAACCCAAGCCAAGCCACAAGCGAGCCTTTCTTTTGCACTCTCCAGTTATTTTAGCCACTTGCCAGTCTCTCAATTGCCAATAAATTTTAGCCGTTATCAAGCTGGCCAGCTCCCACTTATTCATACACGTGCCAGCAGCTGCTGCATCGACTGAAACACCGCAGCCATAAAGCCCTAACTGGAACTGAAGCTCAACGGGGAACTAGTACTGAGTTGAGTCTGGGCACGGACGTGGGAATGGGCTGGGCCTGGTACTCGACTCACATTATTTAGCAGTTTTATTTTTTGTTAGCAGCACATAAAACTAGCCGAGCAAAAAAAAAAATATTCCAGGCTGCATTCACTTTTGTGTGCGCTTTTTTCGAGCTCAATTTTAACGCCCAATAAAATATTTTCTAAACGAATTTTCAAAGGCAAATATTTAAATATTTAATATTGTTGAGTCGGTTATATGGAAAAACGTATTTTAAATTTGTATTTTAATGTTTTGTTTTATTAAAATATATTGAATTTCTTTTGAGAAAAGGTTTTTGAGATAACTTGACTCAGATTTAAAATTTGACTATTTGGTTTCTTTTTATTGTTTTTGTTTTGTAAAAGAGAAAACAAATATTAAAAATTTACATATTTAAGCTTAGTTTTGTTAAAATATATTGATTTTTTTTTGTGAAAATTCTTATGTGATAACTTGGCGCTGCCTTAAAGGTTGACAATTTATGTTTTTTTTTGTTCAATTAATAAGTTCATTATAATTTGATTCGGAATATAATGAATTCTCTTGACAATATTGGATGGTATAAAATTTTATATTAAAAAGTGTTTTTGTCATTAAAATTGTTAAAAAAAAATATAATTTTAGGCTGTTCGTTCAATTTTTCCTGTATATAGATTACAGATAATTCATTGAACCAGGCAAATGTGGGGATATTTCTGTTTGGAAATAGGAAAATTAACTGTACGGTTCTAAGCTTTTGCTAAGCTATTTATCAGTTGAACCCAATTTCATTGCACCGCATGCCACAAGTCTCCTTGGAGAATCCTAGACTTTTCCGCGTGTCAGGAGGACGCGTCGTGTCCTTGCACTTGAGCAACAGTGGCAAATGTAATAAAAATTGTTGCAAGAGCGCGAGAAGAACAAACGGAGAACAAACCACCAGAGCACGTGCTCCAGCGGGAAATGTTTCCCGGTTGCGAGTACCAAATGCCGACCCCCTCCACATTCCCCTCCCCCCAGTCAACCTAGTGTGGTGGAGCTCTACAAGTGCCGACTTTGGCCGTCGTTTGTTTTGCCCGTTGAGTGCAAATTATTTATGCCACATGCGGGACTCGAAACACACCTGCCCTCCGCTCAACAGCAACTGGCAATGCAATCAAAGCAGGCAGCAGAAAATAGATGCATATATAGGGGGAGAGAGAGAGAGAGAGAGAGAAAGACAGCGCGAGTGGGAAGAGGGCGAGTGAACAAAAGCCACATTGCCATTTTCCACTTTCCATTTTCACTCGAGTGCAATTTGGTGGCTTTGGTTTCTCTCCGTCTCGCGCCTTGGCCGGAAGTTGAAGTCTTTTGTTTTCATTTCCGTTATTTAATGCAAGTGGCATTGTTGTTGTTGTTGTTGTTGTTGCGCGTGTTGCAGGTGCCGTTGCCAGCTGCCTTGACTAACATAATATATGACATTGCCCCGGCTGCGCGGCCCTTCCCTCTGCCCGCCTAAGCTGGGCGCCCGAGCGCTTTCAACAACTTTTAACGTCGCAAACTTGTTGGCACCTACTTGTCCTTGCTCTGGCTCCTTGCCGGGGCATCCTTTCACCACTTGGCAGCACTTTTCAGGCAGCCCATTTGCATTTCGCCGCTCTGAAAAATGTTGCCTTCTCTTTTATTTTTTGCCTTTGCTCTAAACGAAGTTAACCAGATTCTCATGTTCAGATAATGATTTTCGCTTTATTTGCATGCGATTTTTACCAGACAGTTGTTGTTGCTGTTATCCTTTTCTCATGAGTTTTACTCTATTTTGTGGCACATTCGCGGATTCTTTGTTTTCTTGCTGCTCTAAATTTATTGCCGAAATGTGTGTTTTAAATAAACTTTGTAAAGTTGCTTTAGCGAATATTTTTGAATTGTGGTCCCTGATATTTATTACTGTCCCGCTGATAGTCAGTTGCAAATTTAAAATCTATTACATATTTTCTTATTATAGTTTTTATTAAAGCTGTTAATAATAAAATTTATAAACACAAGCTAATATGGCCTTTGTCTAGTATATTACAATAATTACATGTTCTTTATAAAATTTCCGTTTACATACTTGATCAGCATAAGCATCCGTCTGTATGTTTCTTTACGAACTAGTCTTTCATTTTTGAGTCTGTGTCATAGGACTTATCCTAGGACCATTCCTCTATTCCAGACAGTTTATACTTTGGCACTAACCAGATCGGGTCACTGTATCTTATAGAAAACATCGGTCGAAAACTAAGTTTTTGGAAGAACTTTTATGTTTCTCAAGATGTCCTGACCAAACTCGGCATTTATTAGATTGACTATGCTCTTTCCATATAATAAAAGAGTAATATATATAAATAATTATGCAAAAGTACGTATATCTAGTAGCAATAATGCATTTTTAATATATTTTTTTTGTTTATTTTCAGATATTTACATTGAAGTACATCATACGGAAAGAATTGTCATCCCCATACCTAATTTCCGAAAGCTTATTCCGTGAGCCGTGAGCTAGGTAAGTCGCATAAAGTGCCAGCAGTGGAAGTCAAGCTTTATATTTTTTTTGTTTCTAATGGAAATTGTTTAGCTAAAGATTGGCTTATAGATTGGCTCGTATGGAGCTTAATCCATTGGGGCCCTCCCCCCTCAACCCAAACGCAATCAACAAACAACTTTTGCGCTGCGGGGTAACTTTGAGCTCAGCTGCATTTACGCTCAATCTGCCACACACTTGCCTTGACGGCCACAAATTGCTTTTTAATAACTCAACTAAGCCAAGTTAAACTAGCAGCAAAAACAACAACAATCTACTACAACTGCAACAACAACAACAATCGTTGCTACTGTTTCAATTTACCAACTGGCAGTTAAATGAAGGCAACAAACCACAAACTATGCAAGCAAATCTGTTAACTATCCCCGCCCGGCTCTATTCGAACTTCTCGGCTAAGCTTCCTGGGCAACCCCTCTCGCCTATGGATTGCGTAAATCTCTGTTTTTGAATAGTTTCCCCAAACCAAAAATGTTCTCTCTCAACCCTTCATGGGGCTGTCGAAACTTTAAAACTTGAGCAATTTGTGAATTTAGTGCCAAACTTTGCCTCCAGTTTTGTTTCCCCACTTTTTCATTATCGTTTGCTGTTGTTGTTGCTTCTGTTGAGGCCACCTTCTCGTCAGATCTCAATTCTCATTGTTGTTGGTTGCGGCTGGCCAAATTGCGATTGCTGAGCTTTTTTTCGGACACCTAATGGCCAAGAAGAGAAACTACTTAGAGAAATGCTTATATGACATGTCCTTAATTTAAATGTCATTCACTATAGAATAAGACTCAGATCCAGCTTAGTAGCAAGATTGCAAGTCAGAAAAATAGAGAGGTGGATCGAGCCAAAAACGGAGAGAGTAAAATAGAGAGTGGAAAAGAGAACGAGTAGCATAAAAAAGTGAGAGAGTTTTAAAAAAGAAATGGAGATACAAAACAAGGTGGAGTTATATATAGATAGATAGATACCTAAATAGATAGATATATCGGTAGGTGGGCAAAATGGATGAAATGCTGAATGTAGGAAAAAGAAAGAAGAGAGAACAAAAAATGTATTTGAAAAAACAACCATTACTAAATTAAAAAAATGCGTTTATATACAAAAGAAAAAGACTGATAAAACGGCATGCAAACCAGGTCATGTGCTAATGTTTTGGTTCCTTTTAGAGCACATTCATACATTTATATTCATTTATACTTGTATATTGCGGCTTGTCCTTGACAACTGCATCATAAATGTCAAGTAAATTACTTTTCCTCTCTTTTTTTGTCTGCCTCACCCCGAGTCTATGTCTATTTCTGTCTATCTAACCAACACGAAATGTATACACACACACATACACATTCACAAGGGTGCACACATGCAACTGCAAATGCGGCAGCTTAAAAGTATGCAACATAAAATGGAACTATTTAACAGCGACACCAACGCCAAATCGCAACAAACAGAACCAAAGAAGGAGACTCAGCCTGCCCGCAATAGCAACAAAAATAAAAACAACAACAAAAACTACATCCATGAAATGTTCCATATGCAATGCAGCAACAACAACAACAATAAGAGGCACATTTTCTTTTTGTGGTAATAAAAACTAATTAAATCTGCACGAAAAACACGCCAACAAGCAGCAACTCCTTGTTGCTGTTGTTGTTGTTGTTGCTGCTGCTTGCAGTGTGTAACATGTTTCAACACTTTGCGTCTGGTCTAGGGCCAAAAACTATGCCAGCTACGTATAGTAGAATATGTGTGTGTGTGTGGGTAGGGGGAGGGGGGCACTCAAATCCACATTGAAAATTTAATAACCAAAAATTTGCAGCCGAGTTTCGTTTTAGTTTCTCTTTCTCCTTCTCTATTTTTTTTCGTGAGCAGCCAAATTGCAAAAGTGCGCCGAATACCCCCCACCCTGCTCCCTCCCCCACACTTTGTATATTCATCTCTTTTGCTCTGTCTCTACTTTGAATGTTTGTGTGTGACTCGCTCTAATTGTTGTTGTCGTCGCTAGCTGTTATTGTCATACCCTACTGTAATCAGTTATCGGCTGCAGCGGTATTAACGATTCACTGCATGCTCTCTTTATCACATAATATATATTCCTTGAAGTAAGAATCAAAGTTATCCTCAACTATAATATTAAGTATTTATTTGCTTTAATTGCAATTTATATTAAACTAGATACTTGACACAGGGTATTTTGGTAGTCGTAACAATTGGTTGTTTCTTTTTTCGTATATTCTAATTGTTGCTGTTGTTGCTGTTATTCATTTATGTTTTATGTGGCATTTGCCGTCGACTGTTTTTGGCACACGGCAACGGAGACAACGAAACTTTTTGGCAGACAGTTGCTGCTGTGATTTTTGTTGCTATTGTAATTATTATTGTTGGCACTTTGGGCTCGAGTTGTGCTGCTGCTGCGGCTGCTGCTAAGTAATAAGCAGCCACAGCAGCAATAGTAACAACACAAAAGTGTCGACAGACGAAAATGTAATAAAATTGTTGGCAAGTCTGCAGCACAAGGTTGAGGACGTAGTCGACGCTGCCGCCAGCGCGTTTGCTGCCAAGTGCCCAGCATCAAAGAGCGCGCGCACACACACACACACACACACACACACACACTGGCACTCCACACACATACCATAATGGCGTTGTAATGCTCGTAAGCAGGTGTAATTGAATGGCCTTCCCCGTCCCTCATGTTCCGGCTAACAGCCAAGCTCCCAGCGGAGTTTTCACTTTTGGCACGAGATTTCAAGTGAGCTACGACATGTCTATGGGTATGTTTGTGTGTGTGTACAGCTGTTTGAGTGTAGGTGTGGCTTTTCCGGCTGCAGGAAATATCACATGGATTGTGGCATAGAATTAAATGCGATAATTGTATTAATTGCCCCCTGAAATATTGTGTGGTATTCAATTTAATAAAAAATGCTATATTTTATTTTATTTATATTTGTTCTTAATAATATGAATGAATGAAATATTTATCTTTTCAATATTTATTTAAATAATCACGTGTATTTAAGTGCACAGCTAAAATTTTAACAAACATTTGTTTATTTTTTTATTTTCATGTCATGACAAATTTGTTTTTCATGTTTTTAAAAGGTCATCGATGGATCGATTGCATCCAATCCAAGATCAGAGGCTGTAAGGACGCAACGTTAAAATATTATCCTTGATGCTTCTGAAACTATCGGCACGATTCAATGTCCGTTGCATGACACCGAACTATGCCCTTCATCTTTACTGGAAATATTTTCTTTCTTTAATTTGGTAAGTTTGGTGTTTATAGACCAATATTTGATGGAATCCTACATCCTTAGTGGCTACGACTACAAATTGAATGTTCTCTTTAGAAATATCACTTTAACTCGGCCATATCCTTGCAGGGTTTTGAGTTAGTACATTGATTAAATAAAGCTATAACTGGCAATCGGGGTCGATTTAGCTGCTGTCACGCCGAGATTTCAACATTTAGATGCGTCGCATTCCCAGCAATTAAATTGCGCTGTGCAGAATATGCAATCCGTATGAGAGTATTTCTTTTATTTTTAACTACAATGAATTATTGTCTGGGACCAACAAGCGACAAGCCGAAAACCAAGAGGGTGCGATGTATATGCTTGTATATATTTCTTATCTGCCAATTCCTCGTATCGTACGATTTTCTGAACGTCCTTACAAATACATAGGTACCACACTCATTTTAGTGCTTGACTTCAATTGTCCGTACATATTTTTTTCCTATTAACTTTGCTTTATTTAAAATTTACTGTTATTATAGGAACAACTTTAATGAATCCTATATGAATATTTTCTACTTATTCTACTGTCAAGCTTAACATAAAAATTGTCAAGATTAGGGTGATTGTTTAAATCGATTGGATGAGTTGACTTCTTTAATTCTGCGTCTCTTTAGAAGGCGCCCAGCCCAAAATTTAAAAAAAAATTGGAAAATTCCTTCAATAACAAAGTTTTAAAGTCAAAATGGAATGTATCAGCAATAGCAGGTCATGACGCACACCAAATCTTTCGAAAATCCGCAAGCATATGGCTAATTTATGTGCACTTAAAAACCCAGATTTTATGTTTGGCAGAAAATAAAACGTTGCATACCCGAAAGGGGCGTCTGTTAGCATCTTTAACAGTAGGCTGTTTACACTAACAGCCGGCTGTTAACAGCCGCGAATAAAATTTTTTTGGGCATCCCTTTGAGGTATGCAATAGATAATTTTTGGCAGGCCAAGTAAAAATGTTATATTTGAATGCATATAACTGGGCCATATCTTAGCGGATTTTCGAAAGATTTGGTGCGTTGTGATCGTTAGCACCAAGCGCATCGGCCTGCATCAAAATACTAGGGGGTCATCTAAGGATCCTGGACTTGGTAATTTTTGGGTCACGGGTCGCAAGGAAATTGGTATAACGCACAAAATCATTAATATCTAACAATCTGGAAGATCGGTTCTGATGTTCTCTGGCCAGATTGTCCTTGAATGACAATCGATAGTCCTGCTCCTCACGAGATCAACAAGGTGTATCCTGCTGACATCCATAAGAATATGCCCAAGCTATCGCCATTAATAGAATATGTTGTTCAGATTAAATAAGAATATCTCGGAAACTTAAACGTCGATTCTGATGTCCTTTGGTCAGCTGATAGTCTTCATCATCCAATTCAAAAATATTCTATAAGAAGGACGAAAGTCATCAAAACAGCTAAGCAAAAAGGACATTTTTGTACACACAAATCATCATACAGCTAGGCCATATCCCTATGTATCCTGACAAGTCCTGTGTCAATCAAATTGTATTCACTACGACTACCAGCTGGCCAAGGAGCATACCAATTGTCCTTTTAGTTTTCAAGATATCAAGGATTTTTTGTTTCAGTATATTTTCTAGCATATCGCTAAAAGTTTTACAAGGCCATGATCCTTAGATGACCTAATAATGTTTTGATGCAAATCGACGCAGTTGGCCCCTACGATCCAAACGCACTATTTCATTTAAAAATCTGCAAGGATATGGCCGAGCTAGGGCTCTTTTTCTAAAAAGGATATTATTATAAAACTAGCCATTACTTGGGCATATCAAGGACTTTCGGCATGTCCTTTGGCTATCAAACTGTTCTTTTCTTGCCCATTCAGAAAATATAATGAAAAGGACGAAAGTCCTTTTAGCAGCCACGATATGAGGACATTTGGTTTGTAAATTAATATGGCTATATCTCAGCAGTATCCTTGCGGATCCTAAGAAATCCTGTGTCAACCAACTTGTATAGACTAGAACTTCAAACTGGCCAAAGGACATAAAAATCGTCCTTCTGGTTGCAGAGATATGGCTACTTTTTTAAAAAGGACATTCTTCTTTTAGCCATATCTTGGTCATATCCTTAAGGATATCGGAAGGATATACCTTTTTGAGCTCGTGAGGAGCAGGACTATCGATTGGCATTCAAGGATTTCCAAGATTCGACAAAAAATTTCACTAAAATTTATTACAGGGGTTTAGTCAGAAAATGGCCAAAAATCGAAAAATTCAGGACTAACTTCGCCATTTGAAGGACTATCGGGATGTCCTTTGGACAGCAGATAGTCCTCACCCTCCCATTTAAGAAAATACAACCCGAAGGACGAAAGTCCTTCAAACAACGAAGTTTTAAGGACAAATTTCAATAAAGAAAATAGGCCATAACTCGGCTGTATCCTTGCGTATCCTGACAGGACATGTGTCAAAAAAATTGTACTGACCAGGCCTACCAACTGGCCAAAGGACATCAAGATCGTCCTTGTAGTTTCAGAGATATAGCGATTTTACTGAAATTTTGTGTTTTCAGTCGATTTTCCTTGCGGCCCGGGACTGAAAATTTACCAAGTCCAGGATTCTTAGATGACCCCATAATGTTTAAATGCAGTTCGGTGCAGGTGGTCCTTACGATCCTAACGCACTATGTCCTTTGAAAATCTGCAAGGATATGGCTGAGTTATGGCTATTTCTTTCCTCAAAATACCCTTTTAACTCTCTTATGATATTTTTGATTCAAATGTGCTTTTATCTTTTCAGATTGAAGGATTCAAGGACTCTACTAGATTCAAAGGACTTTTACGAATCTAACAAGGCTATTCCTACCAGGATCGGACGTATTTTAAGACAGATATAGCCATTTTAAGTTAAAATCGAAAATACATTAAGAAAACCACAAAATTGTTAAATTTAGCAAAAATAAACAATTAATTTAAAATTATTAAACAAATTCCTGTTTTTTTACTTCCAAGTGATATGGGATTGTGAAAAATTGTAAAATCGACGGACGTTAAAAATCTGTTGCATACCCGCCAGGGGCGTCCGGTGGCTGCCGAGATTTTTCTTAAATTCTGCCAAAATACCAGGCAAACAGAAATCCACAGAAGGTCGACAAAATTTTTCAGCGATCGAAAAAATTTCGTTGCATACCCGAAAGGGGCGCCCATGAGTGCTGTAAAGTCGGCTGTTAAGTAACAGCTGCGGCTGCTGATCATTTACAGAAAGAAAAAACATGTTTTTGGACGATTTCAATGTAAATTTATTTCTGTTAAAATTAACATTTTTGGCTATATCTGTCTTAAAATACGTCCGATCCTGGTAGGAATAGCCTTGTTAGATTCGTAAAAGTCCTTTGAATCTAGTAGAGTCCTTGAATCCTTCAATCTGAAAAGATAAAAGCACATTTGAATCAAAAATATCATAAGAGAGTTAAAAGGGTATTTTGAGGAAAGAAATAGCCATAACTCAGCCATATCCTTGCAGATTTTCAAAGGACATAGTGCGTTAGGATCGTAAGGACCACCTGCACCGAACTGCATTTAAACATTATGGGGTCATCTAAGAATCCTGGACTTGGTAAATTTTCAGTCCCGGGCCGCAAGGAAAATCGACTGAAAACACAAAATTTCAGTAAAATCGCTATATCTCTGAAACTACAAGGACGATCTTGATGTCCTTTGGCCAGTTGGTAGGCCTGGTCAGTACAATTTTTTTGACACATGTCCTGTCAGGATACGCAAGGATACAGCCGAGTTATGGCCTATTTTCTTTATTGAAATTTGTCCTTAAAACTTCGTTGTTTGAAGGACTTTCGTCCTTCGGGTTGTATTTTCTTAAATGGGAGGGTGAGGACTATCTGCTGTCCAAAGGACATCCCGATAGTCCTTCAAATGGCGAAGTTAGTCCTGAATTTTTCGATTTTTGGCCATTTTCTGACTAAACCCCTGTAATAAATTTTAGTGAAATTTTTTGTCGAATCTTGGAAATCCTTGAATGCCAATCGATAGTCCTGCTCCTCACGAGCTCAAAAAGGTATATCCTTCCGATATCCTTAAGGATATGACCAAGATATGGCTAAAAGAAGAATGTCCTTTTTAAAAAAGTAGCCATATCTCTGCAACCAGAAGGACGATTTTTATGTCCTTTGGCCAGTTTGAAGTTCTAGTCTATACAAGTTGGTTGACACAGTATTTCTTAGGATCCGCAAGGATACTTCTGAGATATAGCCATATTAATTTACAAACCAAATGTCCTCATATCGTGGCTGCTAAAAGGACTTTCGTCCTTTTCATTATATTTTCTGAATGGGCAAGAAAAGGACAGTTTGTTAGCCAAAGGACATGCCGAAAGTCCTTGAAATGCCCAAGTAATAGCTAGTTTTGTAATAATATCCTTCTTAGAAAAAGAGCCCTAGCTCGTCGATATCCTTACAGATTTTTAAATGAAATGGCGCGTTTGGATCGTAGGGGCCAACTACGTCGATTTGCATCAAAACATTATCAGGGCATCTAAGAATGATGGACTTTTAAAATAACAAACGCGGCGTAGGCAAACACAATATGCTAGATATCTCAGAAACTGCTTTAACGCTTTTGATGTCTTTTAGCCAGCTTATAGTCCTAGTCTACACGAGTTGGTGGATACAGGATTCTTCAGGATCAGCAAGGATGCGGTTATCCGAAAAAGGATTTTGAGATTTGCACCATCATGCGTCGGTTTAACAAGCGTTACTATAATATTAATTTAAAAAATTGATAGATTTCTTGAATTTGTTACGTTCTGTTAATTGCGTCCAGATAGCGAAGCTGACCAAAAAAGTTGCGCACAGCAAATACAGCAGGCAGACGATCATACGAGCAATTATTGTTCAGGCCAATGAGCGTTAAGCAATGGAAATTCCAGTGAGCGCAAGTCATATGTGTGTATGTGTGAAAACGCTCAGTAAGGAGGGCAAGCGAACGATCTCGGAAAGAATTCGCCCTTAACCAATAACCAAAGAGCGTTAAGAGTAAGAAATGCATCTGAGCAAGGGTATGATCAATATTCGTACCGACCAATGAGCGTTAAGCACCTTATATTCGTATTAGAGGGATGCATATGTTTATATGTATGTATATGTAGGGCAGCTCAGAAAATAGCATATAAGTATGAGTCAAGTGCGAAAGTTTGGTATGGAAGCTCTACAATACTATAAACAGATTAAAAATAGTTGACTTTTGTCTCCGTCAGCTTGTTACATATTTCAAGACAAAATGATAATAGTTTTTGCAAGTGTGTGAAAAAACGTATGTCCTTACGCAAGTATTGTCGAAATCGGCTGGGTTCGCTCGGGCACGATTCCAATCGTCATATCAATGTCCTTTGTCATTTGGCCAACAAACAGTGCGTCTGGCGCCAGCTCAAAAAAGGTCGGCCATATTTAATTATCATAAAATAGAATGATGGCCACCAGAGCTTAACTAGTTTATGGCCAACATTCGAATATTTGCCCAGCAGCTTGCTATTAACCCCGGGCCAAAGGGCGACCACTTCAAAAGCCGTTCACTAAGGGCGTTACTCATTAGTCGAATGGCCCCTGGGCCGGAATGGTAATTTGATACTTTATTGACTTGACGGAGGCACGACCACTCAATTTGCCTGCCTATTAATAGTCGAAACACTTTAAAATTAAATGCAAATTTGCCAAGGAAGCAACAATCGAGTACGGAAAACGGAAAAACTCGTTTATCATTTCTAGCCGCAGTCGACGGCTTGACAGGCCTTTAGATAACGCCCAGAATGGGTTAAGGTGTAGACAAAAGTTAAATTCAAATATAAAGTATTCCTCTCAATTCGTAACTACGCAACGAAATTAGATCAAAGAACAGAAAGGAAGATAAAATCTTTACAGATTCTTTGCTTGAAAGACGAAACGTAAATTGATTGCCGCTGGGAAATCGACGCTGGCTGATTAAAATATGTAAATTTCATAAAAATGCAGAAATACCTAAGTTCTTATCTTTACCCAATTTCAGAGGCAGCCACCAAAGTAATGAGGCAAATTATGAGAAATCGAAACCAAAACCGAACCAAGGGAATATCCACTCTTTGGGCTATTTGGTCAACATTTAAAGTAACTGCCCAATTCGGTTTCCAATCCCAGTTGCTGTCTTTTGCCTATCGATGGCAACCCATCTCTGTGCTGTCCCTGATTGTCAGTCGCGATTTCCAGAGTAAACTTCGGTTCCGTCCACTGCCTCCACCCACTTCCACTCCCCGCTCTGTTCGTCTAAGACCCGTAAACAGTTGGAAGACGTTGCTAACAAGTCTAAGCCGCTTGCTACGGAGCAGCCACAAATAATACACAAATAGAAAAACAGAAGGGGAAGCCGCAATAAAAAGCCAGTTATGGAGATGGAGCTGAGATGGGCGTGGGATGGGGCTCTGAGGGAAGCGATTGCAATTGCGATTGAATTCAAATTCCGATGTTGCACTTCAAAGTCGAGTTGAAACCGAGACGAGTAAAAACCTGCTGAAGTGAGTTTCTCGTCTCAATCTCAACCCCAAACCCTTTTCCTCCTCAATCGCAACCTCATTCACAGTGCCTTCGTCAGTTCTCATCGGTTTATCCTGTTAAGCTCGTTTGCCACGGCGCCAATCGAGTGGAGTTACCCATTCAGCGCACTCCTTGAGTTTGTTTTGCCAACTGTGAGGGCGTGGTAGAGGCAGGAACAAGAGTAGGTCCCAGGGCAGGGGCAGAGGTAGCTGAAGCATGAAGGCCATTCGTGGATGCGAATGTGGTTGCTGCTTCTCTTTGTTGTCGCCTTAAATATTTTATTGATGTCATTTCGACAATGGTCCAATGTTCACTTGGCTGCTCTGCACTCCTTGAATGTTGAATGTTTTATTGCTGGCTTGTTGATATTTTTATCATCCTCCTTACGCAGCTCTTTATCCTGCTTATGGCTGTTTACAGCGCTTTAAATGTTGTCCTTCAAATGTTGTATTGTTGTTGATGCTTAAAAGCTCAAATCAAATCAAATTTGATGCGCCTCATTTGTGGCAATTACTTGTGGCGAGTACTTGGGAGTGAGAGGGAAATAAAGTCATAATATTTATGACTTCAAGGGTTAAGCGGGGGAAACCCTTCACACGAGTTGACCAACATAAATATTTATCTATTCAATTGCATAAAGTTTCTTAAGTTATTCTTTGACCACGTTCTCAGCTCATGGGTTCCGTTCCTTTGTGCGCCGATAAATTGAACAATTTTCCATTTATGCGAAATGCACATACAACTTTTTACCTCACACACACACACACACACACTCGTGTGCTGGCACGCAGGACGTCTTTTGTACAGGACACTTCTTGGCTGTTGTTCGCATCCTTTAATAAACTGCTCGCATAAAGAATTGGGCGCAGATAAAAAGTATGGCAAACATGTTCCGCACAAAACTTTGCCATACACTGGGTCCCATTATCAAAATGCTGCCACGCCCCTGTTCACGAGAATCTCTTTTAGGCTTGAGAGGCAGGCACAAGGAACTGTAAGAGAGTTTCGCATTTTGCTGCTGTTCGTTGAGAATGCAACGCGCTGAAGCTGCAGAGGGGTTTCCGAGCTGACCAGAGAAATAAGTGCAGCCAAGGGTTAATAGAAAGTAGCTGTAGTAATAGATATTTGCTATGCATTTTTCATAAATATAATTCCATTTTTTTGCAAGTGCCCAATTCTTTGTTGCTTCTCCTTGCTAGTTCTCTTGGGCGTAATTTATTTTTCCAGTATTTTGGCTTCATTTGTATTTGTTTGTTGACTTTGTTAACTTTGTTGTTGCTTTACATAAATTTCAGTTGAAGACTTTTTCTTGCAATGCGGAAATTGTCGTGAATAGTTCATTTCAGCATTTTACGTTTTGCGGGGATTTATTTTTGTTTGGATCTTTTTTCTACATTTCTTTTTTGGCGTGGAAAACTTAGTCCAAGCAGCTGCGATTGCAATTGCCATTTAGTTGTTGTTGTATCTGTTGGCAGTTGGTAGCAAAAATAATTTCCCCTTTATGCAGATGAGTCCTGTTCGCCGTCCTTGCCATCGTCCTTTCTCGTAATGAAATTGACATCTTGTGTCGCGATTTCAAGCTGATTTTGTGCTTTGCTTTCCTTTATTTCTTTTACAGCGCATTCTGTGGTCCTTGTTTTCCCATCAGCATGAAAATAGTGCCGGTATCTTTGCTTGTCTCGCAATTTAATTTCCGCATTTTGTTTAGCTTCTCAGCATGACTTTTTAATAAATGAGAAAAGAATCGCTTCATGCCCCTAAACTCTATAAATGCAGGACACTTTTTTAAACTAGCTATTAATTAATTTTGATTGGGAAGTCCTAAAATCATAAAATATTCATTTGAAGTTATAATTGCAATTTTTGCAATTTTGACCTAGTTCTGTACGCCACACTGAAAGTTATTTTAATGCCAATTTTACCTTTTACTCTGTACTTCTTGCCTATTTTAATTTGGAACATCAAACTACTCTATTCAAATATTTAAATTATATGTTAATTATTATATTATTTATTATTTTGATATTAAGAACTTTGTATATAAATAAACAAAATATAGCCTTCAGCCCACTTGAATGAACAGGGTATTCTGCAACCCATCGACTGACTTATGCGGTCAAACCAACCCTTGGTGAAGTTTCGAGAACGCAAAGTTGGCGAAAAGTTCGGCGCACAGCAAATAGAGCAGGCACACGATCATAAGCGACGTTCGCAGAAAAGTATTTCTTGTAGTGACCAATAAACGTCAAGCAATGAAATGTCCTGTGAGCGCGATGCATCTGTATTTGGGAGGCCTCTCAGAAAATAAAGCAAGCATTCGACTATACGAGGAATTCGCACAGAAACATTTCTTTAGGTGACCAATTAGCGTGAAGCCATTAAACTCTTGTCTATGCGATGCATATGCGTTTGTATTTGTACATGCATTGCATTTGTGAGTGGGGCATAGCAGACGCCAAATATCGGCGCTCAGAAAATATGACATCATACGAAGGGTTTGCATAGAGACAATTCTTGTACAGTCCATTCAGCGTTAAGCATTAAAAATTGGTGGGATAACGCAGCAAGCACGCACACAAAAACTATAATGGTATATTTGCGAGTAAGCGATCCAGAGAATAATTCGGTTTAAGTGTATGTTAGCGTACGCGCTATCTAATCATGCATATGTTTGTTTACTAGTGCGTTATCTACCTGAACTGCACCTTACTCCCACGAATAATAAGTGATTAACGCTCACAGTTCACTACGAGAATTGCTTTCTCTATTTTTTGAGTACCCTCACATACATGCATCGCACTCTCACGAAATTTTAATGATTAACGCTAAGTGGTTCGTACAATAAATTCATCTGCATGAATTCCTCGTATGAAACACAAATCCATGCACTCACAACAATGTTAAGGCTTGACATTCATTGGATTGTACAAGAAATGCTTTTTCTCGAATTTGTATTGCTCAATAATTGTTGCTCACTACAAAAATGATGTAGTGCGAAGTTTCCCTATTATAGAGCTAATGCATGTTTTTAACCCAAGTCAAGCTGTCATTCGAGTCATTCGATTCGACAAGAATCAATTGTGTTAAAAAATCTGTTTCTTGCTGCCTGTTCTCTCCCCGATTTTGTTTCTGTCTCTCTCGTTTTCGCTCTACCTCTCTCATAAGCCATGGCAACATCCATGCAATGCGCGACACTTGGATTTTTATTAAAAATTGAAAAACTGTAATGAAAAATGCATGAAACAAATCGACGGCGGGCTGCATTTGTGACCAATAATTAAATTGAAAATGACAAATTTTATTAATTATTATACTTTTCTTTTTTGTTTTACATTCTCAATGACTTGAAAATGTTGTGTGCAATAAAAAATGAATAAATTAAATGGCATAACAAATAAAATGCGGTCGCAATATTCAGTTCAATCGTTTCGAAGTTACCTCACACTTTGTGCACCGACTAATTGTTTATTAATGTGATGCACTTTATATACTCAGTAATCTGTAAATGTTTAAATGGGGTATAGTGGACTTCAACGATACTACAAATAAAATGCATGCTTGGCTAGAAACGCCAATAAGTGAAAATTGACGTGCCTGCCTCACTCTTAACAACTCGAAGAATCAATAAAAGCTGTGGGCTACAAGAATTTTGCTCATTTTATGATTGATTATGAAATAGAAAGGTGTTTAAGTATTTTACAGTTGATTAAACTATTATTTTACAGAAATTAAACTTTTAATATTTACCTGAAAGAAAGCCACGCTCAGCACATCATAATGAGTGAGGGTAGTTAACATTCGGTAGGGTATCTTCTGATCAAGAATAGCCCGGCTGGAACTTTCCCCCTTGTTTTATTCTGTATTGTTAATATGTGTTCTTTGTGGTGCTTGTTGTTGATGGTGTTTGTTGTTTTTTTTGTGTTTGTTGTTGTTGTTGCTTTTGTTGTTGTTGTTGGTGGTGACGGTGTGTTTCGTGTTTCAATATGGTTGGCAATTAAGCACTTCACACATATACACGTATTTGTTGTTGATTTTTATTTTAATTTGCTCATTTTGGAGTCGGGCTTATTATATCAATTTATATGCCATTTCCTTTTTGCAGCTTCAACTCATTTCGTATGCTTAAATACAAGTTACATAGTTATATATATTTAGTGTATATATATTTTTATATATTTATGTATATATATGTATATATATAAATATATACACGTATATATTTATATTAGTATATATGTATTTTTTTTTGTTTCGTTAGCTTTGCAATTATTCGTAACTCATTAATATATTTTATATTTAACATATTTCGTTTTGTATTGAAAGCAACACAACTTTATAGCTTAAATGTTTAACATTCTCATTAAGTATATTTTTTACACTAATATTTAAGCTTTAGTTACAATTTACTTAAGTTAAGGCTTAAATAACAAATAGAGGAGATAAATGGAACAAAACCATATTTAATATTCGATTGGGTTATTTATGGGAAACATGGCAAGCAGGGTGTATTCAATGGCAATTATACCTGATTATATTCTTTGTAAACTCTGATAAACTGAAGAATAGAGGTTCTTTGGCAACATAGTTGTTAATGATTCCAAGACAGAATACAATTAATTGAAATTAACTTCTGGAATAATGATTTCTTATGGAATTTTATTTCTGAGGAAGTTTAAGTTATGCTGGAAATTTTGGAACATGTTTTTAAAATATTACTTATTTCATATCGAAAATTTTGTAACTGAAGCCTGAGAGCAGCATCAGCTATAAAGCGCTTGGCCATAGACTGGCTTGAACAGCCTATTTATAATACCTTCGATGCATTCCAACCAAAATTAGAGTCTACAACTTTGCTTTAACTGAACAATGCATTTATAATTAGGTGCACCAAAAACCCAAATACACACAAGTGCACAATCGCACATCCTTTGTTATATTTATGTACTATATTTTAAATGATTTTAACTCTCGATATGTTGTTGCTTTTGCTCTAACAATATACTTGTATAATTCGCATTTTAATGTTGCATACCTTAAGGCAAAAGTATGACAACTAACTGGTGCGTGTGTGTGTTTGTTTGTTTGTGTGAGGGTGTGTATAAAAATGCCATCAGCGTTTAACGCACAAATATATATATCATCATATAATTTTTAAAACTCTTTGACCCCAATTGAGTGCATCAAATTGGTTATATACTGAATTTTTTCGTTTTATCTTTTCATCTTTAAGCACAGCATTAAAGCAAAATCAAATTGCAATTGTTTACCCTTGTGAAAGTTTATAAATTTTAACTATACATATAAATATTTATATATATTTACTATAAATGATAAGCTAATATATTTGTTAGGTTCACGCACAGGGTTGCCACATTATTTTAGCAGCAAGCTCTATTTGGCTTTGTTGCGTACTTCGTTTCGGGGGCGGATCATAACTAGGGTCTTGTTGACTTGGGGCTATACGAGTAGCTTGTATTATATAGTGTATATATATCTATATATCATAAATATGCTAGATGAAAGCCTTACATCAACTAGATATGTAGCTCAAAGTTAACATATACTTAAACTAAGACTTGCACAAACCTCTCCGCGCACCATTATTAACAATGTTGGCAGCAGAGCAAGCCACGCAATGGCGACAGCGCAGTTGGCGTCGCTGTCGGCGCTGCTGACGACGGCGGCGCCAGGGGAATTGCCATTTCCGGTTACCGCACTTTGCGTTTTATCTAGGAAGGATTTTTGTTCTGATAAACCGATTTCATTCAAATTCGATTGATAACGCGTATCTGGAGGCGGTTTTGTTAATTTTTTTTTGATGATGATGATTGGGATAGCACAAGAGAAAGAGAGAGTAAGATGGGAATAAAAAGAGGACAGACAGAGATATAAAGCAAATGTGTTGTGGTAAAACAAATAAGGTGCCAGGTGATCTATTGAGTATTCTCGATGATGCGCCGATCTCCTTGGATACTTACTTTTATCCTGACCGTAATTGGAGCGCGTGGCATCGGAATTGCCATAGCCGATATTATTGCTGCCGCCCTCGCCCCAATGCGACTCGCTTGTGTAGAGACCCGAAGAGGCAGTCGTTGGCGGATAAGAAACTGCAAAGTGAATTAAGCAGAGTATTTAGTTCTTTCGAGCTAATTAAAAGTTAGTGAAATTGTTTGTACTATTGATATATACATAATAGCACTTCCATCTACCTATCAATTTATCTAGTCATTCCACTCGATAACCTTTTTTCACCCTAGTTTTTTCATAATTATAGACTGTATTTCTTCTCGCTACCTCATATTACTCTGTTCCTTTTTATTGGAACTTACTTGATTGATTTCTGTCTATAGAAATTTCCTGCATATTTGCCTACGGCCCACTGTCAGGCCTCTCACACATAAAGGTTTTTCTTGTCGTCTCACGCCCACACTCACACACATGCTCAATTTTGCATAAAATAGCACAACTTGTGGAGTTTATTTTGTTGTATTCTGTTTTTCTATTTTTTTAACATTTGTTGTTTATGATTCATTTACATATTTTAATTTTTATAAATCAGACAAATGTATTTCAATATTCTGTTGTTATTGCTTTTACTGGAATTTGCATGCAAATTGATCAATTTTAGCATTTTTAGCACGTCTCATTTCATTTGATTTTTTATGCTATTTACTTAAAATTCGTGCCGTCTGTTATTTTGCGACTCACTCCACATATTTTATACGCCCGAGTTGATATAACAAAATGCTAATTATTTTGTACTTTCATTATGTGACAATGTGCACAATTTCCAACAGCCCAGCCCTACGCACCAATTGCAATTGCTCATCTAATTAAAGCTCTCAGCTATCCCGGCTACATCGTCCATATTTTCAATTAAAGCACGTTTTAATTATGCCGCCCAGTAAAATTTCTCTGCACGTTTGTACGATGCGCAAATTCAGTTTTCCCCCAAACTATTTTAAATATGCAAAATCATTTTGATTGTCAAACGGTCTTTGGTCAGGATAGTACCTCTTATATGCAATATTGAATATTCAGTTCACTCGGGAATCTCATTAGAAACTAATTAAAACATTGATTTCTGGTCATACTAAATTGAATAGGATATGTTCAAATTAAAATATATTGGCCTTTTTTCCGTGTTTGGTATTGAATATGAATAATTGATTACGCGGCTTTCTATTCTCTAGCTATTATTATGGAAATAGAGTGTACATTAAAAGTACATTTCAAGTCAAGTTGGAGACGTGTGAAGCAAACTGGATTAGACAAGGGTAATGAGTTGGATCCCAGAAGGAATGACGCCGTCGAATATTATTATATATGCAATAATACCACTAATTTTATTTATCTATTATTGCTTTACTTGCACATTAAAATACCTAGCTGCAAGTTGTGATTTAAGCTGTGTTCTCTTTTCACCACAAATAATCTAGCTAAGTTAAATCCTAGTAAGTCAACAAAAATAAAATCTAGCTCACATCTAATGAGCTCTAGAGCGTAGCTTAAAGCCGAATTCAGCTAATTAAGAGATCCATATCCAAGGAGCAGACTGAGAGAAAATACGCTGAAGCCCATATAGAAAAAGTGCCGCATTGGCCTTAACACGAATTGACAAATTTCAGCCATTTAGCCATTGAGGCGAAAAGCAGAACAAAGAAAATCTCAACCGCAATGGCCCAGAAAGGGTCGGACTTAATTGCCTGGCGCGCTGCTGACCAGGAACGTGAACTTTTCAGCGGAAGGGGACTAAGACGAATGCTTAACACCTTGCAATGCCCTGCTCGCTGCTTGGCCAAAACTAAAGGCAGAGGAGCTGAGCCATAATCAAGCCACTGGAAATCAAGTCACGTGCTCTGTGCCTGAGGTGAGCAATTGGCTGGGCAGGGTTGCCGGATTGTCCTGACAGAAGTTTTTGCTCGGCCGGGAAGGGGCGACATAGAGGGGCCTCGACTGGGTTTTTGACTCACACATGTGCTGCTAACCTCAGGCAAACTTAAATTTTATTTCACATGGATGGAAGGGAAAGTGTGTAACTTTTCTTTCTGCAACGCTTCAATTTTGTAGCTCAAGTTGTGAGTTAATATCACGTTTTAAGTTTAATTACGTGATGGATTTGCTGAGGGCTGCTTTAAGTTGCCGAAGGTTGAACGAAATGGCATTTCTTTGCTCCACAATGAACGCAATTATCTACCTGAGTCTAATTATAAATAATTGTAAAATAAAGTTTAAGCGCATTAAAGCAAGTCGCAAACTGAAAATTCGGATTACAACAAAGATTTGCCAAACATTAAATAATACTATTATATGCATATGGTCAACACATATAAAATCTATAATCTGTATCATATTGCTGATATATATTAAATCGTATTAATGGGCTTCTCTACGATCCTAACGTCAATATGCACGTCTTATCCAGATAATCTGAAGTCTCCTTACTTATATAAAAACAACATTTCATTAATAAAGCTATTTTCATTAAAATAAACAAAAAGAAAATAGAACTCAAAAAACTTATTTAAACGCTGACTTTGCATTCCCACCATAAAATGAACTAGGCTGCATATGCGCAACATATTTTGCTCTGCCTCGCGAGGCATTTCCTTTTCAGTTTTCGCAACTTTTGTTTGGCAAACAATTAAAAATGCATTTGATGGCAACTTTTTGAACAAGCTGCGGAATTGCATGACGACAGTGCTGAGTGCTTAAATGTGTCGCAATGTGTTTTAGAAGCCTCGAGTTATTTACTCACCATATAATCGTATAATGCCATCAGTTTCGCCTCTGGGATTCTTGGCCACGCATTTATAGATGCCATCATCGCCGCTGCCGACATTTATAATAGTCAGCTTCATGTGCGTTTTGTAAGCGGGCACGCCGACGCTTGATTCGACTCTGTAAATGAATGGAAATTCAAGAAGAAAAATTGTAGTCCTTAATGCATACTATGTAAAGTTTACTTAAATGATAAAGAATTTGTCTATTACTTACTTGTATTTATACGAATCATGTATGATTGGTCCCTCGCCGCGTGTCCAGTAATTCAAGGATGTCGGATGTGCCTCCGTAAAACATTCGATGGTAACATTGAAACCTTCGGGAGCGCCAACCAACTGATGTGGAATGAGCAACATGGGCGGAACTATACAAAAATATGCATTATATTTAAGCATAATTACAAACTTTGTCTAGACTTGAAAATATGTAAGTAGTTTACAGATTCTTTTTTAATAAAGAGTGGAAACTCCTAACTTGGTATATTTGAAGATTGTTATAGTATGCAATCTATTAGAAATTTTTTATATAACACTATGAAACAGATTTAGGGTAGCGCAACCTACACAAGGGTGTACAAAATTGACTGGAAACTGACTATCTATGTTTCGTTCCGTTGCATAGTGTAATCTGTCGACAATTTAACTATTTTCATTTAGTAATTCCATATATTTTGTATTCATCTAGTAGAGCCCCTCAAATGTGTTTAGCTATATCTTTTATTCAAAAATGACTATTATAGTTATGCATCATTGATGTAAGCTAATTATGGTGAGACCGTCGGCATTGTCAACTTATCGCATTAATTCTGACAGCTTCCAACTTTCAATGCTTTTGTTTACTGCGTTACCCAACACTACAGCGTACATAATGTCCAGTCCACTTAACCCCTTGACAAGTTAATTAAGTTGCGCATTTTGTCACACTTAAGCCACGTGACACTTAATATCCTTTTGATTAAAGATATTAAAAAAAAAGCGAAAGAGTGGGAAAAGGTGTCCAACAAACCCGTCAAAAGGCAGCTATAAGCGCAGATACTTAAGGCCACTTTTCATAAACATAAAAACAACGCTAATTTGTGTCCAAGCTGATTAAAATTTCAATTGGCTTGCTACAGCAGGGAAAAAAGAGAGATGGAGAGCGAAAGAGAGGTGGAAAACCCTTCAGGTTTGAGCCGCAGCTTAATTGCCAGCTCGTGGCTCGCATAAATCAACAAAAGGTAAAAGAGCCAGCGAAATGACAAGGCAAACCCAATGAATGAATGAAGGAACCATTGTGTATAGAGTCAGGACTTTTTATGCTCAGCCTAATGATGATGACAAGCTCAGGGATCTCGCAGACAATAACTACAGGAAATGCAAAAAAAAATATTCATTAGTGGCCATTGAGGAGCAGAAAGAAAAAAGCAGCTGCTACTCGCATTTAATATCTTAATTAAAAACATGCGCTGTAGTGCATCTGAAGTGTTGCAAAAGTTCTGTCAGGGATTCTGTATTATGTTTTTTATATGGATTTTGGGTGCACAATGACAAATTTTTGTATAGGTGTCTTTATATAATTACTAGCGAGGCGCAGGACTCAACAGATGCACACAAATCACAAATAGACTCGAAGAAACAGAAGAAAAAAACAAGCCAAACAAAATACTGAATAATGCTATTCATAAGATTTTTCATGAGCTGCGCTCGCTGAAAGAAAAATAGTTTTTCTTTTTCTCTTGTTACCCACTTTGAATCAGACTTGTGTATATGTTTGTGTGTGTGTGTGTGTGCCTGTGCGAACTATGGCGAACTTTTCCTCCTGGGCAAAGAAAAGGCGCAGCCTCGTTGCCTCGTGTACTCTTGGCTTGTCTTGGCTCTCAATTTAAACGAAAATCAGTTGCATAAAAAATTATACTTAAGATCTGGCTCGACTTGCATTTGCATAAACCAAAGTCAGGAAAAAATGTATGTATATATATATATGTTGGACGAGCGAAATAACTTGAATGCATGCATAAATTGGACTTGAAACTTTGTTTGTCAATATGCAGCAGGAAGGAACTTATAAGTTTACCGAAATGAATTAAAGAGATTGTACGGTCAAGAGAGGTCGCTAGTTATGATGAAATAAAGTTATTCAAACTGTAAACCAAATAAAATCAGCAAGTTTTTTGGAATAAATTCTAGATTGCAATTCAGTAAAGGCGAATAACCATAACTCAAGGTAGAGTTACAGATATTGATTATAAAAATATTTAAAGCCAACGAAGAAATTTATAAATATGAGTGGCACCCGCCTAAAAGAAACTTATATTTGGAGATATTAGATATTGTGGAAAAGCGGGAAAAAACATTTTAAAAATTATGAAAATCTGATAGAAAGGCATACTAAGTTAGCGTAAAGGAGCAAAACATAAATTGTGTAATAGAGGAAAATAAGAGAAAGTAGAACATGCTTGTAAATCGCATAGAAAGGCGGTCGCTAGAAAAGATTGAAATTTAAAGCAATTCAAGTATACACTTCTAAGATAAGCCTTTTTATGCCTGTGTTGAAAGAAGTTTTCCTGTGCTTCCATCGAGTTGCCCACTGCAAGCTCTTTCCTGCTCACTTTTAAGAGCACGTGCTGTACGCAATCCTTTTGTCCATCTTTATAGTCCATTCACCTGTCCCATTTGGCCAATCGCAATGCAATCAGCTCACTGCCATCATCTTGTCCATTTGCCATTACACTAATTCCGCAAATATTGCGCCAACATCCTTTGGTGCAATCAAGTCCACCTCTTCGCCAAACAATACCGTGGTACTTGAACGATAATCCTTGACTGAGCCCCAGCCCAAACTACGCCAACCGTAACGAGGCTTCATTAACTGCTAATTTTCAAGTTGTTTACACTCGGCAATGGCACCTTGCAATTTTCTACAAGCTGCCAGACAAAACTGTCACTCAGTGTCCACTCTGACTACTGAGGCGCAAGCACCAAACCACTCAGCAACTCCCTCTCCCTTGCTCTCGCCCTCGCCCACTCCCTCGTCTTCGCCCTCTCTAGTCCGCACTGCCTGGCTAAATTATTGTTGACTCAAGTCCTTTTTTTATCCAGCTACCCGACTCGCTGGCCACTTAGCAGCGTCGCTTGCTGCTTTCTTGTGTTCAGCTTTTACAATATTGTCGCCACTCAATTGTAATTTAAATCAGCGCCAAGAACTATACAGGAAATGCTTGTCGTGTCACCATGTCGAGAGTACCTAAAGTCAAGTACATTAGTGTGTTCTTTTATATGCCCTGGCATTGGGTATTATCATTTTGTAGGGCACTTGAGCTGGAAAAATATTGATCATTACATCTCTTTTGGTTTCCAAGATTTCACTGGATTTATGGCTTAAATAATCTAAGCAAAATCTCCGTTGGGCTCTGTTCTCCGCAACTCTAAGGGTCTAGTTTAACAGAGTATAAAAACCATATATGAACCTTTTTTAATTTTTAAAGAATATTTATATGTTTATATAAGTGTAATAGTTAAAAAAGGAGTAAGCAAATGAGTTTAAATATCTTTTTTGAATTTAGTTAACTTTAAGGCACATAAATAAAAGAAATTTCGTTTTTTGTTATGTATAATAAATAATAGTAAGTAGTAAGTAGTTGATTTCGATACTATCGATACTGTTACTTAGAACTTAAACTTTTTTATTTGGATTACAGCTTCTGCATTCACTTCGTGTCTTCGGAGATTTTGTGTGCAATTAGATGGCAGCAAACTGGCTCAAATGAAAGCCAGTGCAAATCAGTCATTGGCATTTTAAAGCTCTGCTAAGCACCGACAAATTGTATAAAAAGCCAAAAGAAATAATATGAATGCTGAATATCTGGATTGCATACCAAATTAGCTGCTTAAGTTGCCGATTTGGTAAACCAAACAGCGAACGTTGCCTCGAGAAATCTTTTTGCCTTATTTTTTGTTTTTTTTTTCTGAAGTGGGGCAGGTTAAGGGTCGTTCACAGCATATGTTGTCCCTATGTCCTGCTGCTGCTGCACAAGGCAAGCAAATCAGTATGCAGTCACAAATGTAGGAAACAAACTCGCTTACACACACACAAACACACGCACGCACACACACGAGCACACACTAGCCGGAAACAGTAGCTGAATTTGTTGCTTCCTGTTTGTTAAGCAACGCACGCCACAATAAACGTACAAACATAGAACAAAATATAGTAAAAAGAGAAATAAAACTAGAGAGCCAGAGAGAGAGAGAGAAAGCTTGTGTGTATGTGTGTCCTGGCCAAACGACATATGCAAGCTGTCACAGTTGTTTTAACAAATTGTTTGGGAAGCTTCTGCAGACTTTTTTTCAGTGGATTGGAAATTTGTTTTGACAATTTTTAAAAATCAGCGTACGATTTTATGTTGGTCCCAAGCAAAAATCGTTGCTTCCAATACAAAGTATATTTATCGAGCCATGTTATATGTCTGGGCTTGCTGAAAATGAAGACCAAGTTCAGAAATTGGATTTTGTGACTGCTGCTTCACAAGCTGCATACAAATTGCGTCTAAAAGACAGATATGCATTAGTTTTGCTAATTGTGTTTATTGAGAGCGTCTGGGTGGGCAATTTCGGATGTATACAGATTAAAGGGCGAGCTTTTAAAATTGATAGAAATGTGTTCAAATGTTTCGCATGAGCTATTTCAACCATGCTGGTTAGAAGACGACAGACCTCGAACTGGGTCTGCTTTTGAAACACAGTTTTATACTCTCGATTTGTTTTTAAACACTATTTTATAACCAGATATATAAATGTCTGATATAATGTTTTATATTTTTAACATTTAAAGATTAAATAAATTATAGTTGTGCACCAGATGAGATAACAATTTATGGCAAAAATCGGTTTGAACTGTTTAATTGAAGGCGTTACACATTTCGTCACAAGCTAATTGTTTACTAGGCTCCTGCATTTTTAAAAGTGTATACAGTTTGCAACAAGGTTTATGAGGTTTGTTTTTTTCTACAAACACTTTTCTATGCCATCTGAAGTTTGTTTAACCTGGCCAAACACTCCATTGCACAGCAAATCTGTTTAGTTTCGTATTGTTTTTTTGTGCTTTGTTTTTTCTTGCCATTTTGAAGTAATTTTTTGATATTTTCTACCCAATGTTAGTTCTCACTCTCTGGCCCAGTCGATGCACATTTTTTGCCGTGTTCGTCTGCAGCAATCAGGCATTTCGACTTACTTTTTTATGGCTTCGCCTCGTACACGTGTAATTTGTATTGCACTTTTTGTTGCTGTCCGGGGAGCCTATGGCAAAGGGGTGTGGGTGTGGTGGGTACTTGTTCCCGGGCTGTGGGCCTTGGGTAGTGGTTCCTACGGGTGGTGTCGCCTAGGGTTTGGTTTGGCTGTCGGTCGGTCGGTTTGTTGTGTTGGCTGCCCAGCGAATGTCGTGCACAAAACCAAAATAGATTTATGCTTGCGGCATTTTTAAGTGACAGCAAACGAGCAAATTTTCTGTAACGTCCCGCCTACCCGCCAGCCCAACTGGCCGCCTGCCACGCCCCCCAATTGTTGCCCACTGCCCGGTGACATGACAGCGCACGGACAACATGTGATGTGACTGACTGTCGCTTGTAATAAATCTTAAAAAGAACCGCACACTGATTTGAACTTTGTTTCACTTCTTTTTTTTTGTTTGCAATTTTTTGTCTGAGATTTCGCAAAACTGCGGCAACAGCTACAAGTGGCGCCTCAAATTGCAAACAGTCATCGACAGTGGACTCAAAGCAAAGTGCGGGACATCGGAAAATTATAGGAAAATAATATAATGCGGCCACCTTCAAATAGCCCAATAAATATTCAGACTAGCTTGAAATTAAGATTTATATTGTCTTCTGCTAAAATAGATTTTTGGAAATTGAGACAAAAGTGGACGTTAGCTTCGAATTGAGTAGATAGATTGCTATTAAAAAACAGAGTCAAAATAAATGGTTCCTCTACCAAAAGTATGTATTATATATACTGTTCAGTTCACGGGCCAAAATAAGCTGGGATCTTTGTTCGAGGTTATTACAAAATATAAATGCCAAGTTGCAGGTTTTTGTTTGCATAAAACACGAATGTACAAATTATTTCCATGGCAACAGAATATAAAAAAAGCAGTTTCGACAGAGCTCACTAATTTGTGATAAAATTCGTATACACGCAAAATTTTTTTCGACTTAATGTCAAGGCCGGCAGCTCTTACTTTTTATATATTTTGTTTCAATAGTAAGCCGGATTTTTTGAACTGTTTAAAACATCTGCGAATGGTTACGTCAAAACATATTTTATTTAATTTAAAGTCTGCCTAGTTATGCCGGTTCATTAGATTCATAGGGGCTTTATTTTTAAGAAGTTTCTAAGATATATTCTAATTCTAAGCACCATCGAATTCGCCAATTTCTGCCACTGTGCATGTTATGTGACCCGCTATCAGATCGAGTTTAATCCTCAACCGCGAAATGGAAATATGAGTTGCCCGGGACAACAGAACAAATAACACACAAGCACTTGCGTACTCAAACACCTATACAGTCACACACACTCACACACTTGCAGGACACAAGCGGATTCCATACAAATGTAGAAAGGTAGTTTTTAGCCATCAAACGATGTTGGTCAACACGTAACGAAAAATAAATTGAAAATCGTTGGACAAAGCCCAAACGCAATACATAAACTGTAAAACTGTGTTTAGTTTTTGCAAAATTTCTGCAATTTTTACAAATTGCACAATTTTTTACAATTCTGAATAGTTGTTTGTGCTAACAAAACTGTTAACGCTGCAAGTGCTTGGTAAATAGTCGTAAAAAAAAATCTGTTCAGTAGAACGTAAGAATCACTTTATCATTTTCCTGCTGGCAAACAGTCAAAGAGCAAAAGTGAAAAGCTAACCCGTAACCCCCGACACCCTGCAAAATTCCCCCATGGCAGCCATTATACTCACAGTCCACGCTGACTTTGATGCGCTTGGAAACCGTTGGGGGTACGCCATTGGATGCAATGCAGAGATAGGCGCCCATGTCCAGGCGTGAGATGCGGGTTATCTCCAGCGTGTCGCCCTCCCATTCATTCACTGCAACAAGAAAGAGAGAGCTCGTGAGAGAGAGAGAGAGAGAGAGAGAGAGAGAGAGAGAGGAATAGAGCAGCTAAATGATTGATGCAGGCGATGCGAATGCTTCTCTACTGTCCATTGCGTTTGCACTTACCTATGTGATTCTTATTGATGGCTATGCGCGAATTATCATCACGTTTCCATTTGATAATGGGTCGGGGACTGCCACTGGCCCGGCATCGCAGCGAAATGTTGGCGCCCTCGCGTACGATGACATCGCTGGAACTCAGCGAATCATCTATATTTGGTGGCACTGTTAGCATGTAGCATGTAGGTTTTAAAGATGAGAGAAATGTGATGAGTATTCGGGCAAAATAACAGCGAATTATTTATTAAAAACATGGCAGCCCTGCTTCATAGAGTTGTTGCTAACACTCAATTGTTATAGCCATAATCCGCTTAAATCGCAAACAATGCCCGGCCACATGCAACTGGTTATCATAAAACCCATTTAAGATTAAAGCGCCTACATTGCGTAATATACACATATATCGCATATAGCCACATTCATAATGCACACACATACATACATATACAACTGTTGGCACCCAAATACAATGGAACTGAGCCGAAAAAGCTGCGTATAGCGTCAGCTAAAATAGGTGATAAATTTCATTGTTTGTGAGTGTCAATTGTGAGTGTTTGCGTGTGTGTGTGTGTATGTGCAGCAGGATATTGCAATTGAAATGTTTTCAGTTTCAATTTTATCAGCTTTCAATATGCATTTCGTAATTATTTCAGTTATATTGTGCAATTGATCCCAGTGCACAAAATGTGCTATATTTCTGTTTATATTTACAACTCAGATGCTTAAATCGAAACTTACAGAAAATTTGGCAACAATTTTGAAGCATTTAATGAGACTGGCATTAAGGGCTATTTTTTTAATGTTTTTCTTGCATAAAACTGACCATTTTAATAATTTGTAATCAGTTTATCAAAGCCAACAGCATATATAAGTAGAATAGGAAAACCAGAAGATCGGGTGATATATAGCAGATTTGCAGACAAGCAGCCGTGCCTGTGGATGCCCAAGTCCTAAGATATTTATTTCGATGGGTTAAACATTTGATGGCAAAGTTCAAAAGTACAAATTTAACACCAGGCAATTATATGTCAAAATCTGAGCAACATTTAAATAAATAAAATGTAAAAAGCGCATTTTTATTATGATCTGATTCATTATGCGGCTGATGCAGATTAGTTGATTTCATTATTATTAAATTATTTTTTAAGCAATTAAATTTTAGTCTTTTTATTTTAATAAATTTTCATTTGAGGTGTGATTCAACATTAATAATTCACATTCAACTAAATTATGCGTTTCTGTTCAACTTTTTTATGCACAGCCATGCCTATAAAAATATTGTTCAATTTCCATATAAGTATCTGTCTGGTTTATTGGTTTTATGAATATGCAAATCAATGATGCTTTAATAATAATATTTTTTTCAGATCCAACTGACGAAGCATTATCAATTTTGATTAGAGCATGTTTTAAGCAAAGCGAGTGCCAATATTTTGACTAAAATCATTTTTGCACAACTTTTTTTAACTTTTTTGCTTTCTGCTATATTTTTTTTGCGCATAATTTTTTAATTAAAAATATGCGCTCCCTTTTGGCCAAATTTCGAATGCATTTTTAATAATTTGTTTTGTTTGCCAGCCAGGAAAATAATTTCGCCTGGCCGAAAGATTCACTGAACTGTATACTGGACACACACACACACGCACACACACACAAACACACACACGCACATACACAGACAAAATTTTGCTTTTGCTTTTGGCTTCTTCTGGTACCGAGTTCTGTTTCAGTATCCGTTCCCGTTGCCTTTGTTATTGTGTTTCTCTCGCTGTGCGCGCGCTTTAAGGCATATAAATTATTTTTTAATTCGCAGCGTATTTGTACAGGATTTTCGTGTGTTTTTTACGCCACGGCTGACGCCCACCTTTGGGGCATTTTGGCGCACTGGAGCCGATTCACTCTGGCTGTGCCGCGTGCTGATTAGATTTAACCACATTTTTTTTTAAGCTCCGTCTGCCCAACTTACCCACAACATTCAGATAGCCGAACTGGGTTTTGGCCGTCACCGTATTGATCTGGCACATGTATCTCCCCTTGTCCTCCTCGTGCACATTATTGATGTGCAGGTACCAGGTGCGATGTCTGTCGTGCTTGTCGTGCGTGACACTGATGCGTGGATTGCGCGTGATCACGTGATTGTGCACGGTGAGTATGGCTGATTGTTCAAAGTGCATCCAAGCGACCTGAAAAAAAAAACAGATTGTTGAAGGGAGAGGATTATAAATATATAAAAATAACTGACTCTTCGGCCGAAGGTTTAACAACACGAAAAATCTATCGAGAGTTAAGTTTATATAAAATAAAATAAGCACCAATATTAATATTTTTTTATGTATCCCACATTTCTTTGAATATTTTGGAATTGTTAAGGAGCTTATACTAGTTCACTCCTAAAACTAATTCTTCCCAAAGAGTAAAACCGTGTTCATAAGTTTTTTAATCGAACAAATGTAATTAAGACACTTCGAAATATTTCTTGCGGAGGTTGGGTTTGCAAATTGGGAAATTAGGAAAATTTCGGCGACATTTTTAATGTAAATATAATAATTAATAATTTAAGCCGGTAGTGTTTTAAAAAGTATTTTTTATCTTTAGAAAAAAAAAAGGTGTAAATATCAAAAAAAAAATGATATCAAGTATAATCAGAATAATTTTCTTATAATTGGCTGCAATATTTACAAGATAAAAATGTTAAGCCAAATATTTTGGTTCATACTTCTAAGAAAAGACCTATAAATGTAAAGGGGTGAGCCAAAAAAAAAAAAATGCTTTACATTCATTATTCAAATTAACGCTTCTTTGGAAAACTTCTATAAAACTGAGAAATAAAGCGAAACGAAGCTGAAAGAGCGGGAGACTCAAACAAAAACAAGTCGTTTCGTCCTTTCATGGCCCATTAGCATTTTTATACACTGCCGTCAACGGGATTTGGGAAATATTGGAATTGAAGACGGCTAAGTCTTCCTGCCCGAATAATTTTTTTTTCTAGCGGAGTGCAACATTCATGTTTAGTCTGTAATATACTCAGTTGAAAAGTTCACTCGTGAATTTCCTTTCCTACACGCTTTTAAAAGCAAGAAACGGACCTGTTTTTTAATCTGTAATACCAAAAATTATAATTTGTGCCATGTGATTCTCTGAAGAGAGAAACGACCTTGACTCGTCTACAATTGAGGAGAAAAGCCACATAATCCTTTTATAAGTTTTTTTTTCCAAAACAGAGAATCTAACAGTCGTGTACTTTCGACTGCCAGATTTTAACTTGTTTTTCTTGCGGTTCGGTAAGTAAAAAATGGAATAGAAAAAAAGCGAAATGATTTATTAATTAAGCAGCTTGTGAGAAATCAGCGTGTAATGAGCGATAATGATTTGATTACTCGACAAAAAGGGAAAAAGAAAACTGATTAATGCAATTAGATAAAAAAGGGATAAAAGGAAGAAGCAAGGCAAGTGCAAAGCAAAGTTGATTGAATAAATGCAGCGAAGATGACAGTAAAAGTCAACTAATTAGAAGCTTACATTGCGCATACGCCACGTAAAACCAAAAAGCAAATCAGTAGTTTAAGCAGACGATGCCTTTCGATAGATGTTCACGGCAAATGCAAAGATCAAGAGCTGGCCAGGCTTAGACACATCATTACCATGGGAAATGGAGAACACGGTCATGAATATCAAAAGCACTTGAATTGCTGCAGCGACGCCTTAGAGCATCATTACCAAGCACTCAAAAAGCTGGCTCAAGTAGCTAAGCCCAAGTCAGCCTCACGGACTGGCTGACTGGCTGACTGACTGACAGTGGGTGAGTGTGGGAGAGGTAAACCTGGCTGTGCCACCTGATATCTTGGCTGTATTTTTTGGCTTGCCATATCCAGGAAATAGAATCAAATTGAGGTGTAAATGCGAGCAACAAGAAAACGAGAGCTGACGACGACACAAGAAACGTGCAGCGCATGAAGTAAATAAAATGGCCAAATTGAAGATGGGGCTGCAGTGGGGTGAGCGTAGAACAGGTACCAAAAAGCGTAGACCGACTCGTTTTAGCTGACGGCATGTCTAAGTAGCTGTGTCTGTGCGAGTCAGTGGGACGCAGCCCCAAAAGCCAACCCCCACCCGCCCACTTACCAATGACAGCCAGCTTCTCGGTTACATGTATTGCATGCGTGTAATTCATAGCTATCATAGTACACACACCCGCACACCCGCACACACTCGCACCGCAACGCACATGAAACCGGTCGAGTTTATTTTTATATGCGACACTATGATGCAATTTTCTCGCTTCCGCTTTTTGCCAGCGCTTCTGGGTTTTTTACATTTTTTTTTTTTGGTTTTTTGTACCTACTTTTCCTTTTTGTGATGCTGAGCTGTGAAATTGCAGTCGTGTACGTGTGCACATTGCGGGGTAAAGTAGGAGTTAACCCTTATAGGAGCAAGTATATCTAGTTGCATGCCGTTAGATGTTATTAAATAGTTTTTAAAGGGGCGAACGAGGAAACAACCACTAAATGCGTTTATGCACGCTGCACAGGTGTGTAAAAATTTGCTTAGCACTTCGTTAAGGGAGATTCTGAAGCATATATTGGAAAAGTGGAATAGAGTGGACACGCAGTCGAAATTGGTATGGATTTAAATGTCATTTAGCTGGGGTTCACAGCTACGGGAACTCGAAGTCGTGCATGCTCGACTATAAATATCTTGTTATTTCCTTTAACCTATTTATTATTTTTAATTTATTTTTTAAAATATAAATATAAATATATTCCATATACAAATAAAATTTGCAAAACCAATTGATTTGCTATGACATAAAAATATCTGTCTTTTAACTCACCTTGTATGAGCCAAGATTTTTAACCGAGCAACCCAATTTGACATTTCGTCCAGCAGGTACAGTTACATTTTCGATGTATTCAGTAAATTCGGGTTCTTCAACAACAGCTGCAAAATAAACATAATTTATTTATTATAGTTTTGTCAATAATTCGTGTGTATTTGTTTGCATCTATTATTTTATAATTGTTGAGATTAGGTTTATATAAATCAAATTCAATCAGCTGCATTAAATGAATTGTTGAAAAATTGGTGCATCATGAAATAAACAAATTTTACTGAATCGAAAGTGGGAATAAATAACAAACAGGCTGAAATATTTACAAGAAAAATTAAACATATGTTAACACAAACACACACACACACACACACTCGCTTTATTTGCTTTAAATATCACCAAGTTAAACATTTTCACGCTTCGAGTTTTTCGCATTTCATTTTGAGTTTTCCTCGCGGCTCTCATTAAATTATTAACGAATATACAATATCTTTTTTTTTTAACGCATCAAATTGCGGCGACCAAAAATCTTGTCAGAAATGATTTTCAATTTAAGAGCGAATAAATATGTTAATGAAAAATTATTTCCGATAAGCCGAAGCTTAAATTCACTTTCATAAAAAGTTCCATTATTCACGATTTTTTATTCAAGCTTTCAGAACTATGTTTAACTTAAGCTGGGATCGCAAATAAAACAATTTTTTATAGAATCAATTGAACTTTATCCGATCCAAAACTGTATCTGTAACAGTTCGAAGACTCTTCAATGAAGCTTAAAAAGAATACTCGTAGTTTACATGGCAACAGTGGACAAGGCAATAGCAATATAATTGCACTCCCAAAAGGATATTATATCCTCCAGACACACAAATGGGTTGCCCGCAATAAAGTTCAAATATATTTCTCTGCATTGGCTACTGTGTGCGCTTTATGAATAAGTATCTTGTACTTTTGCTTGCTTTCGTCTTGATTGCGTAATGAAATAAAATTGCCAGTGAAAACATTTGTCAGAGTTATGTACGTTTGCTTAATTGAATTCAATTGCTTTGAGCCGTTGCAATTAAATTAACTTGCTATTAAATCACATGGCCAAAAGGCTTCAATTCAAATTGAAGGTAAAGAAATGAGTTTATAAATGGTTCAAATTGGAGAATATACCTGCAAGCTGAGGCGGCAGCTTGACCAACTCTTGCCTATGGAATAACTAAACTTAATTCATAATTATATCAGTTTTCAGACGTTCGACCTAAGTTCGGATTGGTCCTTATAATAGTATATAGCTTGTATCTTGTATTGATTCCTATATAATAAGTGCCTCGCTCTAATAACTTTTATCGAATTGTTCAACATGTATAATATAAATAGTTATATATATGTTAATGAAATAATATTCGATTGACATTTGTATAGAATGTTGGGAGTTCAATATAATTTGCAGCGCCCACAAGTATGCAACAGTTTTGGGGCCCTGTTCTAGCCTAATTAGCTATTTATAATGCCTGGCAGCCACAAGCACATAATACACACTCACACGCTAGCCCGTATATGTGCAATATGGCAGAATGCACAAGGCAAAAGTCAATACAATTTGGTTAGCGCTGCCAATACAACTGCCCCCAGGGCTCTTTCCACACACACACACACACACACACACCCGAGCACAGCCAGCTGGCATTTGACATATGACATTCGACGCGCCCACTACATGCATCGACCCATCTAATTATGAAACAGCAGCAAGGGGAGAGGAAAAGTCGCATAAATTAGCAGCACTCAAGGCAAATATAACCATGACATTCATTCCGCCTTTTTTCCATTCTATGCCTCATGCACTTGAATTGAAAGACAAAAAACAAAAAAAAAGAAACAAGAAAACAAACAACAAACGGCACAATAGTAAAATAGAAAAAAAAAAAGAAGGAAAACTGCTGCTGCAACTCGAGCGTGCAACCTTTTTGCAGCAGCGTCAAATTCTCTGCATAATCATGGGATTTCATCCAGCTGCAATTTTCGCGCCAGAGAGCGTGTCTGCATATAAATTTTGTGAGGGCCTCGACCGCCATCAACTCCCACAAAACATCCACTAGCCCCTCCACGCACTTGTTCAACTACAGCACCTACTCCCCAAACAGGGGCGAGACCCAGAGCAGAGTTAGGCGACACGCAGATGACCTGTTATATTTATTTTTTTAAATTAAATAGGATTTAAAAGTTTAATAACATTATGAATTCAACAGAGGGCAAGCCTCCTTAAAGTATTTGATTTAAAGTTATTTGAAGTTTGGTTAAGATTCGCCTGAAGAAAAGTAAATATTTTCAGAATATTATATTTCGATATCTGAAGGACTAAAATTTTATTCGAAATATATTTATTGTGGTATTCCATTCTTGCCATTTTTTTGGATTAAATTAAAAAATAAACTAAACGCTTATTAAAATCTACCTAGTTGAGATACCAATAATAATATTATTATTAAACAATCAGATGCGATGGTAAGATAATAATGTTCAATAATTTTATTAAATTGAATTACCACCAAACAAATAATATAAATAAATAAAACTTTTATCCTCACATTAGATTCAACTATAAATTTGTAAGACAAGAAATAAGGAACTAACAAATATTAAAAGATAGTCTAAAAAGATTTTATAGAGAGTTCCCCTACAACCCGTCAAAACTATTCCATTTATACAGTTGTACAACATAATATACCCAATTTCATGTCTGGTATTGTAAAAAAAGTTGGCAATGATATTGGCCAGCAGCAGTTGATGGGCTTGTCAGAGTAGGGGTGTGGGAGCTGCAGTGGTTATGGGTGCAGAAACAGAAGGGAGTGGGAGCGGAAGCTGGGAGCTGGGGATGTGGTTGATGTTGCCTGTTGCGACGTAAATTGCGTTGCCTGAATGAATTTTGCGCACAGTTAAGCGACATTTGTGTTGTTTTTGTTGTTTGCTTCTCGCGTGACTCCAACTGCACCTGAGAACAATGACAGCCGGCATGGGCGTCAATATTTGTGTGTATGGGGGTACGTCGGAGAGGCCCACAATTGCTGGTACTCGCTGTGGGTGCTCCGAGCCCTGTCACCAATATTCTTTTTTCACGCCGCGTATCTGTGCAGCTGCTAGCTTTCAATTTTTGGCATATAGCCCTGTGTATCACTTATGACCCGCGGCTGCATTTTATCCCTCTCGGTATCTCTGTATTTCTATCTGTCTCCCTGTCAGTGTGTAAATATGATTGCCCGAGGTCAGCCGTCTACGAGCCGAGTGTTATTGATGGCATCAGACACTGGTGTCAGCCCAACGGGCAAACCGGGCATAAAGATAACCAAGATAAGTACCCCACTTACACTGTGCAGCAAATGACAATATCACAAGAAATGTGGCTGCTCCGAAAAGAACCCTATGGTTAGGCAATACTCTGTACGGCTTATACAATTCTCTCTGTAACGGATTTCTTTTTGAACTTAAATTATAATTTATTAAAAGTATTTAACTATCTTCATTAAAAAAAACAATCACGAGATATGTTCGTCTAACTGATTGAGGACTAACATTTACTTGACATCTAGGTTCTTATTAAAAATATTAAAATTGTTTTTCATCATTTTCATCATTTTATTTCTGATTTAATAAACTTAGGCTCTGCTCACGTAACTATGATCTTTCTAATAATTTAACTACACAATTATTAAATAGACAGTTAAAAAGTTTAAATATTTCCGTTTAAACTATAAGTGAAAACTAGGCAGAAACATTTTATTTCTTGTATATTTGTAATTTAGCAATTTCTACACAATTTTTTCTCCCGACTTTGAGAAATATATGTGATATATATAATTTGATCTGATCGATTCCAAAACATTTATTTATATTTCAATAAGCCAGGCTGGACAAAGGTAAGTTCAAGCCTTAAGACTATTCTACTATTTATTTAAAGCAGACAGACAGATAGGCTTGGGTTTTAATACTGCTTAAGAATATAATTTCAAGAATATATTTGGAACGGATGTGTCTCTTCGATGCGTATTACTTGTGTTAAAATTCTTTCAAATATCTCTAAATAAATACCTCAAATCTCTCTAAACTATTTCCTATAGAATCAACAGTATTATTATTGAGATTAATTTTATAATTGAGTATGTTTTCCCCACAAATTACCTACTTAAAATCTGAAAACAATGTAAATAAATATTTGCAAATTGTATAATTATTAAATTTGTAATCTGAAATAACGCGTTTTGTGGGCAGCTCTACTTACTATTTAAATTCGATGTTGGCACATTGGGCATACCGCCGGCGACAATTACACCATTGCTGCTTAGAACGGTGTTGCCATTGGCGGTGGCGCCACCGCTGCCAGTTGCGGGTGCCGCTGATTTGCTGCCACTGAGATGCTTGCTGCTGGCGCCGTAGGCGCCGCTGCCGCCGCCGACGCTGCCGTTGAGTATCTGCGGCAAGATGATCTTGTTGGTGGAGTCCCCCGCTGTTGCCGTGAGCACTAGGAGGGCCCCAATTAGATGCCAAGACGGCAGCAACATCAACTTGCCGTTGCCTTGCCACTTTCCCCAGCCAGGAGCACCAACGTTGGCCTCGTGGCCTGGCTTAAGTGCATCTCTCCACGCGAGTCCCCGCGAGCGACCTTACTTAGCCCTGCTCCACTCTCGGCTATCAAATTTGCCTGCGGCTCGATTAAATATTGTTTGTGCGTTGCTTTTTGTTTGCTTAGCTTCTTAACACGGTTTAATTTTCTTTGACCACAACAGCTGTAAGGCTCATTTGGCTTGTGATATTTTTCAAATTATAAAAGTGTACTTCAACCTAAGTGCAATGTATTTTTATGTTTGAATATTCTTATATTTTTGAAAAGTGAACGAGTTTCAACTAAGAAATATAAACTTATTAGTTTATTTAACTTAAACAATTAGATTTGCTTCTAATACTTTTTTGTACACATCGAGTAACAAATAAATTCAAATGTTGTTTTCCTAGACCGGAGTCAAGTCTCTTGAAAGTTTTCGCTAGACTTTTTTTTCCTGATGAACTTCATAAACTGCAGGCACTTAATGCCTAATCTACTTATCACTTCTGTCACACGCTCATCAATTAGAAAATAGCCGCTTAAAAAACAAATTAAGCTCAACAATTAAATTTTAATTTGCAGCCGTATAAAAACGAGCCGAGCAGAATTTATTAATTTAATTACAAACACTTTGGCGAACTCATAAAAAGAGCATAAAATTTGTTATTTCCACTTTTTTGTTGCTGTTTGTAAATCTGTTTTTGTCTATGCCAAAACGTCATCATGTGTGTGTCGGGGTGGGTCGGAGCGGGGCGAGTGCGAGGTTTGTAGAAAATTGCTTGATTTCATAAGCGAGTCATAAGGGAAAAAGTTTTGTGCGTGTACCGCAAGCTGTGGACCCACACCGCCCACAGCTCCCAGCCCGTTCTCATTCTGTGCATCCATGAAAAAAAAGCGACACGCTTAAAAGCCATAAAAAAGTATGGATGCTCTAGAGAAAGTTTTTCTATATTTCTTGTATTCTGCTTAATATGTATAAATTTTGTTGTTCGAAATTTGAGCAGATCGCCAGCAACACGCACGACACATAAAATGTTTCATATATTTTTGTTGAACGCAGATAAAGTTATGCGGCGGAGGCAACTTAATAACTGACGACGTTGACAAAGTTAACCGAAACCCACTGAAAACTTAAGATAAACGTAAATGAAAACAGCTTTTAAATTAATTGCCTGACATTTTGCATACGAGTTGACAATATTTCTGTCCCGTTCTCTTGCGCTCTCTATCCTTCCTCTGTTGCACCTGTTACTACCAAGGAAATGTAGTCGTGAGTTTTAAATTAATGACAGAAAAAATATAACATGGCATAATTCCAATGGCCTTGTTCAGCAAGTATGCATGGAAATGCAAAACGGACAGAGTGAGAGGGTTCACAATAATTCCTTTTGAGTTTGTTAATTTAAAAAGTGTAATACTAATGAAGATTGTTTAATAAAACGTTGTAAAATAAACAGGCGTTATAAGGTGGGAGCTACTATATGAACTACTTTACAGAACATTCATTATTCCTTTTAAGATGTTAAGTAAATCTGCTACAAGAGGTATATGTATATGAATTACTTTACTTTTTCAAAGATCAATAGTTGTAACCATATTTTATATATACCTTTTACTGCCTAATATGATTTACTCCACACATACTATTTTAGTTGCAATAAAAATTCCCTTTTTTACCGTCAAATTTCAATTTGTTTGTTCTTTAACTGTATTTGTGAATATACGAATTAGGTACTGCTCCCATTTCGCGGCAGAGTTGGGCAACTATTTGCCACTGCTGCTGACTTTTGTTCTTATCTAAAAAGTAGAACAGCATTTTTATCTGCGCGCATATCCCAAAAGAAAGTCGCACACCTTTCGCCCAGATAAACCAGACCATATATCAATTGGCCGCCAGAGGGCGCTGCAGCCATTGCAAACAAACTCAGAGGGAAATCTTTATGACTTTTTGAGTTTCGGTCTGGCGAAAGGGTTTTCTTTCTCTCTCACTTTTTCCAAATGGCTGAAACTTTTGTACGGCACGTGCAGCAGCTATTGCAAAATGGGCGTGGCATCCAGAATATGGCGGCTTAGTCGGGCATAATATTTTGCCAAACTTTATTGAATTCCCAGTCAAATCTGCGTGGCATCTGTGAGGTTAGCCCGGGCCCGGAAGGGAAACTGAACGCACAAGTTGCTAGACAGCAAACAATTGACAGGGTACAGCAGGGCGTAGGAGAGGCTAGGGGGTTCTGTAAAGCAGAGTGCAGTGCATTGAAAGCAAATTTATGGACGCCAAAGTCATATGGAAAACTCGAGAATTAAGCAATTTCTGCGTGCATACTTTCTGGCTTTTTGCGTTGCTCTACTATCTTCTTTTTTTAGGCTAAACAAATGGAAAACTTGTTATTAGGATATGCCAGGGTGTGGTAAAGAGATAAAAACAAATCCTGGCTGGAACGAAAAAAATGGAGCTAAAAGTGAATTAGTCAATGCGGCAAAAGCAAACATGGACACTACAGTGGAGGATGTCAGAAGTCGGGTTGAAAGCATTACAAGGATACACATTCGTGAGTTGTTTGCCTTTAAAACTATATAATTTATTATAGCCTTTCCTTTTACCTCTTCTAAGTTTTGAGTAAAGCTTGTTATTTATAAATTAAATTATATATGTGCAAACAATTTTCTTTTACTCTTCTTGCTTTAAGTGTCTCTACGATGTATGCAAATAAAATGTCGTTTAATTTTTTTACAACGCTATTAAAACATTTTCAAATTCACATCTGAAATAAGCGACAGAGAAAAAGACAGTCTAATAAACATTGCTCAACCACAAGTCGCCCCTTTTCCCTTCACTCAACTCACTTTGATATTAAATTTAAATAAATTTACTTATGCATTCTCATTTCGGTAACAAAAACTTCATGCATGTACGTTTTCCTCGAATAGAATAATTTTTTTTGAAGACTTTAACAACCTGTTATTAGTTCACTTATAAATTTAAACCAGTGCAGCATCAAAAAATATTTATGTGTGCATAAATAAAACCCCATTATGCCATTATTTTTCAAACGGGCAAATAATTTAAAAACTATAATAATTTATAGTTGAAAAACTTTGTTGACTTAAGTGCGTTTTTTATATTGTATGCTCTTATCCTCATTTTCACTATAAGCATAGTGAAAGATAATCAAATTAATATGCAAAGAAATAAAAAAAAAGGCCAAATATTTTAACAAATAGTTGTATAAATATGTGTTTTATTGCCTTAGACATCGTCTCTATGAAATCGAGTCCCATAAAACAAATTGATTTAATTAGACACCTTTGCCGAATGACATCCTCTCGTAATATATCGTTATGAAAGGACATTCCAACAAACTGCCAGTGTGAGTTTTTTCGATGCTCATCAGAAATCCAAGGCAGAATGAAATCAATGCCAGGACAGAGCCCAGCTTCAAATGGAAATAAAATACAGTCATACGAGTACATGTACACATTTCCTACTGTGGACTGGACAAAGCCAGACATGTGACCAATTAGCGCCAAAATACTGAAGGACAATTCGAGGCATAGGGCTGGGCAGAGGCTGCGTTTGCCAGTCGGCAAGTTCTCAGGACCAAAAAGTAGGTTCTGAGTGCAAACAGAAAGCGAATGCCGCATTGGCAGCCATTAGCTATTAGTTAGGCATTCTAGGCACACGTTTTAATTTCAGAATTTTTTGCTTCTCTTTTCTCAAGCCTAATTAAAAGCATGTGTGTCGCACACGAGACAGAAATAGAGAAAGGGAGACAAGCATGAGCATATTTAGAGTTGAATAACATTTATTTTCTCTCGCACAAAACGTCATGGATATTTTGTATTTTGTGGAGCTTCCTCAGTGGCACCCAGAAAACAAACAGAAATTGTTTAAATTGTAAACAACAGCAGAATAAAAAGAAAACAAAATATAATAAATATAATAATAATAAGCTAGGGCAGCTGTGGTCCTCGCTTGACGTGCCAAATCACCAGCCCCAGCGCATTCACCCTCTGGCCTTTATTTATTTTTGTTTTGCGGCCTAAGCTACAGTCGCTAAATGCTGACAGCTTTTGGCTTTCAACGCTGCGACATTTGCTGCGGGTAATGGTAACTGTCGGTTAAAGAGGGGCGGCTCTTAGGGGCGGGGCTTAGAACGGGGCGCATTGTTGCCCTGCCATGTTTACAATGAAAAGCCGCCGACCAACAAATTAGCATATGCTTAAGTGGGTTCTACTTTAATATGGCATCAAACTGAAGTTTCAGGTGTCTGGAATGTTTTCTATTTTTTTTTTTGAAAGTGTTTACAATTAAATTGTGGGAGAGAGAGAGAAACTAACGATAAATAAGTTGAAGAGAGAGATGGCAAGGTCAGCAAAAAAAGATCCCTCCTTGGGAGAGCGAGAAAATGGATAGAGAAAGGGGTATAAGAGAGAGTGAGAGAAAGAAAAATAGAGAGACTGTTGAATTGAGGAGAATATGAACAATAGAGGATACAAAGAGAGAATAATGGAGGGAGAGAGAGACAGATGAATAAAAAATATACGAGGGAATGGAACTGGGGATCAGTTAAAGAGAAAGGATGAGACAAACCGAAAATACGAGAAAAATAGAAAAATTAAGGATTTAAAAGAGAGAGAAAGAGAGAGTGAGAGAGCTAACACACAACTAGTTTATAGCAGCACTCAAAGGAAACAAATTCAAATAAATTTAAAAAAAAAAAAATAAATAAAATGATATAAAATAAATACATATAAAATATATGTATTTCAAGTAATAATGCTATATATGCTTTAGACGAAAATACTTTTCCTAAGCCCAGATTTTACCGCAAATTCTATTTATCTTACTCAAGCCCAAACTGATCCGGAAACTCACTGTAGACAGGCTAGACAAATTGCTGGCAATTTGTAGTTGGTAACAGCAAGGAGCTCAATAGCATCAAAGCCAATGTTACAGATATAGCCTACAGATACAGCTACAGAGATACAGATACAAAATACAAATAAATACAGTTATTTTGCTCCATTGAGTTGCATCAATAACTTTTCACTTGTGCCTCACAATTTGTCGCACTGCGTGGTGGCAATTTAAAAGGCCAACTCGTCCCACCGCACCAACCTCCGGCTATGCCCTGCCTCAGCTGGAAATCCAGTCCTTGGCGGAGCGGGTCCCATCATCATCATCAATGGCAATGGCAATGGGAATTGGAACGGGAACGGGAATGGCAGCCAATGGCATCATATTTTTGCAATTTGTTTGCCTTGCTCTGCGCAATTTGTAAATTTGTTACGCCAAACGATAAACAAAAGAGACGCAAAAACTAAAGCGCAGCAGGCAAAAGTCCAAATACCAAAGAGAAAACAATAAGCTGCAATGACGCTGGCTGAATAAAAAAAACTTTTTTCGGTAGCGCCATCTGCCATTGATCTGCATTGATGCCAGCAAGCACGCATACGCACGCAAAGAGCGAGAGAAAGGGAGAGAGAGAGAGAGAGAGAGAGAGAGAGAGAGAGAGAGAGAGAGAGAGAGAGAGAGAGAGAGAGAGAGAGAGAGGGAGTGGGGGGCAAGCGAGACAGTCATATTATGTATGCAGTTTTCAAGCTGTTTCCTGCAGACTGGCACTCTCTCTGTATGTGTGTGTGTGCCTTTCTCTCTCCTCCTCTCTGAGTTTGTGTTGGGTTAATGTATTTTTAAGCTAAATTCTTTGTTTATATTTGCTTTGCTGTTTTCGTTGGTGTTTTGCTCGTTGCCGTTGCAACAACACCAACTAGGATTCCAATCTCAAAACCCTCTCTCCCTCTCTCTCGCTCTCTTTCAATCCTATGCTCCGAGTCAAGCCCCCATTTAACTTTGGTTTATTCATTTAGACATACGCCCATAAGATTGTCTCAAGTTTTTGGCATTCAGCCTTTTAAGTTCTCTGATGACATGAGTGTTTTTGTGGTTCCTCTTATTGTTGTTTTTGATGTCTTGCTGTTCTGGTTGTTCTTGTTGCTGTTTGCTTTTATTGCATGAAATGTGCATTAGCTGAGAGAACTGTTAATTGTTTGCACATGTTAAGTGCTTAACATAGGCGAAGAACTAGTTACATTCAAGTGTTGACATAAGTCAGTTTAGTGCTCTGCTTAAAAGTAATTTAAGATTTTGATTCAAGAATTTAAATATAAATATTTACATAATGATCGTGGACCAATACTTATTCTATTTTGCTTTGCTTGCAACTTATTTAATTGCACTTCAAATTTAACAACTATTTTTGGCTTTCTATAAATATATCAAATACCGTTCTTTTCTTTATGTCAACTTATATATTTTTCAAAATATTTACTGAAGTGTTTTTTTTTTTAAGATTGCAAATAACATCAGAAATTCAAAAATTGCATTTATTCTTAATCATTTGTATTTTTTATTAACTAACTGTTATGTTATTTGCCTAACTATACTTTCTGGGTATGAGGCCTAACTTATAAAATTTCTAAATTTGTTAAATCTATTATTTTGTTCTAAAAAATCGACTTTTATTTGTCTACTCAAACTGATTAAAGTATCCATAAAATATCTCAACTTAAATGCAAAATTATTTATATATATTTATATTTATATTTTCATAATATTTGAAACCTTCTAAAATAGTATTTTTTCTATCATTTTAGCCAGTTCTTCAAAGTCTTAAACCCAACAGAATGCACTTTCACAACACTTTATTTATATTTCGAAAACGCTCTCAAAAAAGTCAACGTTAGTTTTCGAAACACGACATTTCGTTAGAAGATCCTCCGGCTTGTGAATGCGACCAACAACTCAACGCGTCCGCTTCGTGCAGAATCCGTAGCGAAACTGATTCGTCGACTGGCGCCATACGCACACAGCACAGAGCCGGCTGGCTCCAACAACAACAACAACAACAACAACAACAAGGACAACAACAGCATTGAGAAGAAAATGGCAAAAGCAACGCCAACGGCAAAAAGAATAACTGACGAATGAAATAAAAAAAGAAAAATCCTAACGCTATGGCAAACGAATGATAACAGGCCAAAAGCCGAGCGGCAAGCACGAACTATCTTCGGCTGGCGCCAAGCATCGTGTAGGATGCTGTTCGTTGTGGGTTGTGTTATTTTTGTTATTGTTGTGATAGCCGGCATGCTTGTCGGTTGGCTTGTAGTCTGCGTGCAACCACAACCGCAACAACAGACCGCAAAACACGCGACAAAAATGTTAACAGAGCTTCCAACCGTAACATGCCGCCCGCAACAGCCCACCAACACGAACACCAACACCAACAAACAACATACCCTTGCCATTTACATGGCACGTAAATGACTTCCGGACTGTTGAGCACTGACGCTGTCAAGGGTTTGAGTTGTGTTTGGGCTTGGTTTGCGTCGAACCCAAGCGCGAACCGACTTGCAACAAGTTGACAAGTTCTGTTCTCTGTTCTGTTGAGGTTGAGGCATTCGCCAATGCGTATTCGGCTTAATTAAATGAATGCACATTAAAAAATAGAACAGCAAACAGAAATCAAAACAAGTTTGTGTGATTCTGCGACGCTGCTTATTATATATTTAATTAAGCAAGTTAATTAATTTCATTTAAATGCATTTCATTTGATATGTGCGTGTGTGTGGCCAACTGTAAAGTAAATTTAATATGCACTTCGTGTGTCAACTAATATGAAAATTGCTTTTTTTGTACTCTGCCAACTTAATTTACTCACACTTAATTTAATTACGCAATTGTGTTGTATTGAAACTATTCAATGTTAAAAACTATTTTGTTGAGCTAAGCCACAAACAACAATAAATTTTGTTTCGAAATGAATCGTATGTACTTAATAAAATGTTTTCAAGTATATTAAAAAGTCGTATCTAAAAATGTCCTTATGTATCTATTATTTTATATTTTTTAGTTGAATTACTAATGTTTTTAATTTATTGCAAATATTTAAATTCTTTAAGAAGCAACTCTCACTAAACTTACTAACTTATAACATATATCATAAATTTATATGTAAGTCAATTTCTATATATATATTTCAAAATTAGCAGCTATATCCATCTGTAGTTATATCTACTTTCATATTGATTTATTGAATATATATATCGAAACATTAAACCTACATTATAATATGATTGACTACATTTTTTTAGTTCCCAGTTGAAAGCTTTTCCAGTTGCAAAAGATCTTAACGTGTGCTTCTCGAGTCCATTTCCAACTGTTCCTTAAGACTAGCAACTCCTCAGACAGATGCCAGCTGGTAAAATATCAACAACCAGACGAACAACAGAAAAGAACAACAACAACAGCAAGAGGAATTCCTCCCAGTTGGACGAACTAACTAACAAGCTTAATGAACTCTTTCAAATCAGAGGCATCGCTCAATGCCAGCAACATTAAAACTGACAAGGCTAGACACACGCGGCAAGATGGTCTCTAGGGGCAGGGGCGGAGGCGAAAGCGGGGGCGGGGGCGGTGAGTAGGGGGCACGCCAGTCGACCAGGACAGTACGTGCCAATACCAACAACAACAACATCAACAGCAACAGCAACAACAAGAACCTCAGACGCCACTTGGCATGTTCATTATGTAAGGCGCTTGCCCAAGGGACATGGTGTGGTAGGGGAGCTGTCCCTCTTGTGTGGGCGTGGCCGACTGTTGCGCCGCGAACAGCAGATTGTGCGTGTGTATGTGTGTGTGTGTGCAGCATGTGGCGCGACGCAGAGGCCGCAAAGGTCGTTGCAACACATTTTGTTGTTGTGACGCCAAAAGTCAAGTGTGTAGTGGGGCGGGGAATGTCGGGCAGGTCCTTTGCCGGCCATTACAACACTTTGTTGGCTGCTTTGTAAAGTTGTTGGCCCTGGCAAAAAGTTTCTTTATTTTTTTCTCATTTTGTTTTTTTTTTTTTGCCGCCTCTTTGTATTTTTCACGCCGTGTCGAAAGTTTTCCTTCCCGCATTTGTTGTTGTTGTTGATTTTTTCTCGACAATGAAATTTTTGACTGCTGATTGTTTGGTGTTCAATGTTATTCTTCCGGTTCAGTCGTGTTATTTCTGTTGCTGTTCCAGACTTAAAGCAGACGGCGCAGTGAAAAAACAGCTAAGAACATTTCTATAAACGTACTTAAAAAAAAAAGAAAAAGAAAAGCTTGCAGCAAATTGAAAATGGAAAGTTTTTGTTTTGCAGTGGCGCCTCGACTTTTGCAACTTTATATAACTAAACATTTTTTTAAAATTTTTTTTTACCAACTATCTCTGTTCCTCTTGTGCTGCTGCTGCTGCTTGTCTTAAGTATGCGTCTAGTCGCAGGTCTCAGCAAATGAGGTAAAATAGTTTGGGGAATCGTATTGTACGAGCTGGAAAAACTTTTGCTCAGCGATATAAAGATTTATGCGGCAGATATTCAAGTTACTTGGCAACTGAAGAAAGAAAAAACAGCACGTGATTCCTCAGGTGCCCTCAAGTTAAAATTAAGTAAAGGAAAGCAAAATGTGAAAACTGATGTATGGCACTTCCTTTTCAAAATGTGGATTTTAGCATTAGGTAAATGTCTTTAAGCTATTGATGCATGCAAAAGTATTTAGTTATTTTATGTGAAGTATGTGATTTAATCTGTAAAAGCTCCTAACTAGACTAAGATTTATGGTTCAACATAACATATTTTGTTTTGAGAAGCTGTGTAAAGCTAAAAGTCCAGAAAGTCATTTATAATTTTTTAGCTGGTCTTTAAATATGTAGAAAATTATGAATTAAGAATTATTAGTCCAGATGTTGGCACCAGTTTTAAATTCTAATTATTTGCAATTACAACAATGTGTAGGAAATAAAAAAGTTTGTAAAACAATCTTTATAGTCAAATTATTAGGTTTATCCTTTCTTATGAAAATAAAAGAAAAAAACACGCAGTTTTAAATGCCTAACTGCCACATGATAGTAGGTACTATAAGCATGTGGAATGCAAATAAGTATATTTCTTAATGCCAAAAGTTGCAAATTGTTTATTCTTTACAAAGTTGAAATTGCTTTGGGGAACAAATCGAATCGCTCATCGGCAAATAGAACCAAATATTTGCTTCAACAAGCTGCCATAAATAATTCCACACTCAAAATATGCATTTAGCGTCGCTGTTCGCATCACCAGCTTCCTCTTGCTCTTGCTGTGAGATGTGCCACAACACCATAAAATGCGAATCGCAACAACATTCCGGGCCACAAGAAAAACAAACCCACAAAATGCTTGCACATATGCTTTTGCCCCGCCATCCTCCCTCCGACCAGTTGCTTTCATGCATAAAAAAATCAAAGTTTCAATGCATTTTCCAGCAATTTTCACACTCAAGCTGCCATGCAATGCATATGCAGCACTTCTCTACTTCAACTCTTCAACGCTTCACCCCCCTGCCCTTTCATACCCTCCATTGGCCTGACAGCTGCACTTACGCAATGTTACGCATAAGTGAACCCCGCTTCACCTCTCCCAACCCAACATGGGCCAACAAAAAGTATGCAACGCGTTTTTCAGCGAATTTAATAAAATGACATGCCGAAAATTGCCAGAATTCGCATGCATACAGATATATGTCGAAAAGAGTTTCGTAATGCCATGCCCCCCACGTCGCCCTCGCGCAATTCGAGCTAACAGCAAAAAGCATTGCATAACATCAGGCATTTTGGCGACGAACCCGTGTGGAAAATGATGCTTTTAAAGTGAGATTAGAATGTGTTTTGTCATTCTGCAAAAATTTTGCATAGCCATCGGCAGTCAATAAGCAGCCCCCATCCCCTCCCACGAGTCACAACCACCCGCAGCAACCCCTAAAACGTAGGCCGCACTTTATTAGCCGCCGTGACTAAGCGCCTGGCCAAGATAGAGTCGCGTGGCGCCCGAAAGTATGCCTCGGCATTTCAGCGGCTAATAACTCAATAAAACCAAAGAGGCAGGCAACTTCAACCGCCCCACAGCATCCCCATGCCACCTGCCCCCCTCTGCAGTCCGCCCGATGCTAAGCCGATTTCCGCTTGTTTGCCACGCAATTACAATTTGTCAGCTTGTGGCTCAGGTTGTCGTCTCTGGCTCGTCGGCTGCCAACTGCGGCGCATATATATCAAACGCCTAATTAGGGATTATAGCGAATGGCACAACACTCACAAAGGACCAAAGGCAAGCGCCTGGGCAGGGCCAAACGTCAGGTTGACACTTTGCCTGTCAGGATTTGAGACTTCACTTTGCCAATTGGCCAGGCCAAAGGATATCAAATTTCTATTATTTCTTACTGACAAGCCATAAATTGCATACAAGGGTGAGGTAGATCCTTATATGTCGTGGTAAGTTCTCTGACGATTTGAAGCATAAGCATCATTTCGAATTTTGAATTCAAAATTTGTGTGAAATGGTTTTGAAAAACTTGTAGATTCATTTTGAATAATGCCTGCTCTCTTTTCGGAGGTTCGATCCATACACTCTGAGACTTATCTGACGATGTGCAACATAAGCCACATTTCGAATTATTATTTCAAAATATATGTGTGAAATGTTTTCGAAAAATTTGTATTATATCATGATTCTATGAAAGCTAAAATTGTATACTATCTCGAAGTTCTATTTTTTGTAGGGCATAATAGAAATAATGATTTTTATGTCATATAAGTAAAGAATTGTTGAAATTTTTAAGGAAACTTTATATATGCTTCGCTCAAATAATTTAAAATATTTGAATGACTTACTAATGTTTATCATATATTAAAGAACCATATATTTATTTAAATAATTGTAAAATAATTTTTTTTAATGATTTTATTTGTTAAATATCTCGCCTTATTCACATCGAGAACTGATCTACAGAAAGCTGCATTCAAAGCACATACTCTTCGCAGTTGGTTACGCTTTTACACACCAGTCAAAACAACCTGCCGTGAGTTTTTGGGAATGTATTTTTAATATGATTACCTATTGCGTTGCGCTCAAAAGTGTGCAATAAAGCACAGAGTTTTAAGTTGGGCCACACGCCTACGGGGCCTAATGACCACACGTAGGACATCTTGTCCTGCGGTCACCATAAATAACGCCGGGCGCATTTGTCATACGACCCGTTGCCTCTCGAGCTGCCACGGGCCATGGCCAGCGTGGAACTGCTGCAGTCTTGGCCCTGGCGCCGACGTGTTGTTGGGCTGTAAATCAGCTCATTAGTTAAGTTGGCAGCCCCTGTTACCCCGGTTACCTTCCACGTGGTTTGCCTTTTGCCTGGGCGGCTCGTTAAGCTTCATTTAATCAAAACAAAAGTTTGGGCTGATGAAAAATGGCCAATCGGCCCGGCCGAAAGCGGCTAAAATGCCGCTTTGAATGCTAATAAATCTCATTTGGAGGCTTAAACTCAACCTTTGCCACTGCCAAATATAATTTAAGGCAACGAGAACAAAATCTATCTTCGTGTGTGTGTGCGAAAAACTTGTCGACAAGTTTCCATGTGGGGATTTCGTTTAGTGTTAATGCCCCACTCGAATCTCGGGATTTCTTTTGCTGCCACTTGATAGCCCGGCATAAGCCAAGGATTGTGGGAATTCGTTTAGAGTGTATGTGTGTGTGAGTGAGTGCGACTGTGTGTGTGTGGGTTAATGAAGCGTTGCCAATGGGCGTGTTGTGAGTGGGCTGTTCAAGTTAACTGAAGGATTGTCCGATGCGGGGTTATGATCTTTTGTTGATTGGCCGAACACGAACTGCTTTTTGTATTCCTGTTTATCAGCGCATGCGAATTTAAGCAAAAGTTTATTTTGACAAATACCCAAAGAAAAGCAGGGTATAAAAATAAGGAAACCCGAAAGGCATACGCTTTCCTCTAAAGTTTCAGCAACGCGAAAAACTTTGCTGTTGAACAATAATAATTCAGAAAATAGCCCAAAGGAGCTGCACACACAACAACAGCAATTTAAACAAGTAAAAGTGCTCCATTCGACAGTGCTGATTACACCATACCCTGTAGACAGATCTGTTGACATTTTGACTCAAACAGAACTGTATTTTTGTATCCCTACTGCTAATTGGATAAAGTGGCGATAGCTTAGAAGAGAGATTGAAAATAGTACGGCATACCAAAATAAATTACAGTGCAATGGATGCCTTTAAATTATTATATTATCGGGAAAATGGTATGCCAATAAATAAGAAAAGAAAGGAAAAAAGTATAGCAAATTACAAAAGCAATCTAAAGAGCTTATTTAGATTTCCTACCTTTGGCCTTAGGAAATGATTTGGCAGAGCAATCGCTTTTCTATGTTAATTGAAAAACATCATGCTGAAACTCGTATTCCACATGAGTTATTTTTCTCGATAACTTCTCCCATACAAAAAATTATAAAAACAATATCAATAAATTATCGATTTTGAGACTACTTTAAAGGAAAAACCGAATATTTAAATGAATCTCCTAGGCGATATATATTCGTATTTCATTCGCAGATTACTTTTTTGCTAAAACCGAAAATCATATTTACGACCTTAATGTAAAAATCGCTATCATAAAGAACCTCCAATTAGAATAACTATTAGCAAATTTTTAATATGATGTATACCTTAGACAAGGGCGTTCGACCTAACGCTTGTAAAAATTGTTCTTCAATAATTTCTGTATTTATTATGTGAATATAGCATGGAATACACACACATACTCCTTATATGAGTGGAAGTTAAACTAAATATCTAACTAAATATCTAACCAAAATGAAACTATTATTTAGGAAACTGTTCTTAATTCGATAAAAATAGAAATGGTTTTATGGTTGAGTGTTAATTAATGGCTTCCTTATATGGTCTCTTCTCTTCGCACTATTTAGTCATGCCGCATTTTCTCATTTGCCATCTTTACAGGGTATTAGCGCAACAACAAGAGCTTAAGTAGCGACCATAACGAGGGGCTAAGTGTATTTGACTTGCAGGTATGCCAGCTATAATGACGTCAAAGTTGGCAGCACTTTTACTAATATTGTTGCCGTTGCCTAACTACTACCTCACCGTTACAGCTACCGTTCCTCGTTCCCGTTCCGGTTCCAGATACCTTTCCTCCCTTTTCAGTTCCACTATGATAATGATAATGATGATAATGGACGAGCGCGGACCAGTGGCTGGAGCTGCGTTGATGACTTGCAGCTACTCCAAGCGCGCTAATCTTAATTACTTTTGTTTAATTACTTTGACGTTTCGGCCCTTCTCAGTCGTCCCCCCTTTCACCGCCCTTGCATTGTTACGGCGCACTGTGGTCTGCCGGAAGCTATGCAACGGCTTTTCTTCTTTTAAAATAAATAATGTTTACTTATTATTTTGAGGGGGGAGCGCGCAAAGTTTACGCAGTTAACAAAAGCTTTGTGTACCTTTTTTTTGTGTTGCTCGGCGGAAAAACCGAAACCGTAAGACAAATAAAGGCCACATGCTTTTAGGCGCTTTTCGCGGCACATTTTTTTGTTTTTGTAAACTAATTTAGTGATTAAAATCTGTGAAGCAGCTGCTGCGCAAGTGAAACGCCGGAGGGAGTCACCTGCACGCCGAACCCCTACCCAATTAACATAATAATGTTGATTTTTATTGCTTGCCAAAAAGTTTTGTCATTGACTTGGCCGATCCCCTAATTAGGGCGTGGCCCGACCTGACTTCCAGCCTCGATGCTAAGTTTATGTTAATTTAAAGTGCCGCCTGCTTAAATTTTTCATATTCTGCAAAGGTCTTGCTTCCTCCGCCTCTTTAGCGTTATATGGGCCATAAAATTGTTTGATTGCTCACTAAGCGCCTGAAAGTATGCACTAAAATTTCCACAAGCACAAGTTTGTGAGCTGCAAATTATTTATGAAGCCAATGAAAATCAAAAGCCACAAGCTCAGTCACACATTCTGGACATAAAACAGCAAGCCCAACAAAATGGGAGTTTTTTGAATTTGAATTTCGACATTTAAATGCTCTGCATAATGATGGCATTAAATGTGAGATCCGCAAAAACAGTTTTCTATTTGTGTAACTAATTCTATCAACATTATATGTTGCAAGGTTTGAATCAAAATTTGGTATTTCAAGCAATTATTAAAAGCACTACTTACATTTTTGCTAGAATTTGAAATTCACAGAGGCAGGCCCAGACTTTGAGGGTTACGAATCCATTTGGAGATATAATAACACAGTTCCTCCGCATGCCTACCAAAAGGCTTCCCGATCTCATCTTGACGGCTAAAAATAAATGTAATTTAAATTTATTTCGTTAACAAAAAACATATCTGATTATTTTTTTACAAATTTGGTATATTTAACTTTTAATTTGGCAGAGGGATATAGAAATATATATAGAATGAACTTAACGCAACTTTCCTCATTCTACTTACAAAGATTTTATATAAGTCTTTATCTAAAATGATTGCAGAGGACTTTATTTTATTATTTATTTATTTATATTTATGATTATATATTTTAAATTTGTATTTATTTATATCTCAATCATTTCAGCTTGGCGTCTACGCTTTTCGATGTTCCACATACCTTAAATTTTGTACCACAAACTATTCGTATTTCTGGCTGCCCTCAAAAGTAGGCTATAAATGTTAAGACCAAGCAATTGCTGTGCCGGACAGGCTTATGACGTGTTTAAAAGGCGAGCGTTAGCTTCAATCTGTGGGCGTATGTATGTATGTGTATGTGTGTGTGTGTGTGTGTGTGTGTGTGTGTGTTAGGGCATGTGCCAGTCAGTGAAGCATGAAACTGAGCCCAAAAAAATATGCGACTGCGGCAGCTACAAAGGCGTTGAAGCACTGTGCGATGTGACAGGATGTGTGCGTGTGTGTGTGTGTGCGTAGACTAACACCTGATTAGATTTGGCGCAATAATAATGCGAAGGCGGACAAGGACGAAAGCAAGCGCAGACGAAGTTAATGCGATTTTCTAGATACTTTGCATTTATTTATTTCCCATTTGCACTTCAAGCAGGCAGCTGGAGAGGCGCGGGGCTGCCTGTTGTAGCAGGCGCTTGTTTTTGGTTGTTTTTTTTTTTTTTACCGAAACACTTTTGAAATGTATTCGAAAACCTAGCTAAATTCCAAATTATAAGAAGGCATCGCAAAACGTGAAAAGTATACAATTTAACGATAGATTCCACGGAGATGGTTTCCCCGCCCTCAATTGTGGCCGCAACGCTGCTGCAAATGTGTGGCATCACGCTGTTCATACGCCAGCCGCAGGATCAGTGCTCGCCGGCGCCGATGCTGGCCAAATGGCTGTTCGTGCTGACTCTGCTGCTGTTGCTGTGGAGGTGCGAGATGCTGCCAAAGCGTTACACTAGCCTCTATCCGCGCATCCACATCTGTGTCGAGCTGCTGGGCACCGTCTTCATCTCGGAGCTGGCCATACTGATTGGCTGGTGCAGCTACGAGCGACTCGTCCACCAGCTAAGCCATCTGCTTTGCCCGAACTGCCGCTGGTGCGGCTACTTTACGCTCGGGATGCTAACGCTGCTGCCGTCGGCGCTGCTGCTGTTCACTCTGGCGCCGGCACAGTGGCGCGAATTTCTGGTGCAGCTGCTGTGGCAGCTGCCCCGGCCGGAGGCAGATGAGTGCCTGCTGGCATGTGCTCGCGAGCTGTCCAACTATGTAAGGGGATTGATGTACTTTTGTCAGCTGAGGCGCGAGGATCGGTTGCGTGCCATACGCCTGTTTCAGCTGCAGGCGGAGCGTACGGCACCGCACGAGGAGCGGCAGCACTAAAAAAGTGAAATCAAAATCGGAATTGGAATCGAAATCGAAATCGGAATCGGTATCGGTATTGGTATTGGTATTGGTATCGGAATCGTAAATTGTTTATTATGCACACAAATTTATGCGAACATCTGTTGTTGTTATCCTGGCCTCTCACATTTCACAGTCTTTCTTTTCGCATCCGCAGGGGGGTGGCTTTTGGGATACGGTTTTTGTCTTTGCCAACTTTGTTTGCTTTTAATTTTTTGCTCGAGCTGCTGTTGCTTCTCCCTCCTCCTCTCTATATCTCTCCCTCCCATCTCACCCTCACTCTCTCTCTCTCTCTCTGTCTGCACCTTCGCTCTCTTGGCCATTTTAATTTTCGTTGGCTGTCGTCGACATGTTAGCCGCAATTGATTTGCCGTAAATTGTATTTTTAATCTGCCGACAGGCGTACCACATTTACGTTACGTTCAATTCACACCTTGTTGTTTTTCTTTTACTCTTTTCCTTTCCTTTTTTGTCGGAGGTGGCCCTAATGAATGTGCCAGCATGTTATTTATTTATTAGCTCACGCACTGCACAAAGGTAACGAGTTTATGTCCAAAAAATATCGTCGCAATTTCACAAATTTTCCGTCGAAAATATTTTGGATCTAGACTGAGAATAGCTTGGCTACTTAAATAAGCTTCAATATTCAGAATCGGGATTTCGAAAATTGAATTTTTGTATCTCAACTTTATTTTTGCTAGTTTTACAAAGGCTAAGCTACTAAAGAGACTGATTTTTTTTGAGATTTTTCAATCATTAGGTGAATTTTGAAGGAATGAAGGTATATACAAATATTATTAAACGAAATAAAAAAACAAAGAGAAATTAAAGCAAATTGTTGGTTTCGTATGTATTGAAACTTCAAAGGCAATAAGGTTTTCCAAAACATCCAACTATGAGAGGAGTACAGCTCTTTTATTTATTTGTAGATTTACGAGCAATCGATTTAATTGCAAATTGTGACAAAGCAGACATCAAACAGCGACCCACATACAAGGCACGAAAAATAACACGAATGCAGCGCCTACAATATTTTTAGGCGATGCCAATGAAAAATGATTGACAGTTGCGAAAATCGCATTAATGTCACTCATACGCCGCGTGTGCCAGTTGCTGTTGCTGTTGCTATTTCTGTTGAGTAATTGAATTTGTGTTTGTGTTGATTTGATGTAACCTGCTCAAAGTCGAAGTGGAAACAGTACATTTAATATATCAGCATACCCAAAGACACACAAGCAACATATAGTATGCCCCTTCACTCCCCCGACAGTCGCAAGCAGCGTGTCAAGTTTCTTGAAGGGGGTGAGACAGAGAGAGGGGGAGAGAGAAAATGTGGTGCTTGGCATTCCATCAGACAGTGTGTGTTTTTTGTCTTAAGACATATATTTCATTGTTTGTCTTTTGCTAGGGAATTTGATTAGCTACGAACTGCATGGAGCTTCCCAGCTTCTCCTTCTGTCTCTCTCTTTCTCTCTCGAGTGCAACACGGCGTATGCTTTATGTAAAATAATGTTAGCTCCACTTGCCACAAGGAGTCGAGTATTGCATATCGCACAATTTATATTTAAATAAAGTAACGCGTGTTTTTTGTTGCTGTTGATTTGCAAATAAAAATCAACTTTCAAGTAGAGTTATATATGGTCTGAAGTTTCAGACAATGTTGATTAGATGTGCAAATAACTCGCAAATATGATGATGGAAAAAGATATGCATAATTAAATCAAATGAAACATAGAAGTGTTTTACAGTTTCAAATAGATTGGGCAAAGCATTGCAAATGGAATAATGTAAAGTTGAAGAATGCCAAAGAATGTCTGGAAAAAATAGAATTTGTTGCAATTAGGAGAGTGCCTAAATATTTAGTCGGGCAAACAATAGAAACACATAAATTGAAAGCGAATCTTGAGCAGTTCGTTGTGGAATGTTATATATATATCTATCCAACAGACATGATTTTAATATTATTTAGTATTTAAGCAAAAGATATATTTATATATATACATATGGTAAATTGTTATATAATATAATAAATATTTAATACATAAGTAAACAATTGATCGCACATAGCTGGCTCAAGTCGAATATCGGACCATAAGCTAGTTTCGAGTAGTAGTTGGGATAATGCCACTATGCAGCATTCGCCAGGCAACAGCAGTTATTGTTTTGTTTATTTTATCTATTTCTTTTATTTTGCTGTTGTTGTTGTTGTTGTTGTTGTTGTTGTTGTTGTTGTTGTTGTTGCAGCTGCAGTGGCCACTTGAGTTGCTTTTATTTTATTGAAGATTTGTATCAAAATGTCAACAGCTACGTATGTCAACAACGAGAACGGCAACGGAAATAAAAGCAAAATGGCAAAGAAGTTGCTCTTTTGATGTGGATTGTGCAGTTGTCTCGAGCTGCCCCCCTCCCACATGCTGCTCGCTTCTTGCTGCTGCTGCCAGCGCTCGCTGCTTTCTTGACTGCCTTTTGAGAACTGTGGCAAATAAAATGTTTACTTAAAAAATTGCAGACATGCACTGCTCGCTGTTCGGCTGCTGGGCTGCCTGAAAATGTTGAAATGCGCATTTCAGTTGCTGCTACATTTGCTTTTGGGGTGTTCGGGTCTTTGGGTGTTTTGTTACCAGGAATTTACTGCAGTCACGACTACGCCCTGACACAAATACATTTAAAAATGTGCCAACATATGTTGAGCTTGGCGGGTGGAGAGGCATTTAAGCACATATTTCTTTTGGGTAACAGCGTTGACAGTAGCCCAGTACGCTTGCCACTTACGTTCGGATAGCAGAAACTATTTACAGACTACGGATTGGAATTACGTAAAAATTTATGGCCATAATATAAGGCAAAGTATTTAATATTTAATGTAGATTAAAACTGGTTTTGATCTCTTAAATGCTCGAGAGAGAGAGTCAAAATGCCCAAAGAAAGTGTATTCAGACCTGAGATCTTCTACTCTAATAAACATAAAAAATGCATTAAAATTATATAATAAATAAATAAAAACTGAATAAATGTGTTGTAATAGGAATATATGTAAATTGCAAGGGCGAAAGTCTGTTCCAATTTTAACTAAAAGTATGTGAAACAAAATTAAAAATATATATATTTCGTTGCTAAAGCGAAAAAGACAAAAAATAGCTTAATTTAATATACTGATTTTGATTTCGATTTTTGTTTTATGTCCAATTTTGTTTAAACCTTTATTTTTCCCGCATGTTTCCCGTGAAGCATATGGCACACAGCACAACACAACAGAACACAATACGACAGGCTGGACAACAGAAGGTAACAACAACAACAACAACAGCAACAACAACAAAGGATCAACAATCAAGTCACAACAAAAAGTAAAGAAGACTAGCAAAAAGTTGTTAGCCAATTTAGTAAATGTCCAGTCTATGTCTGTGTGTGTCTGTGTGTGTGTGTGTGTGTGTAGCTCGTTTGCCGCTTTGTGTACTTTTTGTGTTTCGTATTGAATAACAAATCATTTGTGGCATATGTTTAGGGGCCTCAACACAACTTGCAGCCTGACAATAACAACAACAACAACAACCACAGCAACTATGAAATCAAGCAGAGCCCAAATTGGACGAACACGTTAAATGGCCAGTTAACATTTGGATAGTTGGCTAGTTCGTCAAGTTGTTAGAGCTTACAAAAAGTTGTAGATCAAAGTTAACCAAATTGAGGCATAGTTAAATAGCTCGATTTCCATTGATAGCTGAACTTTTGGCTTTAATACCCGATATAAATGCTGCTTCACTTTGATTAAAGTTTTGGATTTTTTTTTTTTCGTTTCCGTTTGCATTTTGGCCATGGCCTGTCACGCTTGCGGGGATTAGCAGAAGGCTCTCTGCGCTCTCTGCTACGTGAGTAATTTTTCAAAGCATGCAGCCACGCACACACACACACACCCACACACATAGACATGCACACAGAAGCGCACACAGACAATCGTAGCTTTCATGGATATAGATGCCTGCCAATCGTTATGAAGTCAAAAAAAAAAAACAAAGATTGAAATATCTTATGCTATATCTACGACTCTCAGATGACCTGTAATTGTGCTTCTCTTTTGAATTGATTTATATGCATTAAAAAAGATGCTCTCTTCGAAACTTAACTGCGAGTTAATTTTAAAATAAAATATATTTTTAATCAATTCCATTTTATTTATGTTAAAAATTATGTGGGTGCTCATAGTTAAAATTATTGTTTAAAAATTGTTTCTATCTTAAAAATGTCACTTTTTTATTATTTTCCCAACTTATATTTATTCGTCAATCAATATTTAAAAGCTGATACTTGAATCCCGTGAATGCTTTGCCTTCAGTTAATATACCCTTGAATATACCTTGTACAGGGTAAACATTTTTGAGTGCTGAGCGTTGGCAAAAGATGTGGGGTATAAGCCGTAATACAATTTGTAGGCTGCGCTCTCTTCATTAGGAATTTTATTCCTTTTTGGCCAGCGATAAAAAAGAATTTATTGCCGCAAGTTCAAACCATTTTGTGTAGTAACATTTTTTTTATTTGGCCCCAATTGCCACGCTCGCTGCATTTTCAATTGCATTTAATGTATATATTTAGGGTCCGCGCATTTTCTGCTTTTTGCGCTTTTCCGATTTAGTGAAAAGCTCGCACAGAGCATTTAATTTTCACATGACTTTGCTGAACTTTAGCGGCACATTTTAGATTTAGAGGACGCGCTTGAATTGCCCCCGCCGGATGGGGTTAATTAGACCTTGTTAATTGACGGTAATTAAGTCAGTGCTAAAGGTTAGTTTGCCAGCTGCTTGATGGGGGCTATAAATTATCCCGATTTGAGCAAAGTTCCTACCAATGAAGTTTTTTCATTGAAGCAAATGGCGATTACTCGAATAGTGATGCTTAGTGCAAATTACCAAAAATAATTGCGAAATAGCTTATCGACGATGAATATCGATATAGTCGATAAATTCATTCAAACGAGGAATGACTAAATTGAACGATATCAATTGAATTGCAAATCCTCCATGAAATACCCTTAAATAGTTATTATTAGAATAAAAATGAGATATTAGCTTATCATGTGTCTAAATAAGATCACAAATTCAGGCGTTATTGTAAAATAACATGCATAACTGTAAAATTATAAAATTCTACTTTGTGATACGGAATACAGATCTGGGACTTAGCTGTTCAATCTGATCGCAATACCAATTATCTATACCCTATATTACGAGGAAAACAATTTATTTTAAAATTTTGAGAGATATTCACATAGTTTCAAATTTTAAGGGTGGAATTTGTTGATAGGTCTTTCATGAAAGAAAAGTTTAAAATAAGAAAAAACCAGCATGATTTATTTGGATGTTCAAATAGAAATAGGTATACATTATCATATTCCTCCATTTTAATTTAATTTTCTCTAAGTCGTTTGCAACTTCTTCAAGTCAACTAAATTATTTTCATTGTTACCATTTTCAAGTAAAACGAATTAAACAATTTAAAACGTTTATTTCGAGAATTCTCTTTGAGACAAATAAATTTTTATTTACCAAAGTCAAGCCAACTCATGTTCCTTCAAAATCGCATCAGTCTCCAGCCAAGTCCAGTACCCAACTGATGTTTAATTGGGTGCTGCTTGGACTTTTATAAGGCGCACATAGCCAATAAGAAATGAGCATTTAATTTCTAAGCTGCACAGGATTGGCGTGGGTGCCTTGGGGGTTGATGAGAGCGAAAGCTTGATGTATGACAGTGAAAGCTCAGCAGCAGAGCTTGCAAGCTTAACATAACAAGAGCTTTTTGAAGGGACAAATTGACCAGTATTTGCTGGGCAATTTAGGATGAAGCTTATGTGTCAACAGACTGTTAGTTAACAGTAACAGTGGGGTAATTGTGTAACAGCCACGGTTAAGAGCGTATACATTGGCACTGTTAGTTCACTTAACAGTTATGTTACTTTTAACATGTGAGCTTAAGAGAGTTTCCTTTTAACAGTGTGCTGGGGAAGTCTGTTATTTAGACAGCTAAAGAGATTCTAACAGTATTAAAGCTTTGTTAACAGGGAAACTTAAGAGTACAAAAATGTTAAATATGTATAACTTTCTTTACTGATTAACTACCAGATTTATTTAATTTTTTGAGTTTAACATGCCGGAAGGACACGCTGTAAAGTGTAGATAAATAGATTTAGATGCAATAAGAATGACTTTTCAGCCTAATTAGTTTATCAAGTTATCAACAACATTTTTTGAGTTAATATACCAATCAATTAGATTCACTTAAGTGCTTATCTTTAAGCATTAAACCATAACCGTATATCCACAGCTGCAAAGCGTTTAACATTCATTCGGCGGATGCGATAAAAATATATCTTTTGCTTGTTGTTGCTTTGTGGTTAAAACAAATTAAGTGGAATTAATGCGGCTACCTCTGACTTTTCACCTGTGCAACCGCACAGATACAGGCAAGCACACGTACACACACACACACACACACCGACATACGCTCAACTCTCGCACATTTGTGATTTTCGAAAAGCCCAAAAGGACTGGCAAGCCTTTGTGTAATGCGTTTTTTGATTTCGCTGTTTTTGACATTTGAGCTCTCCTCGTGTGCATTAAATATTCAACACGGCCTGAACGCCAGTGAAAAGTCGGAGGATATTCAGTGAAAAAAGGAAGAGTCGCATTGCTCGCACATATAAATGCCAAAGATAAGTATTTATGTAGATGTACACCAAAACAAAGCTTTAATTGCAAATGATGTAAATAAAAAGGCAGTTGAAAATAATTAAATTAAAATAACAAGTTGGCAGAAGGCATGAAATTATTTGTTGTTTTTTTTTCTTTTTTTTTTTTTGGTATTTTTTATACAAAATATGAACTCACCTTTCGCTTGCTGTCGCCGACAAGCCGCACTCTCTGCATATATAGAGCTACTTCTTATTTGTAGTATTTGGCCAAAAAAAAAAAAAGCAGCAAAATGCAAAAAACTTTACGCCAGACGCTCCACTTGAATTGCCCCACCTTGGCGTCGAGCCTTTTGGCCCAAGTGGGTAGCGTCCTTTCAAGTGGATTCAGCTGGGAGCACAGCGCAGACAAACGACCCACGTGCAAATTCTGTTGCCACAGTTAAAGAAATATTTGCTTCTTTTTTTTTTTTCTTTTTTGGCCAAACAACTGGGAAAATATTTTTATAATTTCCTTTTTATAGAAATTTGCATTTTGGTGCCTGCCATTTCCGCTTTGCCACTTTACCATTTCCGGTTTTGACGTGCCATAATTGCGTGTCCTTTGCCTGAATTCCAATTGTGGGCTATGTGTATATGCGGCTTGATTTTCAATTCATGTCAAATAAATTAAGCGATTTCAATTTGCTTCATATTCGCTTGAGCAAATCATTTACCATGTGTCATGTGGTCCGTCTGCTCTCTGTTACTTTGGCTGCAATGCAAGAATTTAATTTTAAATCGAACATTTTGCGAGCGTATTTCAACAGTTGAAAGGCAAAGTATAATAACTAATTTGAATATTTATAAACTCTTTGATGCTGCGTTTCATTTATCAACCAACACTTGGTTGCACATGTTTAAGCATGTATAGGTCAGTGGGAACATTATACAATAAATTAAACGTGAAGAAACAATACCTATATTTAAATTATGGACAAAGAATATGCCTTCTTGTTACATGCATTTCGACAGCTTTAATGCAAAATTTGTTGGTTGAAGGCCAATTTTGACGCTGTCGAAAACAGCTTTATTCGACATCCACGTAAGAATTGATTTTTGATTGCACGAAATCACACTCTCAACCAATTGTTTGCAAAACGGATGCTATTTCAGTGTGAGCCAAATGAATATATAATTGTACAATATTAATAATTAAAATCAATTAACATTCTTATCCTCTGATATTGTTACTTTATTACCCATCTGAACGAGCAGAGCAGTTAAAAATTCCATTAAAATCAATCTTGCAATTCACACAAGTTTATTCATTTTACGTGGCTGCGCGTCGGGGGGGAAATTCGATTTCGATTCACACACGCATAGCGAGCTATTTGTGAAAGTCTTTAATATTTTAATTGGCAACAATAAGTGTAATTAACATTTAAAATTATCATGGCAACATAAATTGTTTGACGGCCATAAATATGAATGAGGAGGAGCAGCATAAACAGTGCCAAAACGAAAGAACAATAAGGACAGCATTCGGATTGCTCTTTTCCTTTTCCTTTCCCCTGTCGTGATCCCCTGTTCACATCGATGGCTCGCCGGGACTTCAGACGGCGGCGCGTGTAAGGCAAATATATCAAACCAGGAAAAGGCATAAATGTTGCATAATTTAAATAAAATTGCATTAATATGTTCTTGAAAAGGACACAGCAGAGTACAGCACACACGCACACACACACACACATACACACACACATAACTGCAAGCTGCGGCAGCAGTCGCGCCTGCCTGGGCACAGTTCCAGACTCCACAGACAGCACAGACTTCTCCTTGCTGAGGCCCATAACTCATCGCAGCCACGTTGCTGGCCACAAACACAAACACACTCGAGCTGGTTCACATTCACACACACTCGCACACTCGTCCTGCAAATTCACACCAAAATCAAAAAGCAATAATGATGCTCGAAAAGTGAACAAGCAGACCATTCCACATACGAGGTTTGTATGTTCATGTGTTTGTGTGTTTGGCATGCAACACAGCTCTGTGTGCCTGTGTGTGTGTGTGTGTGTGAAGGCGGAGCAATGTGGCTCAAAGGACGCACGGGGAGAGAACTTGTACTCAGCAAGTTTTGTAGTATTTGTCGTTATAAATTTGACATCAATTGGCGCAGCATGTGACCAGCAAAGGGCCAAAGGACTAAAGCGGAGACAAGGATTCGAACTATTCTGATGCGGTAAATAAGTGTCGAGAATTGGAATATACATAAATATCTCGGAATATCTATATAAATTTAAGATTTATGTATATATTTAACACATTTAAAATATGTTTTTTAAATTTTATATAGTTTTACCTTAACTGGGCGTATTCTTATGCATTTCAGGGCTACTTTATATGAAAAATAATAATTATAATATAACATTTAGAATTCATAGCATTGATTCAATATTTATTTATAAAATTCCGCGAAAAGAACTCAATGCTTTTCTATTAAAGTTGGCTTAATGCACTTTTACTTTGTTTCAATGTACGTAAAACAATATGCATATGTGTATATATATAAATCAAAATAAGAGCAATATTACTATTATTACTAGTTAAAAGTAATTATATTTAATAAAAAGCTTAGCACCTTTCGATTTGCGTCACAACTTTAAATTAACTATTCAATTTACATTTCGCGGTAATAGCTTACAGACAAAGTCTCAATGGCACACAACGCGGACTTTGAAGAAGCCCTGGTTTGCACATTTATTAAAAAATCTGTTAACAGGGGTCAAGAGACTTTTTCGACAAACAAAATTTTCAAATTTTTAATTAATTGATTAAAAGCTTGAAAACGGATATGTGATATAATGTATTTAATTGATTTTATTAAAATTTTTTCACTTATCCCTTGACTGCAATATTGAGAGCTACGCAAGCAGTGAAGGCTGGTCTGTGAAAAGGCTTAACTATTGCCCTCAAACTATGCTCCTCGCCAAGCAGTTCATAAGCCTGCAAAGCAGTGCAGATGCACATCCTTTTCGAAGCTTCTTCGCAAGCTTAACTGCCTTGACGCTTATTTTAAAGCAGTGCCCAATCAACTGCTTGCTGGCTACTTTTGAGAAAGTGTAACGAGCTTTTAAATATTTTAATGTTGATAACAATAGCAAATAATTAAAATCTTAAATTGCTTAACAATGTCTGAAGAACTTTTGAGGTAATCACTCAATGAAATATACCTGAAGAAACAGTAAAACTTCCATGAATATTAGCAAAATGTACGAAATCAGGAACAACAACAAAGTGACAATGAAAAAGTTAATAACAATATTATAAATTCGAATATAATACAGAGACTAGCTATATATATATATGTATATGTCTGTAGTAACTTAAGCATCCAGTCAAGCGAATTATCTATAACCCAATTAGTTACGCATATCTTGGCTTTCTGTTCTCATATTCAGCAGACAGCACTTTCTATAAATCACTTTTGTTGCACGCTAACTTATTGCAATCTTCAACCTGGTTACAGCTGCCACATGCCACAGCACATTCAGCCCCGACAGCCTCGCAGCGAGCTAATGACGTGTGAAATTCTCCATGTAAACTGATGCTAATGCTGTCTGTCTCTGCCAACAGACTGAGCAGTCCCAGCTACTTAGCGCGCCGCAGCAAGGATCTGCTCGCTGGTTGCTGGCTGCCGGCTGCCCACATCCTTGCTTTAAGAGCAGCCGCTTTTTCAATTTCACGCGGCTCGCCAAAGGACATAAACAAAAGTGCAAGCGTTTCATGTCGGCGCATTGCAAACGACTCCACGCAGGGGAGTTCAGGTGCACAGCTAGCAAGGGGCAGGCGGCTAAGCGGGGGAGGGTTTGGCTGGCAGGACGTCATCAACCCCGCAATTGGGAATGCGCGTCACGTTTTTAGCCACTTTTTGGGCGACAGACGACGACGACGACGACGGCGCGGCGCGATTCGCGTGCAGACAAAACCCTAAAACGGCGCACGTGTGTGCATGTGCAAGTGCCACGCCCCCTTAAAAAGGCGCTGTCGACATATTCAAGTGCATTTTAAAATTGCAAATAATTTTTTATAATATTGTGCACATTTTCTCTTTTTGCAGTTAGAAGCGCCCGGATGGGTTATTATTCAATCAGCAATTCAAGTGTGGTCACAGCTACAGTGGAGCCTAGCTAAATAGAACGGTTAACTATTTAATTAAGCAACCTTTTAGGTAAATTGAAATTGTTAGCCTATAATTAAATGGATAACGAATCGACAGCATCAGCTCTCAGCATAAATTGTACATTTTATGTGCACGTTCCATATAGAGAATACTGTAGTTAATTACGTTTATTGTACTGACACATAATTACAATTGGCGCATTTTATTGTTTACTTTATGTTCAAAGTTTCTACCTCATTGCGACTCCTCGGCTGCTCCTTCAGCCTGTTGAAGTTTTTCCTTTTTTTTATTTTTTTATTTTGGCAAAGGCATAGGAAAACTTTTCACATTTGTGCCAACAATTTCATGTGGAGTTTATTTGTTCTATTTCTTTAGAAAATTTATGCTGACAGTTGTAAAAATTATGCAAATTTTTTGTTTGTTTTTTGCAGACTTCTAGGCGTTTTACTGGCTGCAAACTGGATATTAAGCTAATAATAATAATATTTTTAAAATCATAATACATTCAAGCAGATAAGTTATGTTGATTAAATATTTTAGAGCATGACAAAAGGTCCCCTTTAACTAATGCCTTCTTTTAGGCAACTACAATTTATCTATAAAATATATTAATAACTATTCATTATTTGATGTTAAATTGATGGATAGAATTTCAATATTAAGCTAAATGTACTTTTACGTTCCGCGTTCCAAATAGGATTAGGAATCCAAAAAAACTATAATTAAAGCTTTAGTAATTAAATAAATTTCATAAAAGGTTTAGTTAAAAACTGCCAACACCAAGATTCTGCGCTTATCCCGGGAAAAAAAAGTCTATTAAATACTCTCAAGGGCTATTTTATTTTCTTTATCTTTATTATTTTATTACTATCACCAAAATGTTATATATTTTAGTCAAAAACTACAACGAAAAAAAAAACTGCTGCAAATACTTTAAACTCGAGCAGCAAGAAACAAGTAACAGAGAACAGAGAACAGAGGCTCGATTGAAATATAAAAACCACAAAATACAAAAAGCAACAAAGCAGACAGAGCGGGTCCCGGGTTCAAAGGACAACACACTAAGAAACAGGCAAATTTTATTTGCATGCGGCTTTTCAATTCGTCTAAGAACATAAAACGAGCCACAAGGAACGTTTTTGGGAAACCCTTTCGATGATGCAAAATAAAATAAAGCTGTAAAAATAGAAAAATAGAACAGAGCAACAGCGCGACGGAGATGGAGAGGGAGAGAAGGGGGCGAGGAGTTAGAGGAGGGGGGCGAGTGAGCGGAGGCGCGGCGTCTTAACAATTTCCTGCCAACTTCTGCTTCATTGCATATTTCCGTTTCCGTCCGTGTTTGTCTGTCTGTCTGTCTCTTTCTCTTTCTCTTTCTCTCTCTTTGTCTCTCTCGCTCTCTTGCTGTCGTCTGACATCGTCTGGCAGCACACATGAGTACTGTGAACTGGGAATCGAGTACTGAGTAGTGAATAGCGACGACAGCCTCAACAAATTTTTTTTCTTTTTACGATTTGCAATTATTTTTGCTCATTTCAGCAGAAGCAAACATGCCCGCAATTCCTTGAGGACAACTAAAGGACCAGACGCCTAGTGGCCACTATGCTAGAGAGAGAGAGGGGCAGCGGGAGTGGGTGAGTGAGCGAGAGTAAAAGAGAGAGAGAGAGAGAGAGTGCGAACTGCAAAATTCTTACAGCTGTCCCTCACATTACAATTTACATAAGTTGATGTACTCAGCAGTTGATATTTTTCGACTTGTTTCCTTAGAAGCCCCACCCCCACCCCTACCTCTTCCTCGCTCCGCTCATCTCTCTGTGTTCGGTTATTTGTCCGCTTGAGCAAAGTTCTTAGGCAACGCTCTGAGCAGTTTACATGAAAAGCATTTTAACTGCAACGAGGCGAACGACATAAATCGGCATTGGCAACATCTTCCATCCCCTCTCCCCCTCTAGGCACCATCCGGTATCCGCCCACTACGCTGAAGGTTGTGGCAGGGAAATGCAAGGACTCGCTGCCAATTGTCTTTGCACAGCATGCTGTACATAAGTAGTTGCTTTTCGGGACTGGGAACAGCTGTTTTCATTTGTTATCCAACCGAATATCTTTATTTAAAGAGATGCACCAGACAAAAAGTCAACATTTTTGCTTGGGTTCCGATTTTCCAAAGAAAGTTTTTTCATTTCAAGGTTTATTTATTAAACCCTTGCAATCCAAGTTTTTACTTAAAAGGAACAAATAGAATTTGTTCTAATTTAATTGGTTTTATATACTTGCGTTTCAAATAATAGCAAAATAATATCAATTTTTGTTAGCTATAGAATAAATTAATTGTTGCAGTTTTTAAGCAAACTTACCGATTCTTATTTGGAATGCAGCGAGGAAAGGCAGGTAAATAAAGATAAGTGCGGACTAGTTTTCTTGCGATCGTTCTTCATGGTATGTAAGTCGGTTGCAACACCAGACGAGTCTATCCAAACCCATACTCAACTGAATACGGCACCAATAAGACCTTAAAGAAATTGGAAATAATTTATTAAATACTTCAACACCTTTTTTAAGCTGGTTACACATAACAATATATATCAAACAAAAATATATTAAAACAAATAAAATATAAAATGATCAACCCTTCAAAGAACACATCAAACATATTTTAAATACATTTAAAATATAAAACAGCTTTTTAAAAAAGAAAATCGTTTGATGACCTTAAAACATAGATGTTAAATTGGTATTAAAAACTATTTTATACTTCCCATTAAATGTAATTTAATTCTGAGCAAAGCTTTGTTAGCAAAGCTGTCGAACAGCATTTGGTCAATAAAAACTAAAGTAAGGAACACTTTCGTTAAGTCGCTTGAATATTTCAATGGACACCTTTCTGTACATTTTTCTTGCAACGCGCCTAATTCAATTTTAAAGTATTTGAAAAAGCTTTCCTATCACTTGTGCAACTTTTTTTTCTGTGGGCATAATGAGAAGCGCCTGGCATGTGGCGCGTCTGGCAGGCTCTCAACATGTGGCACCTCCAACTCTGCCACCATTTCCATCTCCATTTCTGTCTTCATTCGCGTGTGCCGCTCACTTTTTGTCTCAGCTCCCCGCAAATTGGCCACGTAAAAAGCACAAACAAAAGGAAAATCCCTTTTGCAGTGCATGGCCAAATGAAAATAGAATAAGTTGGTTTATTTGAACTAAACAGGCACGACTATGAAATGCCCTTTAATTGGTTTAACATACTAAAAATTTTTGGAATAAATGAGTATTTAATTGTAAGCAATGCATACAAGAAGAGATGAGAAAATATTAAATGGAAAATTTAAATTATTAAATTTATTTATTACCACACTAGATACATTTTTAAAATTATAGGGTATAAACGAAAAATGAATGAATTCATCTAAATCTTTATTCACTCTCAAGTTTCAGTAGCTTAGCATACCCCACATGCTTTGGTAAAACAGGGTGTGTATATATATATGTATATGGTTAGAAGCGGCAAACATTTGCCTTTGAAGTGCCATCCCTTGGCTTTCCCCCCCGCCAGCCGATCCGTTGCGAAATGTTTCGAACGCGTGCAGAAAATCAAAATAAAACGTTTTTCGTTTCATTTGCAATGAAATTCGCAAGTGCTGTCTTTTGTTTTGTTATTTCTATACTCGTATCTCTCTCTCTCTCAGTTGGTTTGTTTGTTTGTCTGTTTGTTTGTTTGTAGCTGAGACTCAAATCGTTTTCCAATATACCGGGACGCCTCTCGATGGGCGTTTTCTATGCACACGGCATGTGGGCAATCGGCAATCAGCGGTCCGCTTCCGTGTCCGGGTGTCATTTCCATGCTAAAAATTGTATATGTGTAGGCATCTCTGTGTATGTGTGTGTGTGCGTGTGTGTTTCTGTTTTCAGTTTTATTTCTCGCCATGGATAACTGGGGATCCATGAATATTTAACTAGCTACAATTGACTATGATTGTTATGTTTGTTGCTTAGTTCTCGACAGCATCCAGTCCACATTTTACAATTAGATTGGCAGCGGGTTGCAGGGGGCTGGGGATGGGGTTTGCCCTTTCATTTATCAATTTGCTTAACATTTTTACCATCTTGAAGGCTGCTTCGCATTTGCTTTGAGCGAGCCAGAAAAAATTGCAATTTTAACGCATGACGGCGCATTTTCAATGCGCTCCCGAGGCACAAAAAAAAAAAATAGTAAGAATAAGAGAAAAGTGCTTCAGATTTTTCCAACTCCTACTTAGACATCGTCGCGTAATCGAATATAAATTGAATTTTTTACAACAAATGGATTTGCCAAAGGTTTTTGCTTTGCTCTGCCTTCCAGCTGCCTCTTAACTTCATTCAAACGAAATAAGCGTCAGATTAATATATGCATTAAAAAATATAAGCAAAGCAAATATTATAGAGTAAACTCAAGCTGTGAATCGACTCTTAGCCAGGCCTTTGTGTGTGCATATGCTTTTATTGCAGTCTAGCCCATTTGATGACTTGGCTAAACGGCTTGCCCGTTTCCATAATCGAAAATGTTTTGGCAACATCAACAAACGAACCCAACAACCCACTCATAAGCTAATGTCGACTCTATTTTTCGCTGCTCATATGATTTGTTTGTCTCCGCCTCAGCCACGCCCCTTTATTTTTATTTTTATCGTTTTAATTAAATATTTGTTTGGCTCTGTGCCATTTGCGTGTCTGTCAATAGCTGTTTAGAGCAAAATTGAGGAGGTAATTTATGTCTTGTCTCCTACTTGGCCACAAATTTATTGGGACGGGTCAGGTGCACATTAATCAGACACGATATCATTGACTTGGACATGGACTAAGTTAAAAGACTCAGAAAACTAAAAACTAAGCAAAGCTTTAAGCTATATGTATATTTCATTATAATAAATCCCTTAAATATATATAAATATATTCTTTGCAAATTTTTGAAAGATTTCCTCACTCTATATTTACAGAAAGTTGGTATTTTAGAAACAGAATAACTAGATTAATCAAGATGAATATAAAATGGTTCTTTCATCCGAAAAAAAAGTAATATATATATATAATGAAAACAAGAAAGTAAGGCTATCATCTTGCTGAATAAGTAAGCTCGTAACTGCTGAGGTTGATGGAAATGCTTGAAACAGAACATTTTGGAGTTACACAATTTACAACGAAATTATAATTTATATACCTCCTATAGGAGTATAATAATTCTGAACCAGTTCACAAGTTTTGAACGTTGTGCATCTTTGATTTCTTGGTACATCTGTTATGAAATTGGCTTCAACTGGGCTCGACACATTTCACATTTTTTGCACGCATATTTTGCACTTGCCCCCGCGACTTCAATCCCTCTTTGCACACGCTGCTGTCTGATTGTCTGATTGAATATTTTTTCTTATTCTTTTTTGACGTTTACTTTTTGTTTCTGCTAGCGCTCGCACTTTTTGCTACCAACCGACACTTGAACGCCTTTTTCTATGGCATGTTTTGCACTTTATGCATATTTTTTGCATTTATTGTGGTGCCAAAACATGTAGACGAGCCGGCTCGAGGAGTGCTGGTTGTTGAATATAGACCCAGGCTAATGTATGCTCGTCACGTTTAGCCACTTGTGTCCTGCGGGCTTCTGGCTGCCGTGTCTTCACATTCACTTAGTGGCAAGTCTTGGCTAAACCTCTTTTGCATATTGATACGCTTACATATGAAATCCACTTGCTATCCTTGCCCGAACCTGCCTTTCGCTTTGTAATGGAAATTAACAGCAGTTTATGTTGGACCATTGCAAGCACATGAAATTTACCAGCATAGATATGAGCTAATAATACGCATGGCATAAATTACGTGCAGGCAAAAACTAGAAAATATTTTAGTTTAGCTCAACAAACTTAATTTGCTTTAAAAGCCAAATGAAAAACAAATCCAATCGAGTACAAACAACTGCGTTATACTCTGTTCATAGTCTAATCACAGCGCAAATTAGTTAAAAGATTTATTTCTGGTACGGTTGCAGACTCTAAGCCTGTTTGTACAAATTAAACCAAAAATATCGTTCGGTTCAGACTGCTCATTAGGCAGTTAATCTGGCTTATGTTGCGATTCATAGATAATACAAATTGAAATCCGGGCTTATGTTCTATTATTTCATGGTACTTCTAGCAGAATATAAAAACTTACGGAAAATGCATTGAATTCTGGGATGTTCATGCACTGCTTGCAAAAAACACAGCGCGTGCTTAAGTGCAGTTTTGCACTGCTTGCTTTGCTGGCGAACTAAGCAAATTAAAAGTGACGCTTGAAAGTAGGCAACACAAAATTTAATTGCGGCAGCAACTGCATTTAAAGACCGTTAAAACTGACCAACCCCAATTCGTGGCAAAGCGTATACATTTTTTTTGTAGAATTTTGTAGCGAAATTGTTTGCTCGCGGGCCATAAAAATGCACATAAAAAACCAAGCCGAGCACCAAAAAAACATACACAGACACTCGAACAGCCAACAACCCTCGGCGTAACAATTTCGCTTGGCACGCAAAGCAATTAAAGCAACAACGCCAACTTTTGGCGCCCAAATGGCGCACGAAGGCGCCTCAATGTCAGCTCATTAAAGTTTAGTGGGCGTATTTTGCATATAGCCAAAACATGCTAGACGCAGTGCAGCCAGCGGGAGGGAGGCGAGTTCTCAACTGGCAGCTGATAGACTGTTTGTTGCTGCCACGCCCACATACGAAAAAACTTTCGCCAAGTCAAGGCGAGCAACAAGACGGCAAGGCGCAAACTTTTTTGCTAGCGATAAATCAAATTTTTGCTTGTTAACTCGCTCGCTTAAATTAAGTTGAACATTAGCACAGCCCACAGGACTGAAAGGTGTGAGAGGCCTAAAAGAACGCGTCCAAAAACCGCGCTCAAATTTTATGTAATTTAAAGCATTTCCTGGCAAGAGGGAGATCGAGAAGCAGGAAATGCCCAAATAAGGCGACGGCGTCGGCGGCGGCGTCGCTGCTGACAGCTAATGAAAATATTTGGCAACTTTGCTCGAACGAGCCTCAAGTTTGAGCCTTGAGGTAGGTTTGGTAATTAGCGCAGTGCATATTTTAGGCGGGTTTTCGTTTTGCACTAAAGGAAAAGCAATGAAAAGAAAAGAAATGAGCTTGCAAAGTGTTGGCTCAGCTGAAATGCATAAAAACTTAGGGAAATTAGATTAGTTCGCCTTGCGAAAGAATGCAATCATCATTTTTTTTTTTTGTTAAGACGAATAATGGCTTAATAACGGAAATATTCAAGACATAATTTAATTCAGCTATACAGGAATTTAAAGAGAAACTATTAGGCCACAAATTTAATTTGTAAATTGATTTTATGAATTATTTATGCTTTACCTAGTGTAAATTAACAGAGGATACTTGTGCAAATGTAGGAAGCATCTCCTATTTGATAAAGCTTTAATATATATGTAGATATATATATTTTTTTTTTATATTGTTTAAAAGACTATTTGGGAAACTTGGAACGGTGAACAACTATTGCAGATGTTATAATAAACAGTTGCCTGTAAAACTGAATAAAGTTGACTTCGATTCTTTGCAGTTTCATGTATACGACTAGTAATATATAATGTTTGTATTTGTACATTGTACGTCATTGCAAGAGTGTTAGAAACCACAGAATGATTATAATTTCCAACACTATCATTGGAAGAACAGCTAGGCTGCAATTTAAGGTAGGGTTGCACTGTGGAAAACCCAAATTTGTTATCTTTCTTCTTGAGGTCTTACATTTCGGTTCTTCCCAATATGGGAATTCAAGTTTTACAAAATCTGTACCATTTTAACTAAACTTCGTGCGCCGCTTGTATCATTTTACTCAGCTTTCCAAATGTCAATTTTTAAAGTATTTTTATCTTCTATAAAATATTTCACTAAGATTTAGTTCGAGTGTCGTCACATTTTGTGATGTTATCTAGCACAACACACCAAGGTTGATTGTCCTCTGCGACCATTGGCAGGTCAACAGCCCATTTCATGTGATTACTCACAAAACGCAGCTCAGGGGGAGCATCTATCTAAACACACACACAAAACGACGCCCATGCAGCAGATCCCCAATCAGAGCTGATCCACACACCCACCCCACTGCCCCCTCTCAACAGTGCAGCTCAGGGCGCCGCCTGCTTGTTATTGTCATTGTTATCAACAATGTCAGAGCAAACAGCAACAACTACAACAATAAATAGAGGCCCATAGCTACGGCATGGCCTGATGAGGGGTTGCGCTAGATGTGTGGGGCACGTCTCATGTGGGCATATGTTAAACATTTTGACACTTTTGCGCACGGTTGAGCCTCTGCCGCCGAAGTCGACGCCAACGCCAACGCTGAACTTTGACAATCTAATGGAACTTGATGAGGGTACATTTCCGCTTTAGCCAAAATTACAACGACAACAAGAGCTAAAGTTACCTCTTGCAGATTTATTTGAATCACAAAATAAAAAAAGAAGCTAGTTGCCCAAATTTGTAAAAATTTGCATTTGTTGTTGTGGACTTTTCCACCTGTTTCCCAGCTGGTCAGGTGCATTGGTCGCCGATAATCAACGAACTGAAATCAGCGAATGCCAGAATTTTGTTACATTTTGTGTGATGCCAACTGCAATTGCAAAAGGGGGTCGGTTTTTTGCGGTGTAGTTTAAACCAAACCACATTAGCGGTTGCCACTGAGCTTTGCTGTGGCCTCATGCGCAGTTAACGCCAGATTGAAGTTCGGTGGCGAGCGTGGGACCAACCAGAGCCGGGGCCTGTTGGCAGTGGGTTTTACTGGGAACTGCTAACGGGACAGCAACTGAAACTTAATTAAGTGTTGGTTGAAGGCCCTTTGGGCCGGTTCCAGGGCAAATATTGCTCAGCGGTTGTCGATAAATGTTAACTGTTTTTGGTTTTTGCGGACTGCAGTTGATTTTATTGGACTTTTAATGATACAGCGAATGGGCGAATCAGTATCTGGCTAGAAAATACATTTAAATTCCTTTTTTTAATATACTTGTTTTGTTTTTGAACTCCTAATAGAATACCTTTAGAAACCCAAAACTATTTCCGATTAAAAGCTTTAAGTAAATGAAAATTTAAGGTACACATGAAAAACTGTCTGCGTTAAAAAAATATCAAAGATATTTATAAAACTTGTGTTAAGATTTTTAAAAAAAATATGGTTGGTTTTTGCTGCTTTTCTATTCTCAAAGAGACTCAATGCGTATACATTTATTTTGCTAAATAACAAAGAAAATGTTACACAAAGAACTCAAACACAATGAAGGAACACTCAACACTCTTAATTGCGACTTTGGATTTATTATTTTTTAAATAATACAAATAATCTAAATAATAGGAATAATCTCGCACATGATAGTACTCAGTACTTGAATTTGACAAGGATAAAACTGCAAGTCAACATAATATAGAAACATCTGGGTACCACAACTTAAACATAGTACAAGGTTTGCGGATAAACACCTACATACAGACAAAGAAAATAGCCTGTTACACAAGAATTGATTGCACCCTCATTTTGTGTATGCGGAGTATAATTATGCTTGTTAAGACATTGCCGCTAAAATACCCGCGAGACACAAAGGCGCCCTATTTTATGTAATTCCCAAGCCGACATCCTCTGGGACAACGCATGGCAATTGGTTTAGCTGCTGGTGGGGTGTGGGGGCTCCCTTCCCCCTTAGCAACGCTGCCAATTTTCGTTATCGTTTTCAAATTGAAAATTTGCGTAATCACATTTTAAGTGAAAATCGTTTTACAAATGAAATTAAATCGATTTTTTAGCCAGACACTTAAAGCGAGATACGAATCCTTGGCAAAAGTTACGCATACGCCGCGTTTGGCGTTTACATTATGGCTTCTCATATCCGCTTCCGTTGCCGCTTCCACTTCCGTCTCACACAACTTTAAGTCCGCTGCACTTTTGCGTGAAATATGCGGCGACAACTTCTTCTTTTGCTGTTTTTTTATATTTTTTTTAAGTGTCGACCCGATGCGTTTCAAAGCCCCATCAACGTCATCAAATCGTTAGTCAAATACGCAAAAACTTTTCTAGTTTTAGAAGAAGGAAAAGGAGCTGGGCAGCAAGGTGGTGGGAGGTGAGGGGTATTTTACTTGGCAATAAAAATGATGAAGTGCTGTGTGAGTACTTCAAAGTGCAGCCCAGCTTACATTCTTATGGGGAAACTGACTGAGCTCGAGAGTAAAAATATGAGCATTGGCTGCAGTTGCTGTCTCTTGGATCTAATACAGGGTACATCTGTTTTATCAGGTTATATATATTGTTACTGAATCAAGTGAGCCTTGATTTTTCACTTAAAAACAGTTGATTCTTACAACGAGCACTGATAGTTATCCAATCTGAGGAATTTCTATAAGAATTTCTATACCATGAACTACATGCAAGTATTTTGCTTTCTAGTTTTGATTAGTGGAATAATAGCTCCATATAATAAAGTCATTCGGTCACGTAAGTAATGTATATCAATATTTCAAAATCTCATTGTCTATACTTCAGCCGAATGCCTCTATATGGCTGATAAAGGACCCTGTGATGAAAATGTCCGAGTTTTTGGCTATGATTACCTAACCAATCGCTGTGTTCATTTCTATTATGGTGGCTGTGGGGGCAATCCAAATCGTTTCGCTACAAGAAAGGAATGCATGGACAAATGCTTTGTGGACAATGCGGAAGGACAGGACCTGGAAGAAGATGCTAAGTTTAATATGTACTACAAAGATGATTTTTAACGTGAAAAATTAAACTAATTCTGTTGAAGAACCAGAATAAGAGCATTTATGCAGCAATTAATACAGTTTTTGGAACTATGTAGATAATAATTTTAAAGTTACCTTTTTTTTAAGGGTTGTCTTATAAAAATTGTATTTATTTGTAATACATAGTAATATATACATATTACTATTAAAGTACACATATTATAAAAGTAAATAAAAAATATGCGATGCTCTAAAAAGATACTTAAAGATCAATTATATATCTTTGTTTTTTGCTCTTGGGAAAAAAAATACAAAAATCTATTTAAATATATATTTGCTTGAATTTTTGCAGTCAGATGTTACTTATTCAATAATTAATGTGGCATATGCGCTAATAGTTCCCTGATTATAAACTATTATTATTTTCGAGGGTATAGCAGCGTCGGCTCGTCCTTTTTACACTTGCTACTCTACTATGCTACTGCTATATGTGCAATCGCATAATTTCAGTTGAACTTTCTTTTACCCCGTCGAGTTGCAAGTAATGCGTTTTCTTTTGACGTCGACTGTCTGCATCACTCTCTGTCTCCCTCCCTTTCACTTGTCTGTGTCTCTTGCTGCCTCTCTGTATAGCCGTCTGTTTGCTGCCAATCTGAGCGGCCATTAAGTCAAACAGCTCGAGCAATTTTATTTGCTGCAGCTGAGTCTTCACTGCATTCAGTGTTGCGGCATGTTTCTAGCATCTTATTTTGCTTCAAGACCCTTGACAATTTTTGACATGTAATTTGCTCTGCATGCGCGCTAAATAAGTTAACTCCAGACATAACGCGCTCATTCTTTAGTTGTTAATAAACCATTTTATATAGAAATACAGATTATTTGAGGTAAGATCGTGCATTGCGTCGGTGTAAGTGAGACAGCAAGAGTGATCGTCACGTTACTTATGTGAATATATAGTTGAACTGCTCACACACTTAGGTCGCAAGCGAACGACTCTCTAGGAGAGAGTGAGACAGCTGCAGACAGCACATTTAACGAACGCGAGCCAATTGATTTTATTGGTAGAAAAATGTATGCAATGATTTAGCAAGATGGCTTCAAAAACATGGCAGACGCTACTGTTTATACTCTGTTCGCGAAGTGAACAATTATTATTACTTTTCATTTATTATTTTTTAGTTTTGAGTATGTATTTGTAAGTACACGTGATCGCACGGTTGGAATTTACACACATGTGTCTAAAAAAATGAATGGTTTCTGCTATTTTCTCCAACTCGTTCTCCAGCCTTACAAAAAAAAACTATCTAAGCTCAAAGTACCCCAATTCAATTTTTGTTTTATTAAATTTTATTAAATATGTAAATTTTTTACTTTTTCCTTTATGAGCTCGCCTTCAAAAACTTAAAAATTCACCTTTTATCAGACCAAAGTTTGAGAGTCATGAGAGTAAAAGCTTAAAGGCCGCTATCCCCATCAAGTGGGTTTTTTCTTTCTGATTTTTATTTTAATTAAATTCCACACAGACGCATCTATTGTACAGTTAACTAGCCCAAATAAATTTGTATATTAAATTTTTGTGCATAAAAATTTACCCTATACTGGAAATGTTGCGTTGGCACCCAACAACCGCAAGCTCCAAGCACCCCCACTTGGTCACTTCAACCAGCCATTTATTTTAATTTATCGCATTTTTAACAACCCGCACATAACGTCATGCATTTTATTGGGCAGTCCAGAGACCTTCTTTCTCCATGCCACTTACCCACACCAATCATTATAATACCTGATACACCTGATGCTGCACGAATGGGCCAAGAATTTACCTCAAGCTGCTCATTAGCCATAAAAGTAGTCACATCCACACGCAGGCCAAGTGGCAATTAAATGCCGAAAAACAACATAATCAGTCATAAAAGTAAACCCTGACCCCGGCCCCAAAAGAGCAACGTGAGCGGCAAGTTAAGTAGCAGGGAGAATTGACGTGGGATGTAGGTGAGGATGTTGCGGAAGTGTCACATGACCAGCTGGACATATGCGGCTGGGGTTCAAATTTAACTAGATCTCTGGGTGTGAGCGGCTTTTATGTTGCTAATTAAGCCACAAATGCCTTTCGAGCCTCTAATGAGCGAACACTCTGACAAAGAGGCGCAAATAAAGGCAACACTTTCTCCTAAAATACTTCAGCTTTAATAAACTAAAATGTGCCGTTTGCCAGAATTGGTTCTAATTAGAAGATTTGCTGTATATATCATTTTTGAAAATAGTATATGTAATATATGTAAATTAATGAAATATTGAGATTTAATGTAAAGAAATAATTAACTTAAGCAACACAAATTAAATGGATATAATATTCCTCAAATTTGCTTTTGCTCAGGAATCCTTGTTTTACAAACATTATTAAAGTCAATTTTTAATTATGCAGAAGTATAGTATGTGAGAATATTTATCGACTGTAAGATCATATTTTTTCTTGCGTTTTTCAAGGACATTTTATTCCGAATCATTTACCATAACGCCGAGCTTCCCAGTATATGTTAATTGGAATGGAATTAAAATCAAAACTGGCCTAAATCGAATGTCTCTTTTGCTTTAGGATGTCTGTTTGATTATCATAAATTGGATGCTGTTAAATACTTTAGTATTTACTATTTCTATTTCAAATAGTTATTTAATTTCATGTTTAACTCATCACAACTTGCCTCAATTTCCATTGAAACTCAATTAAGTCGCTTTTAATACCCCGGTATTTACATATTTTTAGTTCCAACTCAACTTTAGTCACTTAACCAACTCCACTTTATTTATTTGGGCATCAATTCGTGTCTCAATTTAAGTCCAGGCTGTGAAAACTCGGACATCAAAACACACGCACGCACACGTTGAAACATATTTCACAATAAATTAAATTTCATAGGCTCTTGAATTGTTGCTCAAAAAATTTAAATAGGTCAAACATGCATTTAATTTCCGCACGAATGAAATGAATTTGTCTGCTCGACTTGCCTACAGCTGTCAGCTACATAAAAACACACATACACAGGCACTGGCAGCCACACCCACACTGCCCACACCGCCCACAGATGACACGTAAGACTGGCTGATTCACCTGCTGTGTGTTGCTCGGCATTTGCACACTTAACTTCTTTGGCTCCATTAAAATCTTGCTAAATAAATATTTAATGCGTGAACAACTGGGAAATCGAGGAGCTGCTACGCAAAATGTATATATATATATAAATATGTGTGTATATAAAGACGGCCAGACCTGAAGTCGGCGCAACAGCCTGCCAGATGATTTATGAGCTACACTTGCGCCATGGTTGGAGGGGTGGAGCCCAGGCAGGCCTGGCGGCTCCTGGACCGCTTTTTGTGCCTCGGCTAATGGCTCATAATTGATTTTTATGCCTATTGTTTGGCCCTGGCCCTTAAAATGGCGCGTTGTTAATTCGACGCACTGCAGCCATGTTGCCATGTGGATTGGGTGGAGTATATTAAAATCTTATAATTTCAGCCACATTCGAAGTGTGCATAAATTAATGTGAATGCCACAAAATTTGCGTTTAATGATGCAGCTGCAATTGGTCAATGGCTCGAATGGCGATTTAGCTTACTCTTAAATAATTTTGGATATGGTTTTTTGTAGCTCATGGCAATGGCTATATGCAAATTGAAATATTAAATAGATAGACATGGTTATTTGAAGAAGGTATAAGAGTAAAAGTTAAATTAAGGAGTCTGTTACTATTACATTTATATTCGAAGACTTATCTTTAATTTAGTTCTAATACATTGACGATTAATTTGTATGAGTAGTCCTTAACTTGATAGTTAAAGTTATTTTTTCCTGTGAACATATTTTTATACTCTATATTTTATTTATATATTATTAATTTGTAGAGGTACTCTCAGAATATGTTTTATTTTTACTCCCACAAAATTGTGTTTAATTTTTGCCAACATTTGCAAATATCTCTTCTTCATCTGGTTGACTTTCATATAACCGCCATACAACAGCTCCTTATCAAAAAGAACACCCCAACTTTATTTAATAATTCTAATAAGAAGCAGGGCAAAAACATTCCCCACACCACCCACGCATCTCTACCCCACGAACAGTCTGTTGCCTTCGACTAAAATCTAAATAAATAAATGTCCGTTTACGACACCTATGTACGTGGCCATCAGCAGGCAGGTCAGGCCAGGCTAGACCAACCGGACCAGACTAGACCCCAATCGACCCGATCTGCGCAGACTTGGACCGGGACGTAGCGCCCACCTTTGGCATGTGAAGCATCTCATGCATTCGCTTTAATAATGCGCATAAATTGGTAGACCCCTCCCTGGTCCTTTTGACTGCTTCATTCCCTTGCTCCAGACATTCGCACAGAGTTGAATGGTGGCAGCTCCTCGGACACGCGTGCGTTCATTTCATTTGGCTTTTGTTTGACTTGGCCCCGTCTATCTCTAGCTCAAGCTCCAACTCCCACTCCGACTCCCCTAGCGCTGTCTGTTTAGCTGGGCATTGTTTTTGGAGCCTTCTCTTGCCACCCATCCCCCGACTGGCCCCTAGCATATTTTTGCCAGCGTTTAATCTTTAATTTGCCCACTACTGTGTGGGCTACCCTCTGAGCCCGTGCAGTCTGCCGCCTGCCTGTCTATCCAACTGTCGGCTGCCAGCTCCGTGGCTCGCCTTTGGCCCCCAGCTCAATTTATTTGTTTTCAGCTTAGCTTTTCGGGGGAGCGACGCATTAAATTAAATACTTAGCCGCTGGAATAGTAAAAATTATGCCAGCATTTAAGTGTTTAATATCCGTCTGAGACTTCAGCTCCGGCCGGACCCCCTTCGGGTGACTGCCGCGCCAAGCAGCTCGAATATTTATTAGTTGACTTTAATGGAAAAGCCAGCCAGCAGTTGGGCACACCAAATTGTTTTTGGCCACTGAGTTATGAGGAACCATAAAGAAATTTGGGTTGTCCCTTTCGAAGATGTCACTTTAAGGAATTAAGTTATATGCGCGTTCATGCAAATTATGCGGCAATTATCATTTTTCTTAATATTTAACTTCATGTATTTTCCGCCATTGTTCCACAATATAACTATTCAATAAAAGTATCAAGAATTTACAGTCGAAGAAACAGGCATTACATTTTAGTTCAAGCTCCAAAACTATTTAAATTTATGTTGCTTGGTTATAAGTGATAATTGATTGGACATTTAAAGCGAATTAATATAATGATATCCCAATTTTAATTCAATTTTACAGTTAAATATTAATGGTTAATTACAAATACCTTGAATTTAGATAATTATTGTATATATACTTAATATTTGCAGATCCGAATAGCTGAAGCTCTAATTCAATGATATTTACTTGCTATGTTGTTTATTTAATTTTGATAAAAATATCATTGTTTTCGTATTAATTATAATATTATAATTATTATAATCAATATTCTTTGTATTATTATTTCTATCTTCTTTTTTTTTCTCTCTCTCTCTCTCTCTCTCTCTCTCTGTCTGTCTATGTTTGTCTCTTACTATATTTTAGCATTTCTTTATTATCTGAATTGATATAAAATAATTTAAAATGCCTTTAACCTATGACGCACCTTAAACGAACTGAGCCCTGAACTAATACCCCAAAGGACACACTCAAACTATACTCAAAGGCGCTTTAGTTGTGCAAATGCAGGAGGAGTTGGGTGGGTGGAAGCCGCACAGCAACCAAAGAGCGAACCCAATGGATTACACACTCAACTGAACTGCACTCGACCAATGGCTGCTGCTGCTGCTGCTGGCAGCAATTGTTAATAAGATTTGCACATCATTTCACGTGTCTCGACCAAGCGTCTATGTGTTGTTGTGTATTTGCATGCAATAAGGCCACAAGGAGCCACACTGCAGCACCCGACGATCCTTGGCCACAACAACTACTGAAGGCTCAACTCCAGCCTCAGTCTCGCAGGCAATTTGCATTGTCTGCTGGCATTTTATGGCAGGGCGCAGCAGTTGGTGCTACATTTGTGGATAGTTCTCCGACCTGCAACTGGCAAAATGGCCATGCTTAGTGCACGAAGGGGAATATGGACGGAAAAGTACCAATCCCTGAACTTCTCACAGCTAGTTGTGTGCACCACGGCCATTGGGCTGACCATTATTGCAATTTTTGACACAAATTTAATGGAATTTCCAAGAAATTCCCAATTCCTTGGCCTTAAATATTCGAAAAGCATTTCATTTGCCAGCGCTAGACGAGAGATGTCCCATGTAATCTGGCAATTTGTTATAAATAAATTATGTGAGCCTTACTTGATTTAGCTACTGTTTTTTTTTTCTTATTTCAACAATAAATTTTGCACGCTTTATACTCTTCCCGGAGAAGAATGACTAGGAAGTATACTACTTCATATAAAATTAATTAAAGAGACGTTTTATGAAAACGAATTTCATTTGATTTTATATCATTTATCTCATTTTTTCTTCTATCTGTTATTTTTTACCAAGTTCCACAATGTCTTTGGCATAATTTGTACATCTGATTACTTTAAAATATGTCTTCCACGAAAACAAAGTTGGCTAGGACTATATAATTATATCTCACAGCTGACGTAGGCCTGCAAGTGTATTCAATATTCGATACTCCTAAGCTAACTGGGTTTTCTTGTTTTAAATATTTATTGCGCATCTTAACCCGAAAAAAGGGCAAATTAAATTGCCATAAAGGAATGATTTGCTTATTTTTTCTGGGGCACGAATGATAATAAAAAAAAAAAAAAAAACAAAACAACATCACAAAAGGTTTTTTTTCCTTCAAATAAAATGCGACAAATTAATTGAAATTTATGGCGCAAAGGCGTGTTAAGCCAGAGGAGCAAATAGGGCAGCTTTCGAGGGTTGTTTTACGCTGGCAAATAAAGCCTGTATTAAGGAACAATTAGAGTGGATCTTACAACTGCCACATGTTGAGTTAGAGTATTTTTTTTCTTTAAGGAGAAGAGTCGCTTATATTTACTTTATTTTATAAAAGTTTTCCTTGCAGAAAAGTTGTGGTGCCTTCAGGCGATTGTTGTCTAGGAATTTGCTCCTTTTCTTTGCCTTTTCACATGCAGATACGCTTATTCGCATTTTCAGATAACCTGAACAGAAAGCCGACTTTAGAGCCCCCTCACCTGCGGTTGGGATTTACGGGCCTCAACGCAACTTTTGCCGGCTCTCAACTCATTCAAAAGTCAAATTCAATGTGACAACAGACTGGCGCCTAAAGGAATTTTGGTTTGTGTGGGTCCTCGCGTTGAGCAAGGCTCCAAAAATGACTCAATACAAAATCCATTAAAATATCAACGAAACTCAAAGATGTCGCCGACGACGACATCAAAATGTAATTTTCTGCTGGGGCACAGCTTACGCATAATAATGAGCTGATGTGCATGGAGCTTAGTCCGGAAACAAGGTGGAGCATGTGTGCTTTTTTAGCCTTGCACTTATAAGCCTTTTTTCCCAAGGCTAAGGCAGTGCTTCCAGGGGTTGCTGCTAATGGTAGTCTATGAGTCCTCATTTTGACCTACTTCATACAAATTATCGTAGAGTTTGCATAGGCGAAGCAGTTGAAGTCATATTAATATAGATGTGTTGTCAACTATTATATTGCCTCATGCTTTTAATAATGTACGCTACTTTTGCGTTCACTAAAAAATGAAATAAAAAAATTTTAAATTTAATCTAGAGCATAAGCCCCATTTAGACTACCCAAGACGCTGACCTAAGATTAGGCAAGTCGTTTTTAACTATTGTTTTTACCACAAATCAGTTTATGTTTATCAAGCAATTTTAAAAAAATAAAGGGAGATTTTTAAGAACTGCTTTCTAAAAATATTACAAATTCTTATTAATCAAGGCTGGCTGGCATATGTGTATTATTTTTTGAGCCTTTGAGTGAAATGAAACTTATTACTCATTATACAGAGAGCAAGCATGGTGCTCATGGCTTATGCTCTCCTTCATGCTGTCTCGTTCCTTTACATACGGAATTCAAGCGGGACAGCAGATGCTGTTTATGTACAAGTGTGCGTGTGTGTGTGTGTAATCGAAAATTAACGATCAGTGAAAGAGCTCTCTCACAGACAACGAGTGGGAGAGAGATATAAAGAGTGCAAGCAATGAGAGCGAGGAGAACAACAGCTGCTTATCAAATGAGAATTATATATATATTTGACAACAGAGAAACTGGGCAGGCTTTTCTTCATACTATTTCTGTGAGATAAGAAATTTTCGCAAGCCATAAAATGGCTGAAAAAATAGAAACTCTATATTTTATAAAAGAGAGGCGAATTGTCCAGCAAAACATTCTCTAATAGATATTTTAAGTACTTAAACTGACGACATTTCTGCCCGCCAATTTTGCCATTCATTAATCTAATAATTTTTTTTAAACATTTTCTTCGAATTCCTTTCTGACTTTCCAAGCACGTTTCACATATATTTGATGACTCAATTTTGAGCCAGACACATTTCTTGGGTACAATTTCATTGATTTTCATTACCCAATAGCAAACGCTGCTTACGCAAGTCAACCGACAATTTCAACAACATTTCCGTTTCCTTTTCAATTCTCGACCCAAGCCCAAACTGAGTTTCAACTTTGTTGTTGCACATTTGCCAATGTCAGGGCCGCAAATGCTCTTGAAATTGAAGTTCAAGTGCAACAGGAACAACAGCCGACACGTAGCTTGTAATATCATTTATATTTATAAGTTGCTACTGAGATTTTCCCTCTTCCTTCTTTTTTGTGCAACGAGTTGGCTTTAAATTTAAGCAAATTATTTCCACAATTTTCCGCACGGCAAGCGCCGGCAACTGACAGCAACTAATTGCAAGTTATTTTTGCCAGCAGCTTTCCAGCTTGTTCAGTTTTTCCTCCTGTCTCGCTTGTGGCTTGCCCTTTTGGCTATTCACTTTTTCCTCCCTGCAACTAAATTTTAACATCATTCCATGCCATGTTGCCCTGTTCTGCTCGCTTCCTTCCCGTCTTCTGTTCAGTTCTGAAGAGCCTTTCACCTGATTTCCCGTTGCCGCGTTGCATGTAGTGCGAATAATTTGCTGTCAACGCCGCTGTCGACGCAGGCAAAGAAATTAAAAATCGGTCGAGAGTTATTTATAATTCGTCGACCTTTACTGCAGCTTGTAATTGAAGCACTTAAAGCTACTCAGGTCGCTGTAATATGTATCTGTCGAGTCTGTCGCAAAGAGCAGAAGATTGTGCTTTAAATAAAAAATGAGGCAGTCAGATGACAAGAGCATACGAGAGTAGTGGAAAAATCAATTGCAAGTCGAGAATTGAACAATTTCCTAATCAACTTTCAACATTTTGTGGCACTTTAAGCCACAAGGCAGGCATATTGCTTATAAATCGTGTGTTGTGTCTTGTTTTGTGGTACGTGTTGCTTCATCCTCCATTTCTGGGGCACATCTCCTGCCATATTTGCCTCACTGCCAGTCATTATTAATGCGTATAATTAGCGCACTTTATAAAGATTGATTGGTGGGGCTTTGTGCCCCAGCAAAGCCAAAAGGCGCCACCAGACGTGGCACTCTCGCACACAGAAACCACAGCGTAAGCAAATACAGAGACACGCACCACGCGTTGAACACGCCTCTCACATATGTGTATATATGTACAATCACAATCACATTTACACACTCACACACACACGCCACTTGTTTATGTGCCACACGCATGACTTGAGCGTAATTTCTTTCTTTTTTCCCTACAATCGAATGTCAGCAGGGTATGCTCATTCACAGTGTTTTTTATTATATATAGTTGTTTATATAATATATAAATATTAAATAATATTAAAGTAAATTAAATAATTTAAAAATTGCCTTTTGCCAGCTTTCACTTAAAAGTGTTTTCTTGGTTACCTTTAATTTTGAATATCTACAATTTATATATAGTATATATTCTTTTCAATATATTTCAAAGTTTTCCTACAGTTAATAATTTAAAAGGTTCATTTTTATATTTTTACAGATCAAATTTATTTTATTATATATTATTACTATTATTGATTATTATACTTTTTAATAAGAAAAATGTGATCTATACATTTCTAAATTTTACTCTTTCATATACTCTAAATAAAATAATATTTAAATCTTTAACGTAATGGCATAACAAGTCTATAACATTATTAATAAATAAATTAATTTTTTGTATATATTTTGCTTCTAGGGTATCATGCAGTGCAGCACTATAATATATATACTTGCTTTAATATAAACAACGCAACGCGTTGCTTTCGGATTCGGAAACTCGTTTCAACTGTACGGGAAGTGGGATTTATTGTTTTATTAGCAATGCAGGAAGTTTTCTGAGAATGAAGCAGCTCAAGCGTTTTGTACTCGAGTAGTGTGCTATCGACAAAAATTGGCATTAAGGAATCAAGATTCAAGTATTATATGGCAGTACATAAACTTCATTGAATATAAAAAGTGTACATGCTGGAATATTAAAGTAACTGTAAGATAATAGTATTATCTATGCTTCAACTTTATACGGTTATAGCCAGTAGATGTCTTCATTTTATTTAAAGCTCCGTTTTTGGCAATCTTTAAGTTCATTATTTAGCTACATATACTGTGGTTAGGCACATTTGAATGCGCTAGATCAAATTTGACGGGCCTTTAAGTTGTCTTGAGGACTAGTTTTGTAAACTTATTTGAAGTTAAATATAATTTTCCAATTTCCTAGACACTAGATACTCTTTGATAAGTATTAGGGCATTTAGGGAATCTTTTTTCGTTTCGAGCGCTTTCCTGACATATTTTGCTATCTCAAGCGATTTTGTTGGATATTTCCCCAGACTTTAGCCAGCTTATTAGAGGCTTCGTCAATGGCACAGCGTGTAAGAATTTAGTTGGCATTCAATTCAAGAACACTCGCATGTGTTTTGACCTTGTGTGTCTTATTACTAAGCCTGGTCATAACTAACTAACACACACAAACACTCACACACAATCGCTCTCAATGGCTTAGTTTATGTGCTTGGCATTACACTAATCATGCAATTTTTGCTACATTTTGATTGGCCTTCAAACTCGGGCGTTAGTACGTTGAGTGCATGGCTAATGAGAGGAGCTGGCAAATAAGTGCTGTTAGTTAACATTGAGTTAACTGTACGGCCAGCTGTAAGCCATGCTTAACTCATCCAACAACTTGGCATTTGCATTAAATTTGCATTTCAAGCAAATTACAACAACAAGCGAAATGAAACGAAACAAAAGCAGACAATGAAAATTCCGGCAACATGAAATTGAGACAATTGGCTGAATGATTGTTGTCTCCCTCCTCTGTGACTTTTCTCTGGCCGTGCAATCGGCAATTGTCTCTGCCTTGGGGCCACGTAATTTGAAGCGTTCGTCAAGGCAATAGACAACCAAAAAGTTGCAGGAAGTGAAAAGTTGTACCAGAAATGTTTGAAGGATTTTCAAGCCATTGTGCAAGTGCACCGAACAGTTGATAAAGTTTTTGGCATGGTAAGGTGAGTTTTGGGTAAATTGTGGACTGTGAGAAAAAGCACTCGCTTATAACTTGAAATATGTGCGCTTGCATAAATCACAGGATTTAATTTTATCATTCGAACATTCATGTCATAAACTTAAAGACCATTTTAAAATTTTCTGTTTAAAAATACCATAAATTTTCCAAACAACAACCAATCAAACCCTCACAGTGTGGCTTATCTAAACAAATATAAAAATAGTATAAAATACACACAAAAGTTAATCACAAAACAAGTTTCTCCAAAAAAATTAACTAAGGTAAATTAGTCTCCCATCGCAACTTTAATCCTAACCAAGTCAATGAATATATCAACGAAATCATTTACGTATTATTTTTTATAGTAAATATCACAATTTTAAAATATGATTTTTTAATCGTAGTCAAAGGCTAGGAATGCATTATTAACTAAAGCAATTATGCTTCAATAATCGATAAATTCTCAATCATTGACTTTTTTTTATTAGCCAATGCAAATTATATACGCTTTGAGCTTAGCCAAAAAATCAAACAATGGACGCGACTACCTTCTTGTAGAGCCCCTGCTCCAAACGCATCCTTACCATATAAATTAAATCACGGTAAATAAAAGCAACCGCCAGCGTCACATTCAAATGGTAAACCAGTGAGGGCTCAACCCTCACCTCGGCGCTGGCTCTGCCCACAAACTTGGCGCGGCATTTCATCTAAATGTTAATAAGTCTGCCGGTCGCTGGTCTCGCTATACTCAGTTCTCGTTTCTCTGTAACTCTCGGGCTTCGCTTTAACAAGGTGTCAGACGCTATGCGGAGGCATTTTCCACTTGGTCGCGCTGATTGAGCGACTCTGCCTACATCCTTGAGCCAAGCGGGCTAAGGGGAGATGGAAGGGCGCGAAATCCCAGCAGCTGGCGGCGCCTTGAAGCTTACATCCTGTTTATTTGACTGGCTTTATTGATGAGACACAGCTTGGACCGCCTTCCTGTTTGTTTTTACTCGCATTTTGTGTGTGGATTTGCAGGCCAAGTAGTTGCGCAAAAATAGAACTGGGCCACGACACAGGGGCGGCTCGAGTACTTGACTCTTGGACAGGGGTTTATATTGTTGATATTGATTGATTGACTTCTGATTGCCAAGGTATGTTCAGGTAGATACCTACAACAGCTATGCACAAGCGTTTTAAGGCCCGTTTCAAGTCAGAGAAAGCAAATAATGCTTTGAATAAATGATACCCTGCAACCAAAAAAGCAACTGAGTCCCTTTAAAGTCGATAAACCCCATTGGGCGGGCTGATGCATAAATATTTTAATTTCTATTGGAACCTAAATGCACATTTCTGTTTTTCAAACATTTACACAAATTTCTAAAACCTGCTGCTGACAAGACGAAATCTGGCAAAATTAGCTTAACTCTGTTAAAATAATTTAATTTAATAAGAAAAAGTTAACAAATTAACGTAGGAGCTAACCAAAATACTTTATAAATTGTGTGTATATTTAATGGAATACGTGAAGAAAATTCTCTTATGTAAAGAAATCAAATGACTTTGATTTAGTTTTATACTTTTATTGCAAAAAGAAATACATATATAAAATATATATCTCTGGCATTTGTTTGCTTTTTCGTGCGATACATGCTAATAAAGAATTCATGTAACTAATTTAAATGCATGAGAATTCGCACACACACACGCACATATATACACAGGTTGTGCATAATAAAAACCAATGCAATTTTTATTTCATTTATGTTTTTAATTAAATTATATGCATAAAATATTAAATAGCCACGCAATTTGCGTATTTTTGCCGACACAAACGCAACTGCTAATGTTTTAAATTAATTAGTAGCAACAACAACAACAAACGAAAGCAATTAACGTCATTTTAGTCTATTGACAATCAGCTCAAATAATACAACAAAGGCAATTCAAAAACGTTTTTACAAGAACGCCAATGCACTTTAAAACTTGAGCAAAAGCCACTTTAAATGTATTGCGAAAACCAAAAACTGAAGTAATTTTCTCATCATGCTAATTCATGGATCCCGAAATTTTACGCCTCGTCAAACTTAACGCATCTTTCCTTCAAAGAAACAGACAAAGAGAAGGGGGTAGGGGAGGATACAAGCCATCAATCTCTAATGCGGATCTGACATGAAAAGCAGTCGAAAAGTTGTTTGGGTTTTCCTCGCCGCCTTGTAGGCAAATTCACTTGCTGGAAAACTGTGTCAAGGCAAAGGCGGACTCAGTTTAAAATAAACATAATTTAGTCCAAAATAAAAAAGCTTGCCCCACAAAAGTGCGCAGGAAACATCAAATACGGTATTGATAGATGAGGAACTGCTTCGCTATTCCGATTTAGGCTAAACTAGATCTAAACGAGTGTATTAAAATTGTGCTAGGTTTTGGGTCTTGTTCTTTACATCCATTAAAATATAACCAAACGAAACTGTAGAAGAGAACAAGTTCTAGAAAAATTAAATGAAACAACATTTTAATATCAAACAATTTTTTTTAAACCAAATGTTTGTATTAAGTTCTTAAGCCTAAATAAGTTGAGTTAGGTCTGCAAAGTTTTGTTTAGAACATGGTCGATTCTGGAAAACGTAAAAAATGCCATGAAATGTAGAAAGCGCCAAACATTTTAATGTCCAGTTTCAGACACTTAACCCTCTAAGAAGCAAATATTAAATTATCTCTTGAGCCAATACAATTAAAGATATTCTAATAACAAAAGAACAACTATATATAACAGTATTAACCAAATTTATAAGTGAAGCTGGCATAAATAATTAATAATAATTACACAAATACATTACAATGCACATCAGCTGGTTGACCTAACACTCTACCACACTGGGGCATTGTTTTGCGACGAATAACCCCATAGACAGTTCTTGCAACAGTCTTCCTCAAGCCAAGACGAAAAAATGTAAAATTCTCTATTTCTATTCTCTATCTTAACAGAACGAGAGGACGTTTTTATGCGAGTGAAATAAGAAAATTAATTATTCTTGTTAATGATTGTTTTATTTAATCGAAACATGGCTAATTTAAGTACAACTAAGTTCTTTTATTCATACATTTCCCAGTGATATGCCTAGATACATTCCTCATATGCTCACATAGAACTTGCTTGCTTTGCGCTTTTGATTTTAATAGTGGCTTATTTTGCTGCACTGGGTTTTCGTTTTCTTGTAGCTCTCTGTCAGATAAAAAATCTTAATCGCCAGCAATTTGTCTGGCACAAGGCCCCTCTGTCCAAAAACCAAATCATAGCACAATGCTATAGACCCAAGCCCAAAACAACCTTTTCTATTAGAACTTACTGCGGCTAATACGAGGGCTGCACACACACACATGCTACACACACACACACATGCCACACACACACACACACACACACACACATCAATTACAGCTGTAGACCTTTCAGGCTATGAACTTTGAACCCAGAGCCGTCTCTATAAGCTTCTTTGTGTTTTCCACAAATATTTATGGGCTGAAAACGGATGAGAGGAAAATTATATATATATATATATATATATAACGAGTGGTCAGAGCTTAAATTGAAGATATTTCTTTTATTAGTAGATTGCCATCTTAATTGAGTTGCAATTGTTAAGTCTGAGGGTGGAAACTCAGCCAACAGCTGCCTGCCATCATCAATCATACAATTACGAAGTAAAATAACTAAAATATGGAAAGAAACTTTTGCTTAATTAGCTGCCATTGCGTATACGCCGTGTAGCCAAGGTGTTGGCCACAGTTGCTATTATTAACGCTTGATTTGGCTTCTGGTTGCATGTTGCAATACGAAACTTTGCCGTCGGCGGCAATTTTTACAGAGCTTAAAGCCGCCTTTGTTGGCGCTTAATTTTTATGAGCTGCAATTAAAGTTTTAATTGGCCGAACGTGGCCATTCAAATGGGCGTTTCCAAAATGCATAAAGACAATTGCAAATGCCTGGCGAGAATATCTTAATGCTGTTAAAAGACATATCCAAAAATATATATATATTCACAAAGCACTTCGATGTGCAGCTTTAAGGGCTGTTGCCCAGGCAACCTGGCTGCAACAGGAAGCAGTGAACTAACAAGCACAGGCAAACTTGTATCTTGCAGTTTGTATCTTGTATCTTGTATCTAGCTGCACTTAATACGCGTTATGCGCCAGAGACAAGGGCAAAGGGCGTTTATAGAATGCAAGAAACTTGCAAGTTTTTGCTAGCTGCTAAGTAGGAAAATCGCTTCAAGACACAACACGAATAGCCAGACAGCCAGATATAGAGTTAGTAAGAGGTAGAGACAAAAAGAGAGAGAGAGAGGAATAAAGAAGGTGCGGTTGAAAGTAAGTACGTGTCATATGACAAGTGAAATGTGCACAAAATTACTTGTTTTAGCAGCGGCTAAGACGCTTGTCGGTTTTATGCGCACATACTACATATAGCTTTATACATATTTATACATAAATATTCAGACACTCGAGTTACTTTGCACTCTTGAGGTTTGCCCCGTGGACATGCAACAAATGCAAATGCAGCGCTTAACTGTAATTTTCTAGATAAACATTTCACAATTCGTGGCATTTCGACAAATATACAAATTTGTTGCTTATTTTCTGGCGAAATATATTTGCAGACCGCAAAACGGGGCGTATACTTAATGTATGCATACGAAATTTTAATGTCAGTCTGAGGTTACATTTACCAACAGTTTCTAGCCCAAGCCGAAATATTTCTCGTTATGGCTTAAGAATATGGTATATAGTATAACATTTTAGTGTAAAATGACAATTTCGCAAATTAATTGAACACCTTTATTCAAACAAAGTAAAGAGCGAAAAAAACTCAGAATAACAACAAACACTTTTTTTCAATATGTGTCGCTTCATTAACGATCAGTTTAGGCTTTAATTTAATTTCTTTGGATAATTGAAAATATATTAGTAAGCAATTAACTTAAAATTGTAAAAAAAAATATTTTTGAACTTATTTATTAATTATTTAAGACATTCTGTATCATAATTTTGTTACAATTCGATAAATAATTTACTTTTTATTGCACAATTTCTTTTAGTTTTAGCTGGTGTCTGGAAAGCTGCCAAAATTTAAATATTTATTCCAGAATAATAATAATAATCACATGTGATACTAGCAGAACAAATCACTATAAGAAATGCCCTTCATGATTTCTATATTGTTGCGACCCATGTAGCTAACATGTTTCATTAAATCTAACAAAAGGAGCAAGTTGTTTGTTGCCCTTGCGGCACCCCACTGACAAATTACAACGGCGAGCAACAACAAGAAAAACTTGCTGCCCGTTTTCCTTTTTCTTTATTTTTTTATTATTATTTGCTTTTTCTTTTTGGTTGAGCTCTGCTGCGTTGTGTTGCACACCTCAAGGGATGTCATTTAGAAGGCTACGAGCGCGCGTCAAGTGTAAGAATTAAGCAGCTGCGAGCTGAGCAGGCAATAAGTGAGATAAAATTACGCGGCGCAGGCCGCGGGGAGGAGGGTTGCCTCAAAAGAAATTGTAAAGTATGCAAATGGGCGTGTTCCACAAAAGGCGACAACAGCCTGAAATAAAAGCGGAACTGGCACAAGGTCGCTGCCGAATTCAATGTGAGATTTAAGTGGTTGCCCTTAAAAGAAATTCAAAATGTTGTAGTTTTAAAGAGTTCGCTTCGTATGCGTACTACACTCTTCTATAATTTCACTTTTCATCAAATCTGCGACGTGACTGAAAAGCTGGCAACAAAAAACTTTTTCAATCTAAAATTATCAAAGTAAACATCAAAGTTACGCCAAAAAAAAAAAAAAAAAAACAAATTATAATAAAAACAAGTAGAAACTTGCAAATTAGCAAGACATACAAATACTGCATAGGCTAAAATTCTAAACAAAATAGCAGACGTCGCGCCGCCAAGTGTAAAAGAGACAGGCGCACGGCAAAAAGTTTTACAAGCGAATCAACAAAAATGTTCACACCTTATGTGTAGAATTTAAATTTTCTGCTAACACACACGCACACACACACACACACAAACACACACACTACGGGGCATACTTTTGAGTGCATGTGCGAGGAGACATTGCTCATACGCCCCAAGAGCCGAGTAGAGTATGGCAAGCACACACTGTGTAAAATTTCATATCAATTTCATTGGGATTAAGTTATATTTTATATTTTAGTGCTTGCCAAGGTGTTGATGTGATCTTGTTTGCTTGTGTGTGTGTGTGTATATATGAGTATGTGGCAAGTGTGTAGCTGAGATTTTGTGCACGTGCAGCTCCTTTGATTTTATGTGTTGTGTTTGCCGAAAAAGGGGATTTAATACAAGCCCAAAAAAGTGATAGAGCCTTTAAGTTTTCCATAGAGCCTCACTAAACACTGATTCGACAGAGACTTAAGATTAATTAAAGTTGATGAGAAGAAGAATTTCTCAGAATTACAGAAAGAATTTTAGAAATAATAATAATAATATAAATACCTGATTTATCAGCAATTTCCCTATAGGATCTTCATGATATTGTGATTTGAATTTTTTAACCTCTTACCCATATGTCAGAAGCAAAAAAAGCTTGGAACTACTGAGTATTCTCCAGATATTTAGAAAAACAAAGTTATTCAAATAAGTACTCAGTTTTCGGCAGGTCATTCATAAAACTACTTAAAATACTTGTGTTATCTAAAGTGTTATTTAAAGTGTTTAACTTGACATTTATATGTTCAAATACTTGACAAATATATCTGCCTGCCAGCAAAAGTAGGTAGGATTATACCAATATAAAACTTTAAAGTCCTCTTCTAATGATATTGTATGAATGTTACAAATAATGAAAATTTAAATTAAAAGAAAAAATATTTCACTTTAATTTTAAAACAGGGCATATCTTAGACAAGGTATCCGATTTTGGCAGTCAAATATCCAATTATTCACAAAGTGCATAATAGTTATGGGGTCACCAAATGACTGTGAATCTAAAGCATTTTTCAAAGTAGTAACGTTTTAAGCCATATATGTATGCATATGTATTTATGTTCTTACATCATGGTGTATTTAATCCAATAGTATCCAGAATTGGATGGAGCCCACTCCAGTTGAGTGCCCCTTTGCCGCATTGCCTGACCATTTGCTTAATTCAATGACTTCTGTGACTCGAAACAACACACTTGTGAGTTGGTGCTTGACACACACACACACACACATACACACTCTCAGGCAGACACATACTGTGTGCAGTACAATTTCCTGTTCAAGCCGAAAAATACAAATCATAAAAGTCATGGCCCGACAGTTCATAAAAAATGCGACCCAGCGCAGCGATTGCCATACAAACAGGCGCATTACATGGCCAAAATCTACCAATCCCATGACCGGCATATAATTCAAACACGTACCGATACAAAAGACAGAGACAGCACTAGAGAAGGTAACAGAGATAGACAGAAAAAATGCGAGAGAGAGCGCAGCGGGTGTGCTGTAATCAGGCAATTTCATATGAATAAGTTAGCAGGCAATGCCGCCTGAGTGTTTGCAATAAATTTCGTTTGTATTACGAATGCGACGCAGCTTATGAAAATTTTAAAGGCGCCAAACTATGCGCCCCAACTGAGATTGGCCCCACCCTCGACACGCCCACAGCAACAACAACAAAATGGAAATTTATTACACCAAAACGTGCACAGACCACGTCTCAGGCCAGAAAAGGTGTTTATTACTTATTTAGAGCGGCACGCCTACATAGACCCTCCAAGGTGCGAGAGATAAGATGTTGGCGCGATTTCGACGGCATACCGTATTTTTAGATACGGCTGCCTTACGCTTAAAAGTTAGAGAAAGGTTTTTTAAAATGGTATACTTTAAATAACATTCCTTAGTAATTGTTTAGCTATTGCTCTTGCTTGCTATCAGGCAGATAAAAATGTTAGAACTATATTTTTGATGTTTGTAAAAAGAGCTTCAAACTTAAAGAACATTTCACAAAATATTTTACTTAATAATTTTATAGATTTTATCTATTTATATAATATAAATAACAAAATGTTTGTTACACTCTTTTTTAATTTATATGAAGTGCGTCGCTCTCAAATCAAGAATTGTATACTATTTGCTTTCAAGTGGAATATAGATCGGGAATTGTATACCTCTAAGAGCTATGTGTGTGGAATTAGAGTAACCAAAAACAAAGTTCGCTTATTATGCTGTAATAATTTTGATAGAGCTTACAGTTTCTTTTGTCAGCATAGTTAATATGCTCTGTTCGAGGGTATCACAACAATGTGGGAGGTTGTTCACTCGGTTGATCACAGCGGGCGACCGGCAGCCACTTGGCCGCTTGGTCGTGCTGTGTAGTACGTGCCTGAGGCTTAGCGCCATCAAGTGGCAATTGGGGAGTGCCGCCTGGTCTCGCCAGCCACTAAACATTTTAATTAGAAAATTTCGCACAGCCAGTTGAGCCGACCGCAAATCCAATTATCAAGTAATTATGCATTTAATTTGGCGCATAGGAGCACCGGACTGATGTGCATTATCGACAAGCGGCCAGAACCTTAATACGACTGCCCAACCGAGAGAGCAACAAATCAACACGAGTATCTCTCACAGACGCATATGCAAAAAGCAAAACTTTTCGTTGAATAACTTTGGGCGCCAAGGCGGGCTGGATTTCAATTTTAAGCGTTGCCAGCTGTCTGGCTGCCCGAAAACAGTTGGCAAACAAACAGGAAGACCAACACACACATGTACTCACACATGACCACGTATTTGCCACGCCCATCATTCTTTATGTTGTGCTGTCTGCGTGTTGCAATTAAAAGTTTGCCGACGCTTATTACAAATGTCGAGACCGCAGTCAGGGTATCAAAGAGGTCAAGTGCAGCGTCTGCACAAGTTGCATAGTGTTGCGTAGGACAAGTATTTTAATGTCCACTGGCCAGCACTGGTAATTGGCCAATGTCATGTTACAGAACACTTTAAAGGCTTTTAAGCTACCTATTTGAAAACGTTTGCAAATTTTTACCGTCTCCTTTTCCATTGGACTCAAAGTTGTTGTTTTGTTTAATTTTTTGCATTCACAGCAAGTATAAATTAATAACAGCTCTTAACATTGTGGCAAAAACCCATTTGCATTTAACTTAATATTTTATCTTTAAATTCCTATACTAAAAAGTTAGTAAAGAATATTTTTGTGTATATTATGAGAGCTTTTTTATATACTAGCTCCTTTACAATAACTGACTTACTGATCCTCATAAATTTCCATACCCCAGCCTGGGTCTCTTTTCCCCGTTTCTTCTTTACTGACATGACAAAAGACTTAAAATAGCATATACTTTCTCATATTACTTTGTAATTAAATAAAAAAAAAATAATTTTAAAAATGAGTATCACAGAAAACATTTTTAAATTAATTTAATTCAATTAATTGAATTCAATAGATAATGAAATCCTTTCAATTACACAATAATTAAATTATAGAATTCGTTAACGAATCTGTATATTCTGTATTTTAATTTGATCCGGAACAGACAAGAAGTTGAAGCATTGTCCATGACTATCGATATATCTAGTACATAAAATTTTAAAATTCATCCGAGTTACCCAGAGTCATTTAAAGCTAGAGCACATTGCAAATTTCAAAAAGATATATCTGTAATCACTACCTATAATTTTTACACCTGCGATTTTATTAGCCTGGACCTATGCTAACTTACTAATGGTATTAAATTTGAATTGAAACATAACTTTAAATTTACTGAAAAGCTCTTACAAAAAATTGCTGTTAAAAGCAGGCCATTACAGTCTTTGTTAAGTAATTTAAATTGAGCTAGTGACAGTCACACAAAATGAAATGCTTCAGACCTTTAATTAGGCCCTCGCAAGCCAATTAACACCCGCCTACACATCATATCTATAGCACAGCTAATAATTAAACGCTAATGATGACACCACGCAACCACTGGAACCACAATCAAGTATATAAAAGTAGCTTCAACGCCAGCCGTGTAGTTCCTACCTCGAGAAGCGTCTTTGGCTTAACATGGACGATGTACAGACGATGTCCACCTCAGAGATGCCCATTTTTGACATAACGCTGCAAATGATGAAGTTCTGGTCCTATCTATTCGTTCATAATTGGCGACGCTATGTTGCGCTGACGCCCTTTGCCCTCATCAATGTTACCCAATACGTGGACATCTACCTAAGCTCCGAATCCTTGGATTTCATCATTCGGAATGTCTACCTGGCGGTCCTCTTTACCAATACATTTGTTCGGGGTGTTTTGTTGTGTGTGCACCGCAGGCGTTACGAGCGATTTCTGGAACTGTTTAAGGGCTACTATCTTCAGCTTCTGGTGAGTTTAATACGAATAAGAGAAGTGAACAGTCGTTTTTAGGGTGGCCTATATGCACACAGAACAAATATATAAGCTGATGCAATTTCTTGTTAAATTGTGCAATTCGTTCAAAACTTCGCCGCCTGCAAGCGCACGTTGGTCGATGTACTTTACCAAAAGAGCCGTCTGGAATAAAATCAACTTAAAAAAATTCAAGGATTCAAAAATCAAAGGCCGCAAGGCTGGGTATGCCACAGATGCGTTAAACCTAATTTATGGGTATAGGTTTTTTTAGGAAAGACTCTGTATTGCAACTCTTGCTTTACAAGAAACACTACCTCACTCTGAACAAGGATCAGGATTTGAAACGTTTTATGACGGTCGCTGTCCGTCCAAGAGAGTTTTCACTGTACAAAGGCACAAGTCAACTTTTCACGCACCTTTGGTATCACTTGCATTTTTAAGATGATTCATTTTAACCCGCTGATGAAAGGTAAGGGTAAAGATATCTTTGGCACGCCTTACGGTTTTCCAAAAGCTTTTGTTTTCCAAGATATTTTATAATATTTTCGCACACATCTGCAAGCCCATAAATGTTCGGCATGTCGAAGAGTTCTTATTTTCTCGTTTTTAATTATTAACTATTGATACCTTTGATAAACTCTTATTGATAAACTCTTATTTCAGAACAGTTCGGATCTGCATATTCGTCAATTGGTGGCTGACGCCACACAACTTTCTAAAACCATTGGTCGCATTAATTTGCTAATGGGAACCTGCAGCTGTGTTGGTTTTGTTACCTATCCCATTTTTGGCTCGGAGCGCGGTAGGCGAACTACACAATCTCGATGTAATTTCTGTGCACATTGGTAATTGTATTTGTATTTACAGTGCTGCCCTATGGCATGTATGTGCCTGGTATTAACAAATACGCCAGCCCCTACTATGAGGTCTTCTTTGTGGTGCAGTTCATAATGACGCCTATGGGCTGTTGCATGTACATACCCTACACCAATCTGGTGGTTACCTTCACACTGTTTGCTATACTCATGTGCCGAGTGCTCCAGCACAAGCTGCGCAACTTACAGAAACTGCGAGGCATACGAGTGCGTCACGAAATTATAAGGTGCATACGTTATCAGGTCAAGCTGGCAGGGTGAGCTATTTACCTACAAATTACCCAAGAACTTACTACTCAAGTCTCCCATACAGACTAGTGGATGCCATGAATGAGTTGACGACTAATTTGCATCTGTTTGAGTTTCTGTGCTTTGGCGCGATGCTTTGTGTGTTGCTCTTCTCGTTGATCATTGTAAGTTTGAAACTTACAATGAAATTCTATATTTATATTTAACTAATTTATATGTTCCTCATAATTCAGATGATTATTATCAAAAAAAAATATTTTTTTATTAGATTCACAAAGCTCCTTACATATATGCAAAATCCTATCAACATCGGATCTTTATAGCTGTAATAGGACCAATAGGTCGATTATAGGTTTCCTTAGGAAAAACGTTTTACTTATCAAGATATTGACCAATTTATTAACTATATTACTTATTAAACTTTGCTGCTCATATTTGTTTCAAGTCTCGTGAAGATAAAACATAGTTCTTTTGGTAGAATCGGTCGAAAAATTGGTTTTTGTATGAAAAAATATTCTGTTTTTCAAGATATTTTCATTTACTCAGCATTTACGAGCTTTACTATGCTTATTTTATTATGTTTATTTTATTGAACTGAGAAGGCATGTTTGATTAAGTCTGATTCGTAATATTTCCCTTTTTTTTATATAGGCACAAACTATTGCCCAGACTATTATAGTCATTTTCTATATGGTCATGATATTTGCCAATAGCGTTGTGCTCTATTACGTGGCCAATGAGCTTTATTTTCAGGTGGGTCTAAAATATAATCTACCTACAAGATAAAAATTGAAAATCCATTTCTTTAGAGTTTTTACATATCTATTGCCGCCTATGAAAGTAATTGGACAGATTTGGATATTGAGACACAGAAAACCTTAAAGTTTCTAATCATGCGCTCGCAAAAGCCACTGGCGGTAAGGAATCCTTGAAGTTCCTATAAAATTTCGATATTTACTTATATATATGCAAATGATTCATATCTAACATATCTTTAGGTACTCGTTGGCGGTGTTTATCCAATGAACCTGAAGATGCTGCAATCGCTGCTGAACGTCATTTATTCTTTTTTTACGTTGCTGCGACGCGTCTATGGCTGAGTTGCTTTTAAAGTTAGACCACATTCATCCTTTGTAGATCGGACAATTGTAAAATTGATTGCATTTAGCTTTTGGGCCAATAAACGTTATCCGCAATTCGATTGGCCAATGCATGCGGAATTGCATTTTAACGTTTTAGAGCCAAAAATGGTATAAAAGCCAGAGAAAATAAACTATAATAAAAATGCGTCTGGGCTCCATTGTCCGTTGTCTCCCTCCACACTTGCACCCAGGGAGCTGGACACTGAGTACTGGCCAGGACTTTCTTTTGTTGTGTTGGCCTTGTTGGCTATGCCCGGCACGTGCCACTTAGATAACTTCTATTTAAGCAAATATAAATCTAAAGTGTGTTAAATTAGATTAAAATGTTCTCGTAAACTAAATGCTGTGGCAGCAGGAGGCAAGGCATGGGACCGTCCAGTCTCATGTTGTTTTTCGTATTGCTTACAAATTTAACACAATGTCTCGAAATTGTCTGCTTGCCAATTCAGTTAATTAATGTGGAAATGGGAAGCTGAGCTGTTTACAAGTGAGTACACACTAATATTCCAAACGGGAATACTGAGCAGTTTGTGTACATAAACTTTTTGCATAGCCTTAAGCTAAACCACAGAAAATTTAATTGCCAAACTGCTTTTTGTGATATGTATATGTTCTTCTTGGGTTAAGAAAAGCCACAAGCTATTGATACAGTATTTTATTTATGGAAATTATTTGTGGTTTGCTTAGTTAGGCTCTGTTTATTCGAAACTATTCTGCGTTTTAATTTTCCTTGAGAAGTCATAAATAAAGGCAGCTGCCTGTTATAAATTTATTTAATAATCATAAATTGACCAACTCGGTAGCTTAACCAAAGCGCAAAGCTCATCAGTTTTCTCCAGTTTTCTCTAAAACCAGATTCTTATCTTATTTTCTCTGTTCTATATTTCTCAATTTTTATTTAATTAAATAGACGACTCACTTTCTGTTGCTACTCCTTTTTAAGCTGTTTAATTGCTTTGCAAGTCTTTCTTGACACCAGTTTTGCTGCTCGGATCCCGCACATTATCGCTTCAATTTTCCTAATCAACATTAAGTTTCACTTCAGTCAAGCCCCATGCCACAGAGTCAGACATTTCGCACATTCAACGAGTCGTCAAATTGACTTTAATTCAAGAATTTTTTATATGCTCTACACACACACACGCACACAGAAACATACGTACATACACATGCGAACTTCCTCTCTAAAGACCTACAAAAGGAATTGCTGCCTATGTCCCAGTCTGCTGCTTAATGGCATTCCACAGCTCGCTGCTGTCTGTTCCCCAGTTCTCCCCGCTTCCACCTTCCACAAACTTAGCAATGACTCGCCGTTTTACTGCATACTTTTAGGAGCCTCACAGCAGCAGCAAAAACGCTGATGCGACAATTATAGTTATTGTCTGCCTAACCAACCGGGGAAATCTCCTGCCATCCCATCTCCTCCCACTGCCGCTGACTGGTTTCGCGTACGTGAGACAGCACAAACACCTCACAGCTGGCTGTCTGTGTGGCAAGTGGGCGTGGCAGCAGTTGCAGCCAGCTTCAATTTTAGAAGCAGCTTCTTTCATTGCTAATGTAAACATGTATTGTTGTTGCTTTGGTACCCTGTTCATTAGCAGCGGCACAGGATAGGTTACGTTGCGCTACACAAATCCTCAACAATTTATTGGACTGTCAGTGGGGAGGTGACAACAGTGTTAATGATATATTTATTGAAATTAATTTATCATTAAACTAAAACGTTTTATTTAAGAAAAACAAAATTTTAGCTCCCTTTACGGCAAAAGGGTTTTTTTTGTATAAATAGGACTTGTTTTCATTCAAAAAATATAAAAGTTTATGTTTACTAAACAAGTTTGCATTAGTCTTAAATGGTTTGCATTCTAATAAGTGAAAAGAAATTTTCTTTTTAGTCTCGCTGTGCTGCAGGGTATTCGAAAAGAGGCAAGCATTATTATATATGGTTTTGTGTTATTGTTGCCGCTGCCTGTCAATGTCTTTGACGCCAAATTGACACATTTTGTAGTCGCCCCGTGAATCTGCTCAGCACTCCTTAAATAGTGTGCTAAAATGTGGTACGTGTTCCCTGTCTTATCTCTGTGGGTGGCTCAGCTGCTGCCAGGCAATGTTTAATTTCAATGGCAGGTGGCAGGAATCGTGTAGCCCTCGAGCTGGTTAACGTTGCTAAAGAAATTTATCAGAACGCAAATCAATTTTCAACACCTTGCCGCGGGCGTTATTCGTATGTCTGTCTGTGTGTGTGAGCAGGTTGCCCAAGTAGCTGGCCAGAAATCAAAACCAACTTTTGCCGCCTTCTGCCAAATGAGGTGAATTTGACGCCCTGGAAAGATAACCCTTCAGCATCCCGCTGCCTGGAGTTTGGCTCCATTAGCTTTCATTGGCTGTGCGGCCACACCCCGTATTTTATGCCTATTTTATGCGCATCAGAACAAAATTGCGTACGTGTTGTAATTTTTAAAACATTTTTCTTGTACTATTTTTGGGGATCTGTTGACATTTGATGTTCGCACGGACGGACTTGCCTTAATACGGCGTCGACCAAAATAAAAAAAAATGAAAGTAAATAAACTTGTCAAATTTAGGTCAAGCGGTCAAGTGTTTTATGTCGTTGTTGGGCTCCTGTCAAGGGTCTTATGCTGTTTGCCTGCAGTGGCCCGCAGTTTTGTTTTATGTCCATAACAGGCAGGAGAGGTGAAGGAGGGGGTGTTATTATTTGTATATGTGCGGGGTTGAAGCAGCTGTGTTTGGTTAAGAGCTAAAGGATTCGTGTGTCAATATTTGAAAACTTTAGATACGATAGATTTTCTTAAGATTTTACAAGTGTTGTTTGAAGTATAAATGAAAATGAGAACTGTTTGAGAAAACTTGAAATAAATATATAAAAGTCGCAGGCTATCAAACACAGTCGATATCTTACTGCCACTTCCACTTAAAGCTCCCGCTGTCTCTTGTAAATATATATTGTCTATGTATGAAATTCTCATAACTACTAAAAAACTTTCTCGCAAATCTTTACAGAAAGAGTAAAGGAAGCTTTTTTGAACTTAAGTTTACGCCAAGTTAACTTTTTATTTAGTTAAAGGTTAGCTCTAAATCAAATTTCCAAGGGGATACTCGATTAAAATATAAAAATATCAATAAATATTCTTTTCATATATGGTTGCTTCATAACACATACTTACATCCTTTTACAAATCTTATAATTTGTAACCTTCATAACAATTTACATTGGCAGATTACGAAGCATTTACAAGTTGTGCACGACACACCCCAAAAACCAACCCAACAAACTACCCTTCCCCAGCCATTTCTGTTGCTGCCAAAAGAGCAAAAAATAGAAATCAGTTCAACAAAAAGCAAAGTTAAAAAAAGAAACATGGACAAGAAATATATAAGGCCAGGCTAAAAATATGGGCTTGTGGCCGTCCTAAGCCCGCCCAAACATAAATTATTATCACACTAGCCGACATTGACCCAAAAAAAGTTTGCCTGACAAATTTGTTGACTCTTGAATTTTTCCAAGAGGAAAGGTGAAAATGTGCAAAAGAAATTTCACATCGATTCGACAGTGCCTGCAAATGAAATTTGTGCCATGGCCGGCTAATAGAGTGGCCCATAAATAATTTAAGGAGTTGCAATGGCAATTTGCAATGCATTTGTGTGACAATTGTAAAAGACCAAAGCGAGATTGGAGAAACAAAATTTAATTAACTAACAGGCAAACAACAAACAGAATCCGGTTTCGTACGTAACGTATACGTAATGTATTTGCTTAGGCCAAGCATTCTGATTATATTGGCTAAGCCAAAGTTTCTGCTCTACTACAAACATAGAGTCTACATATCTTAAGCTTAATTGCCAATGCCAATCAAATTTGTCGCCAAAATTATATGTTAAAATGCACTTTATTTGCAAAATGCCAAAAGGCAGGCAGCAATGCGCCACGGAACCATAGGAGGTGCAGTAAATTTTGCACTTTTGGTTCTCAGCTCGTTTGGGAAATTGCCATTTATGCCAGGTTGGCATTGGCAGTCTGGCTGTCTGGCAACAAAATTGTTGTGCAAATCTGATTAAGGCTGTAGTTTGGGTAAGCGATTTATGAATGCCAATGAATGCATGCCGGCCGCAACGAATACTTGACTATGAGTGCCAGGCAGCAAGTGCACGGATTATGTGCGTCTCTCTGTATCCTTTTTGTGTTGCATAAACCGCCTGCAGGCCAACTGCACTGGCAAATGCGGGCCACAGGTCTGACAAACAATTGAAAAAGGCAGACAAAGAATTCAGCAGGTGAATGGAACCGAATAAAGAGCTGTGATAAGAACAACATTTAATCCTTGTATGTGGCTAATACTTGTCACTTAAAAGCACATACTACTGCTCTTCAGCATATTTACACATTGTAAGTATGCAGGACATTAAATTATCAAAAGAAGAATAACAATAACACTGTTAGAGAAATAAATAGGAAATATGAGCTCAAAGATTTAAGTGTGTGATACTATCCAAATTTATCCTCCTTTGAACAAAAGAATACACCTCTCGCAATAAATAAATTTATCCTAATGTTCTAATGCTATTTTAGAATTCATTAAAATATGTATTTTTAAAAAATTTCTAAGGTCTTAATTTTATTTCAACAATATTGTAAAAACTATATAAAAACACAAGAAAAATCAATTGCTTAGGTGCCAAGGAGTTGAAACCCTCGCGCAATATTTTCTATACCAAACCAAACAAGTTTTTAGTTACAATAGAAAAAGATTTTTGGTTTATCGATTGAAGTTGTTTTCTCCCATATCTCATCTAAGCTCACCAAACTTAAAAATATTTTTTTTGTAATCTAATAATGTTTTAATTTTAAAAATTAATCACCAAAATCTAGCTCTACTTCAAAATCATTTCTCATTCCTTTTTCATAGAAATTTCAAGACGTCTCCTTTGGGCTACTTTGCCACTTGTTGTGTTATTCGAATTTGATTAGCATGCGGTTATTCAACATCTTTTTTTCTTTTCTACTTTTAGCTGGCTACACCCGTTTCTACATCTATTTATTATGCATTTCGTTCCATCACTTGTCCAACCAAATGCTCCTGTTGTCGTCTGTTGCCAGTCTGGCGGCTTTGACACTTTTTCGCTATATATATATATATATATATATTTTACTTTTTGTTTAGAGAAACGACTATTTGTATCGACGCTGTCGCTTCGCATTTAATGGGGGAATGTCCTCGCGGAGTCGGGCCTGTCCTGGCTGTTCTGTGTGCTTAGTCTCTGTGGGCTACACATTATCACCGCTACGGACCGCTCGCAGCCGCATCGTTGTTGCCAGCCTCGTCTTTTGGCCTTTTGACATTTCAATTCTAATTTAAATTTTATATTGTTAGCGGTTTCTTTTGCTTCTAGCTACTGAGGCTACGGCCAAGTGTAACACAACTTTAACGATTTCTATCTCGGCCAGATATCATAAATATTTGCACAACTTTTGCGTGTTGACATTTTCAAGCTCTTTAGTCACGCCATTTTTACACGCCGGCAATTAGCTAATGTTTTCCAACCTTGTAAATTGCGTAAATATAAAACGAGGCGTAGCGATGGTTAACAAAAGAAATAAAATAAAATAAAATATAAAAAATTATTATTTTTATACTTGTTCTTCTCGAAGTCAAAAAATTTGTATTGTTGCTAAAAATATATACAATTGTGTGAGCTACTGTTAGTGCACTGTTAATTAACATGCTTGACACTAGCCCAATTTTACAGAAAAAAATAAATTGATACAGCATATATTTATATTTAGATTTCTCTACTCAAAATGAGATAATTTTTATTGCTGCTAAGAAGCGTACAGTTGTGCCAGCTACTGTTAGTGCACTGTTAATTAACATGCTTACGACTGACGATGCTGTCATCTTGATTTTATCTATGCTTTATACTGCTTTTTGGATTTGTTCCCCTAAACTTTTGAAATTATATAGTGTTTGTTGTGGCTGTCAGTTGAAATTGTTGTTTTGTTTATTATTATTGTCTGGCTGCCACTGTCACATGTCAAGTGTCAGTTTTGTCGTTGTATTCAGGTTCGAGTCACAGCTGCGGGAAACTATTTTGCATTATTTGCACTTGCTGCAACCGAAAAGCAGAGCTCCAGCACTTGCCAACAGCTCTGTTTATGATAATTTATTGTATATATATACACATATATATATATATAGATAAAATATGCATATTCTTGTATATACTTAAGTACTGCTTGATTTACATGGTAAAGATGAAGAGCAGAAAGTCAGCGGCGCGGTCTGAACTTTTGGCAGCTGGCAAAAAGATTGAAAAGATTTCACAGTCAATGAGTTCTGGGGATGGGAATTGAGCATAGACAACAGGGGTTGTAATGGGTTAAGCACCATGAACAATGCAGCAGCAATAGTAAGATGAGAGGAAATATGCTTAATGCAGTATATAACCTGATATTTAATGGGAAAGCTTGCAGAGTACAGAATTATATTAAAAATCGTAGCCGGTATTTATGTAAGGAGAATCAGTTTGTGATTATAATTGTGGTTCTTATTAGAACCCACCACACGTTCAAAATATTTAAATACTTTTTTTGTCTCCCTATACAAATTGATTAATTATTTAATCCCTAGATTTTATGCTGGCATCAATTCGATTTCTTTTCTTTTTAGAATTTCTCTTAAACTGTTTTTCCATATTAAATGAAGATGGCAACCTAATGTTTTGGTCAATTTATAACATGTCCAACATTGTTACTAGCAAAGTTTTGCTTTTATCTTGTGCACGCATTGTTTATGTATGTCACATTAAAGGCAGCTGATCTGTCCGGGATGGGCGAACGCGCTTTGTAGAGTGACAGCAATGGAATTTCAATTTTGGCCAGGAACTTTCTAATAGGCAAGCGAAACATTTTGCTACACTTTGCGCTAAATTCAATAAGTGCAAACTTTTCACTTGCTCGGCTTTTGTGCGGGCAACAAAGCCTCTGATTAGCCGGTAACTCCCCATGGGCCCCGGCAGGGGCGTGTCGTACAAGTGACAAGTGAATAATGCCCAAGTGTGGGACACATCTACAGCTCCATTGTAATCACATTTGGCCAAAATGGCAGCTCAATAAACGCCAACAAAGGCGCAAGTTTACAATTCAATTAGATTTAATTTCGAGAAGACAACTTCCGGTGCAGAAACTTTTCGATTGCTTAACTCCAGCTGCCAGCTAGCTGCATAATTAACTGGCAGGTTGCTTAAAGTTTGACTTTAACTTTAAAAAGTTGCAATTTTTTATTTATTTCGGTGGCGTCAAATGTCAAGTGAGAGCGGCCGACATTAAATGTGCAAAAATTGCAAAACTTTTCTCATATAAAACGCATATTAAATCATTTTTATGGCAGACTTCGCCGAGCTTCAACGCAAATTTTCCGACTCATACATTTTCTTGGCTGTTAGTTTCTCGACGCCATAAAGAAAAATATTTTCACCTGTTTACATACTTTTTGTGTTTTCTTTTAGCATTTGCTCTTTATATATTTTTTTCATTATTACAGCACCTTGTTTTATGCTTAAAATATGCGTTAGACATTGAGTTTTCAGTTTTTACTGCAGTTTGCACGCTGCGTATGAGTGATATTTTGGAACATTCGTCTCTTTATAGTTATTATAGAGTATATAGAATAATTTACAGCATTACCGTGTTTATGTGTACTTCTTGGCCACATTTGCAGTTAAATTCGGTGTTTAAATATTTTTATTTCAGTTTTATTTTTCTTTCTGCTGTGAATGTGGAGCTAGAATAACTAAGGAGAATAATAAACATGTTTTTTCGTTTTTATTTATTTTTTTAACATCTATCATATTCCTTCTTATGCACAAATTTGGTTTTCGAGCGTTTTACGATTTTCACGGTTGAAAATGGTTCTCGATTGAGTCCGTATAGCAAAAAGCAATAAGTACACATTGAAGGAAATGGTAAAAAAACAGCTCCAAAAATTATTATTTATATATTTTAAGGAAAATATGATATGAAGTGCCATAATTAGATGTAAAAAAATGCTACACGCCAAAATAGAAATAATTTCGAGTAATAAATATTATGTTCTTAGACATTTCGCCAGGGTAATTTTTGTTTGAGTACATTCCACTACAAGCATACAGAATACTTATTGTCAATTGCGCTTTTTGGTTATTTTGTATTTATTACGAACTGTGGTTATTTTAACAGTTTTTCTTTTCCGTCTATCGCTTTGTGCAATTCATTTCCCAAATGTCTTCAATGGCCCTGGCACGCCAACCCAACCAAGACTCCATCCGCCATTTTTATGCTCATTAAATGCGTCTTTGAAGCGATGTCGACGGCAACAACACGAGAAACTCATCAAATAAATCAAATTTTGCTTGTTAACCCCTACATTGAGATTCTTTACATTTTTTTTCTTGCCTCTCGTGCTGGCCAAAAACTTTTTCTGGTCTGGCCTAAAGGGTTTTACGAGTAGCTCAGCAAAAGTTGCGCCAAAAATGGCGTTAAAATGTGTAATCAGAGAAACGACAGGAAACGGGCTGGGCGGAGCTCGAATCGAGGGACTTGAACTTGTCAGCGTCTGCCGAACGAACGGAACGACGACGGACTGTTAATGAAAATTGTTTTTGGCCTGGGCAAAAAATAGTACATATACACAGAAATTGTATACCCTATACCCTATGCACATCAAGTGGATAGAATAATATTACAGAATAAACAATAGTTTCAAACCTAACAGCGGCATATTCGATCCTCCAAAACTCAAAAATACTTTTTCGTCAAAAATAGCCATGTTTATCTAAATTTAGAGAGAATGTAAAATCTAGAGTTACCGAATCGGGGTTTTTATTTGCCAAGTTAACGATGAATCGAAGAAAAATTATATGCAAGTTATGTTTAGTTTGCAGAGTAAATCTTATCTCTATCAGCCACAATATTATGGATTCTATATTGATAATTTAAGATAAGGGAGCTTATGCTCAGGATACTAATTGTATATAACCATAACTTTAGACAGTTATCAAAAAAATAGAATACTAAATTGCTTGGGGGATATAATTTTCCAAGCTGAGCATTATTATTTTTTTTTTCTATTTGCCAAATGGCATGGCTAATTTTATTTTCAAAAATCTTGCTAGACTACAGACTACAGACTACAGGGTATCTCCTAGTCAAACTCTCACGCCTGGCAATTTTTTTTATTGGGCAACTGGCAAGGGTTGAGGGTCTGTTGTAAATGATTGGTGAAAGTCACACGCCCGCAGCGTTGCCAAACTAATTAACGCCAAATGCGGCTGTGCTCCTTGAATCATGCTTGATGGCGCAGCTGAGCGTCTGCGAGAGATTTAAAAGGGTTCCTTAAAATTTTACCCAAGCCAAGTTTTTATTTTGCTTGACTACATCTATTGGGATGCTAAAGAACAAATAATACGGCCAGAGAAAAAATAATGTAAATGTGTAAAGTACTCAAAAGTTATAAATTGTACTTTAAGATTATTTAATAAGATTTAAGCGTGAGAATAAAAGGTATAAAGAATATATGTTTGTTTTTATTTTATTTTTTATTAATATAAAAACCACAACTTCGTTATATGAAAATTGCATTGCAAATAAATTCGAATGTAGTTGATGAAAATATAAAAAATATTCTCAAATCAAATATAAAGGCAAGTACGAATAAATCAAGTCAGGCCTTAAAGCACAAATTATCCGATTTATTCTTATGGACTTAAGAATAAAATTTTAAAAAATCTTTTATACAGATAAAAACAAGTAAGAGATTCTGGTCGGGAGCTCCCGACTAGGGGATACCCTGAACCCTCTTCTTCCAACATCAAATGCATATATATATTCTATTTTAGAAGCTATATGTCAAGTATGGTGACTCTTGTTCTTATTATTCGACTAAAAAATCGGTGTCGAGATTTGAATGCCACATTAATCTAGGGGGGAAACCATGAAGAAAAATCCAAGCTTCGTGGAAATCGCATGAGATTTGACCGAGTTATGAGGATGGTAATTTTTGACCCATGTCTATATACGAATCTTGGGGTAAGATTTGGACATGAATTTCGACCAAAAAATCGGTGTCGAGATTTGAATGCCAGATTAATCTAGGGGGAAAACCATGAAGAAAACGCCAAACTTCGTGAAAATCGGATGAGATTTGACCAGGTTATGGGGGTGGTAATTTTTGACCTATGTCTATATACAAATCTTGGGGTAAGATTTGGACATGAATTTCGACCAAAAATTCGGTGTCGAGATTTGAATGCCAGATTAATCTAGAGGGAAACCATGAAGAAAACGCCAAACTTCGTGAAAATCGGATGAGATTTGACCGAGTTATGGGGGTGGTAATTTTTGACCCATGTCTATATACGAATCTTGGGGTAAGATTTGGACATGAATTTCGACCAAAAAATCGGTGTCGAGATTTGAATGCCAGATTAATCTAGGGGGAAAACCATGAAGAAAACGCCAAACTTCGTGAAAATCGGATGAGATTTGACCAGGTTATGGGGGTGGTAATTTTTGACCTATGTCTATATACAAATCTTGGGGTAAGATTTGGACATGAATTTCGACCAAAAATTCGGTGTCGAGATTTGAATGCCAGATTAATCTAGAGGGAAACCAACGAAGAAAAATCCAAACTTCGTGAAAATCGGATGAGATTTGACCGAGCTATGAGGGTGGTAATTTATGACCCATGTCTATATACGAATCTTGGGGTAAGATTTGGACATGAATTTCGACCAAAAATTCGGTGTCGAGATTTGAATGCCAGATTAATCTAGGGGGAAACCATGAAGAAAACGCCAAACTTCGTGAAAATCGGATGAGATTTGACCGAGTTATGGGGGTGGTAATTTTTGACCCATGTCTATATACGAATCTTGGGGTAAGATTTGGACAAGAATTTCGACTAAAGAATCGGTGTCGAGATTTGAATGCCAGATTAATCTAGGGGGAAAACCATGAAGAAAACGCCAAACTTCGTGAAAATCGGATGAGATTTGACCAGGTTATGGGGGTGGTAATTTTTGACCTATGTCTATATACAAATCTTGGGGTAAGATTTGGACATGAATTCCGACCAAAAATTCGGTGTCGAGATTTGAATGCCAGATTAATCTAGAGGGAAACCAACGAAGAAAAATCCAAACTTCGTGAAAATCGGATGAGATTTGACCGAGTTATGAGGGTGGTAATTTATGACCCATGTCTATATACGAATCTTGGGGTAAGATTTGGACATGAATTTCGACCAAAAATTCGGTGTCGAGATTTGAATGCCAGATTAATCTAGGGGGAAAACCATGAAGAAAACGCCAAACTTCGTGAAAATCGGATGAGATTTGACCAGGTTATGGGGGTGGTAATTTTTGACCTATGTCTATATACAAATCTTGGGGTAAGATTTGGACATGAATTTCGACCAAAAATTCGGTGTCGAGATTTGAATGCCAGATTAATCTAGAGGGAAACCAACGAAGAAAAATCCAAACTTCGTGAAAATCGGATGAGATTTGACCGAGTTATGAGGGTGGTAATTTATGACCCATGTCTATATACGAATCTTGGGGTAAGATTTGGACATGAATTTCAACCAAAAATTCGGTGTCAAGATTTGAATGCCAGATTAATCTAGGGGGAAAACCATGAAGAAAACGCCAAACTTCGTGAAAATCGGATGAGATTTGACCGAGTTATGGGGGTGGTAATTTTTGACCTATGTCTATATACGAATCTTGGGATAAGATTTGGACATGAATTTCGACCAAAAATTCGGTGTCAAGATTTGAATGCCAGATTAATCTAGGGGGAAAACCATGAAGAAAACGCCAAACTTCGTGAAAATCGGATGAGATTTGACCGAGTTATGGGGGTGGTAATTTTTGACCTATGTCTATATACAAATCTTGGGGTAAGATTTGGACATGAATTTCGACCAAAAAATCGGTGTCGAGATTGGAATGCCACATTAATCTAGAGGGCAAACCATGAAGAAAACGCCAAACTTCGTGAAAATCAGATGAGATTTGACCGAGTTATGGGGGTGGTAATTTTTGATCCATGTCTATATACGAATCTTGGGGTAAGATTTGGACATGAATTTCAACCAAAAATTCGGTGTCAAGATTTGAATGCCAGATTAATCTAGGGGGAAAACCATGAAGAAAACGCCAAACTTCGTGAAAATCGGATGAGATTTGACCGAGTTATGGGGGTGGTAATTTTTGACCTATGTCTATATACAAATCTTGGGGTAAGATTTGGACATGAATTTCGACCAAAAATTCGGTGTCGAGATTTGAATGCCAGATTAATCTAGAGGGAAACCAATGAAGAAAAATCCAAACTTCGTGAAAATCGGATGAGATTTGACCGAGTTATGGGGGTGGTAATTTTTGACCCATGTCTATATACGAATCTTGGGATAAGATTTGGACATGAATTTCGACTAAAAGATCGGTGTCGAGATTTGAATGCCAGATTAATCTAGAGGGAAAGCCATGAAGAAAAAGCCAAACTTCGTGAAAATCGGATGAGATTTGACCGAGTTATGGGGGTGGTAATTTTTGACCCATGTCTATATACGAATCTTGGGGTAAGATTTGGACTTGAAAAATCGGTGTCGAGATTTGAATGCCAGATTAATCTAGAGAGAAAACCATGAAGAAAAAGCCAAGCTTCGTGAAAATCAGAAGAGATTTGGATGCCACATTAATCTAGAGGGCAAACCATGAAGAAAACGCCAAACTTCGTGAAAATCAGATGAGATTTGACCGAGTTATGGGGGTGGTAATTTTTGACCCATGTCTATATACGAATCTTGGGGTAAGATTTGGACATGAATTTCAACCAAAAATTCGGTGTCAAGATTTGAATGCCAGATTAATCTAGAGGGAAACCAATGAAGAAAAATCCAAACTTCGTGAAAATCGGATGAGATTTGGTCAAGATATGGGGGTGGTAATTTTTGACCCATGTCTATATACGAATCTTGGGGTAAGATTTGGACTTGAAAAATCGGTGTCGAGATTTGAATGCCAGATTAATCTAGAGCGAAAACCATGAAGAAAAAGCCAAGCTTCGTGAAAATCAGATGAGATTTGAATGCCACATTAATCTAGAGGGAAAGCCATGAAGAAAACGCCAAACTTCGTGAAAATCAGATGAGATTTGACCGAGTTATGGGGGTGGTAATTTTTGACCCATGTCTATATACGAATCTTGGGGTAAGATTTGGACATGAATTTCGACTAAAAAATCGGTGGCGAGATTTGAATGCCAGATTAATCTAGAGGAAAAACCATGAAGAAAAAGCCAAGCTTCGTGGAAATCGGATGAGATTTGACCGAGTTATGAGGGTGGTAATTTTTGACCCATGTCTATATACGAATCTTGGGATAAGATTTGGACATGAATTTCGACTAAAAAATCGGTGTCGAGATTTGAATGCCCGATTAATCTAGAGGGAAAACTATGAAGAAAAAGCCAAACTTCGTGAAAATCGGATGAGATTTGACCGAGTTATGGGGGTGGTAATTTTTGACCTATATCTATATACAAATCTTGGGGTAAGATTTGGACATGAATTTCGACCAAAAATTCGGTGTCGAGATTTGAATGCCAGATTAATCTAGAGGGAAACCAATGAAGAAAAATCCAAACTTTGTGAAAATCGGATGAGATTTGACCAAGTTATGGGGGTGGTAATTTTTGACCCATGTCTATATACGAATCGGACATGAATTTCGACTAAAAAATCGGTGGCGAGATTTGAATGCCAGATTAATCTAGAGGGAAAACCATGAAGAAAAAGCCAAGCTTCGTGGAAATCGGATGAGATTTGACCGAGTTATGAGGGTGGTAATTTTGGACCCATGTCTATATACGAATCTTGGGGTAAGATTTTGACATGAATTTCGACTAACAAATCGGTGTTCAGATTTGAATGCCAGATTAATCTAGAGGGAAAACCATGAAGAAAAATCCAAACTTCGTGAAAATCGGATGAGATTTGACCGAGTTATGGGGGTGGTCATTTTTGACCCATGTCTATATACGAATCTTGGGGTAAGATTTGGACATGAACTTCGACTAAAAAATCGGTGTCGAGATTTGAATGCCAGATTAATCTAGAGGGAAAACCATGAAGAAAAATCCAAGCTTCGTGAAAATCAGATGAGATTTGACCGAGATATGGGGGTGGTAATTTTTGACCTATGTCTATATACGAATCTTGGGGTAAGATTTGGACATGAATTTCGACTAAAAAATCGGTGTCGAGATTTGAATGCCAGATTAATCTAGGGGGAAAACCATGAAGAAAACGCCAAACTTCGTGGAAATCAGATGAGATTTGACCGAGATATGGGGGTGGTAATTTTTGACCCATGTCTATATACGAATCTTGGGGTAAGATTTGGACTTGAAAAATCGGTGTCGAGATTTGAATGCCAGATTAATCTAGAGCGAAAACCATGAAGAAAAAGCCAAGCTTCGTGAAAATCAGATGAGATTTGAATGTCACATTAATCTAGAGGGCAAACCATGAAGAAAACGCCAAACTTCGTGAAAATCAGATGAGATTTGACCGAGTTATGGGGGTGGTAATTTTTGACCCATGTCTATGAATTTCGACTAAAAAATCGGTGTCGAGATTTGAATGCCCGATTAATCTAGAGGGAAAACTATGAAGAAAAAGCCAAACTTCGTGAAAATCGGATGAGATTTGACCGAGTTATGGGGGTGGTAATTTTTGACCTATATCTATATACAAATCTTGGGGTAAGATTTGGACATGAATTTCGACTAAAAAATCGGTGGCGAGATTTGAATGCCAGATTAATCTAGAGGAAAAACCATGAAGAAAAAGCCAAGCTTCGTGGAAATCGGATGAGATTTGACCGAGTTATGAGGGTGGTAATTTTTGACCCATGTCTATATACGAATCTTGGGATAAGATTTGGACATGAATTTCGACTAAAAAATCGGTGTCGAGATTTGAATGCCCGATTAATCTAGAGGGAAAACTATGAAGAAAAAGCCAAACTTCGTGAAAATCGGATGAGATTTGACCGAGTTATGGGGGTGGTAATTTTTGACCTATATCTATATACAAATCTTGGGGTAAGATTTGGACATGAATTTCGACCAAAAATTCGGTGTCGAGATTTGAATGCCAGATTAATCTAGAGGGAAATCAATGAAGAAAAATCCAAACTTTGTGAAAATCGGATGAGATTTGACCAAGTTATGGGGGTGGTAATTTTTGACCCATGTCTATATACGAATCGGACATGAATTTCGACTAAAAAATCGGTGGCGAGATTTGAATGCCAGATTAATCTAGAGGGAAAACCATGAAGAAAAAGCCAAGCTTCGTGGAAATCGGATGAGATTTGACCGAGTTATGAGGGTGGTAATTTTGGACCCATGTCTATATACGAATCTTGGGGTAAGATTTTGACATGAATTTCGACTAACAAATCGGTGTTCAGATTTGAATGCCAGATTAATCTAGAGGGAAAACCATGAAGAAAAATCCAAACTTCGTGAAAATCGGATGAGATTTGACCGAGTTATGGGGGTGGTCATTTTTGACCCATGTCTATATACGAATCTTGGGGTAAGATTTGGACATGAACTTCGACTAAAAAATCGGTGTCGAGATTTGAATGCCAGATTAATCTAGAGGGAAAACCATGAAGAAAAATCCAAGCTTCGTGAAAATCAGATGAGATTTGACCGAGATATGGGGGTGGTAATTTTTGACCTATGTCTATATACGAATCTTGGGGTAAGATTTGGACATGAATTTCGACTAAAAAATCGGTGTCGAGATTTGAATGCCAGATTAATCTAGGGGGAAAACCATGAAGAAAACGCCAAACTTCGTGGAAATCAGATGAGATTTGACCGAGATATGGGGGTGGTAATTTTTGACCCATGTCTATATACGAATCTTGGGGTAAGATTTGGACTTGAAAAATCGGTGTCGAGATTTGAATGCCAGATTAATCTAGAGCGAAAACCATGAAGAAAAAGCCAAGCTTCGTGAAAATCAGATGAGATTTGAATGTCACATTAATCTAGAGGGCAAACCATGAAGAAAACGCCAAACTTCGTGAAAATCAGATGAGATTTGACCGAGTTATGGGGGTGGTAATTTTTGACCCATGTCTATATACGAATCTTGGGATAAGATTTGGACATGAATTTCGACTAAAAAATCGGTGTCGAGATTTGAATGCCAGATTAATCTAGAGGGAAAACCATGAAGAAAAATCCAAACTTCGTGAAAATCAGATGAGATTTGACCGAGATATGGGGGTGGTAATTTTTGACCCATGTCTATATACGAATCTTGGAGTAAGACATAAATTTCGACTAAAAAATCGGTGACGAGATTTGAATGCCAGATTAATCTAGAGGGAAAACCATGAAGAAAAAGCCAAACTTCGTCAAATTCGGATGAGATTTGACCGAGTTAATGAGGGTGGTAATTTTTGACCCATGTCTATATACGAATCTTGGAGTAAGATTTGGACATGAATTTCGACTAAAAAATCGGTGTCGAGATTTGAATGCCAGATTAATCTAGGGGGAAAACCATGAAGAAAACGCCAAACTTCGTCAAATTCGGATGAGATTTGACCGAGTTATGGGGGTGGTAATTTTTGACCCATGTCTATATACGAATCTTGGGGTAAGATTTGGACATGAATTTCGACTAAAAAGTCGGTGTCGAGATTTGAATGCCAGATTAATCTAGAGGGAAAACCATGAAGAAAAATCCAAACTTCGTGAAAATCAGATGAGATTTGACCGAGATATGGGGGTGGTAATTTTTGACCCATGTCTATATACGAATCTTGGAGTAAGATTTGGACATGAATTTCGACTAAAAAATCGGTGTCGAGATTTGAATGCCAGATTAATCTAGAGGGAAAACCATGAAGAAAAATCCAAACTTCGTGAAAATCAGATGAGATTTGACCGAGATATGGGGGTGGTAATTTTTGACCCATGTCTATATACGAATCTTGGAGTAAGATTTGGACATGAATTTCGACTAAAAAATCGGTGTCGAGATTTGAATGCCAGATTAATCTAGAGGGAAAACCATGAAGAAAAATCCAAACTTCGTGAAAATCAGATGAGATTTGACCGAGATATGGGGGTGGTAATTTTTGACCCATGTCTATATACGAATCTTGGAGTAAGATTTGGACATGAATTTCGACTAAAAAATCGGTGTCGAGATTTGAATGCCAGATTAATCTAGGGGGAAAACCATGAAGAAAACGCCAAACTTCGTCAAATTCGGATGAGATTTGACCGAGTTATGGGGGTGGTAATTTTTGACCCATGTCTATATACGAATCTTGGGGTAAGATTTGGACATGAATTTCGACTAAAAAGTCGGTGTCGAGATTTGAATGCCAGATTAATCTAGGGGGAAAACCATGGAGAAAACGCCAAACTTCGTGAAAATCGGATGAGATTTGACCGAGTTAATGAGGGTGGTAATTTTTGACCCATGTCTATATACGAATCTTGGAGTAAGATTTGGACATGAATTTCGACTAAAAAATCGGTGACGAGATTTGAATGCCCGATTAATCTAGAGGGAAAACCATGAAGAAAAAGCCAAGCTTCGTGGAAATCGGATGAGATTTGACCGAGTTATGAGGGTGGTAATTTTTTACCCATGTCTATATACGAATCTTGGGATAAGATTTGGACATGAATTTCGACTAAAAAATCGGTGTCGAGATTTGAATGCCAGATTAATCTAGAGGGAAAACCATGAAGAAAAATCCAAACTTCGTGAAAATCAGATGAGATTTGACCGAGATATGGGGGTGGTAATTTTTGACCTATGTCTATATACGAATCTTGGGGTAAGATTTGGACATGACTAAAAAATCGGTGTCGAGATTTGAATGCCAGATTAATCTAGAAGAAAAATCCTATATCATATATATATTCTATTTTAGAAGTTATATGTCACGTTTGGTGACTTATCATTTACCAAAATTGCCCAAAAAAACAGGATATCGATATCGATTTTTATCGATTGCTTAGAAACGGAGTAAGTTATCGATTATCGGAAACAAAATCGATCTGCGCGGGAGCTAGGAGCATATACATCTAAAATTTTAATTTCTCTAGCTCTTATAGGTTCTGAGATCCTTCCGTTCATACATACGGACGGACGCACGGACGGACGGACGGACGGACAGACAGACGGAGATGGCTAGATCGACTCGGCTATTTATGCTGATCAAGAATATATATACTTTATGCGGTCGGAGTTGCTTCCTTCGGCGTGTTACATACATTTGGCTTTCGCACAAATACAATATACCCTTATACCCATTTTTAATGGGTCCAGGGTATAAAAAAGTGTTGAATTCACGAAAGTGGTAATTTTTTTTATAAATGCCGTAAAGTTGTTATGGTTTCATGATGATGGCTATAAACTATATATATTTGTGTATGTAAATAAATAAATTAATAACTCTTACATGTAGTTCCAAGAATTAGCAAAGTAATATACAAACATGCGTGTATAAATATAAAGATGACGTTTGTGAATTAAATTTGCAATACGCAACAAAACTGTCAACACAATTGTAAATAGACCGTGTTTAGGAGTAGTTTTATTGCAGCAACTGTCACTTCTTCTCACGAGTAGTTTCGAAAAGCCTTTATTTGCTGTGTTTGTTTTTGGTCGTTTAGCCAAAACGAATTGAAATTTATTTCACTTGACGTTTTGTGAGTCTTCAGCGTCTAGACAAGCGGCACTTAGGCACGCGCCTTCGGTGCCACGCCTCATCTTCTGCTCTCCAGCTGAAGTTTATGCTGCAGTTTAAGACACGCCTAAAGGAGCGCCAGGTCAAACTGACATCGAATATTTATGTGCACTTAAAAGTATGCAGTGAAAAATTTAAATTTATATTCTGACATCACAGATTCCGGTTAAATCATCATGAATATTGAGTTGGTGTAATGCATAGGTGTCATAGACAGTCAGTTTAATATCAGTTTTAAGTTTGTTATATTATTATCTCAATATTATTTTTCTAAAGTTTATGAAACATTTTTAAGTTTTTTTGATATTTTGCTACAGTGTTTTGATTATATAATATATATTAATGACTAACTCGTCGGCTGACTAATGTGCTTATAGATATGCCTGATTCAGTTCACCCTGCAAAGGCACAATTTCAGTCTCTTCCTTGTTAATGACTTCTACAACGTTTTTGTTGCTCGTATCGAGACTTTCCCAATTAATGGCAGATCCTTGCATATAGATCTTTAGTTTTTGCCGTAGTTCCAAATTTGTGGTCATCCAGTCTCTTGTATCAAGCACAAACTGCTCTGTAATTAATGAACAATTTCGCAAATTCAGGGTATGCAAATGAGGTAAGCCTTTTACAAGTTTAAAAAGCTGATCATTGTTGATGGAAGGCATAGTCAGATGCAAAGATTCCAACTGATTAAGCTTTAATAAGGCTTTTTTAGGCACTGTATCACAGCATACACAAAGCTGTTTAAGACTGGCAACATCACAGATTCGCTCGATTTGTTGCTTAGGCAAAGGTAAGCCCTTAATGGAAAGACTGAGCATTGGTGCGCCTGGCTTTGATTGAAGAGCATCCAAAAACTCGTTACGCAATGGGCCCGCAGTCCAAATGAACAGATGTTGCAGTTTGGGCAATTGACAGATTACCTCGTACGGTACGCTCGGGGTAAGACATCTCTCGCCGAACTCAAAGCTTTCCAAATATTTGCAATGTTTTACAACAACTTCAAAATCGCGTCTAATTGAATAGTTATGACGCATTTCTAAATTAATTCTACCGTATTGGCATCTGTACATCTTGAATCTTATCAAATCGATTATCTGCTTTTCATAGTCCTTATCTTCGAAATACTCGCTTCTGGCGTATATATCCGTAATGTCTCTGGGAATCGCATAGCTTCTGACATGCACGCCAATATTTTGTAAAAAATCATCGAATATTTCAGGGGTAAATCTTTTTTTCAAAGATGGGCTAATATTCTTAAAGCGTCGGCTGGCGTAGTTCTGAAAAATCTGATGAATGTAATCATTGGCCTTCGACAATTGAACTTGTTCCATTGGTTCGAGATAAGTAAAAACCATCTCCCAACAGTCAATGTTTAGTTTTGTTGTGACGTCACAATCAGCCTCTGCTTTACCATCGTCTACAGCTATAGCGGCGTTCATTTTTTTGTGCACTGTTCACTTTGAAAAACAAACGTAAACTGAAACTATAATTAATTGCCAAGTTTCAGGCCCAATGTGCATTTTTTTACTGTATAAATAGCTTTGCCGAGATATAAGATCGAGATATCAAGAGAACAAAAAGAGATAACTTACATTGCATTGCATTATAATATTTATATTAGTTATGCATACATATATTTTTACAACCAGCGGGTATTGCCCGGCCTTGCCCGTGGAACGTTTTGTGCTAATAATTGTCGATATTACCTTTCCCACTGTTGTTGGCAGAATTTTACAAATCGGTAAAGTATATGTTTATTATGTTCTTTTTTAGAGCTTTGAAAATAATTTTAAAGCAAATCGGACTTAAAACTTAGCCCAAAACTTCTTTAAATAGCATTTTCCACCGAGGAAGCTTGGATTCTAAGAAAAGTGTGAAACATGTCTCAAATTTCATATAGATATATGAAAAAAAAAAATTGAACACAAAACACAATATCTTTGACTTTCCTTTCCACCAACGAGGAATGTATTTTTCGAAAAGTGTGAAACATCCCCAAATGAAATTAAGCAAAGATATTTAAAAATGAGTTTGAGGCCGGTCGAATAGGAAAAAAAAAAAAAATTATCGATATAACGAATCCAGCAATAAGAATTAACGGGCCGCATAAAGAAATATATATGCATGATGAGAATGAATCGTAGTATGTCAATAAGTTTTCAACCAATACTCTTTATAGAGTTTTCTTTATCATATTTGTTTAGCCACACTTCCTTAAAACTTCATCTTACTTTCTTAATTGCACATCGCCCTTCAAAAATGCGACTAAATATTATTCAAATATAGGTACTGAGATTGTCCATTAAGTAAATATACAATTAAAATAACTCTATGCTTCCTGAGCGCGAAAGACACACAAAAAAGCCATAACCAGATGTATTTTTGTTTAAATTCAATCGAATCTTGTTGACCGATGCTCTTTTCTGATCGTGGTCCGCCCCTGTTTTGATTTTATCTCAAAGACTTCCATGAAATTCCATGACTCAGGCTCTCGCACCTCACTGGCATTTTTTGCAGTTCGATTGAATAAACAAGATACAAATTTCACCTCTGCTTACGATATTATTGAGCAGACGATAGCATAAAACGGGTATAGACAGTCGGGCGGCAATTTGATGAGCCACACAAAAGAAGGCGACGGGAACAACATTAAAATGATTTTAATGAAGTGAAACGCGGGAGAATTCAAGACAGATAAACGACCCCTCTTTAAAATTCAAATATATGTAGTTCGACTGCTAACGAATTCTAATAAGATTATTGAGTTTGGGCTCGGGCTACCTGGGATATCAATCGAAACAGGTACCAAAGCGACAAAGTTCTTCAGCAAGAGAACAATCAAGGTTAGCACTGGACAATGGAATGTGACTCGTCTTGACTACTCATTAAGAAAAGGTTTTCAATATGATAGGATATGATATAATTGGAAATAATATGATGCGATAATTTTAAGATCAGTGTCAAAGTCTATGGGAATGTGGGTAGTGCATAAAGAGTCTGTGGAGTCTGTGCGGCATATAATACGCACGGCAAAAGAAAAAAGAGTTGCGATTAATTACTGAGTCCTAAATGAAAACCTTTCAAGAACCCATTAATATTTAAGGAAAGATTACAATGAAATCGATCAGTCGATTTAGATATAAATTTGATAGATGCAAAAAATATTCTTTAGCTTTGAAATTTTGATAAATGTATTTTGAACAATTTAAGCAAAAAAATGTTGACTAACTAATCAACTTATAATAATTTATAGAAATGAGCCGAAATGAATTAATTTCTAATTATAAATGCCATGAATGAAAATATGTATATAAATAATAAGCATATACATATGTGTTTATAGTTTATATTTATGTATGTGCTATCAAAAATGTATATAAATAACAAGAAAATAAATAATAACAATAATTATGTCATTAGCAATTACAATAATAATAATAAAAATATCAACAATAAGCTAACCATAAAAATAATTCACCAACAATCTATCATTTCCTATATCCATAAAAACTGCGTGCAGTATTCAATCAGAGACGCGACAACGCATGAAGTTGTCAAAGCATATAAAGTTATTAGGGTCGTTAATTAGTTTAATTAAGTTAATTTTCTCTTACAGTGCGCCCCTACACTCCCCACTGAATCGCCGGCCTTTTTCATGTGGAGCGCCACATGAAATGTTTGATTTGCTTCTTGGAATGCATTTGAGTACAACTACAACTGGCTCGGGGTACTGAAAGGGAAAGAGGGGCGAGCAAGGAATGCAGTCATTAGTTTCTATCACATGCGACGCGAGTTGACTAATTGCTTTGGCCAGTCCATGACCAGGCTCAAGGCACGGAAGCTGACGAAAGTCATATTAAAACCATATAAATGAATATAAATTGCAAATAAATGGAAAATATTTCATGCCTACGTTTTATCAATGATTTATGATGACTGCTAAAAAACAAGAGCATTTTTGCTGTGCTGTCGTAAAAAACTGCAATTAATATGCGTAGCAAATATAAAATTAAAGAAAATATGAAATTAAGGAAAAGAGACTATTTTTTGCCCTTTAAGTTTAGTTATCAAATAAGGGTTAAAAATAAAATATATTTTATAATTATAGCTAAATTAATATATTTTATTATTTTGAAATTTAACACAAACAACTTGAAAACATATTAATAAATTATATAAAAAAATATTTTTTATTGTTAATCTCAGAAAATATATTTATTTATTAATTATCACTAATTAATTATGAGAAATGCTTAATATTTGTTATGTTAAGATCATTATCTAATTATTATTATATATTATTTTAAAATATATTTTTAGTTACTAGACCACATTAGACATAAATAGAGCCTAAATAATCACAGATATACAATTTTTTATGTACCACTAATTTGCGCAATTCTGACATACCCTTTGTTTACCCATTTTTTTTTTTTTGGTACAGGGTATGTGACTACTATCGGCAATTGGCAATCAGAGCGCAGTTTGCTCTTTGACTTCTTTATAAGACAATATTAACAAGAAGCTATAGACGCGGCTTATCTTCTGTAAAGTCAGGCAAGAAAGAAAAAGAGGCAGCCTGGCAACCAGCATGCCAAACAGCTGATAACAGAACCCGCCACCCTTTGAGGAAATGTCATTTTTGCATTGTTTGATGCAATGCATACAAAGCATATAACCACTCACGAATATGCATGTAAATATGTATATAGATATGTATATAATTAAAAGAAAGATCGCCACGCAAAGTCCAAACCAACGCGCCTTTTCCTGCCTTGCCAAAGTTTGCGATAAAAAAAAGGAATAAAAAAATATAAAAGAACTTTTAGAATGCGTCGAATGCATACAAAAGATATGCCAAGCCGTACATGCGATATGCAGAGAAGGACAGAGAGGGAGAGGGAAAGTCAAGTAAATAAAAAAACAGAAATCAGAAAAAACTACGGCAAACAATGGGAAACGCAAAAGAAACTTTGATTTCAAATGGCGACCAGACGACTTGGCGACTCGGCTTTGATAATACGTTGAAAATGTTAGAACAAAACCCATTGAAAGAATTTCCAATACGGAACGGAAATGCGGCACAGACCCAGAAATGGGCTGGGAGCATTTGGTTCCATAGAACATAGCATGCGTATATGGCAAGGCCTAGATATGGCTGTGGCACAGGCAAAATACATAAAGACATTGCAACAGGCATACTTAGTGGTATTTAGTAATAGTTATGGCATATGAATATCAATAATATAGTTTTTATAAATATGTGTTATGCGTAGGCAAAGCTATTAAATACTTTTTAATAAAATCTATTAAATTTTGTTCTTTTGAATCAGAACTATGATATCAGGATATGTGATTAGTTTGATAACAATTATTAATCTAGTCCGCCTTTTTATAGGATAGTAACATTTTATATTTGAAAAAATGTATACATTCATATAAAAAAACGATTAAAAAGTTATTATTTTTTAAGTCTACTAATTCCTAAGAAATTTAAATGTAGAATAGGCAAAGTATTAAATTTGTATTATGTTCAAAATAAAAATATTAATATATGCATAGCCGGAGTTAAAATTATCAAAGGTAATGTCAACTATTCTAAAAAAAATTTAATAATAAACGGAAGCGCCTAATTAAATTTTAAAGAAATATGCTCAAAACATTTATAAAAATCTGATCTACTTGTTGTTAAGACCGTCCATTGTGCGTGATATCTTTATACAAGCTATCATATTTCTTCACACACACAACTTCATTGAATCGAGTTGCGATAATCACAACAAATTACTCAGACAAACATTTGGGAACACAACTAATAAAGTTATCAAACCACTTGACGGCCAACGTACAGACAAGAGAGAAAAAAAAACAAGAAATAAACATAAAACCAAAAATCTAAAATGATTCGAAAGACCACGTAAAATTCTTGGGAAAAAAACAACAACAAAACACGAGCTGCAAGTCGCGACAGATTTTCAATGGGTTTTTATATGAATGTGTATCTGAAATTATAAAAATTATGTTGGCGCCAGTCGTGCAGAGCCCATGAATGACGACAACAGACGCACAGTAATTGGAAACCTAAATTGAAACATTTGTTTCTTTCTGATTTTTTTTTTTTTTGGAAAAACTTTATTGTTTTTAATAAAATTAGGCGGCATGCGCCATGCCTAAAATTGGCACGTCCCATGCCAAAAGATAAAGATGCGTTGATTATTTGCATAATTGCGTGATTCGCATGCCGTCAAATGCGTGAATCATGTGTGGAGAATATGCTTAATATTTTTTTTATTGTAAATGGATAGTTGGATAAAGCTCCATGAGTCAAGTGATTGTCAAGTGTTTGTTTGATTAGCTCATCATAGAACCGCCTTCAATTGATCTCGAAGTGTGGGCCATTGAACTGCAACTGCAACCGAAATGTTGTCGTTGCTGTCGCGCGGCATAAATCACTTGATATGCCGCCCGGCCAAACAATGGGGCAGGCATAATATCAAAGAGGAAACACACGCCAGACCCAGCCACAGATTTAGATACTACTATAAAACTGCTCATAAGACGCTAACTTTACCTGCTTTTACCTGTTTTTTTTTTCTTTTCAGCGCAATCGTTACCCAAACAAAATACCGGCTAAACACAATCGAACCATGTTCGATCGCTATGCGCTGGCATTTCAAGTTTTGTTGGTGCTCTTGTGAGTTTTTGTTTTGAGTAATCAAATTACCCAAAGAGGGAAATTTTTTGAATTATGTTTTATCTGCCATAAGTTCAGTTTTTAATAGATAATAACAATGCTTCCTAGTTCTAATTCTAGTTAAAAATAAGTTGTTCGTATATTATATTTATATTTATATATTTAAAGGATCAATATCGAATATATGTTATAATATATAGTACAAACCTATTTATTAAGTTCATGATGTGACATAGTAAATGTAGAGCCGTAGTGCTCATTCTGTGTCGCTGTCCTTTGTTTACTATTTTCAACTTGTGGTGTGTTCTACTTAAAGTTAAGTGAGCGCTATATATAAAAGTAATGGAGATTGTACTATTTCAATTACTCAAAATAGCGCGACTAGCAGATATCTATACATTTTGTAAAAATGTATGTTTGTACTATTTAAAGAGATCAGCATAAATATGCAATATAATCGTATGGACTTTATAATATAAATGAAATGATTAGATTGATAATTATTTATCATTGGCTACTTATTATGTAAGTTTATTCTAGCCAAAATAAGAAATATATATATAATTTATTCCACTCTCTACCGACAAATTCAAAATAATGGTTTTATGCATTGCAGTTGAGATTGTCTGCAATTTACGCACATTATTGACAAGAATTGCATATAAAATTCGCGCAGGCCACAGTCAACAATGCCAGAAAATAATACTGGGAAATTTGATGGCTGGCAGCTCGAACATGTTCGCTGCAGCATAGCCGCATACCGATGCATGGGCAACGTTGCCGACCGAGACACAACGGCAAACCAGTTTTTCTTGCGCGCACAGTCAACGACGGGCAGCTGACGTGAACAGTTCGCAGTTCGCAGTACGCAGTTCGAAAACGGTTCTCGTCTCGTCGACGGTCGCTCGTTTGCTTGGCGTGCCAAGAGGCAGAAGAAGCAGCATTGAAAATAAAATTTTGCCAAAAATTCAAAATTTGTTTTTTCAATCGCAACGCGAAGAAATGCGACGCGACAACAAATAAATTAACAAATAAATCAAAACAACAAAAGTATGTGTTCGATATTGTTATATAGAGAATCAAATGGCCAGCGGAAATATGAAAACAAACGTGTTTGGCATGCCATATGCAAAAGCTACGCGCCAACTAAATAAATAATAAGCCAAAGACGTCAGCAAACAAACAAACCTAAGAATTATGCACAAGCACAAGCACTGCGCCAGAAATTGGCTCGAACGTACTCAAAGATACATTTGTATCTTTTGCCTTGCAGTTTGTGCAGTTGCCAGTCGTTGTCGTCAATGGGGTTTTTATCTTTTTTTGTTTTATCCGTTTTCTTGTTTTGTGCGAAAGTAAAAACTACCTGCAACACTTGGCAACTGGCCGAGAAACCAGTTTTGTGAAAATTATTGGCCATTGCTTTTGTTTTGGTTGTTTTTCGTTATTTCAGATCTCGTTGTTTTTCTTTTTTTTGTCTGCTCACTCATTCGATGGATTCGAGACCCCCCTAAAATAATAACCAGAAATTGGCCATTCAATTGGCTGCTGCAAGTGTTGCACGACGACAGATTCGTAAAATATTGTGCACTTTGTGTAGGTAGCGGTCAGCTGAAGGTGGAATGTTCGAATAAATCTCGGGATAATGCTTAAAATATCGGGAAATATATACACATCGGGATGAATATATATTCAAAAAGTTGCAGAATATATAAATGCTTTTTTAAATATTCTTAAATATTTTGTGCATATTTTCAAAAAAACATTTGATTTAAATTAATTGGAAATGTTTCTAAGATATAGAAATATAGAAAGATTCCGATGAGACTCCTTAAAAAGATATAAAGCTTGGCTCTTAAAGTATTATTTAATAAAATAATATTTAAAAGTCTTACTAATTAAATATTACCAATTAAAATTGTTTAAAAATACTGGGAAGGAAATGAAAATTTACATTTTATTCCAAAAATGCAGAATCTGTGAATTTCAAAATAAGGGCCAGATTAAAAATATGTTCATTAAATCGGGCGTATAACTAACAAATATTTTAACAATTCAATTTTAGAAACATATTTAGAAGTATAGTTTGGATGCAAATATATAAAAAGATTGCACAGTTAGAAAGAAATATTGAAAACGATTCTCAATTGTCAAGTACCCACAAAAACATTGACTGATCTATTTAATGACTTTTACCATAAAACTAGCAATATGCAACGACTTAAAAGGCCAAATATTTATTCACAAAATTTCTAATTCACAGTCAGGTAAAATTGAATATAAAAAGTGCGTGAATTACCAACTGCAGTTAAGTTCTTAATTATATAACGCTACAAGTGCAGCAGAAGAGAGAACGCTCTCAGCAAATCTTCGCTTCTGCAACGCCCCTCAATAACCAAAACAAAACAAAAAAGAAAAATCAAAAGCAACATGCTGATGCACACCACATCGACCACATCGACGGCAACGATGACCAACTCATCCTCATCGGCCACGCCCACGCCGGGCTCGACGTCGTCCAACAACAGCGCCACGCTGGAGACGCTGCAGCAGCAGCAGCAACAGCAGCAGCAGCAGCTGCAACAACAACTGCAGCAACTGCATACAACAAACAATTCGCGGCCCCCCTCGCGCGCGCCCTCCATACTGGACAGTCCCACGCTGGCGCGTGTGGAACGTGCGCGTCTGCGTCTGGAACATGAACGCGAACGCGAACGCAGCAGCCAGCGCAGCAGCCAAGGAGGAAGCGGCGGCGGCGGCGGTGGCAGCAGCAGCGGCACAGGCAGCACAGCAACGACCATGAATCGCGAGGATAGCCTGGAGCGCAGCATACTCGATCCAAAGGTGAGTCCAGTCCAGCAGTCGCCACACACACACATATAAATTACAATTAAGTTTCCGCCAATGTTTCATTTTGTGATGTGAAAATGAAAAGATTACCATGTCTGGCATGGTACAGGGAGAGCCTGAGAATGGAAGCCACTCAGACAACTCCTTCAGTCTCAAGATATGAATTAAATCGATGGGTTTGTTAAGTGGGCAACTAGAGTTGATCGATCAGTTGTTGATACGAAACTCACTTGAAAGTTAAGGGTGTTCAAGAAAACATACAAAATAAAATTCAAATTAAATAAAATACCAGTTTCTGAAGACTTTTGACATATACGGTATAAAAGACGAAGAAAGAAATTTGTAATTACATTTTCTTGATAAGTTCCTATGTCTATGTCATGATACTTTGTGCAATCCTCTCAGGTGCATTGGTTTTTCCATTTCTTCTTGGAGTTAAAATATATTTATGTTTTGTTTTCCACAATCAGATCCGACTGGAATTCTTCATCTTATACAGTCATTCTTATCTTGGGGCTAACCAATTGTGATTCGAATTCCCAAATGTTTTATATGCGTCGTTTGTGAAACGCTATGCATGTTGTTAACAAATCAATTTAATGAGGTTTCTTCCCAAACAGCTGCCGTTTGGCAAGTAATTGGTAGTTAAGAAAAAAAAACTTGCACACATCAATGAATCTCATTTCTAGAATGTTTAATTTATTTAATTCATTCAATTTTACTTTCCAATCCCATCTATGCCAGTGTTATTTGCAAACCTTAAAAAGAGTGACGTAGTCTGTCCGAGTTTTTCGAGTCCATATTAAATTATTAAAGCAATGTAATTTATCGGTCTCTTTTTCGGGATTCAAAGGTTTCTGTGGTACATGTGATGTCTTTCTAGCTTAGCTAGCTTTTACTTGGGAAATAAAAATTCAGAAATCTCGAAATCTTTAAGCTCTGTCTATCCCTAGGGGACAATAAAGGTCATTTCGGATGTGGTAAATTAGTCATGAGCTGAGCCAAAAAAATGTGAGTGTATTCACATTCATTGTTGCTGCTAAGCCATGTTCACATTTTGTTTGGGTGGTTCCTGGCCTGTTCCTGACCAGCTCTTGACAACATTTCACTAATGGCCGGTCCCCTGGCCCATTCCCACTTGTAATTGGCCTCTGGGCTGTGTATATATGTGTGTATGTAAATGCTTTTTATTTTGTTATTATTTTGTTAACACTGTTATCTGTCGGGTGTTTATCTGAACAGCGTCTATCTGAGTTGTTGGCATTGAGGTCTCATCATCTACAGAGCATAAGCTCTTTAGACTCTGCTCGTTTTTTTAAAGCTTATCCAAGTGGACTTTGTGGACTCTGTTTTCCGTTCTCCATTTTTGCATGCTGCTCTGCTGGCTACTATGTCAACCTGGCCTAAATCAGGCAACTTATAAACCTTGTCAGGTAACTAACAATTTTTGGAGGGTTTGCTTAGGCTCTGCACAACAAGAACAATAACAACCAAACAAACAAAGATAATGAATTGCAAAAGATACAATACAGCACGGCCTTAAGATAGGCACAATCGCTTACTCGTATCTATGCTGGGCAAACACAGGCACTAAATGAATTGTATGCGATTACATGATCGATGGGCACTGTATGCTTAACTAAGGAGTTCAGCACACACCAAATAAGTAGAGAGCACATAAGCTCTCCCTTGTACAATACAATGTTAGTGTGGATGGACTCTAACGAAAGAAAAAGTAAAATGTAAATGTAAAGTAAATGCAAGGTAGTTGCATTTTATTTTACTCAATTTCTTTAATGGTATTCATCACAAATATTCTTTAAATTATTGGAGAAAAGCAGAGACGAAGAGGCTTCTATGAAAATAGCGGAAGCTCAGTCTTGCAGTAGCTCGGCTTTGGTGCCTTTAATAGGCACTCTTTGAGTAAAATCGTTGTCTCTTTCTTGTTCTATTGCTTGTGTCCCAGTTGAAGATTAGATAATTTTTATGTTGACTAATGCAATTCTTTTGAATCACATAAGTTTGCGACTTTCCGCATTTAATTCGCTTGGCTTTTCAATTTACTTTGGCTCGAAGCCAGTTTTGCCAGCAAACTGACTGATTACCTGAGAGCTCGTAAGTAGTGCATGCCAAATACTTGAGCTCTGCCAGTTTGTCAGGCCACTCTTTTTAGTCTATTGACTCGTAACAAATTGTACTATGTAGAATTTTCGTCTGGAAGCAAATTGCCTGCATAATTTCCTCAGTTTCCTGAATGTCGCAACGCGACGTTGCAACAAAATGTTGCCAAATATTTGCGCAGTTGTTATGCAGTTTGTTTGGGGCTGCTGTCAATAGATTTAGCAACTGGCAACTGGAAAAATGGAAGCTGAGCACGTTGGCGGCTGTACGACAGGGGCGAGCAGCGAAGGTCGATAAATTTCTGTGTGCCTCATTTTTTATTCCCCACAGTTTTCTTTAAGCCAAGTTTTGGCAACGCCCGAAACTGTTATGCATGAGGCACAAAATCAATGCTGCACTTTTTTGGGGTCATTTTGCTGGACAGCGAATGTTAGATGAGAGAAGGAAAGGTGGGGCGTTCATTGAACCCGACGGCCTAACGCTTCAAGTGCTTAAGACATTAAGACAAGTTCATAATTAGTCACACTTAAAAAGCCATTGGCCCTCAAAGTTTTTGCCCCGTTAGTGGCCAGGCCAGAAATATGAGCAAAGGCAAAAGCTGAAACAAAGCGAAGCACAAGAAAAATGGTAACCAGAGACACGGCACAGAGACAGCACCAAAGTTATGAGTAGGAAGCGCCAGGGCGACTCACTCGAGCAGCGCGCTCGCAAATGGAAAGCAAACAGCAAAAATCTCGGCAAGAAAATCGAGAAAAACTTGGTACGTGCCCGGCAAGCATTTGGCTGGACTTTGCCACAGATAGCTAGAAAATGTACACTACTAGTATATACGGTACCAAAAGCCAAACAAACGGACATCGTCTGCATGGTCAGTTTGGCCAGTTCCATCTCTGGCCATATGGCCAAGCCTCGCTGCACTCGAGTGCAGTTGCCAAAGGGCTTAAGTCGCGTATCTGGAGCAGAAAACATGCAGCGCTATGTGGGAGAAATGTGTTAGGTAGTGCGTGTGTGTGTGTGTGTGTTGGGTGAAATTCAACTAAGGCAAGAAAACACAGTTCACTTTTATAGTGTCGCAAATTGTATACACTTGCAGATATATACCACATCTGGGCACATGAGCCACATGATAGCTTCAAAACTAAAAGAACTCGAACTGATCAATAATATTATAAGCTTTATGGGGTAAGAGACGCCTCTTTTCATGTGTTACGTATTTCGTGACTAAATTATGATGCACACACTGCAAGGGTATTAAGAGAAATGAAATGAAATCTATTCCAATGGTTGTAAAATATTTTCAAACGACTCAGTGCAAAAAAAAAAAAAAAAACAACAGGAACAACAACAACGACCGCAAAACAATTGCAGCCCCCACGTAAACAATTTCAATAAATTTTACGTTCAATGTCAATTTATTTTGTGCTGCGCGTTTCAATTTGACGGCAGAGAGCTAACAACAACAACAACAACAACAACAAAAGGAACAGGAACATTTAGAACACAGCACAAATTCATATTCGCGTTGTTACATTTTCTGTGTTTTTGCAACAAATTAAAAATAATGAAAAAAAAAAAGAATTTTAAAATGAAAAATGTTCTCTGCACGGCTGAATGCGCACACAAGCCTCATGGGCGAGCGGGTAGGGGGTAAGGTGACCAATTTGACGGGAAAATGTGCTGGGAAAGAGGTGTAGAAAGTGTGTAGCTGATCGTAAATATAATAGAGTTAATAGCCAGAAAATGTTAAGAGAGCGAGAAAAAGAACGAGCGAAACGAACAGAGAAAGCGCCAATACTTACTAAACTATGCGTATTTTAAATATTCTATATAACTTATTTTTATAATAGAAAGATTTTTCAATTTAACCAATAAATGACAAATTCTCAAATCAAACAAAGATTTTCTAATTTTGTGGTCATAAAATTGAGTATTGTATTGCCAAAGAGAAGAAGAAAAAAAACGAACCAGCCGAAGATAAAAATAAATCACAAAACGATTTTATTGTTTTCCAATTGTTTCTGAGAACAACAAAATAAAATTAAATTGGGAAAAGCTTTTTGTATTGTAAACAAAAATCGTTTTTAGAGGATATTAAAAAACGATAAAAACTCTTCCATATGTTCCTTTAAATATTAGACGACAAATTAAGCAAAATATAATTATAATCTTTACTATAAAGTAAGTTATTTATTTAAAATTGAATAATTTATATATCATGTTATACAAAAAACATAAATGTAAATAAATAAAACTTAACTGAGTCAGATTTTATCAGAATTTATTATTTATTCATATAAAAAACCTAATTTAATTTAGAATTCTTGTAGAAAATATTGTTTATTTTACCGGATTTAAACAATGAAAATAAAAATGGTAACTTTCTTGTCAAATTCTTTTTGCGCGACTTAAAAAAAAAAGTCTGAAAAGCTTTTCACTCAAATCTCATATCCGGGCAATATTTAGTTATATCATAATACCAAATACACACCGAAAACGCGCAAACACTTGTTTTTTCCATAAGAAGCAATTATGACCCCATAAATTAGCTCATAAATAGCAACACCCAAAATAGCTGTAACACTAAACTCAGCCCCAGCGCTACGCACAGCTAAAATAACAACAAAAAATACGACAAGGTAAATAAATAAATAGAAAATCAAATAAATTTTAGGGTTAAGGCAAAACTGCAACCGGGTAATTTGAGTCGGAATTGCCGCCAAGCACGCATCCAAAATCGTTGAACAAACACGGGGCACAAGCGGCAAGTGGGCGCGCAGACACACACAAGCACACACAGATAAACACTCGCTGCTTATCTGCAAAGTCAAAAAATAGAGCGTCGCATCGTAGAACCTCCACGTTCCCCCAACTCGACCCATTAGCCCCCACTAAAAGTAAACTAAACGTAAAGACAAACAGACAAAAGGCAGACAAAGACAACGACACGCAAGAAATGCGTAAAAATAAAAATGAGCCACACAAATTTATATATATATATATATATATATATATGTATATACATAAGTATATGTTTATATTCCTAGAAAATCCCCAAAACGAAAATGTTTTCATTCATAAGGCGAGCGGCAAGGCAAAGAAAAGCGAAGCGAAGCATACGGAAAAACTTTAGCGGAAAATATGCGCCACAATAAAATATACAAATAAATGGCCCGGCTTAATGCAAATAACGGGTAGAGTGGGTAAAGGGGCAGGGCTGCAAATGCGCCCCGCCACATAGGCTCAATGCTAGAACCGAAGCCCAGAAACAGTCCCAGGTTCAGGTCGAGGCTGTTACGCAAGGGAATTTCCAGTCGCAGCTCCAAATGGCACACAGTAGTGCAATTTTTGGCAATGTAAGAGAGAGGTCAGAGAGGGGGAAGGCCGAACAGGAAATTGGGCAGGAAAAGGAGCAGCAAATCAACTGAAAAACCAACTACATTGAAAATGTGGGGTACAAATTGCCACAGAAACAGAAAAAAATTGGTTGGGTTGTAAACAAATTTCCATAAGCTTTAATGATGAGAGAAGATAAGTGTACGAGAGAAGGTCTGAAATCTACAAAGAAAACAGATAATTAAAAAAAGGATATATTAATGGAAACCGATTATAATTGTTCCTAAATTATCTTAATATAAATAAATTCTTTTGTTTAAATAAAATAATTCCTATGCTGTAAAACATAATTTAAATGAATATTTTCTTAGAAGGCCTAGTAATTAGATAACTCCACATAAGATTTAACATTCAATTTGAGTTGTTTAAATCTTAATTCATAAATGTACATTAATTATTGGAACTTGTTCTATTGTTTATGAGTAAATCCGTTTTTAGTAAAACTAAAATTAATAAATTCTGTTTTGTAGCAAATTTGTTCGCTTTGTTGATGTTATCAGAACTTTTATTAGATGTGCTTATTGATAAATTATATTGGTTACATTTTCTAATTTTTCTATTCTAAGTTCAAGAAAGTCAAAGAAATTTTTCTAATTTCACAGAGTATAGCAAATTATCATACAAGTAATTTCCTGAAAAATATACCCCATTCCTCCAAATATTTGCTAAAACTTTAAATGAACTTTTGTATATCTTAACACGATCTTCGGCACAGCTTTTGAACTTCTCTGCCGGCCGCACTTTTTTTTTATTATATCTGAATACTGTTGCTCTCGGAGTGAAGTGATATATCACAATTAAGCGGTCCGGTCACTTTGACCCATAAAAACAAAACCGAAACGCCCGAAACGTGCACCCAGCTGTAGCAGAGGGGCAATTTTTATTTTTAATGCACTTTGATAGATTGCATTTGGTGGGCACAAGTTCATATGTAGAGCAGTGTGTTAATTTTTATATGGCAACATGTAAATTGGGTGAAATTGATAAAGAGTGGGTTGCCAAGTGCCGCTAAGTGTGGCAAGTAAAGTGTGAAAGGGCTGACCTCAAAACTAAGAGAATCCATGTGCGGCAGAAAGCCAAGGGTCATATTACGAAAATAACGCGCATTTTAGATGTATATTTGCATTAAGTTGATATTTCGAATGAAATAGAGAATTATTTTATTTTATCTTTCGAAAATTAAATTTCCTTATCCAAATAAATTAGCAGACAACCTCCTAATTATCATTTCCTTACAAGATTTACACAACTTTTAAAGCACAGCTAAATGAATTTTATTTGCGTTTCTTTATTGCGTTTCTTATTTGAAAGCTTAATTTCTATATCTCTTCAAAACTTAAATAAGCGAAATATATTTTTTTTGGTTTGACTTTATCTTTTTTGTTCTCTCTTTAAAACAAAAAATACAAAAAAAATCCCATAAACTAAAAACAATCTGTCTATTGCTTACTTTAAAAATTGAACAAAATATATAAGGAACTTAAATCAAATTTTTTATATAAAATAAAAATAAAATATGTTTGTATTTTATATCAACAAATCACTGAAAGTATCTAACTGAATTTTCAAGTAAGCATACGCTTTAAATTGACTATTCATATATATGTATATTCAAGATTTTCTCTATTCCTTCCAACTGTCAGCTTGCAGCAGCTTCCTCTTGCGGCTTAAACAAGCCAGCGTTGCCTACAACTTAGCAAATTTCTACGGAAAAACTCGAAACAATGGGGCGCACAGCATCAAATTTGCATATTACATCAACATGTTGCATGCCAAATGCTGTTGTTGTTGTTGTTTGTATCTAGTTTGTCGTTGCTCACAGTGCGAAGCTGCAACGAATTGTTGCATACATGCAATTGAGTTAAGCGCCCTGCACTTGCGCATGCAATCCCCTCAACTCCCGCCCGCCTTGCATTAAACGAGCCATGGCATAAAAAATAAGACAAGACGAAACTAAAGTAAAATCATGGATAGATGCAGCTCGAGACGAGGCCCCCTCCATCAGTTGCATTGCAATCAGCGGCTATTGTGTGAGTGAGAGAGTGAGTGTACGAGTGAGTGTGTGAGTGTGCGTGTGAGTGAATGCGTGAGTAACTCGGTTAGCATTTGATTCACATCGCATTATAGCTAAACAGCAACCTGCTATCTTTGTGGGGGGGCGCAACTTTAATAAATATTTAATATCTTTAATATGCGAACTGGGAACTGACCTCCTTCAGTACAGCCTCGCATGGCAAACTTCCTTCTTCCACATGTTGTGCATGCCCTGTATACATTATGCCCCTTAAGACAGTGTAAAGGGTATATCAAACGTGTGCAAATCCACCCAACAGGCAAAGGGAGGCATACATGAATTGGAACGGAGAGCTAAGTTATATATAGCCATGCACGAAAGCGCCGAGATGGAAATTGACAATATAAGTTTTCGTTTATCAGAACCCATTCAATTTACATTTCAAAATTGAAATATATTGATATCTTTTTTAGTGCTTCGAAGATTTACGAAACTAAAGATATCTAATTCAGTATTTAATTTTCTGTATATCCACTATAATTAACTTTTCTATGTCTTTAAATGTTCTGTTAAAAAAATAAATTTAAAAAAACATATTACATAAGTTATCTGTATCGCTTGTCACAGAGTAACGTCTAATCAGGCATTCTCTCCACCAATTTGGGGCTTGTTACAGAGTATCACCAAGTCGGGCACTCTCTCACAACGTCCTATTGTATATAATTTAATGACATATCATGCATATGCTTTAATTGCCATTTCCCGTTTTCATGAATTGTTTATGAATTAAGAAAAAAAACTATATGCATGCATATAAATGCAGTCGGCGCAGAGGGCGGCGTGGGTCATGGCAACAACAACACAAACACAAAACACACACACGCTCACCCATGTGTGTGGGTACTAAAGCCGGGGCAATTGTTGTGCCCATTTTCATTGCTTCCGTTCGCTGCCGCTGTTGCAGCCGCCGCTGCCGTTGCACTTGCCAAATGGCAGCATGTTGCCCTTTTTTTTGGCTAAATGGCGTGGGCAGGGCGGCGGGGTACACAACTGTTTGCATGACGAACGGAAATCATTTTTATTTGTTTAGCGTTTTGCGTCGCTGATGTATAGAGAAATGCCCCCCTGCACTCTTACTCTTTCACTCTCACACCATTTCTCTCTGCCACCAACTCTCTGGTATTACGTGAGCACGGCGCGGTTAGAGACCCCAAAACCATAGACCTATTTAGCGACAAGGGCATGACTTTTAAATGCATTGCTGACCGCATTGGGTCTGGGGTTTGTAAATTTGAGCTATGAATATTATGATTGGGGCCTTTGTGTGTGGCATATGCATGTTTTGTGGGCTTAGCCTTGGCCAGAGCCACTGTACACTGTGCAATAGGCACAATAAAAACGATATATATTTTTTGCATGACAGGGAAACTAAGTGAACACTATTAAGGGGTAATATAAACTTAATAAGCAACAATATTTTGAGGGTGTTTTAAACGTAGAGTATTTCATTTTGAAATTTGTCGAACTAAAATAAATTTCAATTATTTAAACAAAAATTTTATTTAATAATATTTGGGATAAGGCATCAATATAAAATGAATAACAATTTATCGCATTTCAGATAGTGGAGCGTATTAAACAGCAAGTTTAAACAAAATATAAATCCAGAAAAAATAATTTAACTTAATTCAATATTTCGTATATTTTTGTTAGAAATATACTTTTTTCAAACCATTTTGGGATGCATAAGAAAACTTTAAACATAAAACTAAAGTAAAGTTAAATCCTAACAATAAATGGATAAATCAATAGAAATGTCCTTATGGTACTAAATGCTTTTTTTATGTATCCGTAATAATTAGTCAATCAAATTTCGCCCGTATTTTTATTCAATTATCAAGCTTAATAAAATCAACTATTATTTCCAAGTATTCGACAGAGGTAATATTATATATATTTAATTAAAACTAAATACCTCATGCGGCTCATGCTTGTGTTATTTAAATAATCTGCATTTTTATCTTCAATCCACACTGATTCACAGTTTTGAAGAAATTCAAAATTCATTACAAAAATAGCTTGACTACCTCAACATGAAATCGTCATAAATATTCCAGTTAATCAAGTTAGTCAACCCTATCAAGCAAATTGCTCTAACAATTACACAAAAGCTGCCTTATCAAAATTCCGGCGTCTATCGCAACGCTACCGTTATCTCAAAAATTAAAAAATAAAACAAAAATGCAATGTTATAGCCGGCGTTTCAGTCTATAAGGTTGACATCATGCTGTCCACATATATGTACTTACTAAAAAAAATAAAAACATTAAGTAAATGCGAATGAAATTTAAATTGTTCGCGTGCTAGTGTTGGTTGGATGGATTGTGAATTGTTAAGAGTCGAGTGCATGACATCATAATAGCTGAGACATGGGGGGCACGCTGAGTATATTGGGGGGTGTGATTCGTGTGTATGTGTTAGGGTGTTAAGTGTGTGCCATGTGCTAAGTGCGTGCAGTTGAATGTTGTTTGGGGTTCACTAGCTTGGCAACTCAAGGAAGTTTGTATGTAATATACTTACATATATACTCAATATACTACAGAGGGAGAGAGAGAGGGAGAAAGAGCTTCTCAGGCATCATAACTTAAGCGAAAAGTGTACAAAAACATGAAATATTTTGACAAAGGTCATCTTAACAAAAATCTTTGTACTATTTCGAAAAACTGTTTTACAAATACTCAAATATCATAAGTTTTAAAATTACCAAAAATTATCGCAAATAACGTAAAACATATACGCATTAACTATTTTAAACTCTATATAGCATTTGTTTATTTTAAATAAAGTTTTTATAAATTTACATAAACTCAAATTATAGTTTTGAATACTGAAAAATTGGCCGCATTCAATTAAAATAAATTTGTATTTATTTCTATTTTTTCGTACACCCAACAAACCAACTCAATACAATCCTTTACACTCTCTTACATATATACACGCACACAAAAAACTATACAACAACAAACTACTCTTCTTCCTGCGTGTACGCCACACCCCAACAACCCCCAAAAAATAAAAAATAAAACCAAACAAAAAAAACTATATAGAAAGACGCGGCGCCCTGGCATCAGATGTGGACGCATATGAAGCGCCTCTCACACGCCTCAAAAGTCAACTCGACGAGCAGTTTGACAGCACAGAAAACAGACGTGGGCGTTGTCCATCATCACCTGACAGCAAACAATAACACAACAACCAGAACAACAGCAACAACAACAATTAATGCTGGCTCAGGCAGAGGAACAATGCCAGGCAAATGCATATTATTTCCGGATAAGACGTCCTCATTGAAAAGTTCCATGTATACGCAACAGGTCTACTTCAGGCCCGATATGGTAGGCTATACGCATATGCAAAAAGATCTATAGTTCCATAGTTTTCTTTGGCATGGTTATGGCTATACAATCTATGATAGTACTTGGTTTCGGTTATTTATAAAATAAAAGTTATTCGCTGCACAACTTTAGTGTCTTGCATAGACATAAGTGTAGACAATTATTTGGGTATTTTATATCAATGAATTTTCAATATTCATATCTACTTTTCTTTAAAGTTATTGTAGTCTGTTTTTTAGCCCACATAAAACTTACAGAATTGTAAATGCCTTTTAAAGTATATTTAATTATATTTTTATAATTTTTGGCTGATGGATATTGATTTGAAATTTGCTTTTTGAATTTTACATAGCTTAATGGCTTAAAGTTTTTTTTTTTCTTTTTTGCCTGGCTTTATGATTAATATTGAATATTGCCCGACATTGTCCATGCTTTAATTTAAGCCACCCCTCACTAATCTCCACCTACCCTTAATGCATATTCCTCACAGTATTTAAATTGCAAGCATTTGCATAGCAACCTCAGCACCCGTTCACCGAGCTTAACGTTGCATTAAATGCAACGCATAAAAAATTTCATAATAATCGTAATCATAATCGTAAACCTCATTGCAACCAAATGCCAGCAATTGGCTTTTCCAAGGCAACCCCGCGGTTATAAGTGCAACTTTACGAAGCATGCCAAGTTGAACTTTATGATTTTATACATAAATATGTACGTTATATATATGGTTACCTCTCTTTCAGCTTTGAAATACTGCAAATAACTTTTGATAATAATTTGAACAGAATTTGTTTACAAGGATTACCTATCAAAATATGATCACCAAATAATATTTTTAGTGAAATTATAATCTTTAGTTAGGCAGGGCTAAGCGAAAAATAAATTGATACCATTTATTTTTAATATGACTGAGAAAGTCATCATATTTATTGAAATACACATACATTTCAATACCAATAGGTAGATTTTAATACCAATAGGTATAGATAATTGTAAGATCTCGAGAGTTGACCAATTTATAACCATTAACCGACCAGAACAGAGAAAAATTAGGTACAGAAGGAAGAGAAAATTCATTAAAATTTATAAAACTTAAGTTTGATTAAATATGAAAAATAATATAGATACAGAGCTATTGTTGATTTTCCTGCTGGGAAAAGTATTAGAATTATAAACCTGTTAATTAGTAATGTAAAGCTCAACTTTCATGAGCTCGATATAACAAAAGACAGAAACCTTTAAATTAGTTCTAGTGCGGTCCAAACTTAGGGTTTTTCAATAAACGTTCACAAATTCAAATCCGCAGCGTACAGTAAAAAATGGAAACAATATCGTACTTTAGGTATGCATTTAGTTAGTTCTAAGGCAATTGACTTTCATATTTATCAGAATAAATGTAGCTCTGACATTTTACATGACACTGGGGAATTTCTGCAGCCTGATTGAGGATAAATCTGTACAAATACTCTCATTTACGGCAACTTAAAATGCCACCAAGAAATATTGCGCACATGCATTACATGAAAGCCAGTTACGTGTCGGCCATAAACTATTGGATAAATCAGCTCAGGGTCAGAGCCGTCCCCGTTGCTGGCAAAAGCGTGAAATATAAACAAAAGCTCGTTAGCCAAGAAAAACAGAATGTGTAATATCGCTGTGAAAATGACACGGCTGGAAGGTGTGGGCCCAGCTCGCGAGATATTTGGTGACTGCCAAAGGTCGCCATATGCAAATTGGTCTTTAGATTTTTTTTTTTTTTTTTGAGACTAACATTTTCTGCCAGCAGCATAGGAAAAACCGGCTAAGCTGCACCAGCCGGCCACATACTTTTGTTGTCTTTTTTATTTTTTTGTGAAAAACCTGTACAAGTTTTTCAATATCATGACACATTTAAAGCTTCATTAACATAATTGATGCGCCATTGAGGCTGTTGTTGTGTGCCGATGCTCTTCCATTACATTGTCTTGGGGGCAGAGCAAATCGCTGGACAGGTTTTCCGGCGCATGCGCAGCCAACGCGCTGGCCGTTCTCTGCCGCTGCGCAGTCGCGTGAACCGGTTTACAGTTGGATGCCATAAGCACCCATCTACCTGGCTCTGTCTGCCGCTGTCACTCCAGAGACACACACACATATAATGAGTGGTGTCTGTGTTCGTCCGATTCGGTGGTTTGTATCCGTCGTGCTTTTAGTCCAACTACTGAAACACCAACTGGTCGCACACTATAATTTTCCATTTCGTTTTGAATTGTTGACGATTTGTCTGACACGAGTGCAACTCAAAATGCGAAGTAGAACATGCGGTGATAGACTTTCCAGTTTTATTAGGCAGCCAAAAAAAAAAAAAAAAAACTCAGATGTAGATACGTGCGTCGTAATGCGAAATGGAGTAGATTGCGCGTTGCTATACGGTGGTTAGAGAGAGCTGTTTCTGCAATTGGCTACTGTTGTGTGAAGTTTATGGGCTTATAAATGGGTTGCATTAGCTACAGCACCAATTTTTGTTGGACTTAAAAGTGTGAACTGTGCCGTTAGTGGCAAATGACTCGTACATGTTAGTTCTGTTATCAGGACAGATTACCAAATTCTGGAAACGATATGACTGATATAACTTTCTGAAACCTTATTTTTTCTTCATACATAGAAGGTTCATATAAATGGGAAAATACTAAGAAATAAATATATGTATAAAATAATATCATAGATATAGACGCAGAATGAAAAACAGAATTATGGAAAATGTATGCTTTCCAATTTTTAACAATTTTTGAAGAATTATTAATTTGGAAACTTTAGTTTCCCACTATTTTCTAATGAATATATCAACTACTTAGGCCTGGTCATTTCTTACCCATTTGCTAAATCAGCCGCCATAAAGAAGTTCAAAGAAGGCACTTCAAAAGAATATAATTAAAACCTAAAAGCCGCTAGCCGCTTACACACCCTAGACAAGGCCCATTTAAAAGCTGCAGAGAAACTCCTCGGATCGATCTCCACATGTGCTGTAAAATACGCTTGTAATTATATCGCCAACGGGCAAGTTTTCTACAATGTATCAAAAGCCTCCACATGGCTATTAATTATGGCATCTGTAAAATATGCGGGCAACTGCTAAAATTTAATGAAATTTGCGCTGCACGCGTTTCACTTACATCAAATGCCAAAGCGATATCAATCAACGATATTTTTTATATGCTCAGCTATAAACTTTGATTTTCATGCGAAGCGAAAAGAAGATAGACAACCGCGTTTCAACGAACCTTAAATACCCTATCTAGATGTAGCTAAGAACTTGTCAGGTCTTTCAATTTAAGGACATTGGAAATACGCAGTCAACAATTAAAAATGGTCTATAAAAAAGTGCTCCGACAATAAATATTGCATGAGTAAAATATGTCTTTAATTATAAAGTATAATTATGAGTAAAAATCAAACTTATATGGGCCTACTGCAGATATGATATAACAATATTGTGCGAGAAAAGACAAATTTTAGTACCAAGAAATATACCATTAAATGTGAAACAAAATTAGAAACTAAACAGAGAACCTTACCTTATGTGCTAGATCATGGGACCTTATATATTCAACATTATATGTTTCTGATGGGCTAAGAGACTTTTATCTATACGTTACGTATCGCTTGGAAATATTATAAGAGCCTCTGAAAGGGCATACAAAAAAATAGGCAGCAAAGCCTCCTGGGCAAACAGGTTCCTGGGCCCAGACAAAGGCAGCCGCAAGGCATGCGCCGCATTAATAACATAAATGGCAAAGCCACAAAGAGAGTTTTTATATGTATATACAAAAATACATACTATATATACATGTATATGTATACACTCGTTTATCTCATGGTAGTCATACATAATGCAACCGCAGATTCTATGTATATATAAAAGGCAATTTATTGTTGCGCCAAGTAAAGTGCAGTAAAAAATGAAAGAGCGAGAGGCAAAACCCAAGAGTCGAAGTCAGAATCAGAATCAGCGTCAACGTCGACGTCAGGGCCTAAGCTGCTGCGACATAAAATTCAATTCAAGGCAATTTTTTACTTTTTTTTTTTTGCTGGCTGCGTCTTAAAATCATATTTGATATTCAATAAATGGCTGCAGGCCGCGCCGAGCTATACAATATAAATCAGCACTAAAATCAAGTCAAGCAAAAAGAAGGAAAATTTCGAAAAAAGAAGAGAAAATATTACCAGAGCGGAAGTTGAATTTTAACAGCGCAAAATGTTTATAGAACAAAGGCAGCCCAGGGATTCAGTTCGGTTTCTGGCAGCTGTTTCTCTAGGCGAAACAATGGGCCTGGGCATTACCACTTGTTTTTCCCTATTCGCATTGCCATGTGCAATTGTCCCTTTGGAAAATGTCAACTCGGCAACTCGGTTTCGAGTTTTCCCTCGGCATTTGCAATGGTTTGTTAGTGACGGCCTGGGCAGAGCACTGTCCAATTGTTTGATATTTCCGCCGTTTTGGTCAACATGGCAATGTGGCAATGCCAAAAATCATGACACAGAGAGGCGGCAGGCAGCTGGGCATACACAGCTCGGATATTAATTTTTTGAATTTTTTACTCCGTTTATTTTGATGTCTCTCAATTGTCGTTAGGTAAACTTGCATTGAAATGTGGCCAGCCACATGTTGCAATATTGTCAGCATTTAATTAAAAACGAAAAAAAAAGTATTGAGAAATAAAAGTCCGTCTGTTGGATAGGTTTACCATTGAAAAATTGCTATGAAGTTGTTAAAATCCAATTTTCAAACATGGTTTAGACCACAGATATCCTAGATATTGACAAAGAGGACACCCATTTTTACTCAGTTTATCCAAACACAGTAAATTGTCTTTCAAATTAACTTTTTTGTAATCTTGAAGTCAAGCGTACGTACAATCTTTATTTAAAAAAAAGTTTTAACAGCTCACAGAACTTGTCAAATATCAATGTAAAATCTTCAAGGCTTATCGTAATAATTATTTTAACTTTATCATTTTTTTTTAAACAATAACACATTGTTCATTGCATTTTCTAGATTTCCCCAATGCAATATGCTCTCTAGGGCTTCTCGCAAAAAGCCCCTCCTCTTCACAGAAGCTACGGCAACAACTGCACTTCAAAGTAGCCGCTATATATCTGTGTATATAACACCTTAGACTCATTCCCCAAGCTCACCCACTTTCATTTATTGGTCTTCTAATTAACAGACTGACCTTAATCACTTAAGAGTTTATGTAACATACTCTCCGGAACTCCCACATGCTGGGAACGCTAATTGTTTGCCAGTTGACCCGCCCCAGCCCAACCCGTTCAATTGTCAGGCGCTATGCCTAATGAATATTGTTTTTAGTGACGTAATTAACACGAATTTGTACAACTCAAAATTGTGTTGCAGCCAAGTAACACAGATAAGATAAGGCATCTGATAAGATCGGGCAGGTTGCGTAGTCTCTAAATCGAATTTCAAAGTCAACAAGAGCGTGTCGACAAGTCGCACAAGACCAAAACTTAAGGCAAATTTTGTTGATCTTTAGTTTTGGCCACGCGCAACGCCACTAAAAATATTTAGCCTTATATAGAAATACTATCCAAATTTGGCTGGCCACACGAAATGAATTTAAAAGGAATTCAGGTTTGATTTCATTATTTTTTTTTTGGAAGTGGGTTTTTGTAGAGGTGACAATTTAAATGTCGCGCTGTCAATAGGTATTACTTGGCTATTTTATGGTGTTAGTTTTTGGCAAAGCGTGGGTTGAAGCTTAGAATTCATACGAGAGCTATAGATAGGCCATCAACTTCCGCCTTTCAAGCGAGACATCAATATGACCCACAACTTCATATCGAATGCAATTAGCTGACAATTTACAGACGCCAGAAGCCCAGACAATGCCACGCTCTGTGCTCAGCTACGACCCCATCACTCAGTCAGGGTCAATGTGTTGCAGGCAACGAGCATGAGTAGAAAAGATCACACGGACATCAAATCCAAAACTGACAACTGGCTAAAGATGAAAGTCGCAGCCAGCTGCTTGGCTGCTGCTTCGCTGTATAATCAACAAATAATTTTATGATAATGCTAATGACAGCTTACATATCGCAGCCAACTTCAAATGAACCCAGACAGTGCACTGATCTGGCAACCCTTTACAGTGCACACGCCCGCTTAACGGAAATGCTGCGACCAATTAAGACCTTCAAAGTTCGCTGGCCTCTATTTATAATATACTTCATATAAGATCCATAGGCGCCTTTATCTTTTGCCATTTTGTTCGCACTTAATTATATATATATATACATTCATATCTATATTTTCCTATATGACGTGGGTGCTGGCTCTGGTAATTTTTAAGATCAATAAATTTACAATGCTTGGTGCACATGGCCTTTTTTCTATATAGTACATACAAAGCACTCCAAATAGTAATAACTTTTTGTTTATAATATTTGAATACTACTTGACTCAGCGTTAATTAATCATATTGTAATTTCTTTCTTTCTAGGTAAGTCGCATATTGCCTCTCACTGACGTCAGTAAGTTGCATTTTCTATATTTACATATATATGTATATATATATCAATATTTATATATATCTTCTTCTATATATTGCATATTTTTATTAAAAGCTGACTTTATTTGCACTGCTTTTAAGTTAATAATACTTCTTCTTATCGATCCAATCGCGATGAGTAATTTTCAGGAAGCACTTCAGCTGCTATCGATGGGTTTCCATGTGAGTCGCCTGGAAAGGTATCGCGTGAATACCTTTTACAGTTTCTTTTTTTTTTTTTTGTTTTTGATTATTTGATTAATTGGTTGAGCTAAGTATGCAGGAAGTTATTTACAAGGCATGCGAAGACCCAATGAAAGATGCACTGTGCCCAGAATGAGGAAGACAAAACATAAAATATACAATTGGTGTGAGACTTAAGTTTAGAGTGTGGGAGTTAATCAATTAAGCAGCATGGAGCAAAAGAGAAAGGAAGACCATGGATAAGTGCCAAGTATAGGAAATGAGAGCGAAGATAATTACAAAACTATAATAGATCAAAGCGAGCGAAATTTGAAATGGAAATATGGTAGGAAAATGATAATTGTAGGACAGGTTAAACCTAAGTGAGAATTGGGGGAAGGGGGGAGAGAAGCTGAAACAGTTTGAAAAAGCCACAAGAGTTTCCTGAAATCTTAAGCCCCAAAGTTATAATACAAAAAAAATTGTTTGTATGAATAAATATGTTTTAAGGAATTTTATATATTTAAAAATAATTTTTTAGAATCAAAAGATATATACATACTTAATTTATTTTTTTCTGCGTGGAAACAGCTACCTGTATTAAGATTTTATCTCAGAATCCATTACCGCTAAAGTCAAGTCTAAATTTGTGCCTAACTTAGAAAATATCATTAGGCAACTCCACACTTTCGATTGTGCCCCCTCCGTTAAATGCCAAAGCATCAGCAGCGGGTCGAGCGAACATCGACTTTCACATGTTTCTCTCTTGGCGAGTTGCATTGAGGTTTGTTTATGGCCTCACGATCTTTGTGTTTGAGTAAGAAGAAGACGCTGCGTGGCTTTTTGCAAATTACTTTCATTTTCAGTCTCGTTGTGGCTTTTAGAAATTGTCAGTGAAAATTGCATTAATTTGTGTGGACACTGCCTCGCATTGCTAACAAGTCATTGACAAACTGCCAACTGGCAGTCGACGGGGGCTTTAAATGTAAGTTCAACTTGCGGACAGCTGAGGATTTAAGCATTGCCACTCCCACAGCTGGCAGTTGGCCTGGCTAAGTGTGTCATGCAAATTGTCGTGAATGTCCGACTGCCTGCCTGTGCGTCTGTGTGTAATTTGATATTGTCATTAAGTTTCGTGTGCGCACTCGACTGTGGCCCAAAGAGCTCTCGGACAAGGAAGTATCTTAGTATCTTTGTATCTCTTACACATGCGACGATGACGATGACGACGTCGAAGACGCGCTGCACTTGACAACCACTATTATGTTACTGTCGAGTGGGTGGCTGTGGTGGTGCCGGGCGGCCATGCATTATGCATGCCATGACGCTCATTAGTGCGACTTGTTCGCCAGGGGCAGGGCAGAGGGCACTCACTGTAGCTAGGGCCACTTTTAATGGGCCAAAAAGAACAATAGACTTAAATTGCTCTGGGGCGCATTCACGCATTGGCAGCTTCACTGTGTAGCCAATGCCAACTTTTTATGTATACCCTGCAACCACTAAAATATAGAATGACATATTTGCTAGCTAAATAAAAAATATCCTTGGTGAAAATTTCAATATTGTGTGGCAAAGTAAAAAAACAATTGCAGCCCTTTATGTTTATCTACAGCTTTTTGCAGAGTATCTTCTAGTCGAGCACTCTCTATTAGAGAACTCTCACTTGTTCTTTTGTCTCGCCCTAACTTTCCATTGCGTCGCACAGCTGCTAAATTAGCTAGAAAATCTGAAAGTCTTCACTTTCATAACATCATCAAATTGACGCTGTGTTCTCTTGATTTTCCACTCAATGACAAAACTTTTAAATGGTTTTCGCCTTTGAGCGATTGCAGCAAGCACTTAACTTAAAATGTCAAATGTCACATTTTAGTTGCGTTTTCAACATTTTGGAGCTCTACCCAAAAATATGACAGAAATTGTTACCCAATAATTTCGCAAGTGCTGAGAGGCTAGCGTAGAAATGATCTCGGTCTTAAATGAAGAATGACACTTTTAGTGGCCCATTGAAATGGTAATTGAGTGCGGGCAAAAGCGGCACAAGAAGTGTTGACAGTTGGCTGTAAACTGTTGAAATGAAATGTGAAAGAAACTAATTGGATATACAGAGTACTCGGACTTTTGGAACCGTACCAAACATGATATGTGGCTCTTGGCGAGACAGTTTGTTGCTAATATTGTGGTACTACTTTTAGAAACTAGTTCGAAGCGTGTCACGGAAAACATTTCGAAATCAGCATAAGAGCAAGTGCATTTCTCTTATATGCTGACGATATTGAAATAATACTTAAAGAATAAATAAAATTTGCAGTAACTTTTGGTGATTCAGCTCTTGGTTTTCTTAAGGATATATCTTAAAATTAGACTTATTCCATTTTTGCAACTTTAACAGTAATATAAAGAAATCGTGTAATACAGTAAAGATAATTTTTTGTCATAAGAACTAGTAAGTTGTAAATGAATACTAGTAAGAAGTTGTTCATCAATAACCAGACGATTAGATAAATATGAATAGAAAAGAAAAAAAATAACACGATTTTGGACAAAATTCCTATGCGATGAATGTAAGAATTGCTTAAAATATGCTTGTACATTTATTTAAAAAAAAATTAAAAATGCATTAAAAACAACATTATAAACATTCAAAATAGCCATAAAGGCGAAAAACCTAAATACATTTTGACTATGCCAAAAATAAAAGAATATTTCATCATATAAAACCACTCAAAAAATTAAGTTATAGTATACGCTCGCGACTTAAACTAGTTTCCTTGCTGGAAACATTAATCAAAATTTAATTCAATAAAACTCTGTCCCAAATGTTGCATAATGCGAAGCCAACGATTATTATGGCCGGCAGGCATCAGACAACTGCAAAAAAAAAATGAACAAACAATGACAACTGATTCGAAAATGAATATGTTTTAATATGTGCACACTCTTTCTTCTTGCCTCTTTGGTCAGTCAGTCTAGTTATCTACTTTACGATTGGCCGTATTAACAAAAAAATTTATACACCCGTCTGCCAAGCGAGACCGCAACAAAACATAAAAAAAAAATGTATAAAAAATGAAAATACCATAAATACAAACCGCAGGCATTTAAATTTTTATGTTTAAACACGAAAAACACTCTGCACAACATGCGGCCAATGTCATGATAGCGAAATTTGCATCCAAAAGCTACAATGTTCGCGTTTAGGCATCCATCAGATACACTTTTCGCGCTAAAACAAATTTGCATACAAATCACGTACAATTTCTGGCTGCGTGCCGTATTTAAAAATGCAATCATTTGCCAAATTTTTTGACAAAAATAAATATATATATATATATGAATTTATAAAAGCTTTTGGCTAATAACAAAAAATTTGCTGAATGAATTTGCGTCATTTGCCGCTTCGGAGCGTTGCCATTACAGTGCACATCACATTCGGATTTAATTCATAGATGATTCACTTGTCTCTCTTGATCGCCAGCGGCGAAACCCCAGCGTATGAGTAATCGTACCCGTTAAAGCTGAACGCTTTATGGAAATTTATGGCATATGAAATACTTTCGCTCAAGTGAGGAGTTCTTTCTGCTGGCTGTTTTTTTTTTTTTCTTTTTTATTTCATCTAACTGTTTGCACAGCTGAGCATCATCAATTAGTCATAGTTTGTCGTAGGCGTCTGTTAATTGTACGAGTTCCTATGGAAACAACTGCTGTATGCTGTTATACGAGTTTAGGTTTTGTTCTTAGTGAACAATTGTTGCTAACCTTTAACAGTGTAGCAACTATTCAGCAAGATTTATCCAAATAAATCTTGTACAAAATGAATGAAGCCAAAAAAGAAGCAAGATCAGATTAATAAATGGGATCTGATGAGAAAGAAAATGATAGTTCTTCTATTTAAATTAATTTTTTTAATAATTAACCATGAAGATCAAGGCTTTACAACTATTTTGTTATTCCTGAATGTCAAGAGATTTAAGAATATAAACCTTATTTTTTCCGAAAAGAAATTGATAAAAATTAAAAAGAAAATAGAAGCCACTTACCAACAGATGGTTGAAGTATTCAAGCAAAGTTAATTAATAAACAATTGCGCCTGCAAAGAACAATTTTAAGCAAATAAATAAATTAAAATTTCAACAAATAAATTAAAACAAATACATTTTAAAATTTTAAGGAAATCCTTGTAGCATTACGCATAAGCTAAGAAACAAAATAAATACATCATAAAATGAAACAACTGAAATATGTTCAACAAGTGCAAAAACAAAAACAACTTTATTTTCCTTAATTATTATGCACAACACAAGGTCTAGCACAAGTTTAAAATGCTTTAAAAATAACTGAAATTTACTTGGCTGAAACTTGCACAAATTTAGCCTTAAAATGTGGCCAAGTTGAAATATTTGTACAGCATTTCTTTTGCTGCAATAATTAAATTAATTAAATTTACGCTTTTGGCGCATTTAATTGAAAAGAAAAAAAAAACAAAGAAGAAACAAACTGAAACAACTTCATTTCAAGAGAAGCAGTGAAATTTTCAACAACAGCAAACAAAAAACACAACACTTGACAAAATCATCTTGAAGATACGCGCCGCTTGCGCATTCAACGGGGCGACAATAACAAAATACATACTATATACATATATACATTTATATATATATGTATATATATTAATATTCATAGAGCAAAAGCAGCAACAACACCCGCAGACAATAATGACAATTGCATAAGGCCAAAACTCGCAGACAGAGTTTTGACTGTAGCGGGGAGTTGGGAGTCTTAACCCCTTCATTTGCTCGCTTGGGCAATCATGGCGAGTAGTGGCAGATACAAAGCCAGATAATATTACAACAACAATCAAGTTGGGGCTGCTGTCTTCTTCTTCTTCTTCTGCTACATTTTATTATCATTATGATTATGTTGCTTACGATTATTTCGTTCATTATTTTGTGCTGTTGACACTCTGACATATTTCCAGATATGCCAACTTTCCCAAGTTTTTGTTTTATATTTCTTGCCATAATTTGGCAATGTATTTAAGTCATTTGAAACGTGTTAATGTGCTTTTCGGGCTTCTGAGTTTTTGAGCATTACGCCATGGCTCCGCCCCACAAAAAAATTAGATACACTTTTATAGAAACACAAATGAAAAAAAAATACCTGGTCAGCTCTTCGCTCTTAACTTTTCCACTTTAATTGTGGCGCACAACTTTCGCAAGTGAAATTTCTGGCAACTGAAAAGTTTTTGTTTTTTTTTTTTGTTTTATTTTTTGGCCTTAACTTGAAGTTGTCTAGAGTTAATGTGGGATTTGACGGTCATTTTCGGGAAGGTTTCTATGTTAATTAGACAAAAAGCTTTTTGCGAAAGAGGTTTAATTTATGATTATGTTCTATGCAAGCTCTTGAATCTTGAAAAGGGCTAGACTTGAGTAACTGGATTTAATTTTTATTAAAAAAGCTTAAAAATAATGGCATACATAATATGTTATGGCTGCTTGTTAAGAGATTTTGTTCATTTTTTAAATTTTTACAAAGCCCAAAATAAAACTCTAGCCATTTCCTTATAAATTGTTTGCTCCGTGAGCTTTTTGCATCGGGGAATTAATAATAGAGTACTTTTTTACTTAAAATACGGTATTTATGAGAAAAACATAGATAAGTACTTCTAAGTATAATACTTATATGTACTCTTCCAATATACAACTTAACCAAGCGTCCCTCTCAACTATCAATTTATCAAATTCAAACAATTGAACTCCATTTTTAATCTCTAGAACTATAATGACAAATGGCTAACATTGAATTCTCATTCTGAACAATTTCACAATGTGCTGCATCATTCGAAGCGTGTATGAAAATTATAGAAAATTTGCCGCTTCTTTGGTTTTTCACAAGTGACAGCCCCAAAGTTAAAGACCAATTTTTTACTCAGATTCTTTTTAGTTTAGCACCCCGGATTTGACATTGACACAACAACTTTTACCAACCTCAATTACAATCAATCACATATGTTGTATTATGTGGTGTGTTTTCATTGTTGTTGTTTTGGCTGTCTGCCAAATGTCCCAGAGCGATAGAGACGTGCGTGTTTTGGCCAAATGCCTATGGCCAGAAATTACAATAATGATAAACGCCGCCCCACATAATCCACACAAACACACAGACATCCAGTGGCAACACAACAAAAGTTTTTGGTCTTAAGTAAAAGCAACATTTAGTGCAGAAAATTTCATTTATCATGAATGCCCCTAACTCTCCACCCCTAAGACCCCTACACCAATACCAATGACAAAAGACTGGCGCTCTGCCTTTGTAAATGATGATGCGGCTGACGATAATGATAATGATGACGTTGTCGTTGTCGTCGCTGCGAGATGCTAGCTGATAAATCGCTCTTGGACACAAGTTGCAGCACATGTTTCCGAGCACTTTTCCCGCTTAAAAGATTTCACTCTCTAGGCGATGTCCAACTAAGTGGTTAAACCGACTCGTTTTCGCCACATCGCAAATGTCACTTTTTCTAACGACCGAAACTTGACCAGTTTTTCATTTTCGTTTGCGGAAAAGCGTCGCTATTGATGAAACGATCAACACAAAAATGTTAATTATTAATTTGTTGACCATATAAAAAACCAATTCAATTAGGAGCAGGAAGTGCAGTAAACACATTATATGAGAAAGTTGAAATCATATTAATGCATTTATGTGACAGGAACAATACTTATTGTCACCAAATCTTTTAATATCCAATAGAGGTATCCAGTAGAAAATTTAATTGCAATATAATTTATCGCTGCATAAAATTACCAATGAAAATAAACTAATATTTCTAAATTAAAAATGTATTATTGTGTAGAATGAAAAATATAATATAAGTTTATGGGATCGTACAAGAAACTGAAATATTATGTTAATAAGCTAAAAATTGTTTATGCATATTACTCACTACATTAAATGTAGACAAATGCAACCGGCCAATAACTTCATGCCGTGAAGAACTAAACTATAGTTATGTAACATATGTTAAATTACACAGCCAAAACGAAAACATATTCATCACAGCCGTTGGCCTCAAGTGACCCACTTGAGATATTCCGCCCATAAACAATGCATAAAAATCAATGAAGCTTACGAAATGTTTACCGCCCATTAGCACATCATTAAACAGCATAAAAAGAAGACAGCGCCATGCACTTTTCTCACGGGCACCTCAAGTGTCCCAGCCTTGAACGCAGTGCCTCCCATTGGTTTCGGTAGCCACACGCACACACACGCATTCTATATAGAGACGGGTCCTTCAAGTGCACATGCTAATCAGCTGCGGAAATATGAGACGCTCGCTGTATGACATATGTGACAGGCCGTAGAAATAAACACACACATGTAAGACTTCGGTGTGGCATGAAGTCGTTGGGAGGGGGTATGATTATTGTAGGTGCTACAATGTCATCATTTAAATGCACTTGTGGCTAGTTGTATGGCTTACTATAAAAATACTAATAAGAAGAAGAATAAGAAGCAAACGGCTCCTTAGCAACTGCAGTGGGTCAGTGCAATGAACTGTGCAGCTAGCGCTAAAGCAAACTCATCTGATCCCACACATTTCCGCAAAGTTAGAAAACTTAAGGGTACACAATCCAAGCATGTCAGAGTACTTGAGAGTAACTGACTTATGGATACCCTGCAGCAAAGTATCCTTAACGAATGGCGAATTAATCCAAAAATATTACACACACTGGAAATTTGAATATGAGAACACGCCTTTTTTTTATTTTTATCTTCATCAAACCTAAAGTTATAAAATATTTGAAACATAGCAGTAAATATAATTTAAATGTCATATAAAAAAATTTTAAAGTCTATAAAATCTTCAAATCTTTAGGAAATTGGTTTTTAATCTTACAAAATTCAGGTACAGAGGTATCTTTTGTTTTCAAATGGGTTATAAAGACATAGTTTATGGATTTTTTGATTTCATCTAGCTCTAGAATAGGTAAAATAGGTTGCATATCGATAAGAATCAAACAAGCATATTATATACACATCTTATAAAAGAGTTACCTACTGTTGTCACACACATATTCACAATTACGCCCACTTTATGGCTACAGGGTATAAAAATCAATAAACTGCACCCAAAGCGGAGTCCAGCAATTTAATTATTTATAAACATTTAACTAAATTGCAAGGAGCTGGGCATGTTCTGGAAGAATCAGTACATTACTGTTGTTGCAATTGTTGTTGTTGTTGTAGGCGTTGCTGCACAACAAATGAAGGTAAAAATTTCTAAGGAATTGCAGCAGGTGCCCGAAGACAGGCGGCGTTTTGTCATTAAGGCGCTGCCTCCATGGCTATATTGATGTGTCTGCGCTGTGGGTGTGTGCAATGTGCGTGTATTTTTTCAGACAATTTGTCTTTCTTTCAATCTTTTTGGCATGCATTACCCTTAATGAACTGCGCTCAGGGTTCGACAAAGTGCGGAACGCTACCTGCATAATTCCGAGGCGTATGAGCGCGCGCGTTCTCCATGGCAATAAAGCAGACACCAGGCAGAAACCAGGCGCTATTATAAATAATTGCACAAGAAAATAGGTAAAAGAGCGCAAAGTTTCTTACAATGTCGCTGAACAACGGGCCAAGAACAATGGAGAGCCATTCACCTGGCACAGTTCTCACGGCGGGCATAAACGCGGTGTGTAGGCAAAAACCGACCAGACCTGCGTTTTGGTTAGGTAGGTAAATAAAAACACATTGAGGAAGTGGGCGGCAAAGAGATAAAGCAAGAGAGCGAACGAGATACGGAAGAGCGATAAAACTGAGAGAATGAGGTGCAAATGCGAGTGGATTGTAGATTGTAGAGCCGATTGAAGGGCAGACAGTTGCGCTTTAAACATATGAGCAAATGTCTGTCACCTACTATTACCTACTGGTGTTAAATAGATAAAAAAAGTAAAAGCCTAGAACAGAAAGGGAACGAGAAAGAGAAGAAGAGTATCATTGATCTGCTGAGAAGTAGAAGAATTACAATAATTAAACAGGATTGCTAGCGTCTTAAGGAAGTAAAATTATTTAAATGTTGAACAAATATGTGAACTCGGGGTTTTATGGAGTTGAAATGGTCACAGACTAGTCGTCTTATATGTATTTAGGTTCAAATATTTTTGTATAAAATTTTATAAAGAGAGAAAAAGATAGGTTAGGATAGAGAGGTATCTCCTCAGCTGCAAAGAGATTCGAAAATTGGCTCAAAAAGCACATGGGAAATACACATGGTTACAAAGTAAACTTGATGGTCTTCCAAGATTTACAACCAAACAAAGAAAAGCGTGCAATCCATAAATAGTACACGCAACCCACCAGCCCGCTAATCATAGAAGCCTCTTACACCTGTCTAACAGACACCTCAATGAACTTCAATGCAAATCAGTCAAAGTCAAAGTCAAAAAACCCATTTGCTAGCCAATGCACAAGCGCCGACAGCGCTAGCTAATCAAAACCAGCTATGAAATTTTCAAAATGCTCAACGAATTTTTCAAAACAAAACAAGTGAAAAGCAGCAAAAGCCAACAGCAGCAACATCAACGAAGTCAAAATATGATTGACAGGAAATTTAATTGAAGCATTGAACCTGGACCAACGCTACCGACTGCTAAGAGGGTAGGGGTTTGGCGGGTGGAAGAGTTATGCGAGGTTTATCTACCGACTTTACAGACTTTTACGTCGTTTGTCAACGCTGCGTTCAATCAAATGGAATTTGCTGTACGCTCTTAAGTCTAGACGAACGGAGTTATGATGACAAAAGAGCTGGTTAACTGACGTTTACACTACCTGTTAGCTGAGCTAATTTGATAAGGGGCGGTCGGGTAAACAGGGCGGGCCACATATCAAGATAAATGACACGAGCTTTGACCGCAAACCTTGTGCTGCGTGCATTGGTCAAGAGCTGCACAAATTTTGAACGTACCCTGTTCGTGATGAACATGAAGTGGGGATATTCATGATTCATATAATCTTTTAAATATGTTTGTCAATTACAATGATACCTTTCATTGATATATTAATGAAAATGATTTTAATATATTTTTTATTAATTTAAAAAATATGTATTGTATATGGATTAAATCTAAAGTTCCGACAAGCAAAATTTAAAAACTTATATTAAAAGATACCGAAAATAATTGTTTTGGCTTAACATTATAAGTGAAAAATCGTTTATAAAAATAACAATTTTTCCAAAACTACTTAATAGAAAAAAAATATTTTTAAATATAAAGGAAAAATTATCTAACTAACAAATAAATTTAAGTATTTGGTAAAGGTATAAAAACTTATTTTTAAATATAATAAAAATTTCTGTGTTCATTTTTCAATTTAAGCTAAACATTTTCAAGAAATATAAAGTAACAACAATTAATTTTCGATTGAAAATCGTAGTAAACCAAGCACCCCTAATGTAAAACTATATGCTGTTGATTGCTGCAGCTCTTGACAAGTGAACCCAATTATGCTCAAGAGTGCCCAATGCTCAGCTGCCATAGCTTACAGATACACGTAGCCAGCCACAGATACGCGCACTTGTCAACCCAGTTGAAATGCTGCGGCGTCTTTGTGGCGCAGTTGACACGAAGTTACGCTTCAGGCTCTAATAAGGCAAAAGTACTCGTTAACATTTGCTCGCAAAGTGTATTCACGCCTTTATTTGTACAGCTAAAAGTAGCTGAGAGTTGCAGATACTTTCGCGCCATTCGCTTCCTCAAACTTTAATAATATAAAAGCGCTGAATGTGTATTTGAATTGCTCATCAGTAAATTCTAATTTACATAAACAATTAAAGGCAGGCAAAAATAAAACATTACAAAAACAAAATCAACCACAAGTGGAAAGCAGGCGGCGTGGCGGACGTAAGTGAAATACTGTGGCTGGCAATCGTGACGCCCGTTAACTGTTTAATGCGACAATTAAAAAATTATTGCTCATACGCACTGGTGAACGCCTGACCTTACCCGGCTGCCGCCTCAGCCTCCACGCCCCTGTCTGTCGTTCAACTTGACGCCCACACAACAATGTTGTACACTGTCCATAAAAGCAACAACAACCAGTGCTAAACAGCTCTAGTGACAAATAAGTCGTCACCGAGCACTTGACTTGCTGCTATTGTTGTTGTAGCTGTTCTCGTTCCACTTGATTTCTTTATAGAACTCGTTTCTGAGGTGACAAATATACATATTTCTTCTTAAGCCAGTTTGGAATTTATTTTTCATTAATTGCATATTTTAAACATTTATAACATAATTGAGTTAGGCTTAAGACCCACTTGAATATTTGGTAGTCTATCGGGCTATATAAATATACTTTAAGCCCGTTGTTGTGGTATTTATAACAAGTGCTCTTTAAGCTAGCTCATTAAACAGGCAAGCTTTGGGTATTATTGTTCGCTTTGCATGCCTATCGAAATTTTGTTTCGATATGTTAGGCTTTTAATTATTTTGTATATACAAATTATAACACCGTTATTAGCCATAAATAATATTAGATTTAAAAATTAATATTAGTGATTTAAAAGGAACCGTTTTGCAGTTCAAGGCTTGATTATTGTACGAGATATATGTATTCATATACAAATTAAATATTATAAAAGAATTCAAAATAAATTCAAGAATAGCTAATGTTTAAGAACTGAGTGCTCAGTGTGAAAACAAGAGAGTATATCCGATTATTTTGTCTATTCAAAAACCTATACATGTACTTTTAAACATACTGCCATAAATTGTCTGCAATCTGTTACTCCTTCTTTAACAAGGAATCTAGATAAATGCTAGTTTTACAATTAGTGGTTAGTTTTACATATTTTAATTAATTTCCAACTTCTTTCTCTTCTCTCTTTGCAGGTGAGTGTTAACAACAAAAATGTCTACAAGCGAGTTTCACAGGCAAGCCACAAAAGTAAAAAACAAAAAAAAAAATAGAGAAAAGCTCGAAACATTTTCCAATTCAATGCGCTGACTCCGCTGCCAATAGGCCGTCAGTTCTTATCAAGATACATTCGAACAAGCCAATTTAGCCATGGACAAACACCGATCCCGACCCAGACCCAAGCCCGACTCCAATTTTTGAGCAGGGGCAGCATTTTGTGTGCACTGCAGTTGGGTTTTTTTAAGGTGCATTTGGCGCCTTAAAATGTTTGCCAATTTTGTTTTGGGCTGCGATAAGACCGCAAAATATGACAGGGCAGCAGTACGAAATGAATGAATGAATTCGCAATGCAGCCAAAAAGAGAACTGGCCTCCAGTTCTATACCCCGCCCCCATTTGCTATTTCCCCTGCTGCCATGCTGTGCGTTCGTGTCTAGCGAAAATACCAACAGCAAAAATATAAAGAAGAAAAAAAATATCAATCCTGTCGCTCGCATGTGTTGCGCTCGCTACGTGTTCATGTTAAATGTCATAATCAGACGCAGTCGCACAAAGACAAACGTCCACACACACGCATACACTACTAAAAGTATCTAGATACAAAGTTGCCACTCGCGACATGTTGCATAAATGTAAACAGCATGCGAAATGGCATTGCCTTCGCCTTTACAGAAGGGGGCGTGACCTCAGCGCTCAGCACACATACTTAGTTGTAGCTAATGGCTACACAGATACTCAAATACTTAGATACATTTCAAGTTTTGTTTCTTATGCGAATTACTTGAGCTGTCATCAATTGCGGCACGTAAAAACCAACTCAAAATATAGCCATAATTTCTGCAAATTTATGCAGTGGTTCACACAACAGACCCAAAAAAGGCAAACAGCGCCAATCGCATCATTTTTATCGAGCCCGCATGACGCCATCGCATTTTAGCTGAGAGCTTGCACAAATATGCAAGGCATTTTATTTTTTTGTTTTGATTATAAAATGTTTGATGCAATACGAAGCAGTAATACACTTCTGTTTGAAGGGGTGCGACGCATTTTTAATAGAAAATTTGCGAATAATTAAACACATTATTTAACATAACAATAACACCTATAATTAAATTCAAATAATTCATATTGTTTCAATTTTTGTTTATATTATTGTTTAAAAATTCTAATAAATAACAGCTAATATCGAAGGCGTGGTTCAAGCACCATTTGATTTCGAATATTAAATGTAGAAGAATCTATAAAAGCATCCTATTAAAGATTATTAAATCCAATTCTTTTCAAGATACTAGTATTAGCTTGATAGAATTTCAAGTTTGTTTTCATTACCAATAAAAAAAAATAATTTGCATAATATATATATAAATATGCACATATACATAACTTAATGATCCATATCAACATTTTCTGCTCTGAGCCCCACAAAATATAATTCAACCATAATTCCCATTTACCCAATTTCATTGGAATACCTAACTCAACTGAGATGATATCACTGCACAAATATATCACTTGCTTCTAAAGGGTATTAGCTATACCTACTTTCAAGATAAACTCACACGCCGAAAAGATAAACAGTATTTGGCACTGCCAATCGACCGACACTTCCTGGCCCAAGTTCAAGGGCTATTCTCCTGCTCTGCCTTCTGTATATCTCCATCTGTGGCACATGCATAAGTTCTGAGCACTCTTTTTTTTGCAGACCTGGCGACGCCTCACAAGCAGGGCCATAGACGACAGGCAAGATGATGTATTTTTTTGCCTTTCTTTTCATCTTTTTGCTCATTTCTGAGAAACCAAGAGAACAGCAAAAATTGTGTACCTCTTTTTGGGCATGCCTCTTATTATATATATATTTTTATTCCTTCTTGCGCGCGGCAGGATCTTTGGTCGTGTAAATGGTTCCGTTGAGGCCTCTGTTCACAGTTCATGGATGGTTCTCGTTGGGCCGCCCCACTGCGATTCTGAAATTGTGCGAGTGGCAGCGAGTTTTCTATTGCATTTTAAATGACTTTTGAATGTTCAAATGTGTATGTGTGTGAGTGTGTATGAGCTGCATGTGGCAACATTTGAACATTTTTGCACTCGGCCTGACATGACCAAATATGTGCGCTTGATAACGGTTTTTGAGCGGGTTGAGTGGTTTGATGTATTGCGAGTACCTCTCAAGTGTTGCATGAAGGTCAATGGGTTGCTTTGTTATAGACTGCTGGCTTATAGCTATGTAAAACAGCAGGATAAGCCAAAAGAGTTCTTGACAATTGGTAGTTAAGCGAGCAAACCTAAGAAAAAGCACAAGAGTACATTGCATATAACAAATTTCACTATTTACCAAGTTGAGGCCACGTGAAGAAAAGAGTTTGTTTTTTATATTTTTTTTTTAAATATCAGATATATATGTATAACGAATAAAATAGACATATCATACAACTACTCTGGGTCTCAGCAGTTGCCTCGGTCTGTCGGTCATTACTGCTGACCAGTTCGTCCAGTATTTCCATGATTGTGGGGCATGGCATAGATTAGTTTTCTCCAAAACTGAGGATCATCACGTCGCAGATACGTATTTAATTTCATGTATGTTTTCAGCTCAGAGTCCAGGTCGTTAAAGTCTTCGACTTCTGGATACACGATTAAAATCAAACGTTTGTACCGGTCGATGGAGGTAGCCTGAATGGCCATACGGAATTCGAAACGACCCCAGGATGACTCCTTGAAATTCTTGGTCATCAGTATAATAATTCTCTTCGATTCCTCAATTGATTTTAAAATGCAAGCCGGAATGGATTCGCCAATTAGCCAGTCGCGTTGATAAAAACAAAGCTTGAATTCACGAGAGCCTTTCTCCAGCTTATCAATGTATTCTCCGACTAGTTCCAAGTCCTTGTGTGAAAATGCAAGAAATGCGTCAATTGTCAACGATGTATTATTTTTGGCCTCCGGACGGGAAATGCAGCTTATGCACAGATTTCTTTCATAAAGACATATAATAATGGATTTCTTAAAGTAGAAATATGTCATTATTAAAATTGTGAATCCAAGAAGACTAGAAAAAAGTAGTGTCATTCTAGAAAATCCGCAAATATCTCTTCTTTTTAAATATAACATCTGTCCTAAATGTATTTCATTGCATATAATACTTTCACGATCCTCAATCGTATTAGACAAATTGGCAACAAACGATACCAACGGCAGTGCAGCGCAATTGCATATCCATGAATTGCCTGATAGCCTAAGTCGTATGGTGCCAGATCTATTGGAGAGAAACTCGAGCACTTGATTATCAAGAGTTTTCAAACTATTGTTGCTAATATCCAAATAGATTAAATTAGGTGGTAGTTGGGCCACAGTTAAATTTGTGATTCTGTTATTGGCCACATGCAACTCTCGAAGATTATCATATCCATATAAGGTTGAGTTTGGTAATTCAGTTAGGATTTTGTTATTGAAGAACAACGATGCATGACCAATTATTGGGATAGGCAAATCTGGAACTAGTCCACGCGGCTCCATGGTAGCGCAATCTATTTTAAATCGCATTTTTATACGATCCAAAGTGCATACACAGCCAAAGGGACAAGTTTTATTAAAAATGTCTCTTTTGAAAATACAGCCAGTTGAGAGTTGAGTACAAATAAAGGCAGTTGTACTATATTTATAAATCCAGTCGAAGTTTGTACTCTCAGATATAACATCAATTATGCCTAATTTTGAATATTTTTGAAGATATTGGATTCCAGATAAATCCTCCTTTTCACTTGTAGAATTTTTAATTTCCAAATATTCCAAATTATTTTGTAATGTTTCAGAGCTAAAAAGATAAGTTTCCCACAGCAAAAAAATAAAAAAATTTAATCTCATATTCTTGTTTATTGCTATGAGCATACACTAAACAACATACCTGAGCCAGTCAAACTGTTCTAGGCTTATACCTCTGAGATGCAAAGATTTTAATTTCGTTAAATCTTTGAAATGGTCTGGAGTAAGGCCATAAATTTGAAAGTTTTCGAATATAATTTTTGATAAATTTCTCAGGCTCTCAAACATTTCTTTATGAATATCCAAGCCGATTTCATCATAAAAATATTGAAAAGAATTCACTTGAAATAGTTCCAAGTTACGCATGCCTCTTAAAAACATTTTACTTAAAATAAATGTTTTCAATTTATATTTAGAGCTTCTCAAACTGATAGATTTGTAAATTGATATATGCAGTTCTCTAACTTGTGGTACATTTGTGAAATCATAAAGTTCGCACTTTTTTTCATTCGAGGATTCTTCAACTTCAAGATGCCTGTAACTTTTCACAATATCATTGAAACTCTGACATTCCCCATGCATTTGCCAACGTAGTTGCCTCAAGTTTGGCAAATTCGGAGTTGTGCGTAAGTCGTTATTATCAAACGTCTTTATACGCATTGAATTAACATGTGTATTATTACAATTCCTTAAAATTACTTCGTATTTGTTAAACATTTCGCAATGCAGCGCGTTTTGTATATATCTTTGTTTTTCTGCAAGACAGTTAAACGTACTGATAGCTTCTTTATCCAAATAACAAGCTCCCTCAAACTCAGTCAAATAGTATAATGGACAGGAACACTTGAATCCTAGAGTGGCGCTCATTAAAGTTAGCTCACAAGAACTAACTCCACCATCAAATTGATTTTGTAGCGGGCATTCCGTGTTAAATAATAATCTATATACGAAACAATAACTTGTGTAGACTGTGATTGAAGTCAAACCAGCATTCATTTTATCGACTACAAAACATATGCAACAAAATTGAATTATTTTCAACCACATTTTATATTCGTTTATATTCCAGTACAATTAGGTTGCACAGTCAAATTAGAACTGAGCCAACGACTGGCATATTCGTTAGAGAACAGTTCCCTACCGAACAATTTTATTAAAAACTGCATATGTATAATGTTGATATCGTAGCCCTTAGGGAATCTCAATGCACATATTTTTATTTTTATTGCATATATGCAAGCCGATGATTACAAATTTTTTATTTATTTCTATAATTTTTTTAAACCGCTGTTTTTAAAAGTAAATTTAAATTGTATGTTAAAAATATGTTGTTTCATTCGAGCTTCACATATTAGTACTAAAATGGGTACAAAGCCCAAGTCTCATTTTTTTGGTGTTTATTTCGATATATGTATTTAAAATACTTTTAAATTATCTTTGCAAAATATTACCTAAAACGTGGAGTGTGAGAAAGCAAAACATGTTAAAAAGAGATATCTTAAAATTAAAGCAATAAATATGGGAGGGGAAAGACTGGAACAGTGACCAACTCAGAGCCTAACCCTTAACAGTTACTAAGCTGAAATTTTGTCTGAAACTCCAAAGCCTCGAAAGTAGGCATAAGGTCAGGTTTTTGGTACATTGAGAGTGCAGAAAAAAGTCTTAGTCTCTATGGAAATATTAAAAACGAAGCAAATATATTAATATGCTATGCAAAAATGACGTTAACAAGCGAGAGCTCCCCAGTTCAAATTGTGAACTTATCTATTTTATTTTAATTTTTTGTAAGACAATAAAAAATTGAATATATGCGTTTGGCAAATTTTATCGGCTTGACCAAAATGCACGCTGATAAGCTTGCTTTAGCTTTTGACCAATTGGCCAAAAAAAAACAAAACTTACTTACTAAACAATAAATATACATTTTATACATGTTTTAAAACAAGCATAAAATATTCACTCATATTTTATAAACCTTTTGTTTTTTTCCTCCCCAACATAAAATCATAACCAATTAGTCAGTAGTTATTCCTTTGAACAAAACATAAAATGTCTGGGCAGACTACTTTTATAGAATCATTTTTATAATCATCACACAGTCTAGATCATGTTATGACAGAAAAAAACGCTAATCATAATTTATGTGCGTATATTAAATGAAGATTCTACAGTTTGCATTTCTTTTAACTGATTTAAATGATAGCGTAACTCGAATAGAACCTGTTTACAGGAAATCAGTTCCGCACACATTTTTATAGCTATGCTGTGCAATTGAAATAACCTAAGCTAACTTCGAGTGGGATGTGATTATGAAATAAAGAAGGAAATCCTATTGCAATATGCCAGACATTGTGTCACCCGACAGCCACGCTCAATACTTGGGTATCAACCAACCAAAAAAGTGGAAAAAGAAGAAACTTGGTCTTAGTAAAGCGCTATGTAAGACAAGTAAAGTTTATTAGGTTTACTTTTTTGGCTGTTAAATATGCCAAAAAAGCGAAGAAAAATCTCAGAGCGTTCTGAAGGTCGCCTTATTAACACATAAACCATAAAAGCCAGTCAAGAAACCAAAACCAAAGAAAAAAAATCGACGTAGGCACATGTTTGGCTAAACACAGTAACAACAACAGCAACGACTACAGCAACAACAACAACAATAGCAATAACAACAACGTTATGAAGAACAACAACTACCATTGGCTGCATAGAATTGCCCACATGTGTGTCACGTCACGGCAGACGACAACGACAACGGCAATGGCAACAGCTACACTGCTATAGCCGCAGCCACAGCTACGGCAACGGCTACAGATACAGATACAGATATTTTTTTGTAGATACTTTGCGTGCTCATGTGTAGAACGGCAAACAGCACAATGGACTGGGCTTGTTTTTGCCATATGTGTAAAATGTTTAGGCGGCTGTGGCATGAAAAATAAATATATATTTTTTTCGCTCAGAATTTTTGAATAGTCGTCAATGGAAGTTGGTTCGTGTCGGTAGAGTTTGCAGCCGCAGAAAATTTTCCTCATTTTTTTGTCGTATAGCTAAATGTTTGTTTAGCAGCGCATAAGAATCATTAGTGCTGTGCGCGTGTGTGTGTGTGTGTGTGTTAGTGTATGTGTGTGTTAAAGAAATTTTAAAAAAGAAAAGAAATTTATACGACATATTGTCTTGAAAAACAAAAGGCATTTAATGCAGCGCCTATAAATTGGTATTTATAGCATAGTAAACACGCATCTTTTATAGGCGCGCGTGTCATGATTTTATCAACGGACTTTTACTGGGTAAGTTACCAGATAGCGCTTATGCCACATACCACCAGGCAGATAGTCGTATTTTATGATGCTTTAGTTGATTTTCAATTACCGCTGGGCAAATATTGAACAATTTGCCAACTTCACACATTGTTTCAACATGACTTGTTTGGAAATTGAATTTCATTCGCTGCACAGTCCGCTATTTTTTTTTCGCAGATTTTTCTTTGACTTGACTTTTCATAGCAATCATAAAATGTTTTTTAATTTTTCTTTTTATTTATACTGCGCGTTGTTTGCCTTTTGATGTCGGCAACCCAACAAGCTATCCACCTATCCATCCAGCCAGCCAGTCATCCAAACCAACCAACCAGGCAGTCATCCATCCAACAAGCAGTCATAAATACTTGCTGTGCTTTCAAGTGGCAACAATAAAAATAAATAAAAATAAAAAATAAACTAAAGTAAAAAAATAATAAAAATTATAAAATGCGACTCCTACGCTACCTTTGAGTTGCCATTTCCCCTACACCCAAAACTCCTGCGCTAGTCGCGTAATTTTCACTTCGCTGAGCTGAGTTTTCCCCGCGTTCTTTTCACTGATTTTTTAACCATTTTAGCCAAGTAGTTTGTGTGTAAATGTATGTCTAATTAAATTACAAAAGCTTTTTCATTTTTGTACAAAAGTCATTGACTTTGGGGTCGCTAATGCAATTATTTCAAATGCCGCTTTTGTTTAAACTCGAGCAACATATTCATCCAAAAATAAAGTTGTTGAGTATAATTATTATACTTAAATTACAGATAGATTTTAAAAATATAAAATTGTACAAAAATTGAATATCAAACCGCTTTCCCTCATCAGCCCATCCGATATCTCATATCTAGCATTGTACAAGTTTCTTATCAACTTGCACAACTATTTTCTTGTAGTAGTAAATACATATAATGTATATATTTATATAGTTTTTGTTATGGGTATTTAAAGATATTTGCTATCTTAGTGCAAACAACATTTGAATGAGTTTACTTTTAATTAACAACAAGGTGCGGTGCACACTCAGAGATACTATGCGACATAGCTATAAACAAACTTTTAGATACATACTTAAGCATTATCGTTAAATTTTGATAAAGAGCAAATAATGCGCAATGATAAGCAGATAAGCAAATGTACCGAAGGGGTTTTTATGCCACATTTTTAATGTTGTGAAAAGCTCTCAGTTTATTCGCCAGCAGCGCTCTGTGCCCCTCTCTCTCACTATATTTCAGTCACATTCGCCACATCTGTGAATAAATTTTTCATAATTTTCCCGCGCCAAATAAAATATTATATAATTCCAATGGCTTAATGCCCCCATTTTCATTGCATTTTATGTCAGCTTTTTTTGGTTTGTGTAAATCCAATGAGTACAGGAAGCTGACGCGCTTTTGCCAGCGAACAAGTTGAAGTTTTATTATTTATGCTGCGGGCGAGTTTTTTGCCTCTGGCTCAATGATGTATTCAAGACGCCGCCAAAATTGGCACGTAAATGTCTGGTATTTTTTTTTCAGGTATTTTCCTTCTTTTATATTTATTTTGATTGCAGTCAGTCTGTGCCGCTTACATAATTACCGGGTCGGGTCTGGACAGACTGGCCCCAGCCTTTTATAGCGCACTTTTAGTGGTTTTTAATTGGATTGGCATACAAATATCTCAGCGCATTGAATGGCCCAGAGTTAAGAGTTGGAATTGGAATTGAAGCTGCTATTGAGGCAATAAAAATGGGCTAAGCTCTTGACTAGAGTCGTGATGCCAAGATCTAACATCTCATTCTAAGCTGCCCACAGGCGTAATGTCATTCTGAGAGGGTCGTTTGATTATATGGCGCATGTAAATTATGTTTTAAATCAAACTTTCCTTGCTTACAAAATATTTGTATATATATTTTTGCTATTGTTTAGCTTTTAAAATGAAATATTTGTTTATATATTTTCTATAATAAAACTATTTGCAATGGAAAAGCCCTCCTAGCCCTGACCCAGATGCTGCATTTAAATCTATTCTTACGAATCAATTTCTTAATTTATTTTAATTGATGCTTTTTATATAAAAGCCCAAAACAGATACATTCAGTATATTTTAACTCAGAATTAATTGACTGCAACCAAACTTACAAATTGCTTGAATCTCTTTGAATCTTAATCCCTTATAAATTATTAAAAACTATAAGATTTAGAAAATACCAAAAAATTCAAGAGAGGAGAACCGCAAAAATGTTAATCTAAATTTGATTAATTATATATCATCTAGTCAAGGTTATCTACTCAATAAACAACCCTCGCAATGCATTTTTCAGCCACTTTCGAGCACACACACACAGACACCCACAATAATGCGACGCCAACACAGAACTGTGGCAAACCTTTGGCAGATGCTGACGCTCCTCTTTCGCGTGGAGTCGTGTTAGCTTTAATTTTTGGCTCGAATTCAGTCCAAAACTGAAGGCGCACATTTTATACTGCTCGTATTATTAAGCAATTGTGTCATCATCAATGATCATCTGCAGCCGCGCTCATCTGCTCATCTTGTAAATTTCAATTTATGGTTGCGCAACTTGATTGATTTATGACAGATTTTTTGCCACACTTTAAGCCCTTGGCAAAGTGAAGAGTTGCAGTAACAGTTGCCTTTTGATTTTCAACAGCTTTTGGCACACTTTTGGCCATAAAAATAACTCATATCAAGCCATAAAAGCTAAGTTCTTGGAAGGTTTTACAGCTTCACAGATGCGTGTTGAACAATTATACGCTTTATTTCCGCTCCCAGTCGCGCCACATGGGGCACACACGAATAAACAACAAGAACAAAGCTAACAAACAAAAGCAACAACAACATTTGATATGCTTGGCCATAATTTACATGCACAGAACGTGACGAAAATTTAATTTAATTTTTTTATTTTTCCATTTTTTTTTTCAAATTTTTCTTTAAAATAAAAGTTTTTGTTTGGCGTTATTAGTAAAGGCTGTCATGAATTTTATTCTGTTCGCCTGAATTTATGTGTATTCCTTTCATTTCTAATGGCTTTGAGTAATCAGCTGATGAAGGTGATAATGAGTGGAAAGAGGTCAAGCACATTTAGAATCTATGAGCTGTAATATATTGTAAAATATTTATTACTAACTATATTTAGTTTGTATTCAAAACAAATCAGAAAATGTTTCAGAAATATTGCAAATAAAGCATTATAAATTTCTCGTAAAATATATTTTATTGATATAATTTGTGAAAGAAATGGAAAAGTTAGTTTTATTTATCAATTTAAAAAAACTTTTATTTAGTTTTTTTTTTATTTATAATATTGAAATATCAAATTTATTAACAAAATACTCATTAATATTTTCTTAATAATGTAATTCTCATATCGTTTTACCAAACTATTTCTATTTAAATTCTGCGAAACGAACTTTAAAAATTCCCAATTCCTATGCAAACGGCGCCAATCAACATTTAGCCAAATTTATAGCGAAATTTCGACAGCTTCTATAGCTTATCTCTGGTATAGAATATGGATTGACAGATAAATCAGCGGCCATGTATCAGATGGCGGACAACAAATGTCAAGCATTAGGTTGTTCATTATAAAGCCATAAAAAAAGCTAACCAATGGTTAGTTGCGGCTACCTCCGTGGCACCATTTGGCTTGGGGCGTACAACTTAATGATATGCTTATGGCCAGTGCAAACTAACGAAACGATATCAATCAACGGGGCAAAGCGGGGCGCTAACGGGCTTTCGATTTGACAAAAAAAAAAGCATGAATCGAAATACCAAAAATGAATTATCGCCGGGTAGTAGGCAACGGGTGCTGAAGGCCATGCCGGCTTGATAACGTCGCATCAATCGCTTTTATGTATGTATCTATATGTATGTATATGTATTCTGTAGATACATTTTGGCCAAAAGTATGTGAATCTCAAATCTGAGAGAAATGATATCATCAGCAGCAGAGGCAGCGGCAGCAAAGCGCTCGCTTAATTCGAAATACTTTTTCAAGCCGATAAATCTTTGACACGCTGTATTATTTTGTATTTTCTTCTCCGTTTCGGTTTTCAAACCCAAAATAAAGATACTTTTTCTTTTTTTTTTCTGCTGTGCTACGTCTTTCGCTTATCGTTGCCACACAATCTAAGTATACTCTGGCAAGAAGTTCTTTCCAGTTGCTTTTGCCAGAGCATTAAATAAGGTTCTGGCCAAATTAACGGTAGTCACGTTTAAGCGCCCAGACACAAACAACAACAAGAACAAAAGGCATGCCTTGGCTAACTTCAAATTCAATATGGCAAACAAGGGGCAAGGAGTACGGAGGCGGCGCGGGCGCCCAAATTCGACAAGAAATTGTGCGGGTAATTTTCTCTGAGGGGGGAAAGTGGGAAGCGCTCTGTATAAGAGGCATTCGAAACTTAATTTAGCACATTAAAAACTATTGTTCAGTTCGAACGTTTTCATGGACTGAGTGGACTATGAGATTGTCTTTTTTTTCTTTGTGGGTAGAAACGTGCAGCAGCCATTGAGTTTAATGAGCAAATGAGCTTCGACTGAATTCTTGAAATTGGGGCCATTTGGCGGGTGGCATACTAAGTTCTCAGTTAGCTGATATTATTTGAAAACTTAGGAGCTAATTAAATTGTATGTTAAATAAGTAAGACAATACTTGATAAAAATGTAAACCAGAAATATATAGTTTTCCCCATAGAACTCATATGTAATTGAATTTCTATTAAAGTTAATAGATTTCATAGATGATTGCGTTTCAACACTCAAGCGTAATATTGAATTATTTTCAGCGAGTTCATCACAATGCGTAAACCGCTAAATTATTGTTTATTGTTAATTTAAGCGTAAGCCGCAGAGATTAACCCAATATATAATTGCCTACATGCTCCAACTTAGCCAGTTGTGTGAAACATACGCGCTCATATATTTACGAATATTATTTAACCAGCTACGAAGCATTTGTTAATATAAAATATTATAGCACAACCCGCTTGATAATAAATTGCATTTATGAGCAAACCAACAACAACAAACCACACAACAACATAAAAAAGAAAGAAACATACACCAAAATGGAATTTATGGTGCAGCAGGCGTGTCTCAAACGGGGGGATGCTTGTCCGGAGGGTTTGGGGCTGAAAAGCGGCGCAAGTGGCGGCTTTTTAAAGCAACATTAATCATAGCTCATGGGAGCCAGACATAAAGGTTCACGGCACGCTGTTGTTTCTGTTGTTGTTGCTTAAATTATTTAAAGTGCCGCAAAGTGCAGGGGCTAAAGAATTATGACAGCCACTGCGACTGATAGCGAAAACAGCTGAGACGCTCAGAAAATGTTCTATCATAAATTAAGCAAATTTGCAAAATCAGCAAAAACTAACTCCTTCTCCAAATGATAGCACACACATATAAGTAAATATATTATATATCATATCGTATTTTAATCAGTTCTGTTGCACTTTTATCTTTCACAGCAATCGCTGCTGGCAGGTCGCATACCTGTAGCCTCCATGACGGGACCCATTAAACGCGGACTACTCCTACAGCAACGGGATCGTCTCTTCTCGCGTTGGAAGGAGAGGTAAGATATACTTCCGTATGTACAAATAGCGAAATAACAATGAAATATTCATATTTTGGGACAAATAAAACAAGAATTCAAAATATCTTCCATAGAGAAAATTATATTTCAAAGTTTCAGTTTTATAATTGAAAATTTGTTAAAGTTAAATTATATCTCTTTTAAGATGAATTACGGATTATTGTAGAGGGTATACAAATTTGGCAAGAAATGTGTATAGAAGGAGACATTTCCGACACCGTAAAGTTTATACGTACCTATATACAAGATAAGCCTCAAAAGTAGGTTTTTGTAAGAAAAACTATTTCCTTTATCAAGTTATATATAGATATATATATGTATATATAACTGTGCATTTATCAGGTTAACTAGGCTCCTCAAATATATGCAAAATCTTTTTAAAATCAGACAATATATCGTATAGCTCGATCGAAAAGTAGGTTGTTGTATGGCAAAATGTTCTGTTTTCTATTCTATTGATAATATTTAAATATCCAAGTATTAACTTAGTTTCAGATTGGATCGGCATTTTATAATTATACTCACTAAATATTCTAGAACTTTAATAATTCAGTTCTTTCAGTATGATCCTAGAATTAGACAGTTTTAATATAAAATATATGAAACTTTTCTATATTAAAGTATGGTACATAGAATTACTCCCTAAAAATATAAAAAATTCCACTACCTATTTCTGCGATCTTAAATATGCATGTCTAGTTAAACAATAGAAGTCTTCATTTTTTCGCGAAGTGTATTAACTTCATAAGCCTTTCAGCATTTGTGAATATACCTGTGCAAAAGAGTGTTAAATTTAACAACCCTCCCGAGCTGACCAGGCAAAAATTATGCAAATATATTTAACCAGGGGTTGTTAATTGCAAAAAGCGCATAATTGACAGTGGCTGAAGTTTGCTTTCATATTGGGGACTGCAGATAATGCAAAATGTGAGATGCAAATTCAATAGGGGTATGCAAATGCGAATCCGCATGCGAATGCGATTGCGAATGGGTCTACCAAATGATTGAGTGGGTGGCAGAGGGCATTAAGGTCTCTGCTTTTGTTTTTGTTTGTTGTATATTTAATTGAAATTTAATTATGTTTCTTTCTCTCTCTGGTAATTACGTTTATCGGCATATTTTTAATTGACAGTTAATAGCCACTAAGCGCAGCCATCAATTGCGCATATTTGATCTCGGCAACTGCATGGAAATTCCATTAAAAACGATGCCAATTAGATATTTGATGCATTGTTTCGGCTGTTTTGTCAAATGTAATGCATAATTGATATTTTAAAATTTGACTAGTTGCAAATTGTTTTTAAACATTTTCTTTATGTCGATTATCAACCCCGCTCTTGCTTTCTGCCCATGGGCTTAAAACTCCCAACAATACTGCCGAAATCAATCAGCATACTTTGCTTATCCATATTAGCTGTCGAAATATCTCATCCATCATTATTAGTATGTATCTACACACATCTGATAAGTTGTCTTATATGTAATTAAAGCTTTGCTTGACGTATTGAATTTATTACTTTTATCAATAAAAATCAAATTTAACCTGTTTCCGCGAAGCCAAATAACGATTATTTCACAGCTCTTGTTTTTTTTTCAACACGATCATAGCTTTTTAGCTTATATTAAAATTTTCAAAAAATGCTAATACTAGTTTCTTAGCTTCGGCTTGTTTTATTTTGTATTATCAGCCTTTCATTTGAAATTTCTTTTTCATTCCGCTCATTTACGTCAGTTTGGATTGTTCTACAATTCACCCGTTGCTTGGCCAATTTTTCTAACTTTTTCCACATTAGTTTCCCTCAGTTTCCAGTCATTAACTTCTTGCAATCTGCATACCCATCCTCTTTACTAGGTTTCATGCTCCAAGCATTTAGCAAGCTTAACTAATCACTGCAGCTCCATTTTGTACCCAAGCAATTGCTAAGCAATTACTCAAACTCGGTACGAAAGCATCTTACGGTTTTGCAAAGAGCTTACAAAACATTTAACGTCTCGCCTTAACTCAATTTGCTTGACCACGTTAATAGGCAGCTGCGAGTGCCAAGAACCCAAAACTCAACCAACTGCCAAATGGGAAGTGAGCAATTTGGCAACAAAAGAGGTTGCTTAAGCGAAACTCGCTTTTTCAACAGATCCGTAAATTATTTGAGACCACCTTTTGAAAACTCGATAAACAAAATTTTCATTGCCTTTGCCAGAAACTTTTGGCCATAAATAAATCGATGTATAAAGTTAAAGCAGTCTATAAGCAAATATCTCTTGGCATGCATTATTAAGTTTTGCAAAAATAAAATTTATACTTTCTGTAAGGAAAGAAAAATAAATAAATGCCAAAAGCATATTAATAATAGATTTCTCACTGCTGCGACCGAGACGATAAAATATTATTATCATCGTCTTATGAAAACCATAAAATATAAAGCAGCTTTCGAGACCGAGTTACTCAAGTGCTTTTGGCTTTGACTTCTGGTATTTTTTGCTTTTATTTTGCCGCATGATTTATTATTTATTAATAAAAATTGTGTACGCTGCGGGTGGCCTGTTGAAGAGGGCCAAGTGTGTCTAATCTTGGCCAATTGTTGCATTGCCAATTGTTGAACTTACTTTTGCTGAATGATAATTATTGAATAATAATCATTATTATCATGAAGCAATTGACCTTTAAAACGAGACCTTTAATATAGCCAAAGCTGATTTTTTGTATTATTTATTTATTATTTCTTTTATTGCAGATACTTTGTGCTCACCCGCGACTATTTGCATTGCTTTCTACGTGCCTCGGGCTCGGCCAATGAACGTGCCTCGGATATGGGACAATTTAAATTTAAGGTAAGCAAACGTTGACCAAATTACTAATAAAACAATATGTCAAAGGCTACGCTCCCAGAATCAAGTACTAAACAGGTTTAAGTGAAAAATGGTGTCAACAGATAGTTGAACATCTTATTTATAACTTCCCTCTCTTCATAGTTTGGCGACTCAGTATATTAAGATTTATTAAATTGAGAAAAAACGAATCAAAGGAATATACTATACTCTGGGCAAATACAACTGTTAAATGTAGGCAAGGTTCTATTCAAATCTGGCCAAATGAAAACCAGATTTTGTACTACCATTCTATTTACAAACATTTTGACAGAGACAACTATATATGCCTGCAATAAATTTGCTATTGGGAAGTCTATATATGATACTTATATATAGTCTATCGCCAGCTGTATGCATCAACGATAGCCACCAAATAATAATAAATAAAATAAATAAATAAATAATTCAAAATGTTGTTTACATCATGAACTTGGCTTAATTTTACTTATTTTAAAACACTAACGTTACAAAATAAGCAGGCAGGGGTTACAATAGAGTTTGCCACTGCCCTATATTTAAGTGTAAAACTTTTATTAGCGCACATATCTCAGTACATCTGCAGCACGCCCCCCAATTATCCAGAGTTACCTCAGTGGGGTTACCTCAACAGCTTGACCAAGTTAACAGGCACACACCCCGAGCAAAAAGCACACATCTCATGCTTATTTACTACGCATTGTAAAATTCTATTACCACAACGAGATTTATGCCGAGCATTATGACAACTACGACTATAACTTTGTCATACTTATGAGAGTTATAGCTGTGCAGGGGTACGGGCAGAAGCCAAGGGACAGGGTGGGGCGTTAACTGTGCGCTTTATGTCCCATATCAGACATCAGGACACACCTTGAAAAATAAAAATGAAAATAAAAACAAACTCAACACAATACAACAAATGCTTATAAATTGAGTCCCCACCGTGGCTGGCTGACACATAAAGTCACGTTCTGCAGTCTTGAGGTCTCCCGATAGAGATCTTTTATTAGGAGGGGTAGGGAAACTAAACTTATCGATGTGCTAGACATATGAGAAATTCATGCATTAGTTAAATGCTTTTTGCAGTTTACCAGCAAACTTTGTTCGCACTTGGCGTTGCGCACAGTTTCTCATTAAAATAGCGCGAATTCCTACTACATTTCCCCTACCTACTTAACAAAAATAAACAACAAAAAAATAGAAAAACTTCATTAGAGCGCCGGCAAGTTTTGGGCAAAACTCAACTAATTGGCTAAAACTTGCAGCTACTGCATGTTAATTTGCCTAACTATCGTTTCGTCCCACATGAGCCTGGCCCACTGGCCCAACTGCAGCAATTACCACCCCATCCCTGCCCATCCCTGCCCATACCATGCAATGCCGCACAACTTTACCATTAAAACAAAGCAAATACGAGGCTAAAAGGCAGCTGGAAAAATTCAAATACATAGAAAACAGGAAAAGCAACAACAGTAAAAAACACGATTGCAATGAAATTGTCATTGTTGTTGTTGTTGTTTTTTTAAACAAATAAGGAAAATGCACATAAAACTGCAACAACAACAACAACAACACAAATGCCACTTAACATGCACAGCAACAAAAACAACAACTGTAAAGAGATCATGGGAAATTGCTTTTATATTCATTTAATTTAAGTTTTTCTAGTTTTATTTGCTAGCTTTACCGCTAAAACAAAAAAATCTCTGCAAAAGTAGCATCAATAAATAGCTGACTGTTGTTTACAGTTTAATTTAAAATTAAAATAAATTTCTAAAGCTGCAGCAGCTAACATTTTGTTTATTGCGGGCAATTTTCCAAAATAAACAATTCAGCGAGCAGCAGATAATCGAGGTAAATGAAATTAAATGCGAAAAAGAAAAACAAGTTGGGAACTGTGCTCAAGTGCTTAAAGCGACAAATTGTAGTGAAATAATGCAAACAGCTCCTTAAATGGGTATTACGGGTTTATTTTAGCCATGAAATGTGGAATACGCATATATATAAAAAGCTTCCCAAATAATTGCAGCCGTGTTCACACGCTTCGTGATTAGGTAATCAAATATTTGATGCAAGCTTGGGAAGCTATTTTTTAAAAATATAAACTTAAATATAATATTTTTCATAGTATAAGCTATAATATCTATAATATTACCCTATCTAAAATATTATATCATACCAAATGATTTTAATTTGCCCTTCTTTTGTTTATTTTGCCCGAAAAATAGTCACAAAATATACAATCTCGTGTTATCCCAATATGATGACACGTGTAAACTGAGCATTATCTCACTTAGTTTTTCCCCACAAAATAGTTATTGTTATTTTCGTGATTATTCAAATTGTTCCACGCATAGCAATAAATATTACACCTGAGAGACCTTCAAAAATCAACAATTTTACCAAAAATGGTCTTCATAAGCTTAGACACCCACACTTATTAGCAGAGACAACAACCAGATAAACGAACCATGAACAAAGTCGAGTCATTGAGCAGAGAGGCCACTCGCTGCCTTCCTCATTAGAGGCCTCCGGGTCGGCGACTTTTTGAAGTCCATAATACTCTTACGTTCAATAAGTACGTTTACTTTGGCATTAAATTTAAATCAAGATTTTCAAGATTTTAGCGTAAATTTGGAAATATATACATATATTATATTATTATATATATGGAAATATATCAAGAATTTCAAAGGTTAAATTTGTGCCAACTATATCGCTTAAAGAAATTGAAAAGAGTATAAAATACGTTTAAGTTAATATACAAAAGTGCCAATACACTTCTTCAGTCTTCATTGTTGATCATATCTAATTACAACGTCAGATTTAATTATATGTTAAAGCTACAAATTTAAAAAGTTAAAATGTATTTACAAGCTTATACAAATTCTTTTTTATTTTAATACATTAATCTATTTTCAACCTGTATCCTATTTCTAAACAGTGCACTTCTCCTTAGGAATATTCTGATTTTGCTCAATCTTGGATATTTGATTCAGAAATGGTTCTCAAGTCAAAAAAAATTATACATATATAATTAATAACCGAAAACAACAATTATTCAATTTAATATATAGGATTTAATTCTATATATAGAAATACCGATTCTTTTATTTTTAAAGTGTATTCTTATGCTCATGTATTTTTCGTCGCCTCTCTGTTCGGTGGCAATTGACAGTAAGCGATACTGGAACTAGAATCAATAACGCCTTGTCAATGTAATCAACTTAATCAATTAGGCGTGCGATGGAGAGGTAGTCTCATTTACAGTCTAATTATTTAATTTAATTTTTGCATAAATTTCAAAGTGATTGCAAATTTTGTGTCTACCTTTGGCAAAATGATGATTCGATTCGCCTGTCGATGAAACATTTCTGTGCCCAGTGACTGCAGATGATTTCCATGGGGGAAATCAATCGCGCGTGAAGCGTAGCGAAGCTTAATAATTACAGGTGATGTGACAGGTGGGGGGTGAGTGGTAGGCACATAATGATATAGGGGAGAAGAGTGGAAAACGGAGCAATCGAGAGCCTGCGGGTCGCACAAAGTTGCCTGAAAGTTGCGATTTTTGCACTTTGACAGTGAATGAAATCAATATTGATTTTTATGTACTCCTCATATAATGATTCGATATTAATTGAGTTGAATGCCTGGCGGCAGGTTGAACTCGTGTTAAAAATGCATTTGCATAATTAAAATTAAAAAGATGACAAAATGCCTCCAATGCTCTCCAAAATATTATAATTATAATTTTACAAGCCATACAAATCAATCAAAAGTGTACGAAATCAATGGCTTTACTTGAATTACGAGTACTCAAATATAGAGTGAAGCCTACATATCAAATTTGTTGATACAATGAATGGGCCACACAAATGAGTGAGTCGCCGTCAAGTTTTGTTACGTTTTGACAGACAATGCAATTAAATATGACAAAATATGAAACAACAAACAAAATAATATCAATAACAATAACAGCTAATCAATGCCAACCTTGAAAATCAGATTTAATATTTTCTTTTTTTTTTTGAAAGTTTGCTTTGGTTGTCTAAAAACAGTTAAATTTTGTGTCGAAAATCGGAAAATGTCATTATGAATTGTTTAATGAGGTCAGTTAAGCCAAACTGTTGGCTTAGTTTAAAAGCCAGATAATTATGCATATGAACATGAAAGTAAAAGTGAACTGCGTTTTTAATTAGTCATAACACTGCACACAGAAATACTAATTTATAGAGTAAAATACATTAATATTTTAATGTTTCGCCAATTCTTATATACGCGTAACACGCCCATTCGTTCTTTAAGAGATCTTGCTCTTAGATACATTTTATTTCTGTGTTGTAAATATTACCCGAATCACCCTCAGATGGCGCATAGTATTTACGACTAGGCAAAAGGACACTGAGAATGATCCCAGAAATTTAAATATTTTTGCACATTTTTGTCCGATTCATTTTAAGCAATTTTCTTTTTAACAATTTCTAATGGAACAAAGTAATTTAAAATATATAACTACAAATAATTAAAAGAAAAACAGTTTAAACGTTAAGAATATATAATTCAGATATTGAACAATATTCTATTGGAAATAGAGCTAAGCTATTTAAAAGCTTTTCCCTATTCAAATTAATGTTTTCTTATAATTTTTTACCTTCTGCAAAGCACTATTTAAAATACCTCATCCGTAGTTTTCCAGTCTCATATTCATCAATGTCAAACAGCTTAGCAGCAAAACTCAAGAGCTGAATTTACAAGAAAACATTTTTATCTAAGCCCAAATAAATGTTTTATGCACAAAACAGTTCTAAATAAATTTACAAAAATCCTTATATATAGGCAGCAGCCACAAATTACATAAACATTTTGCATGTTCCAGCCCACACGCTGCTTGTTGCCTTAGATCATTTTATTGGGTCGCATTTTAATAGCTGTACGACAAGGCCTTTTGGGCTTGACATGCTGCATGATGAGCGATCGCATATCCAAAGTATTTCAAATCCCTTCTAATGCCTTATGATTTTTTATTTTTATTTTGTAAACATAAATCGCGCAATTTATCATAAAAACGATCCAACGCGCCCCGTACACTCCGCAACGTTTAAAACAACTTAATTATGGTTGGCCATAAACATAGAAGCAGGCAGCGTGAAGCTAAGAAAAATCTTGGCCAACGTTTGATATCGCATAACTTGGCTAATTGCCACACGCTGCTGACATATTTGCCTAATGGCCTCGTATAGTTTTTAGCTGGAGCGCAGAATCTGTAACAACTTTAAGTTCAGGCCATAAGGCAGTGCCGGCAACAACCTGCAAATAAAACCCATAAACATGCCCAGAGACCAACAACAACGACAACAATGTGGAAAAATGAGTTCAATAAAAGTTCTACATGGTAAAAAGTTTTGCACTTGGCCAAGGCAAAAACTGTCAGCCTGGCCTAATGACTTTTAACCGAGTTGCAAAATGCACTAAGAAGAAATAAAGGCGAACAGAGACCAGACCAAACGGAGAAGCAAAAGAAATGCTTAGTAGTTAGAGAAAGGTAGATTTATTGGAGGGGGGGCTACAGATAGAGGGTGGCACTTAATTGTTGTATTGTTGGGCCAAAAGTTTTGCATAAAGACGTGCTAAAAATAATTGAGTAGCAATTTATTTTATGGCGTCTGCCATTAAATTTAAGTACATTAGTTTCGTATGGCAAGTGCGATGCAATCTTAAATGGAACTACTCGCTACTATCCGCCAGCTGATGTCATAACCCGTAACATTCTGAGCCAATTTTGTGGGGCAAAGAAAGCTGAAAACATTTTTAATTAAAAATTAAAATACTGAACAGAAAACTTAGAAAGGAGTTCACAAACAATGAGTTTAAGAGAAGTTTTACAGATACATAATGAATATACTGTATCATTTATATATATAAATCTGAGAAAAAAACTAAATTAATGTGGAACAGAGATATTGAGACATGTTTGTTAAAATCTCCACTGCAATTTGTGGATTTAGATGTTCAACTTATAACAACTATTGATCCGTTCGAATCTGTTTTAATCTGACTAAGCTAAAAACCTTTGTAGTCAGTGCTGTATATGCACATAAGTATTATAATTATAAATATTGATAGTTGTTGGGTTTTCGTTAATTATTTCTTGTTTTTAAACCAATTTTGGATATTCACCGGTTCAGGATAATAATAAAAAATGTCTATACATTTTTATTATTAATATAACGACATCTTCGGTATTTGCTAAGTTACATCTTAAGTCCTAAGGAGTTTTGGGGTTTCCCTTGGCAATCACGCACAAGCCCACCGCAAATGATGTAATTCTTTGGATGATCATTCATCACTTCAAAGAAACGTGAACGTCTTTAGTTCGACGGCAATCCAATTCCCAGACCCCTGTTGCGTGACCCAGAGAAACCGACGATCATTGCCTAACCTTTGACTTGCATTGTATTTTAACAATGCTGTAGACCGTTGGCTTATTGTTTTGTTTAACCATTTCAGATCAAACTGGTGGACGTGGAGAAGGTGGAATGGCTGAATCGACGCTCGTACAGCGTCATCGGGCTGCTGCTGGGACGCGAGGGTCGCGTGCTCTTGCGCTGCGACGATGGCCTCGAGGATTGGTTTGAGCTGCTGGAGGCAAGTCTTAAGTTCGTTTTCTATAGGGTATATATCTAAGGGGGTTTTCTTTTCATTGAACAGGAATGCACGCTGACATCCAAGGAGCGCCGTCGCGCTCTGAAGATCGCCCAGGGTCCGAGATCGCGGGCCTCCCTAGCCGCGCCCGTCTCGCATGCCTCGCTGCAGTTCCAGCACTTCGGCCTAGGCAGCACCTACTCCAGCGCCCTGGACGATTGGCTGATGACGAATGGCGCCGGCGGCGGCGGTGGCCTGGCACGTCACAAAATCGGCGCTGGCAGCTTGAATGGCTATGCGGGCGCCAATCCATTTCTGTTCAGCGATTCGGTGCCGGACTTGAGTGCATTGAATAATGAGAATCACAATCATCATTTGAGCGGCATCTCAACGAATCACTCCACGCCACAGAAGATACCGCACCACAGCAATGCGAATCTGAGTCGCTACTCGAATGGCTATGCCTCGGCCCAGAATAGCTTTACGCAGGCTGGTGGCGCTTTGTATGGCTCGCCACGGCGCATTTTTATCAACAGCAGCTTTGGCTCCAATCAGGTGGTGGACGAGGAGACCGCCGAGGAGGCGGAGGTGCAGCTGCGTCGGCCGCGGCTCTTCCGTGGCATCAGCGCCCAACCGGACAATGGCAACGAGCTGGACAGAGATTGGCTCTATCGCAAGCCGCGTGCGCCCACCGATATGCGGCACTCAGGTTAGTTATAAGAAAACCCCCAACCACAAGTCGTATCTCGTGACACGAGTGACTCTCGAAAGAAAATGCAAGAATCTTATACTCAAATCGTACACAAAGTGAAAATTTATCAACTTGACAACGAAATTCTCTTGTAAAGAATATTTGTTCAGTCCGAAAATGTTTAGACATGCAAGTTTTGTATTTAATTCATGTACGAATTAAAATTAATTTTACATGTATTTTTTTAACATTTTGCCACATTTTAAACTTTTAAATCAAGTTTGGTTTATACTCAATTTTAGTATACTCAAGTGGGAAATGTCTTCGATATATAGAAAACATTTTATTTGAAAAAGAAACTCGGATAACTTCTTGGTTCGTTATCGTGCCGTGTCTAATCACGCTCATTAAAGCTGTATACTAATCCAACCTTCCCTTAACCCTAGTGCAACCAATGCTGCCCACTCACAACACGAACGGCGGCAGCAATGCTGGCCTGGCCAACAAACAGGAGCTGGACTGCTCGGCACATGATAGCGGCCTGGACACACCGCCGTCAACACATCGTCCCTCGAGCTATCGGGAGGCAGCGAGTCGTGATAGCACCGAAACCAATGGCAGCTCTTCGCGTGGCACACTGCTGAACAACTCGCCAGGTGGAAGCTTTCGCGCCAATAAGCTGAGCGCCCAGGTAAACAATCTGAACCAGCTGAACTCCTTGCACGGCTCGCGCTACTCGGTGCAGGATCAGCGCATATTGAAGATGCGCAACAACGAAGAGGAACGCTGCGCGTCCATCAAGCTGGCCAATCGCCTGAACCACAATAATGATCAGAACACCACCGCCTATGATCCCAATCAGAATCGCTACTATAAGAATGGTAATGCCACGCCTCCGATTTCACTAACGCCCCAACATACGCCACAGCACAAAATGATGCACCATGGCAATGGCAACGGCAACGGTACGCTCAACGGCAATGGCAGCTCCGGCATGAACGGATCTGCCATATTCCGGGAGCGCTATCAGCATCCGGCACTGGCGGCCATCATCAACGAAGCGCAGGGCTTGAAGTTTCGAGGTAAGCAACTGTCCCCATAGATGCACGTATATGTTTGTATATAATATGAGTGTTACTTACACTTGAACTCAGTTTTAAATAGGTTGGAGACATGCATGCTAAAGTTCAAGTACATGATCGTATTTTCTTTTAATTTAAATGAAATCCACTTATTTTCCACTCAGAAGTGGGAATTTGTGGTAAACAATCTGTCTTGGCAAGGGATCCACTTTAAATTGTAACCATTCCACCCATTTTCCATTCAGAAAGGTGACATTCAACTCTAGATACTTGAAACCGATTGGATCGGAAGAACAAATAGATATGAAGAACGTATAGATAATGTCGGATAGAAATTAGTAATATGTGTGTAATATTAATAGAGTCGGCTATGGAATTTTCATATTATTAAATTTTATATATAATCATCAAATTTTCTCAATTGTCATCAAGTATAAAGCACGCACACCATTATTATTTGTAGCAATTATTAAATTTAATTGTAAATATATTTTTTTATTTTAATTGCATGTTAACAATTTGCAGAAGAAACGGAAAATATGTGGTAAATTAAAATAAAAGTGCATGCAGAAACCCTACAAAAAAAATACCCAACAAGCATGGCAAATCAATAGAACCAAATGATATGAATATGTACATATATATATATATAAGTATATGTATGTATATGTGTATATATGTATATGGACATATGTCTGATAGATATGCCACCTTTTTTTAGAACGTGCCTATTCGGATAGCCAGCAACGTCGTCTGAACAACAACAACAATGGGCCAACCCCGGTGCCCGCCTCACCGTTGGCCCAGAGACGCAACAATGTCCCCATATTTGGAACACCCACGCGCGTATAGCGGCTAAAAGTCTAAGAAAAATGATATGTGAGGTCGTAGAACACTTAAAATATGCATTACCATTAGCCCAATAAGTAGCTTAATGCTTAAGTGAATCCATTAAATTAGTCAACGGATAATAATTGAATAAAGGAATAATACAGAAATTAGTTATAAGCAAATCCATATGTAATATATATAATTCATAGAATTTTAATGCAGCGACTTTACAGCGCTTGGTTAACAGATGCCAGCGAAATATAATAGCAATTATACACATACATAGTTTAAATATGTAGCTTAAATAAATAAATACAAGTCTCAAGTAGTTTTAGTATGCTACATTGTCCAGCTTTATGTAAAACGTTAAATAAAATAAAAAGCGACTTTGTTCTGAATTTTGACTACAAATCAATTGAATAGTATTTTTTTTTTATTGACATTAACTATAAATGTTTAATTTGTTGTGGCCCGAAAGTCTTTAAGCTTTAGAAAAATAAGATAATGAAATTGATTTGTATCAAAATTTAGAACAAGGTTTTCAATAAAATCAATTTCCAGAACTTTTATTAATGAAAACCAAAAGTGGGCCCTGTAAGAATTATTAAGTAAGATTGTACAACAACGATATTTAACATAGTTTCTAGGCCTTATCAGAAGCAAAATGTTTTTAACTAAAGTTCAAATCTAACGGCAATGTTGTGCGTTGTGAATGGTCTAGGCCAACTTCTTCTTCATATTGCCATTCACACATTGACGCAACGATTTTTGTAAGAGATGAGAGATTCTATCACAATTAATCAAGAATCAAATAACAAATATCTAATAAATTCTCTTGGAAAATATTTCAGTTTCTTGTTTTTATGTGCTTGTCTTTGATTCGTACACTTTCATTGATAATTATTCTTGCCTGCCTTTAGCCAACCAATTTAATTTAGAAACATAAGCTGCTACTGTGACTACTTCAAGAAACTGCTACATAAAAATACTTGTGAAAAGTCACTGCCACGCAAATGCATCTGCCATCACTAAGAACAGCTGTTGCTTCAAGCACGCGTCTCTAACATTGTTAGCTTTTTGTTTTGTTTATTAACTGCAGTTAATAAACATTTACGTATAACACGTTATCTTTTACCTCCCTGTAAACCCAGAAACTAAGAAATGAGTGCGAAAACGCAGCGAATCCAAGGGGAATACCTGGACAAAAGAAAACTAAGCCCGGACAATGTTGACAGTTTGAACGTGATTACAGAAAATAATACGTCAAATATCTCTGCGACAATGACCCAAAATATAGAAGTGTTCATCAAGACGAACTTTATCAAGAAAAACGGGGACACAGAGGACTATATATTACCCGAGCAATCGGAGCCAGATATTAAACTGGAGCCGTGCGTGATAAAAACAGATTGTCCAACTATGGATAGCATTGATATTGGTCCAGTAAAAATAGAACCGCAAGAGAACGATGCCGAGACAATGGTGAAAATGCATAACGAAGAATCCTCTTGGAGGTGAGCCTATGCCTACCCGAATACCTAAACAAACCTGTAATCCCATTTAATATGTTACAGCAAATACTTCTCGGAATTTGCAACCAATCTGTAAGCCATACTTTTACGTTGCCAAATCCAATTTATTTAACTTTTGACGTTATTTTGTGTGACAGTCCTGAGGAGCACGCCAAACGTATTTTTTTGATAGAATTTCTTCAGGCCTATCGCGCCTCGCCCGGCTTGTGGGATATTAACTCAGAAGATTTCCACGATCCCAAGAAAAAAGAAGTTCAATACGCAAACCTGCTGACCAAATATCGGGAATACTATCCTGATGGCGACAGGAAAGAAATGCAAAAGAAAATCAATGGATATAGGTCCTACTACAATCTGGAGCTGCGCAAGATTGATTATTTGAACAATGGCAACATTGGCTCGGACAAAAAGTACGTTTCGAATCTGTGGTACTTCGATTTATTTAGCAGCATGTGCGGCAACAAGGAATCTCTGGACCCAATTAATAAGGTTATTCCCTCAGCTAGCAGAGTTAGTACCTCAGTTCTATTTAAATTTGTTCATTTTTTATGTCTGCAAATATTAAAAAAAATTGAAAAACGGACTGTTGTCAAGAGTTCTCAAATATTCCTTTCGAAAATCTCCTGCTATTTAAATATTCATTTTTTAGAAGGAATCATTTACTGAAAGAAGAAGGCTAATGGCAAAACGGCAAAGGGAGGCTTTAAAAAAGGACCCCATAAAGTTGGCGTGTTACCGTGAAAAAGCCAAAGAGAGAGCACGAAAATATCGTGAGAGGCTCATGTCCGACAATAAAGAATGCGTCCTGGAAAAACATCGTATTAAGCAAAGAAGATATCGAGACAGAAAGAAAAATGAAACTCAAATAGAAGAGAACCTCGAGCCCTATGCATGCAAACAGACATTAGGAAAAGCATTGGCAAAGGCAGAAAGAGCCTTGCCAAATGACTTGGATAAAAAAATAAAAGTGATCAACATTTTGTATGAGAAATATGGAAATTCTACAAACTAATTTAATATTAATATTTTTACATTCATAAGTATTATGAAATGAATGTAAGTACATGTACATTTAATAAAAACCTACAAGTATTATAAAAGAAAAATACAAGTTCAAGATGGCCAAATGCAGACATGCAGATTTGCTTTAGAATTGCATGATAAGTTCATATATATGTATAAAGTCATTGCATCAGAGTTATTTCTACATTTTATTGAATTCCACCCATTTTCCACGCAGATAAATGATTTTGTTTAAACAGACTAAAAGTCAATTGATATTGCTTCATATATATTGGCACGACTGACACAGTGTTATTATATGAGACTTTTTCTGGGTGAAGCGTGGAATTCGTTCACTTGTATCGCTACCAATTTCCACAAGTTTTTGGTTTAAAGACGTAGCTTAAGTAAATATATATGTAAAATGGTTAATATATAGTATATAAATACTATTGAAACATATTTAATAATTTCTTTTTGGTTCTGTTGGATGCCCTTCAGTGTAGTTCGTAAATTTCAGTTACCAAATCAAACAAACAAATTTGTATCAAGATTTGAATGGAAAAAGAAGCTTGAGATTGAGAAGCGAAAGATACAAGGCCAATTACACTTGGATTATCAGAAGCTAGCAAATGAGCATGAATTACGTATATTTGAATTAAAATACAAATATGGAAAATAAAAAAATTATGCAAATTTATGCAATAATAAATGATGTACTAGAAATCGCAAAGCTTTCGTTAAGCGCTTAAATATTTTAAATATAAGAAAAAAAAAAGTTGAAGAAAAATTATATTGATAAGTATTTCAATTGTACATAATCCACGCTCTTCTGAAAATTAGTTGAAAAAGTTTAACATGAAACTAAGTACTCTTGGAAATAAGAATTATTCCAAAATTATAAGACTGGGCCTTAAAAATATATTATTTTTAATTATGGAATAAAATAATTCGAATTTTTGATTTACATTTAAGATTCACATCAAGAAATAAAGCAGATAAAACGAATGGGTTTTTTAGAAAAATCCGAGTAGTTTATTAATTTTTTCATTAGATACATATTGTTTTTTAAGGCTTTTTAACGCTGCCTTGTATTAGATTTTAGCAACAGGTTTTAGGCCCAATATATGAAAACATGTTCGCAAAACGGAGGCTGTCGCCTCACAAATTAAAATTCGGCTGTGATTAATCTTACAGATTTCGCCAGCCTTATTTTTCTCAATGCAATAGCAACTGTCATAAAACTCGGCAAACACAGTGCAGACCTCATAGCAGAACTCGCATAGAAAGTGCAGAAATAGGCCATTGGCACACTTCATTAAAACATCGTGCAATTTGAGCAGGGTTTTCACAAGTTTCCATTCTTTTTCGTGTTCCAAAACAATCTTGAATTTATCTAAAATCTCAGCCAGGTTGCTGAAATCTTCCCCAGAGTTGCGAGCAATCGAGCAAATGCGTGTATATGTATATAACAAATATACCGCGGTATTGCCACGATCATCGAGCATTTTATCAAATGAAAATATATAATCGCTGATACGGTTATGGCACAGATCCGTGTACTTGATACAACCGTATGCAACCGCTTCTTGAGCCTCGACCAACTCTTTGGGCGTCAGTATTTGGTCACGACCCCTTTCCTGTAACTGCTTCAAGGAGTACTTCAATCCCTCATCAAGCAGATCGGACAGTTTCACAGTATCACCCGATCGTGTTTTAAACTTTTTACCATCCTCACCTAATACCACGCCGAACTGTACGTGATCAACACGATGAATGTTCGGATTTAAAATGCCAGCCCGCTCTGCGGCCTTGAAAATTCCATGAAAATGGGTGCTTTGCCCGGCGTCCACGACATAAATTAGCCAAGTGGCGAGGTCTTCTTCAAGTCGACACCTTATAGCTGCCATATCCGAAGTATCGTAGGTAAAGCCCCCATCAGATTTTACAATTGTCAAAGGAATTTCACTCTTATTAACATCGGGCCACATGATTTCCCGGCCGTCGTCTAGCTCCAGCAAGCCCTTATTTCGCAGAAACTCAACTACTGTCAGCATGCGTGACTGATAATATGATTCGCCGCGTTCTTGGATTGTCACATCCAGGCGATCATAAATTTTCTGAAATTCCTTACGTGACACATCACATATTTGTTGCCAGGCTTTCGTTGCTGCGGGCTCACCGCTTTGCAGGGTGACGACGCGATTGTAGGCCCGTTTTTTGAAACTTTCATCGGCATCAAAACGCTTCTTGGATTCCTTATAAAATTCCTGTAGATCTCCAATAGGTGGGCTTTCGTTTAGAAAATTGGGAAAGCAGTCTTCCAGATGTGCTATCAGCATGCCAAATTGCGTGCCCCAGTCGCCCAGATGATTTATGCGTATAACATCATGCTGCAGAAACTCTAGCAGCCGGCTAATTGACTCGCCAATTATTGTGGAGCGTAAATGGCCGACGTGCATCTGCTTTGCTATGTTTGGCGAAGAGAAATCGACTAGGATGCGCTTCCTTGGCACCTTGGGCGGCTTGACGCCCTCACGCAACATGCGGGTCAAGGAGCTCACCGCGAATTCCTTGCTAAGAAATATGTTTACGAAACCAGGACCTGCCACTTCGATCTTCTCTATAATTGGGGATGCCGGACAGCATCGCTGAATCTCTAGGCCAATATCACGCGGAGACTTATTAATGCCTTCGTCTTTCATTTTCTTGGATAATCCCATGGCATTGTTGCACTGGTAATCTCCGAATTTGGGGGACGCATTCACAGCCGCAATAATAGCTGGAACGTTGGAGAAGCGTGGATAGGCTGTGGCTATAGCTTGTGTAAAAACCTTTTCCAAATGTTCCGTAATGGCAAATGTATCATCGTCGTGCATTTCAGAAGTTGTTTGTGACTGTAAGCTTAAAATACTTTTTTTAATTATAGCGTAGCGGTGTTTAAGTTTCGTATTTTCGACTTGCAGCTTGGTCAAATCATCATCATTATGATCCCCAAAAGGCAAATTCTCTTCCAGCTTTGAATCCTTAATTTTGCCGTATAGCTGCGTCGCCACGTGTTCCACGTTTGTCAGCTTATTCAATTCTGTTTTTAAATCAGCACTCATACTGCAACCTCTCTCATATACAGTAAGTAAGTCGTAAAGATGAAAAAGGTCAAAAATATATGCTGACGAGTTAAATTAGCTTAACGTTGATTTTCAGCGGCAAGAAGAAACGTTACAGAATAAAGAACTAAATAGCATAAGACTTGCTGATGGCCGACTGAAATTGCAACGATAGTTGTGCCGTATCGATAGCCACGACGAGTAACTAATCGATTAATGTATCCGCCACATATCGCTATATGCGATAGCTGCGACTAGGATAACTGACAACATCGTACCATCTCTAATGGCAGCTGTTTAATAGCAAATAATTTTGTTTTGATTTTGATTTCGTTAGCAGCAGCTTGGTATGGAACAAAGCGAGAAAAGACTTAAAACGGAACTAAACGACGAAGACTTCATTGTACCTGATCATGGTCGCGGCTATAATGCAGACAACAACATGAAAACAGAACCGATTGCGGGCGAGGACGATAATGATGATCCTTTGTCCGACAATGATTGCGATATTGGGCCGATCAGGAATCAATTTTTTGTGGCCAATGAGGCGATTGAAACGCCCAACGAGGGAATTAACGAATTGACGCAGCCACAAAACAAGTAAGCAATATCAAATCTCAGCTTAAACCCGCTTTTTAACCGCAAATCGCCTCTATGCCTTACAGGTTGACAAAAGGTAAGAGGGTGCACAGGCAACTTGGGAAGCAAAAGGTATTTCCACTTTTGTAGCCCAGATATTGGACAATGTGGAAAATTCGTACTTAACTGTATTGTTATTATGTTAAGTTCAAATCAGAGAGCGAACAGACTGTCAAGCATTGAAGTTCGGTTTTAGCTTAAGTTTTCATATTCTAGAAGTCCTTATAGAGAGTATCCATGCCCAACTTTCTTTTTCTTTGTATATTCGTCTACGTTTTAATGAGCCTTGGTAAACGGTCGTCCTTTTGTTGGTTCAGAGCACGATGTCACATAGCTGTCATAAGCAAGATCGAGATTTTATGTTGAATCAAACTCAGAGCATGATTGTTGGGTATATAAGACGATCCCATTGAATAACACCGCCTCGAGACTTGCCCAATACCAGATCGTAGTATTAATCAATTCAATCCCCATTGTTAGAACCCTTTTAACTTAAATATGTAGTTGAAATTCTTTTATATGGCTTTCAACATTCATTTAAAAAGTGTCTTCAAGTGAAAGTGAAACAAAAATTGAGAGAATGTGTAATACATAACAGTTTACTAATTGAAATATATATTAATTATAAAGGAATAACATAATATGCCTACTAAATCGGCAGGTGCGTATTGAGTTTGATATTTGGTATTTAAACCTATTTATTTCAACGTATATTTTGCAGGTACCTTAAGAAATATTTGGCAATTTAAAATGGACTATTTCTGGCAATTACTTATTAAAAAGGAAAAAGAAGACGTATAGGCAAATTTTCTCACAATTTTCTATTCTTATAGAGAACATTTCAAGAAGCTCGCATTTGCCAACATGGAACTATGGCAGCCCGAGCTCGTTGGCTATTTGATAAACTTTGTTAAACGAAAGATCAAGAAGACTAAAACGACGACACATAAACAGAAAATATGTTAAACTTGAATAATGCGGCTCGAGGATCTAACACAGACTGATGCCATTTTAATCTGACAGAGATTTTTCTATAAGCAAAATACATGACTTAAGCAAAACAAGATTATTTACAATCAAACTAATTGGCAATTGTTTTTTGTGTCACATTAGCTTTAACATAGTATGTGTATATAAGGTTAGTTTAATCAAACATTAAACATGGGATTTTTTATATTTGTTAACAACAACATAACAATATTTACATGATTTTACATACTTCATAGACTCCGTAATTGACGAACTACTTAATATGAGAATTGAGCTACGAAATGTTAATAAAAAGCTGCAGAATGTTTTGCTTAAACAAGATCACATATTGCAAGAGCACAGCAATCTAAGGAAGGCAATGACAGAAATGTGTGTTCTATTAAAAATGAATCTTAGCCTAACAACCGACAAATTTGCAGACCTTTTTCCACTTCAAGACGAAGAAAATCTGCAATACCTAGAAGGACAGCTGCAAACTGAGCAGAGACCAAATATTGTAAGTATTCTAAAGATATAGGAAAATGGCATTTAGTGAACTTTAATTTACGTTCTACTTGTCAGATAAGGCAAATGCGAAAACTTCTTTGCGCCAATATAACAGAGAATTTCTCAAAGATATTTAGTGAGAAATTGATTCTCTCACACAATTATGATGGCATTCAAAACAAGAAGCCAATTAAAGTTTATGAACATTTCATAGCTGGTCTTTTTGGTAAGATATAAAATAAAAAAATCATTTTATATATTACTTTTTTGATTATTATAGAAGCATCTGACTTGGAGTCACGTGAAGAATTTGTTGTCAATATCAGATCTGCATATAAAATCAACAAAAACAGGATCCATAAAAGTCGATCTCGCAAAATCAAAAAGAGGACTAGCTAAAAATTTATAAATTACTTACATATAATATAGTTTATAAATCATATATATATATATATATATACTCAAATTTTAGTTGTAACTGAAGCTTTGTACATTATAAATAATATTAAATCTATTAAGAAATAATGTACGAAACAAATGTTTTAATTGATTAAATATATGTGTTAGGTATTTACTGATCGATATTGTACTGATCGTTTTTCCCTTATCATTAATTCATTTCTTTCGCGCCTCCAAGTGCAAAAAGTCAGGACACTTACTCTCATATCATGTTTTTAAATTAGAACTAGGCAACTAGAACTCCGCATTTAAGCCTCTTTATTTAATTTCATCATATATAAACCCATATATATAAATATGATCGATAACAAAAAAAAAAAAAGAATAATAAAATTAAAACAACCTTTAAGAACGACCTATATTTCAATTTATTTTTTAGATTTCGTGAGTATCTTGCCGATAGCCGCTGCTAAATACTTTAAAATACTTGCTGTAGCCGGCACTTGAGCAACATACCATCGCTAATCGCAATATTGTTCCATATCGAATAAATGAAAACTACAGTTTGTTTACATACAACAACTACCTGCCGGTATATAGTCCCGCAATGGAGCCAATTGTGAACCCGAAAGGCATTAAAAAGGAATACGAGAACGGCCATTGTGAATACATTGTGTCTGAGCAATGGCAAAGCAATGAAATAAAACTGGAGCCGCATGTATGTGTTGAGGAAACAGCAGAGCAATTACAAGCAAATAATATTGATATAGAACCCACGAAAATAGCACAGGATGGGGCAATGGAAATGGACACCGCGGCGTACCACGAGGTGCAACGGTCGCAAGCCTTGTGAGCCATAATTATAAAATACAAATCAATCAACTAGTTTTTAAACATATCTTTTATGTCTTACAGATCGAAAGCAGGTAAGAGGTTGCTTATTCGACACTCCTGGTAAGGCTTTAGCCAGTAAAGAAAACTACTTTTTATATGTATGTATGTATATATGTATAAATGAATGCATGCACGTACCTGCTGCTGCCCGTTTTATTAGCAACTTCTTTTTTTGCAATATTGCACTTTAGTTAATGTTAAGCACACGGCACACAATTACAAATATCACTCACAGATTTAAATTTAAATTATTAGCGATCACACACGAATTTTATCACACGAACTAGAACACATTGTTTTCACGTTAATTGCGATCAAAAATAAAAACTATTGCGTTCATTTAATCCCGCACAAATAATGAAAAGAAAAAGCACAAATGGAGCACGAAAGCAAAATTAATGACAGTCGGCTTTTGCGTATTCCTTATGCACAGCAGCCGTGCGGCTCTCTCTCTCTCTCTCCCTCTCTTTTAAGTTTTAGAGAGAATGTCAGCAACTGTGTACGTGTGTGTTATGTATATATATGTATATACATATATAAGTATATACATATGCTGAAGAGAGAATCTTAAAATTAATAGAGAGAAAGAAATTATGTATATGTATATATAAAAGGCTTCACAATTAATAATTACTAAACTGTGAATATTTTTGACTAATATATAACCTGTTTGCACGTAAGTATAAGTACTTTTATTTTACTGTTAAATGAGATAACAATAATAATTGCAATTGTATGTAATATTTTGCAATTTCATTCTCATTGTAGTTCGTTTTAAGGGAAACTGTACATAGCAATAAAATCACACGTTTTACACATATCTAAATTATTTTTATTAAAACTAAGAAAAAGTGAACACTATTCAATTTTATTTGAGCCCGCAGTTTCTTAAGTATTACAATTCCAAAATTTGGCAACTCAAGGTAATCTTTTAAAATACATATGTATAATCATATATTTAACAAAACACAATAATATATATTATTCGTCTGCCTAATCTTTTAAGCTGGAGTTTCAACGAATCTTTCTGCGGGCCAAGCATTTAATCAAATCCTAAGCGAAATACGAACTATGAATGAAGTTTACCAAAGCATGTTCCATACACTAACCGAAGAGATCATAAATCTAAGAAATGAAGTCAGCCAGTTAAGAGCTCTGCCCACAACAGAGAGTGTATCAAATCTCTTGCCAACTCTGCCGCTGCCAACGCTTGTGAAATTTCAGGAATTTGATCAGAAACTCTTGGCGGAAAATGATCTGCGCGTAAATCTGGTCGGTTATCTAGACATATTTTAGAGTTTTTCAAAATAAACAGTTTTGTTTTTATTTGATAGAAGAACTTTCTGCTTCGAGTCGGCGGAAGCGATCTCTCAGCATTTACCAGGCTGGCTTTGCGGCGAATATTATCGGATGAAGCGTCCACAAATATAACTTGGTGTGGCACCAATGACAAGCCCAGTTTCCAAAGCTTTGCCACGTTTAATGTCATAAAAGGTAAGTGCTGGATTTAAGAATATTAAAATTTATATATCACGTACAAACTTGAATCTTTTACAGAAATTGGCTTTCTAAGATTCAGTTATGCCACGGATGTTGATATACACAAAATTTGCCAACAGCATTTTCTGCACGCCAAGGATAGAATAAATAAAAAATTAAAAACTAAAACCAAAAAATTAAATGTTAATGACACAATTTAAGTTCAACTTAATGACAAAAAAGCTTTAGACCAAATATCTATGTAAATATTAATACTATTATTTAAGGTTTAAGGGTGCATTTAAGGGTACTTATGTAGTCTAAAAATACGTAGCTAAAAAAACGAATAGTTAATATATTAGACTTAATTACTGTTTAATAAAATACTGCAATTTAAAGTTTACAAAATTATAAAAAGTATTAAATTATTATAAGATAGCAAGTCATTCAAATAGTTCTTATTGCGCGCTTTAAGGATGGCCCTTTTGGCTGCATAGAGATGAGTAGCGCATAAATGAATTTGCCGATTGTTCCATCCCTAGCTACAGCTGTTTTTTATAAACAACTCGAAGTAATTTTTGCTTGTGATATTTAAAGCTACGGCAAGTAATATTATAAAATGGAACAACTTATAAATGTGAGCTGCATTAAGAAGGAGTACACGGAAGCTAACAATGAAGATAAATACAATGTTAACAAGCATTGGAATGCCAGCAAAGTAAATACAGCAACGAATGTGGACATGGAAAAAGTAACAGTAAATGAATTGGACATAGGACCCATAAAAATAGAGCCGGGTGTTAGCAGAGAGATAAAGATGGAATGTGAAGAAGCACAACCGAAGCTGGAGTCGACAGAGAAAGGTAAATATGATTACTTAAATTCGACAACGACTTTTATAAATATATGTATATTGTAAATACGTCAATTGCAGCTGTAAGCGGCGAGTCCGACTCGCAGCGGGCACGAGCCTCACATCGATTGCCTGCCGTAACCAAATCAAATAATCGCCGCATTATTGTGCGTGAGCTCCATCAACGTCTGCTGAAACTCGACATGGCCGTTAAACCCAACAACAGATCAGCTGCTGATCCACGTTCGTTAGCTCCACCTAAATCCAGCGCACAGCGCATGCGGGAAATGCGACAACGCCGCAGGAAAGCCGACAGTGCAACTCATCCGCCGAATAGACAGCGCATGCAGGATCTGCGTCAGCGTCTTATGAATTTGGAGCAGCCTATCAAGCTGCGCGCCTTTAAAACAAGTAGCCAAAGGAGCCGTGAGCCCCATTCGCGTCTGCTGCAACCGGAAAATGTCCAGAAGCCTGTCCAGACCGAAAACAAATCAAGCGAGACAAGAACTCCGCCCAAATCAAGTGCTCAGCGCATGCGTGAGCTGCGTCAGCGTCGTCGGGATCTTCAGAATGACAATAACCCTGCCGCGCAAAAAAGTAACACCACGAACTCGCGTCCACAGACGCCACCTGATCTGAGCGTAAAGCGAATGCGTGACTTTCGACGGCGTCTTCTGGAACTGGACAAATCTCACAAAGGCAAACACAGCGAGATCATGAGAAAAACTGATGAAGTTCGAATATGCTGACTAATGCAAAAGTTTCAATATTGTTAGACAATTTTATAGACGCTTTTGTGATATTTGAATACAAGTACTGAGAAATGCCAGGTAGCCATTGAAGAGTACTTCATCTAATAGGTTATTCCAATGCAATTACAATTTTCTTAAAATATGTTTTATACTTGTCGCATATGTTTGTGTCCCTTGTAGAGGGCCTACAAATTTCTGCCAAAATACTCCTGATAATCATGGATATAGCTTATTTTGGCGAAAATATTATATGGGCAAAACCTTATTAATATGGCACAGAATGTATAAAGTTTTTACGGAATATCTTTCAAGCAATCAGTTTTTGTTGGCGCTTAATTTCAGGTTCACTTTAATTAACCTTTACGGCTTTAAGTTTTCTTTTGAAAGCTTTTTTGATGCTGCATTTTAATTCGAAGTTCAGCTTACAAATGAAAGTAATAAAAGCTCAATGTGCAGAAAATCCCTGAAAATCCTGACGAATGCAACGCTGCCGCAAGCTTTCAGGCACAGAAAGCTTTTGGAAAGAAGCTGAGAGTCCGGAGACCAAGCAAAACAACCCCCAACATGCACGCTTCTGAGAAGATGTATTGCAATTTTCCCGAGCGATTTGTATGGAGTCTCAACAACAACAATTTTCAGTCAGCTTTGCGACGCAGCAGCCGCGGTCAGCGCTAGAGAAAATACAGGATAGAGACTTTCTGGCAGTTTCAGGTGTAAAATGCGTAGTCGCACCGAACTGGTGACCACCACGTTTGATTTGGACTCCGACGAGGAGGATTACAGTCCCGACGACGATGACTCCGAGGAGGACTGGCGGCCCAACAAGAAGCGCCAACAGAAACAGTCACGTGCCAATGGCAACAGCAGCAGCGGCGGCGGCGATGCTGGCGGCGTAGGACGCAAGCGCAAGGCTGCCTCATCGGCTGCATCCAAAACCAAGAGACGTGCCACTGTGCCTAAGGTAAGCGATGAGGACTTTGAGTCCGTCGATGAGGATGACGATGAGCTGGACACGGATCCAAGCGATGACGATTTCGATAATCCCGGCGCGGCAAGCACTTCCACGTCCAAACGAATGCAGAGTCTGCCGCCCAAGAAGCAGTTCGTTAAATTGACCCAACTGGATTTGTTGCTTAATAAGCGGGATCTAATGGACAAGGATTGGCTGCAGAACAGTCGACTGTGCCTTTGGCGCAAGGATGAGCAAACGAATCTATTGCAGAAATATTTGCGCGTCAAAACGTCACAGGATGCGGCCAAGCCGCAGGAGCAACAGCTGCTCTTTACTTCCAGCTCCGTGGTGAGACATATTTAAATTGAAATTCCCCTTCTATATAAATTGTACAATTACAAGGTACTAATCGTCAGGAGGGGAGATTCTACAGTATATATTTAGATAGAACTGAATTCCTGTACAGAATGAATTGGGTATAAACTGTTATAGGGGATGTGTATCCTGTAGATGAATGAATAATTTTCTACAAGGTTAATAATTGACAAAATTTGGCATTTATTAATTTTACTATACAATTTCAAACGTATAGGAAGAATCGGCTTTAACATAATTTTTCGAGCTAGCCTTGACATTTCAATATTCTCTTAATATGCGTATCTACAAAGTCGTAACAAATCAAACTAATATAAAAACTGTTTTCTATAGAAATTGTTTGGAAATATATCATTTGTATTAAATCTTCTCTTTCAGTATTCAAGCTGGGATGAGCAACACATTCGTGATTTCATAGATGTCAAAGTCAATTGCTTGGATCCTAACAATAGGCGAATAGAGTTAGATGATATAGAGGCTATTAAAAATCTATCTGCAGAGCTACAGGCGGAAAATGAACAATGTCAAAGCGCCGCGGACAATGATGCGAGTGACAATAATGATGGCACAGGTGATCCGGAGCCGGGCTCTGACAAAGACCAGGATGAAAACGAGGAGGATGATTCATAAATTGAAACACTATTAACTACTATTAATTATAAATGAAATGGGTTCTAAACATAATTCCTAGAAGTTATTTAGAAAGTAAAGTTAGCATTAGACATTGAATTAAAAATGCGATTGCTATTTAAATTGAATTTAGTAAAAACAATTTGAAATATCAACTCAATTCGCAACAAAATACATTGATATAATAATTACAATTTGATACTTTGGTAGTTCGATTGCAATACAAAGTATTATATATTAGTATTATTTTGACTGAATTCGTAGAGGTTTTGTTTTTGTTTTCGTTTTAATGTCTCTGGGAGACATCAAAAATTTGCACTGATCTGTGCTGAGGGTGCTTGAAGTGTCAGGCGAGATTTAGTCCGGTTACCGGCGACGTTCCCCTTTGACGGTTTTGCGTTTCTCTTTCTTTTCCTCGCGCAGCTGTTTTTGCTTTTCGCGATCTTCTTTGTCCTTTTGTTTTTTGGCCGCACTTTCTAGGCGCGCCTGCTCGCGCTTCTCCTTGGCCAGATTGGCCACGTCCGACTTGTTGGTATTCGGCGCCACGACGCCCGATCCGCTGGGTTCAGCGCTTTCGCCATCAGTATCCTCGTTCTCCTCCTCGCTGACGGCAGTCTAATGATGGCAACAGACATAACAATTAATTCGAGTTGCTCTCTTTAGTTTTTCAACGTAATCAAACCTGTGAATATTGCGCCAGTATCTGTTGCTTAATGCGCAGCTCCTCCTCGGTGTATTCACGCTCTTTGGCGGCAGGTTGCAGCTTCTGTTGTTCCAGCAGCTTGGCTAGTTGTGCATTCACATCAATGTCCAGACCTTTTTTGGGCGGCTCATCGGCACTGGGATGGCTCTGCAGCCACTTCTGCAATATGCTTGCCACCAGTTCCTCAATGTTGGAAGCCTGCAAGAGTTAGCTGTTCTATATATAAATGGGCTTATTACTGAAAAAGAGGGCTAAGCTTACGCCTGTTCCGCTGAGTATGCCTTCAAGTGCTTCTATTTTTTCATCTTGCGTTTCCTCCTCGCCCTCCAGAATGCCAATTATGTACGCACCAAATACACTTTCATCTGTGTTGAGCAGCCGGAGTTGATCGTTGAGCCATGTTTGAAACTCGCTCATCTTAAATGCAAGGGGCAGCAATTGTATTCCAGTTCCAGGCAAATAAAAGCCGCAAAAGGCAACTAAATTCCGCACACCATGTGAATTAGTGTTGCAAAGCGTTGTAAAAAGAACAGCTGCTTAAAAGTTGTGAAATCAAAGTAAATATTATTCAAAACTATTTTTTATGAACGAGCAGTTTGTAATCGTTTCTTTTTGTCCAATGCATATATATATTTTGCATTTAACATGTGGCTTAATGGTGTTTAATTACCATAAGAATTTATTTTCACCTTTTTGTCAAATGAATATCAAAATAGCTATCGGTATTTGCGTGGTGGCGATGTCTGCCAGTGTGCACAGCTATGTACGTAGCTCCACTCAGCTGTGCGCAACAGTTGTGAACGCAAGCAGTGCTAGCAAGTGTTAAGCTAGTGTTATTAAACGCTGTACTTTTTATTGTTATTAATATATTTTGTGCTGTCGCTTACCATTGAATTTGGGTTTTTAAGGTGTTAAATTGCGTTTTAAATGTTAAATTTCTTACTAGCAATCGTGTGAATGCTATGAAATATGAATCATGAGCTTGGTTTTCGGGATGCGCATACTCACCATACCGCCAAACAGCAAGAGTGTGCAGCTGTTTGTTTTTGTTGCTGCTGCTAGCGAAAACAACAACAATAACCATTCAATTTCATAAACAAATTCCAAGTGCAATCCAAGCTTAAGTTTTTACATGAAGTTTATACAATTGTTACGGTTAGTGCGTAATTGAAAGTGTGCCTGTAGTTGTGTCTATATATGTGAGCGTTCGTTTGTGTCTGTGTGTGTGAGTGTGTTTTTTCCTATTCTGCGTCTTCGTCGCGCTGTAATAATTTACCAACAACAACAGCAACACTGGCAACAACAACAGCAACACTGGCAACAACAACAGCAACACTGGCAACAACAACAGAAAAGCCCCACACGACACCTGCGTTTTGTTTATTTGTTGTTGGGGCGTCATAAACAAAATCTATACAACTACAACACACGCGCAGTTGGCAGTCGGCAGTTAGCAACAAGTGGATAGATATAAAGCCACTCAAACTCGGACTCGCACCAAATACCATCCAAGTAACCAAATCGCCAGCCCCATTTGGCGTGGATTTTCTGTTTAGCTATGCAGGTGAGTTTATATATATATATATATAAATAGACACATTATATATATAAAGCTATTTTATTTTAATTTTCTTCTTACAATGCGTCAATTAGCAATTCTGATTGGCTTCAGTCAGATAGGGCCTACTGCCACCTGTTGCATGGCTTAAATCTGTCTTAAAATATTGTTCTATTGAACTATGCACATTTATTCTAAGTGATTGATTAATTAAACTAGCTTATTAAACATACAACGAATAAATAATAAAGTATATGCATAGTTAATATCAATTAATCAAAACTAATAAATATTTTCTTTGACTAGATTATTATCAAATATTAATTTTAAATTAATTATAAATATATATTTAAGTATTATAAATTTTTCAATTTTGTAAAACAAGCTATTAATTAATTTTATATACTAAAATTGTTTAAAAAATAGCAGAAATTAACTTTGCAAAAAAGTAATTAGGTTTTTCAGAGGCTTACAAAATTTTTGGACATTGCCATTTTAAATTATTCAGAAGTCAAATTTTTCAGTGCAAATAAATTAAACTTAAAAATATATAAAAAAAATAGCAAAAATGCATTGGTCACAAAATTGCACGATATCGAAATGTTCCATTAGAAAAAAATTACAATAATTCATTTAGCCTTTTCATGGCATTTTCCATCCAAGAGCGGTGGATATCAGAACAAATAGTTTTATATAAAGCGATTATCTAAATATTTATCAACTTTAATATTCTTATGAATTTTTGAAATAATTTTTATTTATGTTTCATTCATTTTTATTCATTTAATATATTTTATATAAATTTTATTTTATTTTTAGGCTTAATACTTATTTAATATTTTATGGCGTTATTCTAAGTCATATCTAAACCATATCTCTTTGATCTATATTTATCAATATTAAGATTTTCCTTTTATTATGCACCGTATACTCTGTTTTACTTCGGTGTCGAAATTGAATTGAAATTGGTCGTGAGTTGAGTTGACAAAAAAAAAAACAAGAGTACGAGCTGTTTAGAAGGAATAATTATTTAGTTTTTAGAGTTTCTTAATTTTGTTTGGTGCATTTATTTTAAAACTCTTGTAGAAGGAATTATGAAGAGGAAACTTTTTATATGTCCGTCTGTGTATGTCAGAACCAGCCGGATCGGGCAAATATATTCTAAGTTCTTGTATGGGAAACTATTTTGTTAATCAAGATATCTTGATCAGCATTTGTTAGCTTCACTATGCTTCTTCTATATATACCAAATTTTATTAATATCAAACAACTATATCATATAGTTGACATAGGAACGATCCGCCGAAAATTCAATTCTTTTTTGTTTTTCAAGATGTCTTGAACAAATTTGGCATTTAAAAGCTTAACCATGCTCCCTAAATATGTATCGGACCACTATAACATATAGCTGCCAAAAAGTCGATCGATCGGAAAGTATATTTCTATATGGAATACTGATTTGCTTATCAAGTTATTTTGACCAAACTCTGCATTTTGTCCTTATCCTTACTTTCTCGTTGCGTTTGCTTCAGGTTTTCTTGCCAAATTGTTCTTGTTCCTTGTCCCCTGCACCTGAACAAGTAGTTCCATGGCCAGTGGCTTTTCCAACTTGGCTTCATTGGCTTTTATTTATTTTTAATGGCCCACAAGGCGGGCGTTGTTTATGGGCGCGTGTGTGTGTGTGTGTGTGAGTTGGCCTTTTAGACTTTCTCGTGTGTGCGAGTGCATAATAAAAGCCATTAAAATTAAGTAATTGACGCATGCAGTCGTCGACACCTGGTGCGACTGTAGGCAAAACCGGAAAATGCCGCACAAAGGATATTGTCATAAAGCATCGAACAATAAATAAAGCCGAGTCTTCTCAGCCAGCATCTCTGTAGCGCTGTGTACAATCTTTTTTGCATGCATTTCTGAAATTCTGCAATTTATTTCACCTGGTCTGGTGTTCTTAACGCATCGCATTGGCCCATTAAATTGAAAGCCTCTTAAAATATCAGCCAGCTCATAAAATTCACACGTTTAGTCGCTGGGCCAGAAAATCATCCGGCTACGGTTTTAACTGCCCGACGAGGCATTAACCTGATTTCCTCACTGTAAATGTAGCATGTATAGTAGCATGTTTTATGCATATGCATACGCTATATTAACACCCCTTGATCAAACTGCAAGGCATATACATATATTTTGTTGTGTCAATTTTATAGTTAAGTGACAGACTTATTTGTGCCCGACTGTTTCCAGAAGGGTTTGCTATTTCGATTATTTTATATTTTACAAATTTGATTGAATTACATATTAACAAGTAAGAGGTTCTAGTCGGCAGCTCCCGACTAGTGGATACCCTGAACCCTCTTCTTCCATCATCAAATGCATATATATATATTCTATATTAGAAGCTATATGTCAAGTTTGGTGACTCTAGTTCCTATTATTTACCAAAATTTCCCAAAAAACAGGATATCGATATCGATTTTTATCGATTGCTTGGAAACGGAGTAACGGAGTAAACCCGATCCGCGTGGGAACTAGGAGCATCTACATCTAAAATTTCAAGTCTCTAGTTCTTATAGGTTCTGAGATCCTTGCGTTCATACATACGGACGGACGGACGGACAGACAGACGGACATGGCTAGATCGACTCAGCTATTTATGCTGTTCAAGAATATATATACTTTATGCGGTCGGAGTTGCTTCCTTCTACCTGTTACATACATTTGGCTTTCGCACAAATACAATATACCCTTATACCCATTTTTAATGGGTTCAGGGTATAAAAAGCCAAACTTCGTGAAAATCGGATGAGATTTCACCTAGTTATGGGGGTGGTAAATTTTGACCAATGTCATTTCGACTAAAAAATCGGTGTCGAGATTTGAATGCCACAATAATCTAGTGGGAAACCCATGAAGAAAAAGCCAAACTTCGTGAAAATCGGATGAGATTTGACCTAGTTATGGGGGTGGTAATTTTGACCCATGTCTATATACGAATCTTGGGGTAAGATTTGGACATGAATTTCGACTAAAAAATCGGTGTCGAGATTTGAATGCCACACTAATCTAGTGGGAAAACCATGCAGAAAAAGCCAAACTTCGTGAAAATCGGATGAGATTTGACCTAGTTATGGGGGTGGTAATTTTGACCCATGTCTATATACGAATCTTGGAGTAAGATTTGGACATGAATTTCGACTAAAAAATCGGTGTCGAGATTTGAATGCCACACTAATCTAGTGGGAAACCCATGAAGAAAAAGCCAAACTTCGTGAAAATCGGATGAGATTTGACCTAGTTATGGGGGTGGTAATTTTGACCCATGTCTATATACGAATCTTGGGGTAAGATTTGGACATGAATTTCGACTAAAAAATCGGTGTCGAGATTTGAATGCCAGATTAATCTAGAGGGAAAATCATGAACAAAAAGCCAAACTTCGTGAAAATCGGATGAGATTTGACCGAGATATAGGTGTGGTCATTTTTGACCCATGTCTATATACGAATCTTGGGGTAAGATTTGGACATGAATTTCGACTAAAATATCGGTGTCGAGATTTGAATGCCACATTAATCTATTGGGAAAACCATGAAGAAAAAGCCAAACCTCGTGAAAATCGGATGAGATTTGCCCGAGATATTGGGGTGGTAAATTTTGACCCATGTCTATGTACGAATCTTGGGGTAAGATTTGGACATGAATTTCGACTAAAAAATCGGTGTCGAGATTTGAATGCCACATTAATCTAGAGGGAAAATCATGAACAAAAAGCCAAACTTCGTGAAAATCGGATGAGATTTGACCGAGATATAGGTGTGGTCATTTTTGACCCATGTCTATGTACGAATCTTGGGGTAAGATTTGGACATGAATTTCGACTAAAATATCGGTGTCGAGATTTGAATGCCACATTAATCTATTGGGAAAACCATGAAGAAAAAGCCAAACTTCGTGAAAATCGGATGAGATTTGGCGAGGATATGGGGGTGGTAATTTTTGACCCATGTCTATATACGAATCTTGGGGTAAGATTTGGACATGAATTTCGACTAAAAAATCGGTGTCGAGATTTGAATGCCACATTAATCTAGAGGGAAAACCATGAAGAAAAAGCAAAACTTCGTGAAAATCGGATGTGATTTGACCGAGTTATGGAGGTATTAATTTTTGACCCATGTCAATATACGAATCTTGGGGTAAGATTTGGACATGAATTTCGACAAAAAAATCGATGTTCAGATTTGAATGTCAGATGAATCTAGGAGGAAAACCATGAAGAAAAAGCCAAACTTCGTGAAAATCGGATGAGATTTGACCGAGTTAAGGGGGTGGTAATTTTTGACCCATGTCCATATACGAATCTTTGGGGTAAAATTTGGACATGAATTTCGACTAAAAAATCGGTGTCGAGATTTGAATGCCACATTAATCTAGAGGGAAAACTATGAAGAAAAATCCAAACTTCGTGAAAATCGGATGAGATTTGACCGAGTTATGGGGGTGGTAATTTTTGACCCATGTCTAGATACGAATCTTGGGGTAAGATTTGGACATGAATTTCGACTAAAAAATCGGTGTCGAGATTTGAATGCCAGATTAATCTAAAGGGAAAACCATAAAGAAAAAGCCAAACCTCGTGAGAATCGGATGAGATTTGACCGAGATATAGGTGTGGTCATTTTTGACCCATGTCTATATACGAATCTTGGGGTAAGATTTGGACATGAATTTCGACTAAAAAATCGGTGTCAAGATTTGAATGCCACATTAATCTAGTGAGAAAACTATGAAGAAAAAGCCAAACTTCGTGAAAATCGGATGAGATTTGACCGAGTTATGGGGGTGGTCATTTTTGACCCATGTCTATATACGAAAATTGGGGTAAGATTTGGACATGAATTTCGACTGAAAAATCGGTGTCGAGATTTGAATGCCAGATGAATCTAGGAGGAAAACCATGAAGAAAAAGCCAAACTTCGTGAAAATCGGATGAGATTTGACCGAGTTAAGGGGGTGGTAAATTTTGACCCATATCTATATACGAATCTTGGGGTAAGATTTGGACATGAATTTCGACTAAAATATCGGTGTCGAGATTTGAATGCCACATTAATCTATTGGGAAAACCATGAAGAAAAAGCCAAACTTCGTGAAAATCGGATGAGATTTGGCGAGGATATGGGGGTGGTAATTTTTGACCCATGTCTATATACGAATCTTGGGGTAAGATTTGGACATGAATTTCGACTAAAAAATCGGTGTCGAGATTTGAATGCCACATTAATCTAGAGGGAAAACCATGAAGAAAAAGCAAAACTTCGTGAAAATCGGATGTGATTTGACCGAGTTATGGAGGTATTAATTTTTGACCCATGTCAATATACGAATCTTGGGGTAAGATTTGGACATGAATTTCGACAAAAAAATCGATGTTCAGATTTAAATGTCAGATGAATCTAGGAGGAAAACCATGAAGAAAAAGCCAAACTTCGTGAAAATCGGATGAGATTTGACCGAGTTAAGGGGGTGGTAATTTTTGACCCATGTCCATATACGAATCTTTGGGGTAAAATTTGGACATGAATTTCGACTAAAAAATCGGTGTCGAGATTTGAATGCCACATTAATCTAGAGGGAAAACTATGAAGAAAAATCCAAACTTCGTGAAAATCGGATGAGATTTGACCGAGTTATGGGGGTGGTAATTTTTGACCCATGTCTAGATACGAATCTTGGGGTAAGATTTGGACATGAATTTCGACTAAAAAATCGGTGTCGAGATTTGAATGCCAGATTAATCTAAAGGGAAAACCATAAAGAAAAAGCCAAACCTCGTGAGAATCGGATGAGATTTGACCGAGATATAGGTGTGGTCATTTTTGACCCATGTCTATATACGAATCTTGGGGTAAGATTTGGACATGAATTTCGACTAAAAAATCGGTGTCAAGATTTGAATGCCACATTAATCTAGTGAGAAAACTATGAAGAAAAAGCCAAACTTCGTGAAAATCGGATGAGATTTGACCGAGTTATGGGGGTGGTCATTTTTGACCCATGTCTATATACGAAAATTGGGGTAAGATTTGGACATGAATTTCGACTGAAAAATCGGTGTCGAGATTTGAATGCCAGATTAATCTAAAGGGAAAACCATAAAGAAAAAGCCAAACCTCGTGAAAATCGGATGAGATTTGACCGAGTTATGGGGTTGGTAATTTTTGACCCATGTCTATATACGAATCTTGGGGTAAGATTTGGATATGAATTTCGACAAAAAAATCGATGTTCAGATTTGAATGTCAGATGAATCTAGGAGGAAAACCATGAAGAAAAAGCCAAACTTCGTGAAAATCGGATGAGATTTGACCGAGTTAAGGGGGTGGTAAATTTTGACCCATATCTATATACGAATCTTGGGGTAAGATTTGGACATGAATTTCGACTAAAAAATCGGTGTTCAGATTTGAATGCCAGATTAATCTAGAGGGAAAACCATGAAGAAAAAGCCAAACTTCGTGAAAATCGGATGACATTTGGCGAGGATATGGAGGTGGTAATTTTTGACCCATGTCTATATACGAATCTTTGGGTAAGATTTGGACATAAATTTCGACTAAAAAATCGGTGTCGAGATTTGAATGCCACATTAATCTATTGGGAAAACCATGAAGAAAAAGCCAAACTTCGTGAAAATCGGATGAGATTTGGCGAGGATATGAGGGTGGTAATTTTTGACCCATGTCTATATACGAATCTTGGGGTAAGATTTGGACATGAATTTCGACTAAAAAATCGGTGTCGAGATTTGAATGCCACATTAATCTAGAGGGAAAACCATGAAGAAAAAGCAAAACTTCGTGAAAATCGGATGTGATTTGACCGAGTTATGGAGGTATTAATTTTTGACCCATGTCAATATACGAATCTTGGGGTAAGATTTGGACATGAATTTCGACAAAAAAATCGATGTTCAGATTTAAATGTCAGATGAATCTAGGAGGAAAACCATGAAGAAAAAGCCAAACCTCGTGAGAATCGGATGAGATTTGACCGAGATATAGGTGTGGTCATTTTTGACCCATGTCTATATACGAATCTTGGGGTAAGATTTGGACATGAATTTCGACTAAAAAATCGGTGTCAAGATTTGAATGCCACATTAATCTAGTGAGAAAACTATGAAGAAAAAGCCAAACTTCGTGAAAATCGGATGAGATTTGACCGAGTTATGGGGGTGGTAATTTTTGACCCATGTCTAGATACGAATCTTGGGGTAAGATTTGGACATGAATTTCGACTAAAAAATCGGTGTCGAGATTTGAATGCCAGATTAATCTAAAGGGAAAACCATAAAGAAAAAGCCAAACCTCGTGAGAATCGGATGAGATTTGACCGAGATATAGGTGTGGTCATTTTTGACCCATGTCTATATACGAATCTTTGGGTAAGATTTGGACATAAATTTCGACTAAAAAATCGGTGTCGAGATTTGAATGCCAGATTAATCTAGTGAGAAAACTATGAAGAAAAATCCAAACTTCGTGAAAATCGGATGAGATTTGACCGAGTTATGGGGGTGGTAATTTTTGACCCATGTCTAGATACGAATCTTGGGGTAAGATTTGGACATGAATTTCGACTAAAAAATCGGTGTCGAGATTTGAATGCCAGATTAATCTAAAGGGAAAACCATAAAGAAAAAGCCAAACCTCGTGAGAATCGGATGAGATTTGACCGAGATATAGGTGTGGTCATTTTTGACCCATGTCTATATACGAATCTTGGGGTAAGATTTGGACATGAATTTCGACTAAAAAATCGGTGTCAAGATTTGAATGCCACATTAATCTAGTGAGAAAACTATGAAGAAAAAGCCAAACTTCGTGAAAATCGGATGAGATTTGACCGAGTTATGGGGGTGGTCATTTTTGACCCATGTCTATATACGAAAATTGGGGTAAGATTTGGACATGAATTTCGACTGAAAAATCGGTGTCGAGATTTGAATGCCAGATTAATCTAAAGGGAAAACCATAAAGAAAAAGCCAAACCTCGTGAAAATCGGATGAGATTTGACCGAGTTATGGGGTTGGTAATTTTTGACCCATGTCTATATACGAATCTTGGGGTAAGATTTGGACATGAATTTCGACTAAAAAATCGGTGTCGAGATTTAAATGCCAGATTAATCTAGAGGGAAAATCATGAACAAAAAGCCAAACTTCGTGAAAATCGGATGAGATTTTACCGAGATATAGGTTTGGTAATTTTTGACCCATGTCTATATACGAATCTTGGGGTAAGATTTGGACATGAATTTCGACTAAAAAATCGGTGTCGAGATTTGAATGCCAGATTAATCTAGAGGGAAAATCATGAACAAAAAGCCAAACTTCGTGGAAATCGGATGAGATTTGACCTAGTTATGGGGGTGGTAAATTTTGACCCATGTCTATATACGAATCTTGGGGTAAGATTTGGACATGAATTTCGACTAAAAAATCGGTGTCGAGATTTGAATGCCAGATTAATCTAGAGGGAAAATCATGAACAAAAAGCCAAACTTCGTGAAAATCGGATGAGATTTGGCGAGGATATGGGGGTGGTAATTTTTGACCCATGTCTATATACGAATCTTGGGGTAAGATTTGGACATGAATTTCGACTAAAAAATCGGTGTTCAGATTTGAATGCCAGATTAATCTAGAGGGAAAATCATGAACAAAAAGCCAATCTTCGTGAAAATCGGATGAGATTTGACCTAGTTATGGGGGTGGTAATTTTTGACCCATGTCTATATACGAATCTTGGGGTAAGATTTGGACATGAATCTCGACTAAAAAATCGGTGTCGAGATTTGAATGCCTGATTAATCTAGAGGGAAAACCATGAAGAAAAAGCCAAGCTGCGTGAAAATCGGATGAGATTTGGCGAGGATATGGGGGTGGTAATTTTTGACCCATGTCTATATACGAATCTTGGGGTAAGATTTGGACATGAATTTCGACTAAAAAATCGGTGTCGAGATTTGAATGCCACATTAATCTAGAGGAAAAACCATGCAGAAAAAGCAAAACTTCGTGAAAATCGGATGAGATTTGACCGAGTTATGGGGGTGGTAATTTTTGACCCATGTCTATATACGAATCTTGGAGTAAGATTTGGACATGAATTTCGACTAAAAAATCGGTGTTGAGATTTGAATGCCACATTAATCTAGAGGGAAAATCATGAACAAAAAGCCAAACTTCGTGAAAATCGGATGAGATTTGACCGAGTTATGGGGGTGGTAATTTTTGACCCATGTCTATATACGAATCTTGGGGTAAGATTTGGACATGAATCTCGACTAAAAAATCGGTGTCGAGATTTGAATGCCTGATTAATCTAGAGGGAAAACCATGAAGAAAAAGCCAAGCTGCGTGAAAATCGGATGAGGTAATTTTTTACCGATGTCTATATACGAATCTTGGGGTAAGATTTGGACATGAATTTCGACTAAAAAATCGGTGTCGAGATTTGAATGCCACATTAATCTAGAGGGAAAACATGAAGAAAAAGCAAAACTTCGTGAAAATCGGATGAGATTTGACCGAGTTATGGGGGTGGTAATTTTTGACCCATGTCTATATACGAATCTTGGGGTAAGATTTGGACATGAATTTCGACAAAAAAATCGGTGTTCAGATTTGAATGCCAGATGAATCTAGGAGGAAAACCATGAAGAAAAAGCCAAACTTCGTGAAAATCGGATGAGATTTGACCGAGTTAAGGGGGTGGTAATTTTTGACCCATGTCCATATACGAATCTTTGGGGTAAAATTTGGACATGAATTTCGACTAAAAAATCGGTGTCGAGATTTGAATGCCACATTAATCTAGAGGGAAAACCATGAAGAAAAAGCCAAACTTCGTGAAAATCGAATGAGATTTGGCGAGGATATGGGGGTGGTAATTTTTGACCCATGTCTATATACGAATCTTAGGGTAAGATTTGGACATGAATTTCGACTAAAAAATCGGTGTTCAGATTTGAATGCCATATTAATCTAGAGGGAAAACCATGAAGAAAAAGCAAAACTTCGTGAAAATCGGATGAGATTTGACCGAGTTATGGGGGTGGTAATTTTTGACCCATGTCTATATACGAATCTTGGGGTAAGATTTGGACATGAATTTCGACAAAAAAATCGGTGTTCAGATTTGAATGCCAGATTAATCTAGAGGGAAAACCATGAAGAAAAAGCCAAACTTCGTGAAAATCGGATGAGATTTGGCGAGGATATGGGGGTGGTAATTTTTGACCCATGTCTATATACGAATCTTGGGGTAAGATTTGGACATGAATTTCGACTAAAAAATCGGTGTTCAGATTTGAATGCCAGATTAATCTAGAGGGAAAACCATGAAGAAAAAGCCAAACTTCGTGAAAATCGGATGAGATTTGGCGAGGATATGGGGGTGGTAATTTTTGACCCATGTCTATATACGAATCTTGGGGTAAGATTTGGACATGAATTTCGAAAAAATCGGTGTCGAGATTTGAATGCCACATTAATCTAGTGGGAAAACCATGAAGAAAAAGCCAAACTTCGTGAAAATCGGATGAGATTTGACCGAGTTATGGGGGTGGTAATTTTTGACCCATGTCTATATACGAATCTTGGGGTAAGATTTGGACATGAATTTCGACTAAAAAATCGGTGTCGAGATTTAAATGCCAGATTAATCTAAAGGGAAAACCATAAAGAAAAAGCCAAACCTCGTGAAAATCGGATGAGATTTGACCGAGTTATGGGGTTGGTAATTTTTGACCCATGTCTATATACGAATCTTGGGGTAAGATTTGGACATGAATTTCGACTAAAAAATCGGTGTTCAGATTTGAATGCCAGATTAATCTAGAGGGAAAACCATGAACAAAAAGCCAAACTTCGTGAAAATCGGATGAGATTTGACCGAGTTATGGGGGTGGTAATTTTTGACCCATGTCTATATACGAATCTTGGGGTAAGATTTGGACATGCATTTCGACTAAAAAATCGGTGTTCAGATTTGAATGCCAGATTAATCTAGAGTGAAAACCATGAAGAAAAAGCCAAACTTCGTGAAAATCGGATGAGATTTGGCGAGGATATGGGGGTGGTAATTTTTGACCCACGTCTATATACGAATCTTGGGGTAAGATTTGGACATGAATTTCGACTAAAAAATCGGTGTCGAGATTTGAATGCCACATTAATCTAGTGGGAAAACCATGAAGAAAAAGCCAAACTTCGTGAAAATCGGATGAGATTTGACCGAGTTATGGGGGTGGTAAATTTTGACCCATGTCTATATACGAATCTCGGGGTAAGATTTGGACATGAATTTCGACTAAAAAATCGGTGTCGAGATTTGAATGCCACATTAATCTAGTGGGAAAACCATGAAGAAAAAGCCAAACTTCGTGAAAATCGGATGAGATTTGGCGAGGATATGGGGGTGGTAATTTTTGACCCACGTCTATATACGAATCTTGGGGTAAGATTTGGACATGAATTTCGACTAAAAAATCGGTGTCGAGATTTGAATGCCACATTAATCTAGTGGGAAAACCATGAAGAAAAAGCCAAACTTCGTGAAAATCGGATAAGATTTGACCGAGTTATGGGGGTGGTAATTTTTGACCCATGTCTATATACGAATCTTGGGGTAAGATTTGGACATAAATTTCGACTAAAAATCGGTGTCGAGATTTGAATGCCAGATTAATCTAGAGGGAAAATCATGAAGAAAAATCCTATATCATATATATATTCTATTTTAGAAGCTATATGTCAAGTTTGATGACTCTAGTTCTTATTATTTACCAAAACTGCCCAAAAAACAGGATATCGATATCGATTTTTATCGATTGCTTGGAAACGGTGTAAGTTATCGGTTATCGGAAATAAACTCGATCTGCGCGGGAGCCAGGAGCATCTACATCTACAATTTCAAGTCTCTAGGTCTTATAGGTTCTGAGATCCTTGCGTTCATACATACGGACGGACGGACGGACATGGATAGATCGACTCGGCCATTGGTGCTAATCAAGAATATATATATTTTATGGGACTACTGAAGATTTTATTTCTCAATTATAAATTTCTTTGCAATTACACTGTAGTTACAGGGCATTTCACACTCGAGCAAATCACCAGAACTGGCTTCTATTTTGTGTACATACGTACATGTCTTTTTGGGGTTTTATGTTTCATTGAGTAAAAATTATAGCATGAGATGAATTGATTTCATTTATCAAATCCTAACTCAAAATATCAACTGCAAATGCAACAAGTCAAAAACATAAAAACACACATCAAAGTAAAACAATTTGGAAAAAACCAACGCTGAAAATAAAATGCTTCTGAGTTTGAGGCGGGAAGCTGGGCAGGGGAACACATTACATTACAGCGAATCTAACGTGTGCCAACGGGTGGTGTAGGCGACTTGTCAAGGATGCCGTCGAGCGCTCCTTCTGTAAAGTATATTGTGTTATTGTTACTGATGGAATTGTGCGCAACCCCCCCGTAGAGCTGAAGGGTGTGTGGGTGGCTACTTGTCATTAGGGTGGTGCTCTGTGTTTTTGCCCAATGGCTGAGAACATATGTTGCTGGTGAAGGCAGCAGGTTGGCTAGTTAAGAGTTCCGTAGCTTGGCAACGAAATAACAAAATGATGCAATATGAAGTGGAATTAGTTGTCTTAAGGCAGTGTTGCATACGATTTAAAAATACTATTTTAATGAGGCACTCCATGTGCGCTACTAAGAGCAGTTAATAGATAAGTGATTTAGTTGTGTTCTCTAGTGTTTTGAACGTCTTTAAAAGTGCTATAACAGTGTTGCATAAGTTAAAAATGTTAAAGAATAGAAAACTGTGTAACATACTTCTTTTATGAGGTACTCTATGTCCATTTCTAAACAATTTTAGTGTTGTAAACGTCCTAAAAAGTCTTATAGCAGTGCTGCATATGTTAATAATTCATTGAGAATAGAAAACAGTCTAACATAATACTTTAATGAGCAACTCCATCTTCACTTTTAAGAATTTTTAGCTAGTTTCCAGTGTTGTACAAGTCTTAAAGGTTTACTGTTAGTGATGTATAAGTTGACAAATAGGAAGTTCTACCTTTTTAAATTATAGCTATTATAAAATGAATTAATTATGTTTTTTTTTTTGTGGGAATAGAAGACCGTATGTGCATATGGGGCATAAAATATGTTTTTATAAATTTTGCATCATTTGTAAATTTGTTGAGTCAAAATTTTGTTACAAAGAGCTTTAGACAATTGTATATATATATTTGTATTTAGTTTTCATGTCTCAATGTTAAGTAATATACAAACTTTTTTGCTAATATATATATATATTCTATGTATGGGACTTGCTGATTTACTAATTTACTTATGGCTATGATACAAATATTTTACAGAGTTCTGTGAATATTTTAAGTAAAATTGCACATACATATATATTTTTTGAAAACCTTCAATATTTTCCACTTCTTCGAAGCTGACCCTTTAGACTAAGTGTAGCTTAACTGTACTTCTTAATCACAACTAATCCAGCCAATTAATTTGGTAAAATGCCCTCACCCCACCTCACCCAAACCTCAGTTACGAAGAGGCTTTTTAGTCCAAAATCGTTTTTGCCATAAAATGAATTAGAAACTTCAGATTTAATATGCCCAAGATGGAAGCTTATTTTAGAAATGATCATATCATGGCATATGCCAACCATGCGAAACGTCCCGAAGCTAAGTGGGATACCGCTCTGCAACCAGCCCCCCCTGCTACAGCATCCTCCCTAAGAAATATGCGTTGTTCTCTCGTCGCATTTGAAAACTGATTGAATACGAGCGTTGCTGCGTTGCTTGACAACTTGCCAGCTGGGGGCCTTTGCTCCACGGGTGGTTGATGGATTCCATTCATGGTGGCCCCGCACTTCGTTGGATGTCCTGGGAGGGCTTCTCTGCCCGAGTTGCTCTGGTCGTACTTGTTGTTGTTGTTGTTGTTGTCGGCTTTGACATTTTAATTTTACAACTGGCAACAATTTCTGTTGCTATCATTGTCCATGTCGTTGACAAATTGTCCGTAAAAGTCGCTCGCAGGAGCAGAACTCTCCCCCCAATCCCTACCCACCCTCCCCCACACACACACACTCACCAAAAAAAATAGAAAAAAACGAACAAAATGTATGCCAATATGTGTGTGTTTCTGCTAAAAATACCGTTAACCATGACGGTCCAAGAGCCATAGAGCACCCAGATGGGTCCCATTGATATATGAGAGTCAACTTGGAACTACCGACTGGCAACTAGCAACGATTCCTGTTGCGCTCTCAAGTAGCCGCGTCATGTGCGGCCTTTCAAACAATATTCAATTAAGCGCACAATCACGATAAATAAATCTCATTGTGCAGCGAACTTCATCTTGGCCAGCTTACCCGGTATACTCTCTCTGTTATAGCTGTATAGCATTTTTTGCGGTTTTTCTTAGCTGTTACCCAGGCTCTGCGTGTGTGTGGGGGAGGGGGGCGTCTATGGGCTCCACCCAGGTAGCTGACGCTGCTGCCACGCTGTGACTTTATTGCAATCTTCAAGCTTCCTCTGTGCTGCTAACACGCTTTTGCTTCTAGCCAGCTGATTGTCTTAGATGCTCTATGCGGTAAGCTCTATAACTTGCTAAGCTCTTTGGTAACACCTAAGGCAAAAACCTATTCAAGACAGTTACTGAATACATCAACAACTTTCAGCTGAATTATGACAACGATCCATTAAATAAACCATTTTTATTGTCTCAAAGTACATTTCGTGTTAATCATATTACAATGTTCACATGCATTTGATTTCTTTATTATAATTTTTAGCTTATATAATATAATTTAGCAGAACATTCTTAAGAGTTTACTGAATATACTCTATATTCGAGCTTGCCTGATTATTTGCATTATCTATATTATTTTTATCTATATCCGATTTTATTGAATACACTCCATATTAAACTTGGGTTAGTTTGTAAATTTCATTAAGTTCGAGCTTTCCATGTTCATTGCAAAGTTAATGTCAGCTTTTGTAATAATGTGAATCGCCTTTTTATAGTTTTTCTTTCTGTCATTCTCATTTTAACTAAATGTTGAAATTTAACAATGGCTAATAGTTATTAACAAAAAGTGTTTGAAAACTGCACAATGAACGTCTGGCTGGCAACGCTGACAGTATAAGTTCCTTGTAAATATTTACAATGAAGATGAAGCGCCAACAAGCATATCAAATGATTTATGTATGGAATGGTTAAACGCAATGAGCTTAAGAAAATTACCCTAATTTTAAATTTAAATTGAGAAAATTTAAAATATTGCTTAAATTTCTGCAAACTTTTTTTAAATTAAGCTACATAAATTTTTTCAAATTCCTGTTATATAATGGTCGAATTGAATAGGTAATATAAATTATATTCTAACAATCAATGTCTATTTTCAATCTGTCGTTAGAGTATTTAAGTTTCGTTCTATAACTATTAAAATCGGCACAAAAACTTGTTTATGTTTCATTTCCTTGCCATAAATTGTGCGGTTAGAGAGCTGTGTGTGTTTTTATAATGTTGATATATGTGTTTGTATTGCAATTTATGAGTTACATAAGAAACATTTCACCGGCTCAGCTATGGCTTCTCCCGGCTATTCTGCACTCGAATGCTGTGCGTGTGGTCAGTTTGAGGCGCTTGACAAATACAAAAAGAAATAAAAATAAAATAAAATAAAGAGAAAGAAATAAAGAAACCGACAAATGCAGGCAAATTCAATCAAGCGAAATTTAACAAGATTTCCGTGAAGAAACCTCTGCCAGGGAGATGTGCAATTCCCTCGCTCTTTCTATCTAATGGATAGAAGCCGTTCGTTCCCCTGCAAGACACAAATTAAGCAAAAGTCGCCCGAAAAAAAAAAACAAACAAATACACACAAATGATGAGAAAAAGATTCGCTAAAGCTAAAGCCAATGCTGAGTCTGAGGTTGAGGCAGAGGCATTTTTTATAAAGTAAATAATAAATCAGCGACGAGACGATATATGAAAACCGAAGCACATAAACAGGCACACAAGCACACACATAGATACACACACACACACGCACACAAACAGCTGCAGATACAAAAGCATCTGAAAACTACCTATAGAAGATTTAGTGGCTGTGTCTTCTGGTTGCTTAGGTAGCTCAAAGGAAGTAAACAGGATTTGAGCTTTACCAGGAATTTGGCTCTCCAGTTTTGCTGTTTTTGTTGTTGTTGTTGTTGTTATTATTATGGCATGCCTTTAACCTACGCATTAGGTACAAAATAGTTCGTTCTTTGCGGTCCCCAACTTTGGCTTTGCGTTCGTTTATTTACTTTAGGAAATTCGATATATTTAAATATGTAGTTAGTTCATTTTTTTTTTGTTGCTGCTTGTTATTCGTTCTTTAATGAATTCCCTGAATTTTATTAAATGATAAGCCGTGTAATTTGAAGACATTGTACATAATCTGTTGTTTGTGTGTGAACGAACGCTTAGAAATTATAAAAAAAAATACAAAATTATGTACTTTTTGTTATACATATATGTGTTATATATATAACACAAAGTCACTTGATGCCAGCAATACGCGGAATTCTGTGCTGGGCAACTTCAACTGGAAGTAAAAGTTAACCTAATCAAATTTTTCGTATGTGGATACAATTTTTGCTTGGGGTCAATGTGAGAAATTGTGTGCGAAATGTTCATGGATGAACATTTAACAGTTCAGTTAAGAACAAGCTAACGATGTTATTATAAATAACTGTTTTATTAGCCATGCTTGGTGTTATGAGAAGCGCATAGAAAGGCGATATTTAATAAAGATTCAGAATGGAGCTTTGAGTGTGTGGAAGAAAGGGAGAAAATGAGTGAGGACCATAAAAGGGGTATATAAATACACTAAAAGTAACCCAGGGAGAGCTAAGTAAGAAATCCTTAACACATATATTAGTGAAAAGATAATTAGAAATTGCTTTGTAAATGTATAAAATATGCATTTATGTAGATTTTCCTGCTGCCTCCTTTGCCTCTGTCGCTCTCTCTCTCTCTCTCTCTCTCTCTCGCGCTCTCTCATTCTCTCTGTCTGTCTCTCCCTGTCTGTCTCTCCCTCTCTCTCTCTCTCACTCTCTTTCTCTGTCTGTCTCTCTCTCTATCACTTTCTTACACGCACACTTATTTTCTCTGCCGCCCGCTCTCACGCACACAGCTACTTTTATACTAATTTGCACTATCAATCTGTTAAATAATTGAATCGCCTTTCTATGCGATTTTCATAAATTCTATTCAGGCTAGCACGTTGCTTTTACTAAACGAATCTCTGTAAGGGCAATCCAGGTACCAGATAGTTCTCTGTTGTTTTGTTTTATTCAAATTGTCGAGATTACAACATTGTTAAATATCATTGTGCCAAAATACAACCATGGTGTTACTTGTGGCATATATTAATGGCAACTAGTCGAGGGGTTATGCAGCCTGGGGTAACAACATATTTGTGAAATATGTTTTACATGCAGCTGTTCATATATTGTATTTTGTTTCCTCTCATTTTGCGTAGGCAACATATTTTAATTAAAATGTATAAAAATGTTCATGCGATCAATTATTCAAATTGCACTTTGGTTGCCCATTAGCATTCACAGTTATTGTTGCTGTTGTCCGTTGTTGTTGTTGCAGCAGCAGCAGCAGCTTATTTGCTGCCATGTTATTCTGCACAAGTGCGCAATTATTTGTGCAACATAATTAAAATTTTATTAATTCATAAACAAATGCAGCGTTAAGCAACAGCAACAACAGCAACAACAACAACAATTGCCGTTGCTTTTCAGCACTTCATCAACGCCAAAAGCGGCAACTGTTGTTGTTGCTGCTGCTGCTGCTGCATCATTCATAAAAAATTCCATAAGCGCAGACAAACAACAGCAACAACAAGCCGCAGCAGCAGCAACAACAACAGACATCACCTCTGCGTGTGCATATTTTTGCCTGCACATTCCATTTTCACACCGGCTTACAACATTGACACCTGTCCCCTCCCGGTCGTCTCCGCCGGTTCGCCTGTGCTGCCTCACCTGGCTTGTTGAGTTTCGTTGTAAGCACGTGTCGCTGCTCGTGTGTTGCTTATTGCCTGCTTTTGGCACTGCCTGATGACGTTACTTGGCGACCAGAAAGAGAGAGAGAGGCGACAAAACTATCATCTGCTGGTGTCTAATTGGCAGGGTAGGGGCCGAGGCTAGCTTTGGCAGCTGCAGAACGGAACGCTTCAGATTTGGCTGGCCGAGAAAGCAAATTCCGGAGTCAGAGAACCGCTTGGCAACAAACAGCTAACACATAGAACAATTTGTTGAGAGACCTAAACATACCCTGTACTATAAAAAAGTTCCTAATAATATATGTTCTTCTTAAATATTTTAAAAAGTATATTTTTTGTATATAACAGAAATAACATTATAATTTCCTTGTATATTATTGCTTATCTATTAATTTATTGTTTATTTTCTTAGCTTTGAGTAAATTAAAATGTATTATTTTATTGTTATAAATGTTTGGAGTATTTTTTCCGTTCTTTTCTTATATAAAATACTTTTGGTTTTTATGCTTTAATATTTTGAAAAGTCTGGTCTGTCTATGTTTCAGGGCTTTAATATGCTTTCAGAGATTTGTACACTCCTGGTCTTCTATAAATTCGATAGCATAAGGTTTCCTAAAAGAGGGTATATGAGCTTTGTGTAACAGGTGGATGAAAGCATCTCCCATCCCATAAAGTATATATATTCTTTCGCGAGCCGATCCAGACAAAAGTTTTAGCTTTCACATAAATTTATTGTCTATATACAGAAAGAAGCTTGATGCTTGCAGGGTATCTGCTGGTCGGCAATCAGTTATGCCTGACTAAAGCACTCTTACTTATTTTAAATAAGTTTAAAATTAATTTATATTCTTAGGAATATATTTTGTATAATAATATGTAAGATTCATAGCCTTCAAGTTGAAAAACATCTTTCAGAAGAAAGAGAGAAGAAAGTATATGTATGTATTATATTAAACAATATATGCATATTGATGAAAATATTTAATAACGTTTTTTTGTAAGTTAAATAAAACTTCAGTTAAAATCAACCTTACAATATTTGTACATAGATTGTAATTAAATAAACATAAAAGCCCAACATTTTTACAAAAAATAAAAAAAAAACGTCGCTGTCGACGTTGGCGTCGTTATTGTCGTTCATGGTTGCAACACCTGTCGAATTGTGGCATCAGCATAAAATAGAATAAAATGGAATAAAATAAATACGCTAAAGCTCAAAGCGAAAGCAGGCGGCAAGCGCGAGGCGGACACACAAACAAAAAAAAAAAAAACAGAGAAAACCCAAAGCGCACACTGCAAATAAATGTATGGCAATGCATACAATATTAAATAAATATCATGAATTTGAAAGCAACACACAATGCTTTTATATTCGAGAGAGAAAGAAAACAAGTCTGCGCTTCAACTTGAGCAAATAGCAAATTAAGTAAATATTTTATAATAATAGAAAAAAAAAATGACAACAATATTAAAACACGCGCAAGGTTTGTGCAACCACAAACAATTGATTCGAATATTGTAAAGAAATTATACGAAATGTATGTACTTGTAAATATGAGCTTAAAAGAGTTTATTATACGCTTGAAATTAATAGAAAGTAATAATCGCAGTATTAAAAACAATTAAGTATTTTATCTTTTTTTAACTAACATTGTTATGAATAAACAAGTAAGAGGTTCTAGTCGGGAGCTCCCGACTAGGGGATACCCTGAACCCTCTTCTTCCAACACCAACACCATCCATGTCAAGTTTTGTGACTCTAGCTCTTATTATTTACAAAAAGTGCCCAAAAACAGGATATCGATATCGATTTTTATCGATTGCTTGGAAACGGAGTAAGTTATCGATTATCGGAAACAAGCTCGATCTGCGCTAGGAGTATCTACATCTAAAATTTCAAGTGTCTAGCTCTTAGAGGTTCTGATATCTTTGCGTTCATACATACGGACGGACGGACGGACGGACAGACAGACGGACATGGCTAGATCGACTCGGCTATTTATGCTGATCAAGAATATATATACTTTATGGGGTCGGAGATGCTTGCTTCTGCCTGTTACATACATTTGGATTTTGCACAAATACAATATACCCTTATACCCATTTTTAATGGGTTCAGGGTATAAAAAATTGAAATCAAAAGGGAAGTTACTTAAAAAAAATAAATATATATGATATAAATAATAGCAAAAAATACAAATAAAATGTTAAACTTTTTATTTAAGTTTATAAAAGCTCTGAAAAAAAATATAAAATATACATAACTTAAAAATACCCACAATTAGTAGGCATATTTAAGCTTAAATAAAACACTTAAATATCGCATGAGCTAATGCCAAAATATTAAATAATATTCATTAAATATATTTATTCATAGCGATTTATGCGCCATGCCAAATCGCATAAAAATTATTTAATCAGCAATTTTTGCAACGCAACTCAAATCACAAAAAACCCCCCAAAAAAAAACCAAAAGCAACAAAAAACGTCTTTAAGGTCTTCAACAAGAAAACAACAAATAAAAGGGCAAAAACCAAAAAGTTAAATATAATATAATCCAACAAAAAAAAAAAAGTAGAAAAACCATAAATAAATTGCTAACAAAGCATAGCAAAGGCAAAAAGCAAAAAAATTAAATAAATGCTGCCGCAGTACAGTCACCAAGTAGTTCTCGAAAAATGAAACTAAAACAGCCACATAGATGCCTAAGGTCGAAGAAGAAGAAGTCCAGAAGTTGGCCAACAACATGATTAGACGATGCGCCGATCGTCTCTGCCTTGAATGTGTTCTTTTTGGGGAGTAAAATATCAGAGTTAATATCTGGTTCAAATTGAAGTTAGAGAAAGAAGAGAAAGAAATGTTATCATGGTTTAGCGTCCGATCAGTGTCTAAATCATTTTTAAAGCTTTTTGAGAACATTTACTTTATACCTGCCTCGGGCAAGTGCGGGTTATACCCGTTAGTATTCTTTATAGACATAGGTCAAAATTTTCCACCCCCATAACTCAGTCAAATCTTATCCGATCCATGAGGTTTGGGTCTTTGTTCATGGTGTGGCCTCTAAATCTGGCTACATTATTCTTGGTCAAAATTCAAATGAAAATGGTGCCCTCAAATATCCTATATAGACATAGGGCATAATTTCCCACCCTCCCCAACTCGGTTAAATATTATATCTCATCCGATTTCCACGAGGTTTGGCCCTTTGTTTATCTATTTTATATGCCCTTCCATGGACATGGCCGGGTTAGTTTATCTTGGTCAAATTATTATATCATTTCAAATGTAGGCAGTATCAGTTGCTTTGGTACTTCGTCCAATGCTTTTTCCGAAAATCAACTCAAGGCAATTCTTTGGCAAAACCCATTTTCGCTCCAACTCTGCACAGCCATTTGATTTCGCTTCGTTTTTTATTTAGTTCATTTCTTACCTGTGGCTCACGTTTTTTGTCGAGCAGACATTGATTTTGATTTTCGTGTAGCCGTGGGCTTTGGCGGGGGGTCCACAGAAGCGTCCATAAACTAACACATAGAAATTTATGGCATCACGTTGGGAACTACTGGTTTTTTTTTAATTCTTTCACGTAGTGTTTGCGGTTGTAGGGATTTTGCTATTTGTTACACCCTGTAAAAGCGGCACACAGTGGGGTTTAATAGAGTTATGTTAAGTGCTTGCGATCGTGTTCATTTGCTTGCCTGGCTAACTCTTTGCAAAGGCATTTTGAAACTAATAAATTTAATTGAATTAATTAGTTTAAATCCAAACATAATCCGAAAATAAATCGAAAAAAAATTACAGGGTATTTTGTAACGCAACATTCTCGAATTGAAAATATGAGATCTGGCGTAAGCTATGCGTCAATTTAATAAAATTCATTAAATGAAATACTAACATATTCAAAACAAAAATTACAGGGTATTTTCTAATGCAGCACTCTTCAGTTGTTATGTTTATTATTTAGCCGCTTGGCTCAGGTAAAAATGAGTTGGGCTTCAATGCCAACAAACAGTTTTCCAGCGAAAAGTTTGGGAAATTGTGTATCTGCTGTCACTAGTTTTGAGTTTTTCTTGTTGGTCATCAAGTTTATTTTTTTTTTTTGGTTTTTTTTGTTATTTCGCTTAGCTTAAGCATTGTCTCTCGTCATTTGGTTTCTAATTGTTTGTAATATTAACAAAAAAGAAAAAACTAGAAAAAAGAACGAAGCCAAAGCTAAAAGGAAAATGGCAAAAAAATAAAGTTTTCAAACTGTCAGCAATTAAAGTAGCACATTTGCCATTTGCCTGCTGTAGTTGCCAGTTTTGGTAAGTGTTTTAGTTGTTGCTGTTTTTTTTTTTTTTCATTTTTATTTGTGTTCTTTTGCGGTAATTATGTGCATACAATCAGCAGCTTAACTGCATTTGTCATGCATAATTAAGGCTGGCAAAAGAATCTTAACTAAAATCTAAAGTGTCCACAAAAAAAACCTGCAAATTGAGTTGTGCGAAAAAATTGTTTGCCGTTTGCTTGCCAAAGATCTTGTGTGCGATGACGTCATATGAGCAGGAAAACAGCATGGGCTGAAATTAAAAGTATAAATTAAAAATATAAAATTACAAATTTTTCAAATATAAATATTGCCCAAAAACTTGTATGTTATTTAAAAAAGAAAATTAAATTGTTGAACTTGAGCTATATTTGTTTAATTCCATAATATTTGTTAAGTAATAACACTATAGATGCAGTATCTTTTTATTAATTATTTTTATTTATTTATTTATTTTTTTATTTCTAAGTATCTTATATACGTATTTGGTATTTAATAATATAAATTATAAGCCCACGTCAATGTTTCGATGTGTTTATGTTTATGTTTATGAAATATATATTTAAGAAATATTCGATAATACATTAGAAAAATCGCTTAATAAATTAAACTTTTTAGTAATTATAAATAAATGACAATATGACTTATAAAAAATATACCAAAAATGAAGTTAAGCAAACACAATTAAAACTTGGATTACAACGCATTTAAATATTGATTAAATGAGCTTAAAAATATATAGAAAAATATTTAACAAACTATTATTTATTTATTATTATAAAGTCAAGATTATTTATATTATTAATTGTATAAAATATACATAATATTTTTAATTATTATAAAATTACCTCTTTATGTTTATTTTTAAAGTTTTTTTTTTTTAATATTCAATTAATTATTAAACTAATCGCTTTTGATTTTGTGATTAGTAGAACATCTCAAAATGTTGTTATCAAAATTATATATTTATTTATTACAACGATATTTTACTGTACCGTAGATTTACTGCGAATAGATTTACTTTGCATGTTCTTGGAATTCAGCAAAGCTTCACTCAAACATCGACTTTTATCAAAGTCCCTTTGACAAGAATATACTCCTAATTAAAAAGCATCTGAAGTCTGTCACAAGCTTCGGCAGCTTGAATTTTCTTATTTTATCTTCATATATGTTTGGCTAAGATAGTATCTATTTAAAGTTCATATCAGTTCACCCTGGCTAAGCACTTACTAAATTGCTTCTTTTATCGCTAGCCCAATTTTACCTTTTATTTTAATTGTTTAATGCACAATTTTAAGTTTAACTAAAACTTAATTTTTATAAAAATTAATTAATAGTTACATTTGTTTAAAACATTATTTTACTTGACCCATTTGAAACTTGAAGATTGCTTATCATATCTTTGACCATAAACCAAACTCTTTTATGCTGAGCTCGCGATATTTCTTATCAATAACAGCCGATTGACACGAGTCTGCAATTGAAATTTGTTAATTTAGCTTTTCAAATAGATATTCAGCTGCTAAAAAGCTTTAAAATAGCTTGAATTGAGGCTTAAAGCTGCCCAAAGCTTTTACAGCTTTAATAAAAATAGCTATATAACAACATATATATACATATATTTAAAATATGCCAAATTAGCCGTTTCTTATCAAGTCAACTCTTTTAAAAAATGTAGCCTAGAAAAGTCTTAGGGACAACTTTAAAAATGTCTGATTTTTGACATTAATTAAAAAACATTAAAAAATGAGAATACGCTTTGCTTCAAAAATTGCCATAAAAAGCAGCAAAATAGCTGCCAATAAAACTATATATGTATGTATGTTTGTCGTCTAGCCGTGTGTACATATCTGTCGTATCTGTGTATGTGTGTGTGTGTGTGTGTGTAGGAACAGCTAGTAGCGCCGAGTGCTATTGAAATTGAAGGCGACAGTGACGACGACGACGTTGAGAGCTTTTCCATTTTGTTTATTTTTGTGCTTAATTTTTTTTGTCGTTTCGGCGCGCGACAAAGCTGCAAATGAGCGCGTCTTGGTGAGAGCGTATTTTCGGCGCGCGCTCTTCGCGCTCTCTCGCAGTGTGCGGCTCTCTGTGCGTGTGTGTGTGTGCACTCATCACAAACACAACATGTGTTTCGTCATCAAAATTTGTTTTTGTTGCATTTGCCGTGTGTTTTGCTGGTGAAATTTCTTTATTGTCATCTCATTTTGTTTGTGACGTGTGATGATCAACGGTTTATTATGGGTGTTAGCGGAAAAGCTTTGGAAAACTATGCTGTACTGTGATTAGAATTATTTACATGTGCGTCTATTAATTTTGCAATTTTTTTATTTATTTTTTTGCAATTATTTTATTTATTTAGATGCTGTTTTTTTTATTGTTCTTTCTTGCAACCAAAAGTCATCATTATATTTCTGCAAAGCACAACAAAAACACAACGACGGCAATGTTGTTTTTGCGTACCGTTCTTGACGTAGTCGTCGCTGTCGCTGCCTGTCGTTAAGCGCCGCGTATCTCTGAGATGCGCTAATTGTGGGGCCACCTCGCAAAATGAAAATGCCGGCAGTGGCCTCCAGAGAGCGGAAGAGTAAGCGAGCTCAAAAACAGCACAGAACAGTAGTTGCTGCATCTCGCTCTATTTGTGGGGCAGTCGAATGCTGGTGTAAGCAGAGACGCACTATGCGCGGCCAGGCATTGCCAACAGGCAAAAATATTTTTGCGCTCCCGCGACACTTGACACATGGAGCGAGAGAGAGAGAGAGAGAGAGAGAATGAGAGCGGAATAAACTGAAAGACAGCGCAAACACACAGCTGGTGTATCTCTGCGTTGCGTTTCAGTTCGAGTTTGTATTTCGTTTGGTGAGGTTGTCTGGTTGAGCCCACGCAAGGCATTAAAAAAAAAAGTGCCAGCCTCTGCTGTCCCCACTGTCGACGTGTCTCGTTCGTGCGCCGTGCGTGTCTCCCAGCCTTAATTCCAATATCCAATTCACAACTAACTGGCTAAACAATTGTGAATAAGAAGCTAAATATCTACAGTTATAAAATATAAGAAAGTGCGCAAAAAGCAAATCACTTGGCGCAACCCAATAAAGAAAAAATAAATAAAGCAAAGTGCGTGCGTTCAACTGCGTGTGTGTGTGTGTGCGTGCTTGTTAGTGTGCTTGTTTTGAGTGTTTGCAACGCAAATAACACTCAATAAAGCAACATTTTATGCTTTACAATATATTAACAACAAGAAAAACTGTAAAACAAATATCATTTGTGTGCATATTTTCTTTTACGACAATTTTTCAACTCGGTTACGGAATTTTTGTGTCGCGTTTCATTGCCAGCGCGTTACAGAGCGCGCGCGTTTACTCTCTCTCTTTCTTTCTCTCTCTCTCTGAGGCGCTCTCTCGTGTCGCTTTGCGGCGTCGGCCGCGTTTCATAATCCAATTGCCGTAACTCGCTTTGTGGTCGTCTTCGTACGTCGCTGTCGCTGCCGTTGCCGCCTGCGCGTATCTTTATTTATATTTTGTTTCGTTTCCATTTCGTTTCGCACTCGCGCCTTGTTAAATGTTGTAACCCCCCCCCCCCCCCCCCCCCCCCCCCCCCGGCCCTTGCTCGCCGTTTAACTTTACTAAGTTCTTCTACTAATAGTATCTCAACTCTTTGTTTATTTCCCCCCCCACACTCTTTGCTCTATAGTTCTGAATTCTACGACAAGTACTATATAATTTCTCGAAGAAATCCATAAATACTATATATACATATATATTCTCACAAGTTTAACATACAACAAAAGATAAAAAATTATAAGAAACAAAAAACACAAAAATATATCCAGTTCGCCTTGAAAAATCTTGAAAGAAATGAAATTAAATCAATAGAAAGCAAATTTATTGCTACACATAAATATATATACACATATATATATATATATACACGCAACGGTTTCACTTTGCAAATTGTATACAACAACAACAACATAAATTTACAATCAACCATATTTATTGTTAGGCCAGTGTTGCCTAGTGCCGGAAATAAGTGCAAATAAATGTGCAACAAAAATTAATTAGATAATTATAAATAAATGAAAATATGAAAATATGATTTATATAAAAGATAACAAAAATGCAGATAAACAAACTCAATTAAAACTTGGATTACAACGCATTTAAATATTGATTAAATGAGCTTTTGGCGTCAAAAGCTTTGAGTAAAAAAAGGTATATAGATAAATGTTATAACTTTTTATTAAGAATAATGCATAAACAACTTATTTTCAACATTATATTCTTTCGCTATTGAAGACTTTTCTAGAAAGTTTTTCGAAAGTTTTTGAGATTGATTTTACCGAAATTGAAATAGGAAATAGGAAAAAACAGATAAAGGTAAAGTTTAGTATATAAAATTTGAGAAAATGCCGAAAATTGAAATTCAACAATATATTTTTTAACATAATTTTCAAACAATTAAAATCCCAGTAAAGCACAGACTTTTGGTCTGCCATGTGTCATCGGCTTTTGGTCATATTCATTGTATTTCTCCGATTTCCGATTTTAAATTGCATTTGTCTCAGCTACCACAGGCTATTTATCAGACATTGGCAGGGCGCTTATCAATTTTCCAGTCATAAGCAATTGCTGTGCATAAGATTGAGTATAGCCGAACGTGTGCACTACGCAAACAGGTAAAAGATAAATCATATTCAAATCGATACGAAATACACTAAATATGGATAAATAATATATTTTTGAATATGAATTTTCTGGATTTTCTTGAATTTTACTTGCTGAACTAAAAACTTGGAAGAATTAAGGCAACCCTACAATTATTATTAAAATGAATATATATACATATATATATTCTATATCTATATTTTTAACAAGTCACTCAGTTAAAACTAAAATATTTTTAATGAAAAGCTAGTTAAAGGCATTTCGACTTGCATTTCTTAACATTTCTCTTTTTTGAGAATGTCCAACCTGGCTTTTTGATAAAATAGTTATACAGAGTAATATACTCTCGCTTTACAACACTAGATGTTGTGGCTGCTGGCTTTTGAAAGTATACATAAATATTCACTATGAGATTTGCTTGATTTTGCTTTCTGTGTAATCTTCGTTGTTTAATTGATTTCGTCTTCTTCTTTTTTGAGATTGTTCAACTTGGATTTATTATAAAGAGTTATATACACTAATATACTCTCTCTTTACAACACTAGATGTTGTGGCTGCTGGCTTTTGAAAGTTTACGTAAATATTCACCATGCTTGACTTGGGCTCTAAGCATTTGTTGCTTTCAGTGTATAACAGCTCTATTGCCATTGCATAATCAAATAGAATCAACATTGTCTGAGTTACGTTTCTGTTCAGTCGAAATTCCTCAGTTAATGCAGTGGCAAACACGGCTCTAAAGACTGCCTTGGCTGATCTGAAAGACAAACAAAACGTAGAGTAGAGAAAACTAAACTAACTGAATTGACAAACTGACATATTGAGGTGTTTTATTTAGACATACAATTCTCAACCGCGCGAGTGCGAGTATTCCAAAGATACAGCGTATCTTGTAGATACAGATACATTTAGACCGTATCAGACGAGCCTGTCGATCAATTTGTTTTGTTATCTCGCACTTTTTGCATATGATATTCAATGTATATGTATAAATGTTTAAGCATTTTTAAACATTTTATTTATAATTTTCAATGAATATTTCTTGGGTTATTTTTATATGCAGTTCGCTCGCTCTCTGTTTCTCTCTCTCTCTCTCTCTGTCTCTCTGTGCGCACTTTTGCGACGTATTTTGATTTGATTTAATTAGTTTATTGTTAGATGGTTTTTGATTTTTTCGTTTTGGCCCACAGCATTTGCGAACAGGTTAAACCAGTTTCGAGCCGCACAAAAAAATGTCTTTATAAATAGTTTTGCTTGTGCGTTTATATTAAATGTAAATATTTTTCGGGTCCCTCAACTTAATTGCCGCTGCTCATAATTTAATAAAAATAACTAAACACTGCGCTTAGGCTTATCGCCAAGGCAAGTGCGCTCACTCTCTCTCTCTCTCTCTCTCTCTCTCTCTCTCTCTCTCTCTCTCTCTCTCTCTTTGTCTTTCTCTCTCACACACACAAACACTCTGGGGCGCAGCAGCGATTAGATAATAGCATTTTAAATGTTGTCTCTACTGTACGCTGAAAAAATTGACCAACAATAACAAATGGACTTTGTTTTGAAACTGCAAACGGCAGAGAGATCGAGCGAGAGCCAGAGAGCGAGGAAAACGCTGCTGCTGATAAGACAGTCGCACAAAGAAAGAGAGAGAGAGAGAGCGAGAGAGAGAGAGAGAGAGGTTGCATATAGTTCGGACTGTGCGTGTCAATGAAATGTTTTGAGTCTACGTCACAATCGCAAAATAAAATAACAAAATAAAAATTAAGTCTATAAACGAGACATTTTAACTTTAATTGCTGTGAATATATAATATAATAATAATAATAATAGTAAACGAAACGTTTACTCCGAAATTGACTGGAAATCATTTAGAAGCAAAATTTAATTATCTTAAACTTGATTTCTCTAAACGGAGAGTTATAAAATGTTATAAATATTAAATTCGTAATAAAAACGATTTTAAATTAATTAAAAAGCAAGCATATATAAATGAAATGTATTAGGAAAAACCACAAAAGTTAATGAAGTTGTTTTCAATTTAAGCATTCGCTTGACTTCTTTAACTATTTGTGCCAGAAGCTTGTCTAAAAATTTACGAAAAGTTACATTTTCGCAGTATTTCAGCAAATTGTAATACAATTTTATTGGCAAATTTCTTTGAATATGCTCAAGTCATGTTTTAGGTTAATTTTACTGATTTATTAAACAGACGATTCCGAAATTTGATTAGTCCGAAAATAGGAAATAGAATAAGTCAGAAAAAGCAAATAATAATAATGTTAGCTGTAAATGGGATCAGATATAATATATATATTCTTATTGGAAAAGTGGCGTAGGAAAATGTCGGACTACCCAGCCCGTATTTAAGTCTTTACATAATTTTCTCATTGGCTTCTTATTGGACACAGGGAAATGTCAAGCTCACTTCCAAAACTCTAAGCTCTTTTATATTCCTATTGTATTACTTATTTGTATAGGGATATGTCAATATATAAAACAACTTTACATCGGGAATCATTGCAAGACATGACTTCCGAATATTTAACTCTTTAGTTAAGACTCGAGTTAAAAGAACTTTTTAATGGGAAAGGCATGAATTCTGAATTTTGAAGCCTCAGATTAAGACTCAAGTACAATAGAATGTATCGCAGAAAATATTTCAAGAGCATTTTCGAAAGGTTTCTTTTAGATTACACAACATGTATTTAACTCCGAAACTATCTGTGCTTCGTAATTTTGAATTCCCACTCCGAAACATTCGCATGCTATGTAATCCCTGAGTCTATGCCCCTTTTGCAACTCGGAAAACTTTCGTTTAGCTGCACACCCATTTGTTGATATGCATACGCTTGCAATTCATATATAAATGTATCTGTATCTATATCTATATGTGCATTGCATGCGCCATTAAAAACTTGTTGTCGCCTGAGCGTCTCTTTCTGACCTTTGCGTCAATGTCCTCAAAACCTTGAATGGCGTTTTATTTCAAAATTGTTGTTTTTTCGTTTTTCGTCGAGGAAAAACTTTGAGTGCACGTTTTTCGACTTATGTGTGTAGAAAAAGAGCTTGCATGGAATATTGCACAATTTGATGTGAAGCGCAAATGAATTTTTGTGCCGTCTACATAATAAAAAAATATATATATATTTTTCCATGTTAATTGGGAAATTAAGCGTAGCCCCTCGCTGTGCGTCAGAGTCAGAGTGGCAAGTCGCAGTCTCGGTTCCAGTTCCCAATTCCAGTTACATTCTCCGCGCCGAAATTGGCAGTACGCTTGTTTCGAGAGCTTAATCATTTTGTCACAGCGTATGCAAAGCTTCATATCTGAATCCGAATTCAAAGCCAGAATATCAATTTTATTGTGATCTTATATTTGGTATCGGTAGGATTGGAAAATGATATCATATAGCTCCAGTAGGAACAATTTTTATGAAATCAAAATTCCTTTTGAAAACGTTTGATTTAAATATATATCGTATAAATATATATTCTTGATCGAATTGTAATGTAATCTTATCTAATATCTGGCATAGATCTATTTGCTTCCGGTAGATTTGAATAATTTGATGAAAATTCTTTCTGAAAACTTTCATGTTTTTTTTAGATAAACATAAACAAATGGGCTGCATAAATTATATTATGTACATCTAGAAAAACACAATATATATATAAAAGAAAATATGAAGAATTGATCGAAGTTGTTCTAAAAAGAAATTTAAAGAATTTATTTTTACAACACTCTCCCGAATTGTATTTCTTTAATATTAAAAAAAACAATCAAACAGTTTTTTTTTATCATTTATCAGTCATATGTCTGGCAAGTGTATACGAACTTCGGCTCTACGAAAAGAACTCTACTTAAGTTTTTTTTTACCACGTTATTCTTGTTGCTGGCCACGTTTATAATTACGTTAACTTCAATTACTGCTTACGTACAATATCATACCAATTTTTCTTCATCTTCTTCTTCTTCTAGTTGTTATTGTTGTTGTTTTCCAGCTAAAACAGGTTTTCGGTTGCCCGTTTTTTGTCTTTTCGTATGCTCCACGAGCTTTGCTATAATTTTCATTCCTTTTTGAAGTTCTTCGCAAACGTATTGAAGGCCTCTTTGCCCGCGGCCTGTTGCCGGCTATTTAAATAGTAGTTAAATCATTTTTGGAACGTCTGAAATTGTTGATGTGCTAAGCTCAGTGGATACCGATATGTGGACTAAAATGGGTAAAATTTAATAACGAGGGCTCTGTAATGATCGATTGGCATGCAGAGAGTGTAGTCTGTGGAAAAACACAATATTTCTGAACAAAATTTGTTATAACTTCGATAATTATTTTAATTATGTTTTATACAAATATTAAATATAAACATTAATAACTAAATAAGTAACTAAACGGGGAGTTGATCAGATTATAAATTTAATGGTATTTCGAATAGTAACAAAACTTTTTAGTTACAGATTTATGTAATAAATGTATTATTTATTTAATTATTCCATTTGATTTAATTATACAATATTTACAAGAATCCAGAATTAATCTGAAGGGCATCATTTAAATGTAAATAAGCTGAATTTATAAAAGAAAATATTTGCTCAGTAAGAAAGGTCTGAAGATCGAAGCATTTAACAGCAGCGAGAAAATGTTAAGTTTGATGCATTAGTGAGAAAATTTTAAGTTCGCAGCTGTTAACAGAAAGTGAGAAAATGTTACTTCGAAATGTTAACAGCAGTTAGAAAATGTTAAGTTCGCAACATTTAACAGCAGTAAGAAAATAGTACTCTTTATTATACCAAAAATGATTTAGTAATTTATTTAGATTTATATTTAGCAAAATAATATAGTACGTTTAAAAGGCTCTGTTAATTTCGAAATATTTAACAGCAGTGAGAAAATGTTAAGATCGAAGCATTTAACAGCAGCGAGAAAATGTTAACTTTGATGCATTTGTGAGAAAATGTTAAGATCGCAACTTTTAACAGAAAGTGAGAAAATGTTACTTTGAAATGTTAACAGCAGTTAGAAAATGTTAAGTTCGCAACATTTAACAGCAGTGAAAAAATGTTAAGATCAGAACTTTTAACAGCAACAGAAAATGTTAAATGAATGAGCAAAAGGCATTCTTTATTATAACATAATTTATTTAATAATTTAGTTCTTTTAACTGCACTGATAATGTTTACTCAAAGCGGGATCATTTTTACAAGCACGCTTTAAAATTTACAACCAGCAGATAGGTTACAAGGCGCGTTCTTCTCTGTTTCACGCTTTTGTTTTCTATTTTAATCTGAATTCCGAGTTTCTATACAATTTGTTGCATTTTGTTTTGCTTACATTTCACTCCGCACATCTTCGTATCAACAAATGTCAAGAAGTGCGATTGTCATTTGTCGGCTTTGCTACACTACTTCCTTTAGTACAACAACACACGCACACACGCACACACGTGCACACACACACACAGTCCGAGTCGTTGTTTGTTTTGTTTTGGTTTGCGTTTTTGGGGTTTGCCGCATTTGAAATTCATTTTTAGATTTCAATTTATTTTCGGCGTAGTTTATGCCAATTTGGTTTTTTGGGTGCGATTTCTTTTCATATTATGTATGCCATATATAAAAGTATATACATATATACATTCTACATGTGTGTGTGTGTGTGTGTGTGTGTGAGCTTCTTCAAGCGAATTTGATTTGATACTCATTTTTTTATTTTAGCTAAAAAATTAAATTGCAAGCGCTTACCGCATTTTTTGAGCCGTACTGTACGCCCCGATTTTAGTGTCATGTGCTCTCCTATATGGTACATATATATATATACATATAATTTGTATATTTATATGATGTGCCTTTGAAAGCATATTAACTAACTGACGTTTGTGTTTATCCTAAATTTGTTTTACTTTGCGTTTTTCGAATACTGACATTTCGGACATGCCGCAAATGCGAGACAAATGTTTCAACTCATGTTGCGGAAAAGTTCATCAAATCAATGATTCACTTGTTCGTTGAATACCCTGTAATTGTTACGAAAGGGGATGACAAACAAATTTGTCTGATCCGGCTATTTGACTGTCTTTCTGTGTATGTGGGTCAGAAATATCTATCAGATACTCAGATCCGTCTACAGGGTAACTAATAGTCATGCGCTCTTGTTTAGATCTCTCTCTCTCTCTCTCTCTCTCTCTCTCTCTCTCTCTTGTTTGTTTTTGTATCAGCTGTACTTAGCGCTGGCCTTTTACTAACTGACGTTTGAATTTTTGTGGCTTACTACAATTATCTTAATTAAAAATCTGAAGTCAAAGTTGGCCAGAGTCGCACTCGGGCAAAAGCAACAGCAACAACAACAACAACAACAACAACAACTACAAAAACAAAAGATTAGCTCATCTCTTTTCTGTTGAATTAAATAATCAACGTCGTTCAAATGGCCAACAAGCCGCGCTCTGAACAGGGCTTAAACTTGCTCTTAGCCAAAAGTATCTGTGCCCACCGCCCTGCGAATCGCTCTATGAACATTTTATTTATGAGTGTGAACAAAGCAAGAGATAAACCTATCTCAATCTGAGTATGTGCAATAAAACATTTTGTTTCTTATTAAGTTTTACAATAAGCTTGAGCACATTTTATAATACTTAGTACACCTAACATGCAGATTAAATTTGAATATTGTGCTTATATTATAATTATTCAAATATAATTTTTATTAAATTATGAAGCTGCTGTGAAATATATTCGAAACTTTCGAGCAATATAATTTTCAACTCGCGATCTTTGAGGCTCTGAGAACATCGCGCATATATTGTATATCAATATATATATATATATATATATTTAAATACGCCTCTCTATACATTTATAGGGTAGAGGGCGTTTAAATAAATTTATTTCATTTATATATATATGTATATCTTAAAATTTGTTTGGCTTTTTGGCTGAAATAATGTTGATGTCATAGGTTCGTTAGCTGGCGTAAAAAAAATGTTTATGGCACGCACTCGGTTTGAAACTGTGTGAGCTAATGCAGGCATCAAATCGAAGGAATGCCGATTCCGATGCCAATTTAATGCCGTATAAATAATCAGGCAAAACATTTGCAGGCCTTTGAACTGTGCTAAACTGTGCTTGTGGAGAAGGCTTAAATGAAAGATGATGTAAAGCTTGAGTGTTTCGGAGTTTATCTTTGATGTGCAGTAAAAACGTATGACTTAGTCATAGATGTGACAATCAATATATCTGGAATATAACATAACATCGGCTTTGTTTAATCAGAGGCGGACTATGTTTTGTAGAATTAACTCGGATAACTAATTCTAAGAGCATTTCTAAGAATAATAATCAATTCGGCTGGGCTATATATATATACACATATACATATTTCTACCCTTAAACACAATCAAATGATTGTAGCCCCATTGCCACAATATTTATAGAAATTGGAGTAGGAGATAAACTATTCAGATAAAATACTTACACACAATTGAAAGTCATAATAATGCTCTCAAAATTTCATAAAGATCGGACTATAAGCACCGAGGCTAACAGAACGGAAGAGACAAGCAAAAGGAAAAGAAAAAGATGCTAGGCCAACTTCCGATTAAGCTTGACAACCGGAAAACTGTCCGCTCCTGCTTAATAACACACACTTCGAAAGCTTCACTCCAATTGGAGTCGAATGTTTCTAATGAAGATTTACTCAAATGATTTACAAGCTTCATATTAATGGCTACTCGAAAGCTCAGTTGACAGTTAAATTGCATGCGAGAGTAGCACGCGGATCTGGTCGCAAGCTTTTCTGTGAGATCTGAGTTCAAACGGTGAGCGACCATTTTGGTTTTTCTGCGCAAACAAAAGTTTGTCTCAGATGCTGAACTGCTTTTGGCTACCTGTTGCCCGAGCGCTGGCCCCAAACAACTTTGAGCGCAATTTGTTTTTTTTGTTATTTTTTTTTGTTGCTCGGTTAAACGCCGCTAAACTCTATTATTACCACATACAAGCGCAAAACTCAGGCAAAAGATAAGCCCCGAAAATCGGCAACTGACCAGACCGAAACGTCAGAGCGACCACCTTTTAGAGAAGCAAAACACAACTAACACAAACAACAACAACATCCCACAGAATCTAGAATAATTATTATATGCGGTTTAGCACAACAACAATAACACACACACACACACAACTACAGCGGCATATCAAGAGCGCAAAGAATAGGAGAGTGGGAGAGAGATGGCGGCATGTTGGAGCTTCAAGACTTTACCTAACGTTCTGGGCACTGCTGTGCGTCTGTGTGTGTGTGTGTGTGTGTGTGCGTGCGTGTGAGAAATGTAGGGGAAATATTAATGAGCATGTGTGCGTGCGGCAGCGGCTCTCAGCGTTGTCGTATGTGTGTATGAGTGTTTATAAAGTTGATTGCACTCGATTTTTAGATACAGCTTTTTCAAGGTCGTCAACGAAAAAACGACAAGCTAACCGAAAAAAGCAAAGCGCTCGCTGCTTAGTCGCCGCTTCTAACAGCAGCGCCGACAGCGTAAAAGAAAGAAGAGATAGGTTAGAACGAGAGAGGGAGACTGAGCAGAGGCCGAACCGAACCATAGGGCGCCCTTTGCTTGTCTTTGCCGAAACTTGAGCCGCTCTTGTCTTTGCTGCTGCCAACAGCGCTGCCGCTGCCGATGCCGCTGCTGCTGCCACCGCTGCTGCTGCTGATTGACCGTTGCTCTCTTGTTTTCGTTTGCCTCTTCTTCTTCCTTTCCACTCTTATTATACGAGCGACGCGCGCATTTAATTGAAAACTATGCGCCAAAAGCTTTGAGTTGAACTCGAAGCAGAGTTCCTTTTCGCTGCGCTGCGTTTAAGTCGGCTGTTAAAAATTCAAAAATAAATAAATCAAAACAAGATTTATGTCTGCTGCGACAACTGCTCTGCGCCGCTGCGTATTCAAATCTGGCAGTCAAAATAATGCTATGACCAAAAAAAAGTATTGTATAAAAAAAAGCTCAAATCGCAGACAATGAGAGCCCGCCAGCAGCAGCATCTTTAGAAATTATTAGATGATTTTTTTTGGCACAAGCAGCAATTTTTTGTTGTGATTTTGTTGTTGTGTGTGTTGCTTGCAGCTGTTGGAATTGAGCCGGTTTTTTTTCGTGCTGAAAAAAAAAAAAATTGCAAACGGAAAGGTGTTGAGTTTTTTTTTTGTGGCAAGCTTTGTTTGGCAGCGTTACAAATTCGGCCGTTGCAGGACATCGGAGCTGGAAAAGAAATGAGATAATACATATATATCCTAACAGGCATATAACAATATCCTGACAAGCATATTTATATTTTATCATTATTCTCTTTTTGATAATTATTTATATTTATTTCTTCTCACGATATCTTGGTATCGTTATTTTAAGGCCTTAAACTCAGGCTATTAGCAAAAATGTACATATCGAGGTACAGTATTGTAAGATACGAAGATAAACCTTCCAAATGTGATCAAGTGTTGGAAACTGTTAAAACTAAGACATTCCACAATACTAGAAATTCTCTTGCTAAATTAAGTATATTTTTAGAGAAATTAAGTATATTTTTGGGAAGCATAAAATCAATCAAATAAAATCTATTTCATTGATATATATATATATAATATATATATTTATTAGATTGAAAATTCGAAACAGCTTGGAAATATTTTAAATCTTTTACTTAAAATGTTAAAGTTTGCCTTGCCAATACAAAATACAAGAGCTTCAATATATTTGGGTTTAAATTAAGTTATAAATTATACAAATCTTGGAAATAGTACCAACATCTGTTTAAAATTATAGATTTGGGCTTCCAAATATAAACTCCAGGAGCTTAAATATATTTGATATTCGACATTAGTTTAATTAGATCGAGATGTTATATATAGATTTTTGTTATCCCTTAGGATTTTAAGTCTTTTAGTTTAGATCAGCTGAAAGCCTGCAACTTTTACTTGGCCTCAGAAAGCTACACATAAGGAAACATTTATTCCACTTACATTACCTATCTCTCGATAATACTTTTGTTTGCATATTTGTTTTTCTGTTTGATTGTATTAGCCCATAAATACTTACCGAACAACCTGTACAGATTGGTTCTGACATCAGTTTTTCCTCGAGTGCCAGCATTAAAAATCCATTTGTTGCCCGTTTTTTTTCTCTTTTCGTTCTTTCTTTCACCCATCTGGGCACATAAACAACTTGTTAAGGCCCTCCATAAAAAAGGCGCTTTCAAGTGCTAAATGTCAAATTTACGCAGCTTTATTTATGGTTAGCAAAATTTCTAAAGCAATTCAAAGTGAATTTACATAAAAGCCAAATAAATAATGAGAACTCAGATAGAGATATATACTGAGAGCTATATATATGAGTGTGTGCGTGTGTGTGTGTGTGTGTTTGTTTGTGTGTGTGAAATAACTCATGCTATTACGAATTTGACGCAAAGTTGTGTAATACGCGCTGTGAGTAATTATGACGAAAATAAAAAATGGGAAAAATGAGTTAAATTTGGCCTGCAGATAATTAAATACCCTTTAAAAACATTTGGCAAATGTGTGGCATATTATTATGGAATATTACTCTTACGCTATATAATATTAGGCCCCATTTTTAACAATATCAAAACATGAATTACTGAATTTTATTTTATGAATATTGTGAAGCATGTTTTTATGCCAAAAAGTTTCAATGAAAATACAATAAATATCTCAAAAATGGTTTCTGTATAATAGAAGAATTGTTTCAATGCATGCTAATTGATATATTAATATAAAAGTATAATGAAACTCAAGAAAGATATTCTAGAAACTTTGAACAAATCGATTTAATGACAGTTGTATATAAAAAGTTGTCTGATCAGGCCAACTCCTGCAGTAGAAAGACAGATATATTCCACATTAAATAAAGATAGGTTGGCGTCTAAGAAACTAGAGATCCAATATGCTCTCAATTCTCATTAAGAGTACATGTTCATCTCTGTTAAACGTTACAAAACGAATGACAATTTTATAGTACTCACTGCAAGCGTATTAAAAATGTGTGCTCCATTGAATGACAATTTCTAAAATGCAAAGATTTTCCCCTAAGAATATGGCGTCTATATATATAACATGATGGATTGTGGACTTTATTGACAGGCCAACGCATAAATCATGCCAAAATCTTTAGCAGTTAATTAGTGTGTCGTCTGGCGACAGTAGAAGCGCGGGGCGGGCCTGTATTGCACTTCATATTGAGTGAAATCTTGTGCCTGATATACATATATTGTTAATGCAAATCAGCTGAACTGCAAATGGGCCAGAAAATTCCATTCCCATTGTTGCATATTTTATACAATCCAAAAGCAAGCGTTCGGTCAGTCGCGCTACTCGAACCCAATTCAAATGCAATGCGATCCACACGGCCTCTGCCTAAGTGTCGATTATTTTATGGAGCGGGCGTATTGCCTATTGCCCGACTCTCAAGAGGTCTGCCAAAAATGGCCAGACCATCTGAAATCGTATCGCAATATAACAATAACTTGTGCCAATGCACAATGAATGCCTCTAATGATGACGGGCTCGTCTGCTTCTTCTTCTCATCTGTTGTTGTTATTGTAGTTGTTGTTGTTGTTGCTTTTGGCATATGGTAATACGTGGCAGCAAATATTTTAGTGCTCTACTCTATTTGTTTTCGCTTTTTGCTAGGCTCTTTGCATAGTGTATGCAAATTTATATGAAATCCATTGTGTATACCCTGTAGTACACATACACGCTTGTGCTGGGTATATGCTGTTGTACGACAGGTAAACGGAGAAAGGTAACAAACATTTACATTACATGCGGCTTGAAGTTTTTCGGATTTTGAGTATATACGGAATCATTAGAAGGATCTAATCTTTTAGGAAAAAAGACTTAACACTAAATTATTTGGGCACTTCTTTTAAGTTTGTTGTTGTTTTAAATCATAATATTTTCATCCCATTTGATTTTCATTCATAAAATATAATATTTCAAGACCTATTGCTGGGTATCTCGCAGTCGAGCAATAGTATTTTGCACATTTCCCTCAATTATTTCTTGTATATTTGCTACTGCGCGTTATAAATTTTTAATTAAATTTGTTTTGGTCATGGAATTCAGCTATGAATCAAAGTCCAGCACAGTAGACAACAGGCCGAACCTAACCAAAATGTCCAGACGGGAACTTGGAGCTATGCGAGCATTATATAGTTATATTATATCTTATTACGCTCGACTTGTCGCCGAGAGAATCAGTTCTATGCGAGCCGCTTGCATTGAAAATCTCGAAATTGAAATCAGTTTCAAGGCCAGCTCCATATGCCCAGCACAGACTATATTGTCGCAGCTACTTGGCCGCTTAGCTCAGGTGATTTTTTTGTAATTCTAGATCCAAGTAATAGCAGGCTACGCACAATTAATTGCATACTTCTAGGCGTCTTAACTTGGGTTACTCATAAAAATCAATAAATTGCTGTCATTGCCTGATGCTGCGAACTGTTGGCCAATTCATGTGTATAACATGATTTGTCTGCAAAATAAACCCAGCTCATAAAATAGGCGCAAGTGTGTACCTATTATACTTACTTATGCGTACAGCTTATGTGCGACAAGTTGTCCTGAAAAGAAGACAAAGCATTTTCAAGCAATCGATAAATATCGATATCGAAATGCCGTTTTTGAGCAATTCTCTTTGGTTTTAGGAACAAATTAAACATAAAGCTTCTAGAATAGAGTATGTACAAATCAAGTAACTTTCATTTCATAGCTAGATATTAGGATAAATCTTATAATTATAATTAATTTGTTTCAAAGAATTTGCTTTTATAGTTCAGGCAACAATAAATATATTCAATAATAAATAATTAATTAAAGTCAAACTAAAAACGTGTTCACCAACATATTTCCTTTTCACTAATTGTATACCATTATTATTATTATTATTATTATTATTATTATTATTATTATCTCATCATCTCATCTTTATGGCACTCTAAATAACATTTCATACGCGAGCGTTTTACAACACTGCAACACGGCACACTGTTCCCAAAATATATTGTCCCAATTCACGCCAATCGAAGAATATGTTTTCTGGCTAATTAAGTTTTATGTTCGCCGACTATCTTGTATCTTAACAATCTGCTTATTCATCCTACTCCTGCTAACAACAAGCTATCCGAAATTTACGGTTTACAACTCGGCTCATAATTTAATGGCCGGCGGCCCCCAATAAAAATGCTCGGCGACATTTCTGTGGAGGGTCATAAAAAGAGTTTTACGAATGAAATTCTTCGTTCTTATGCGGCAGATAGAAGAGAGTATTGGTTCGAGTTTGTTTCTTCTTATATATAAACAATACATGTGTTCCCTTTGAACACATATTTTTCGACATACAATTGAATTGTCAACCCGACAATTTTCACGCCAGGGCATTTGACAGTTTGTCAGAGATTTTTCCTTAACAAGTAAAAAATAACAAACAAGTCAATTGCTGCGATCTGATCTGACGGGAGCCGGAAGCGGCAGCAGCGTTCGCAATGAATAATCGAAAATTAGCCGCACTTTTTTCTGCATATTTTCAGCGTGTTAGTCTGTCTCGCTCGCACACGCGCTGTTGCTGTCTCTTTTTAATTTGATTAATTACTTAAATTTGACATAAACACGTTTTAGCACAAATGAAGCAGAACGAAGATAAAACCGAGCAACCTCCGTGCTCTGTCTCGCATCCTCTCATTCTCACCCTTTCTCTCTGTCTCTGTCTCTCTCTCTCTGTCTCTTGCTAGTATTGCTGGAACTGTGCCCCCTTCTTTTGCGGTGATTAATGAATTGATTGACAACACGAGACAGCCTACCTCAGTTGATTGTTGTGCCTTTTGTTGTTCTTGTCATTATCGGCTAAACACTTGCTAGAGGATATTGATGTAGGTGCCTCTGTCGGTTTCTGGCATTTAAAAAACTGCTTCCGGGCATACGAGTTAATTTATGCCATCCAATTTTGTGACTCCGATTGAGCCAATGCCTCGATAATGAGTTTTGACAAGCACAAATTGATTTGGGTTCTTTAGAGATGGACTCTTATATCCAAAGGATGCAAAATATCTGTTACAAATATACCAAATGCGACGATTTAAATGTAACTTAACTTTGATTCTGAATTCTACTTATTAGCAATATCATATTAGTATAAAAGACTTTAAGACCAGTTTATTCTTCAAAAAACAGGAATATTTCCAGAAAAAGAAAATGTTCTTGACGTTGTTGAATAATATTTATTTTGACAATCTCTCAGAAATCAACTATTTTTCATAAATGTTATTTTCTATATCCAATTCAAATTTCAATAATGTCGAAATCAGGCTAAAATTCTTCAGTATAGAGTCAGGGTCAGTCTTTTTTCGCATTCTATTCCATTTGGAACTATTTTTTTTTTTAAGGAAAAAATATTCGTTGTGGCATTCAATCAGAAATCGACATTTTTCTACAAATATTATTTTTTATGTTAAATTCGAATGTAAATAAATGAAGAATAATGGGAATCCGGGACTGTTTTTCAATGGAGATAAAAACAATAGATTTAAGAATATATTTTGTATTTTTGTTAAGTTCAAATTTATAGAAAGTCGAAATCAATACAATTCAGTTTACAGCCAGGAACTCATATATTATGCATCCTTTTCCTTTTGGGACAGCTTTTCAATGGTGGAAAACACATATATTTGGGATTAAGATTAATGAAACAGATTTCCTAATTCGTTCTAGTATATAGTAGATCATGAAAAGGTGCTTTAACTGCTATCCAAGAAAATATTATATACACAAATATTATCGCTGTTTTTCTGCATTTTAAAAGACTTTCTTTTCGACATTTAATACAAAAAAGGTTAATTTTAAATATATTATTATAAGGCTTTCTCTTTTGAGCAACGCCGTTGAAATTGTTTTAGGAATATATTTTTGAATGTGTTTATTATAAAAGTCAAAAATAAATATTTTGCATAAATTTAATGCGATGCTTTTTTGACATTTTTGCATTGACAATTATGGTCTATATATATATTTATTATTATAATTTAATATTTTTAATAATAATCTGTATCAAATTAAAGCAAAGGGCATTCAAGCGTGCCTTAGTCGATAAACGTGTTCAAGATACATGTGTTATTTATTTTTTACAAGTTAATTTAGCTTTAGTTATTTGGCTCGCATGCCAATGGCCCGTTATTTCGTAATGCCTGAACTAGTTATACGAAAATGAATACCTACGTTTTGTTTTAAAATACGACGAATTTTGGCTGCAGACGCGAGGAATTTGAGCAAATTATTTACGTTGATTTATGTTGCGTTTTATTTTTTTTTATCAATAATGAAATAAGCGTTTTTTTTATGCAAACTAACCCATTTTTAACTTTGGAAAACCCAAACATTTGTATTTACTCAACATTTAATGCTAAAATTCATTTGCGCAAGTACAAAAGGCTTTTGTAGGTGCCTCGTACATCCGAAACGGGTCTGTCGGCGTGGCTCTGTTTCTCTGTGTGCCAGTTTTGAAGCAGCTATCGAATGGAAATGCTAAAACCGCATTTCTATACACTTTTCGGGGGGTATTATGCTTGGGTCGCATAATGTGTAAGGCACTGAAGAACTCAGCTTCGGTTCCAAATTTAAGTTCTTGTAGCTTTTCGTCTAGACTAGGCAGCAGCAATTGTTTGTAAAGTAGTCTCTTATATTTGTATAATTTATGTAGGAATCGATTCTTTGAAGATATTAAGCTCATTAGTTGTCATCTTTTGCCCTAATCTGGATACATTGGTGTTTCTATACTCGATCAATTTGGTTAATTATGGATGCAATAATACAAACCTCTTAACTTCAGTATTTCGAATCCAATTCTGTCTATTGTCGTATGTTCCTGTTAACATACCATCTGTTGTTTAACAGACGTCTAACGTTTAACAGACGTTTTAACGGCCGCTTTAGGCTCTCATCGACATCTCTATACCTGACAGATTTGCCAGCCCTACATTTATATGATAGATAAATATAGAGAGTACTATATCTGCCATAGGAACTATAGCTTAGAAAGCGAAAATTGTTATTAACATTTATTACTGATTATGCTCATTAAAGATATAGCTACTGAAAAATACTTAATGCTTGTTTAAATACCTTTATGGTTTCGTATAAAATAAACCAAACTCAGCATTTACGAGCTTAATACTTTATCTAGAGCCCAACATTTTATCATATCCTCTTGGAGCTGCACAAAAATTCTTGACTAGCTTAAGAGTTACATTGTGTGTACGGCACATATGTGTTAGGGTATTTAATCTTCGGCAACTTGCAGATACATTTTCTATCCGGTTGTTTTGTTCACGTTGGCGTTATCAGTAACAAAATTTAAACAGCTGCCGCGAACGCACTGCAAACAGTTAAAAAACATTCAAATGCTATGCCATGTGCTGTTTTTTCTTGTTTTTTTTTTTATTTTTGTAATTTTATTTCTCAGTTGTATTTCGTAGTCCGTCAAGCATTCCAGACACGTAAACCCGAGCACACCTCCCTCGTAATTTTGCTTACTTGTTGCTGCGTTTTCGTATCTACTCGAATTGGTCTTCAGCCAACGGCTGCCCTCCCCGTAACTCCCCGCTGGGTGCAGGGCCAGAGCTGATATGCAAAACATGTGCCCCTATGCACACGCACACACAGCCACGCACACGCACACACAGCCACGCACACACATGCATTTTGAAAGACCTTTCCTTAACATTTTCATTTCCATTTCCATGGCTCTTTTCATGGCCTATGCCCACAGTTTGATAGCTGTACGAGTTCTACGTCTATGGTTCGTTTCTTCTTCTTCTTATTACTCTTCAAGTCTTCTTCTTGTTATTGTAACTTGTGCGCTATGCGGAAATAGCGTTGGTAACTGATAAGTTGGCTTCATTTGTGGACAGGGCTTTCGGATTAAAGTCTGTTGGAAATTGTTATGCGCCTGAGGTAATGGCCAATAAAATTGATCGTGAAGTTGTCGTTTGAGCGTGTCTTGTGCAATTTTAATGACTTTTAAAGTGCTTGGAACTTCGGGAGTTCTCAAATGTTAGCCATATCCTGTTCGATGAAAATGCGGCAGAAACAAACAGCTTTAAGATACTTGCCCATAAAAGCTTTTTTGATCAAGCATTATTTTTACTAATTTCTTATATGTGTTTTGCATGTGGCTTAGAATTTCTTAAGTTTAGGTAGGATCTGGTTTTATTAATCTTTAATCTTTAATTAATTATCACAAACTGTTTTGGGTTGTTTAGGTTTTGTTTTCATTTTCTTAAATCAAGTCTTAAGTTTATTAGAGCTTTAAGATTAAATTGATGATTATTAGTTTAGTAGTTATTTCTTATAAAGGGTTTACAAGGTTTCTCGATATTTTCCTCTTTACATATATGAAAAATTCATTTTCGATTCAGGCAAGCTTAAAATTATAAAGGCGACTGGCCATGTTTATAATTTATCTTCAGAATTTATGCTTACTTTGGGCGAATCTTAAGTTATTCGATGGGTCTGTTATTTCCATACATTTTTGATTAACTCTCAAAGATAAAAGCTCTTCTGATGAAAATTTCCCTATCTAATAAACTTTATAAGTTTATGTTTGGTAAGACCTCAAGCATGCCTCTCTATACTCCCTGCCTCACGTGCTTTCCTGAAGCGACCCACCCAAAGCTAAAAAGAAAGAAGAAGAAATATTTACGTGACATTTTTACCAATCGCCTTTAATCCGAAATAAAATAAACAATTACTTATATAAGTAATTCGACAGAGCGGAAAAGACATGTACCGTAAATAATGTGTAAATTATATTCAAAATTATTTTTTGTATACGCTTGATTAATTGGCTTTTAGGCTGAGTTACGAGACAGCTGCAGAAATGAAAAGACCTTGCCTTTAAAATTTGGCCAGCTAAGTCGTGGGGCAAGGCACCTGTACAACTTTTGACTACAGTAAATACTTTTTTTACAACTGATACAATAATAATGGCCCGCAGATAAGAACAGTGGGCACAGTGCTTCCATTGTGGCTTATCAACCACTTTAGTTATGCGGGGGGAAGGGGATCGGTGAATGTTATTTTGTTGTTTTGCTTTTATGGTTACATTTGTTGTACGAAATGTCTACGAATTAGTCATGCAACAAAGACAATTTATTATTGCTAAAATGTCCTGAAGGTGCCACAAAAGTTCGTCTAGTTTTGCAGCTAGAATTTGGGCTTAAGAACAGCTTAAAATTCCAAACGACTCTTCAGTTATATTTGTCACACGGCAATCGCTTGAGCAACCGCTCGTAATGAGGTCAGTTTAAAATACATAAACTCATTTTTTTTTTAAACAAACAATAAAAATATACAAAATAAGCGAAAAGCGCAAAATATTTTACTGTCGCGTACGCAAGAAAACGTACAACAATTTTTAGCGACACGCTGTGCCCCAAATAAGGAGTACAAACAACAACAATAACAATAAGCAGACATTAATAATGCTAAGTAAATAAGCGAAATTGTTCAACAAACGAAATGCTATCTCTGAGAGCGAGCGCACTTAACACGCGCTTCCAAATGTATCTCAAGTATTCTCATATAGTATCTAAAAAATGGTAAAAATAATATAAGAATGAATAAAAGTAAAAATAATAGGATTAATAAAAAACTAAACATTTACTCAAAAATTGTATACTAGTCTTGCCGTGGCAAGTTTTGTGCTACAAATTTTAGATAGAACTTTCATTTCATCCAAGAGCGGATATTTATTGAAAAGCGCATCAAATGAATTTTGACATATATCTCTGAACAAACATTTTGAAGCTCATCGGATGGTCATCAAAAAAGTTTTATTTAACCGTTTCTCACAATTCCACTCTAGCGGGTGGAATTTACTGAAATCCCGTCTTAGCGTGGAAAACATCCACATAAGGTGACTACTGTTTGGGGTGTGCGTTGATCCAAATCAATCAATCAATCAATCAGTCAGCTAAAGTTTCAAAAAGAGCAAAACTTGTGTTAAAGAAAAGTAAACAAACCTCGTTAAATGAAATTGAAAGATTATTAAGAAAACATAAATATATGTATTTAAATACACATTTGATAAGTTCTTGCTGTGCTATTTACTAAAAAAGTTTTGAGTTTATTTGCAATAATTTCATTTTACACTGACTTAACTCACAAATATGTGGATTGAAGTGTCCTTATACAATTTCTACTGGCAGCTCACGTACATGCCACACAGACACAGACGGCTTGCAAGCTGAAAGCTCGGCGCAGTGCCGAAATGCAGTGTGCTTAAAGCTCACCAATACTAGCACATTTACCAATACACACGCATATAGGCGAGTTGTATGTATGCATGATATCCAATGTTAAGCTATTAGTTCCAAGCGACTGCTCCGTAATCTACAACTACTTATTACGATAAGCTCCATACAGTGGAGAGATAATAGAGTCTATGGATCTGGATCTCTGGAGCTGTGGGTAATGTTAATTAACACGCCACTTCATCAAATGAAATTCACTAAATTTTCACAAAGCCATGTTAATTAAAAGCCCCGTTCGTGGCACATCTTTCCTGCTCTCTCTCTCTCTCTTTCCCTCCCCCTCTCTATCTGTCCACCTCTGTCTTGTCTTCTGCCTTTTTGCGCTTGAGATATTTTTTACACAAGTCTGGAAGTTGTTTGCTTTTTTGTCGTCGCTTCAAATGTTGTTTGTGGTTTTATTTTTATCAGCGACTGTAGAAAATATATATATATGTGTATACATATATAAAAAAAAACTGCATTGAGGCATCGAGTGGCAGGCAAAACGTAAACAAAACGCATTTTGATAGTCGCAGCCAGCCAATGTTTGCCCTGCTCACTCGCTGCCTCCCTCTCTCTCTCTCTCTCTCTCTCTCTCATTCTGTCTCTGCCTCTCCCACACTCGCTGCCTGGCTGACTGCCTGGCAGGCTCTTTGTGCGCGTTGTATTTATTTATTGCGTGTAAATTTCGGGAGTAAACAAATAACGAAAAAAAAAAAGAAGAGAAATACTTAATAATATCGCAGCTTGGTGCTGCGCTTATTTGTATTTCCGTGACTGGAGCGCATGACGAATTGACAAATTGTTTGATTGTCGCTTGAGTGAAATTGTTGGAATGTGCATTTCGGTTTTGGGTTTTGCCTTATCGTCCGCCGTTGTTGTTGTTGTTGTGCTCTGTTCTGGTTACATAATGCGCAGTCGTAGCCACGCACACAACTAAACAAATTTGCCGGCTGTTTTATGAGAGAAAAAATAAAACATCAAGAACCTGAGCATAAAAGACTCGCGACTCGCGAGCGCAAGTTTGACTCATTGCAAGCTCCAATATGAAACATCACTCTCTCTCTCGCTCTCTGAGAGAGCCACTCAGTTATGCAACGGCGAAGAGCGGCGCAAAGCGAGCATACGAAAATGATACATTGCCTACCTGCGCCTGTCCGCCCGCCCCCCCTTGAACAGCGGTTTATTGCGGGCAAAACTTCTACTTCAGCTTTGTCTGTGCGCAAGATTCTGCACATTTTACCGTTAACTTAATGGCTAAATCACCGTTTAGAAACGCAAGAAGTTTTTGTAGCTTTTGTTGTTGTTGTTGTTGTTGTGGTTGTTGTTTTTGCTTGTAGTTTTAGTGTTGAGCGATTTCAGCGAAAATTCTCATGTCGAAACGTAATTATAGTATTTCTTATATTTCGCAGACGTGCTTAGATTTTAATTCAATTAAAATTACACTCAATTGCGAGAGCCTGGGAGCGACTCTCAAAAGTTGTGCTGCCATTGGATTTTGTGTGGGGATCAAGCGAAACATGCTCCAACAGCGCCATTGGGGATTTATGCGCTGATTGTAATACCCAGCTACGTGTGTGGGTTAAATCAGCGGGTATATTAACAGGTAAAGCAGACTGCTGCACCAAAGCTTCGCTAAGCCTTGCACGTGTAATTTACATGCTTTTCATCTTTAGCAGCCGCTAGATATCTTTTCTTTCTGGTTGCTGATAAAATTCTTTTCCCGCATCTATTAATTGTTGAATATCACATAAAATGTAATTTACTTAACCCTACAACTTGTTTATTACTTGTCAAACGATAATCTTTATGCTATACTCGAGTTACAATTTGTGTTTCTCCCTGGCTGCCACGCCCACAAATGCACATTGAGGAACATGTGATGAGTTTATGTTTTGCTGACAAGATGAAAACAATGCGCTTTGTTTTAATCAATCAAGAGACAAGAAAAAATATATGAAATGCAATTTACACAGTGCAACAAAATATATATAATACATACGTATCCAGATATCAGATACATATATGTATATATAAACGTACCTATATGTATATGTATATCTAAAGGCGCCCACACAACGCAACAAAAAGCAACAATTATTAACAATGACAACAACAACAGCAAGAGCAAATGCATTATTATCAGTAAAAACACATGACAAAAGAATGCCAGAGAGCGAGACGGGCGAAAGAGGCAGACAGAAAGAGAGAGAGAGAGACAAAGACTGAGACTGAGACAGAGATTATGCTTCTGCTTTTGTGCCACGCGCACAGGAAATTATATAAAACATGTTTCTGCTGCTCGGGGCAGGGCAAGGCATTGCAAGTGGACAAGAGAAAGGGGGGGGGGGGGGGGGGGGGGGGTGCGCACAGCCAAAGGCAAAAACAATAAGAGAAAATAATAAAACAAAAACAAAACGCATTGCAGTTGCAGTTGTTGTGCGTGCGGGTGTGTGTGTGTGTGTGAGTGTGTGCAACAGCAAATGTTGCTGTTTGCTTAAACAGCAAATACAATAAAGCATTCTCTCTCTCCCTCTCTCGCTCTCTCTCTGTCCATGTGTATCTCTCAGTGCGAAAATATATATAAAGGCAACAAGAATGCAGCAGCAAAATAAAAAATATGAAAAAAAAATACAACAAATATTTTGTTGTTGTTGTTGTTGTTGGGTGGTGGCTGCGTTGAGTATACGACACGTTGGCAACAAGGGAAAAAATACTCGCACACACACAAACACGCACACGCACACACACAGACAGACGTAGCAACTGAATGCGTTGTCTCACATTCGGATTATGCAGCTGATGAGCTTATAAGAGGAAAGAACAAGCAAAGAAGATAAAGCAAAAGCCTCAACAGCAGCTTCTCAAGCTCAAAGCACACACGCACACACAAACACACACACACACATTGTAAGAGGGTTTAATATAGGGTTAACCTTTGGAGTTGTCAAATCGGAATAAGTAAATATTGCCGTGAAAAAATAATAATTATTTAAAATATATTCTCAATTTTATGCAAAAATATAATAAGAAATAAGGTTTGTTTTTATATACTTTTAGTCTAGAAAAGTTAAGATAATTTAACGAGGAATTAACAAAGAATTTGAGGATAACGTATATTAAAAGAAATACATTGTTAAAACAAAAATACTTAAATATACATATATATTTTAATACCCATCTTTAAATTATAAATCAAATTAGTTATGAAAACAATTTAATTTTTTTTTTAATTTTTACTAAAATATTATCCAAGTAATAAAACTTAGCCTAGCCTAGTTTTTGAGTTATCTTTTTACTGTGTCGTTTTTTTAGTCATATCTTATCCTTTATAAAATAAAATTAAAAATCTTTTCAAAAATATACAGATTTTGACCACTGTGCTCTTTTTTTTACCATACATTTAGACATAAGCCCCAAAACATTAACCCTTGCTTGCCGAAATGAAAAACTTGCACTTGGCCAGCGGCAACACATAAAGGCCCCCTACATAATGTCTGCCCCTGCGACCCCGTGACCTCTTCGCTTCCCCCTTTTTGCATAGAGAGATTCACACTTGGCGCCTTTTACTAATTTCGCCTGGGTTGCGCGCTGGTGTTGTAGGTTTTTCTTTTTGGGCAACTGGATAAAGCGAGCGGAGTCGGGGGCAAAGAAGATTTGCGGGGTAGGGCCGAAGGCGGCTCGACCCTAAGTGGTTCTTGTAACTTGAGTCTTCAAGTGGCCAGCTGGCATTTGCTTTTGCCAGTTTTTCTTCTTTTCCCCAGGCAAAATGCTCCCAGTGTGTGTGGTTGTGTGTGTGTGCGAGTGTGCGAGTGTCGAGTGCGGCAACTTGTGTCAAGCCCAACAACGTTTTGTTAAAAAAAAATAAAATAATGCCATAAAAGTATTAAAAAGAATTGTAGAAAAATGTTAATAAAATTTTATTGTATATTTTTCTTTCTTTGCAGTGTTTCATTTACGTTTCGTAGCGCGTTTTTATGTGTAGCCCCCACAGTTAGACATCAAATCAACGACAAGCACAACATTAACAACAACAACAGCAGCAGAAAACAACAACGGGCACATCTAACGCTGCAGCTAACAGATGAGCCCCAACAACAGATGTCAATTGCTGCAGCCGAAAATGCAGGGTAAGTGCACAAAACAAAACATACAAAAAAAAAAAAGGGGGGGAGAAATGAAAGCACAAAGAACTTGAGATAAAACAAGCCAAAGTGGCATTAAGATGAATGAATGACTAGTTGGAGTCTTATATGTCAGCTTCAGGAAGCTTCAGGGCTCACTCAGCATTTACTAAGATTTCTGCCTGGAGTAGCACATCAAATGCCAGTAACAGCACAGGAAAACAAAAACACATAAAAAGCATATAAATATATTTGTTAAAACGTTCGGAGAGTAGCATTAAGGAGAATGAGTCATTTTGAGTAGTGTATTTTAGAAGAATGAGTAGTTTTGAGTATTATATATTAAAGAGATTCAATTAAAAGAATAGGTTCTTTTGCGGAGAAAATTTTACAGTTTTTACCGCACTCAACGCTATATTTAAAATACTCAAAGTACTGCATCAAAATGAATGAGTAGTTTTGAGTATTGTATTTGACAAAAAAAGTAGCTACGTTATTGCATTTTTTCATGAAATTGAGTATTTCTTAGTAGAATAATTGGGGAGAACTTATATAGAGTAATCACAAGTTTCTCAAATATGTTCAATATTGGTCTATTTAAATTAAATTTTATATTTTGAGAGTTTAATGAGTTAATTAAGAAAATTCTTAACAAATCTTTCGCAAATTTATATGGATAATTTGAACATTAGTCAAAAAGCGCACATCCATCTAAATTTTTGGTTGTTTAACAATGCCTTAGCAAACGCGTCCAAATGCCTGAAGCAATGGAAAAATACAAGACATCACATGTTATAAGACACGCAGTCTCAGAATTAGGTAGCTGCTGTTGCTGTATCTGTAAGTTACCTGGTCTAGACTTGTGCCAAAAAAAAGTATCTAACTGTATTTGGAGACGAGCAAGAAAATATACAGAAGATGATATATGGGCTCATGTGCGAGTCATTAGAAGCTCATTGAATATTGCGACATCACGCCCCGAAATCGGCAATCATTAATTGCACGTTCTGGCAGACGACGACGTTGTCATGTGTATCTCACAGATACAAGTGTAGCGACAAACTAACAAAACACTCCAGATACAAATGTATCTTCAACTTAACTGGCGGCGGCGGGTCACGCAAAGTCTACGACACCTTGCCACCAAATTTAGCTATAAAATTCGAGAGAGAGAGATAGAGAGAGAGAGAGAGAGAAAGAAAAGAGAGAGCGCGTGAGAGAGCGAGACAGATTGAGATTCTCTGCATTGTCTGCGGCTCAATCTTGTTCTCAAATATTTTTGCGCATATTTCGGCCTTTGATTTATAGCTTTCAATTTGATTTTTTTTTTTGGTTTTTGTGGCATATTTTTTCGCCGACATCGTTTCGGCGTTTCTATTGCCGCTCATAATTTCTCAAGTTTGTTTTGGTATTTCGTTTCATTTGTTTGTTTTTTTTTTTTTTTTTTGTTTTTCTCAGCTTTTGATTGAAATTGATTTTATGACTTTTTTATATTAGTTAAACTGAATGCCGCGTGGAAATTTGTGGCGATTTTATTTTACTTGCACCAAATGCGCGTCTCTTTATATTTTTTTGTGACCATTTCGGGTTTACGGCCAGCGTGGGAGTTGTTCCTTAAGCTTTATAGAATGTGATCATGGGATAGAATATATATTTGGAGTAACTACTGTTATAAAAGTGCAGCCGAATTCATTGAAGGAGCTTAGTATATTGTTGAAATAGGTTATTTGTTGTAGGAAGCATTTTGTTAAATGATAAACTTGTTGTATTATTACGTTATGTTGGACACAACTTTATAAAAGTTGAAATAAACAATTCAATAAACAATATCTTAAATATAAATAAGAGAAATCAAAGAGTGAATTGCAGGAGAATTGTGTCTTGATTTTAAGTGTATAAGTTGGGATAACAACTTTGCATTTAAATAATTTACTACATTATTTATTTATTACTATGCTAAAACTTTGTCAGCTGCAGTTGCCCTTCGTTCCAGGTTATTTAATTGCCTGTAAATAGATTTATAAATAGTTAAGACTATTTTGGGTAACTCAGCAAGTCTTGAAGATACTCTGCTTAAGCAATTGTTATATATTTTAGGCGCATATAAGCAGGTTTCTTAGGCAATAATTTAGATAAAACGAAATATATAGTTATGTAAATATAAGACCTGAGTTCAACTCAATTTACACTGTGCACACATACACACATACACATAAATATGTGTGTATATAAAATCCATTCGAATTTTATGCCACTTTCCCAGTGGCAACAGGCAACAGCATTTAATGACTAAATCAACGCAACGTCTGTTGAACATTTTCACTGCATAATTTTCACTTTTCTTTGATGCGGCAACAGAAAACGAAAGTGAAATAAACCAAAGACGCAAAATTGCGGCTCCACGAAAGCGAAATAAATATATGCAAAAAAGAGAGGGGTAGAGTATCAGAGTGGGACAGACATTTCAGATAGAGTTACGAGTGCAAACGGTTTTTGGGTTTAGGCCTACAAACACAGAGCCCAAGCACAGTGAAGCCTCTCTCGGCCACGCTGATGAGTTTGGCCTACTTTCACTTTCGTTTGGTTTCGTTTTCGTTACCATTTTTTTTGTTTCTTCATTTTTCTAACGCGCTAGGCTGTTTTTTTGGGCCTGGCTCCGGCCCCAGCCTAGCCGGTTTTTCCAACCACACAGACCCACTGACAATGAAATAAAGTTGTTTCATATTTCATGGCAAGTTGAAAAACTCAAAACCGAAACTGAAACTATTTCAGTGGCAAAGGCAGAGGCAGAGGCAGCAATAGATATGCAACAAACAGCGTCTAAAAAAGTTGGCATAGAAAAATGCCTGTAAATTACTCATCAACCGTAGACAAACCAAAGGCTTTGTGCGGGCCTAGAAAACAAGCAGAAAAATAAAAACCTAGTTTTGTTTCTTTTTTGTTTATCAATGGCCAACAACAAGTCGTGGCTTTGTGTTCGCGCCCACGTAATAACAGGCAACAGGCAGTGCAGTATATACACACATATATTTATTTTTTTTTTCAATTTTATTTAGTACCTCATATAAATCTATTAATTTTTGAATGTTTTGCTCGCCTTGCGCTCCCACTTTCACTTTTGTCAATCGCAATTAGTGTGGCTAACAGCAAAAACAACAAAAAACAACGACAATATGAATAAAGTTTCTCATTTTAATTGCGCTCGTCTTGAAATGAGCCTACAACAAAAGCAAAAACCAATTTAATTGCTGTTGCTGCGTTTTGTTGTCAAATCAAGCCACAAGCGACAACAACAACTGCGCAAACAGTGTTAAAACTTTTAATTGTTTGTGCATTGCCTTTAAACTAAAAGTTCGACTAGTTACTCGGCTTTTGGGCTTTCAGATACTTTTGTATCTGAACGTGTCGCAACAGATTTGCGGCTTACATGCGTCTGCCTAATTGCTGCTTGGATAATCCTGCCCAAAGTTTGATAAATGTTGCCTTGATAAAGTAAAATGTATATTTTTATAAGGTTTGCAGTCGTTTTTTATAGACAAATCTAAAAATTACAATCAACTTTAATTAAATAATAATAAGAGCAATAAAATAGGAATGAACGTGAGAGATCTGCAGAATAAAGGCACATCATTAGTTAAATTATTTATTTCTAATTTTTCAAATTTTAAACGTAATAATAATCTATTTGCATTGGAGCAATAAAATACAAATATTTGTTACATACACTAATGCCTAGGAATAAAAGTGGAAGCTATGCATAAAAATGTCATATAGTTTATTAAATAAATGTTATATTAATAAAAACTAAGTAAGCTGCAAAATGAATCAATATAAAATAAAATAATGAAAAGCATAAAGCTATAATAAATTACGGCTGAATCAAAATGTATAAAAACTTACGATTATTCTCGCAGCAAATCAAATTAAATGAGAAATAATCCAAAATAAAATACTATTAATAAGTACATATAGATAAATGTTACTTCTAAAAGACTTGACTTGATTTTGTAATAACATCACGAAATGTGCACTAAATCGACCCTATTTCGATCGATCGAAAAGAAGGTTCAAATTTCACTATTCTCTCATATTTACAAGGGTATAAAATCTACATCATGCTGAAGATATCCCTTCGTTCTCTTTTTGAATAGTTTTATTAATGTCTAAAATTTATGTGCAGTCTGTTAAAGTAGCATACAAATTGCAATTCCCAAGCAGCTTTCACAAATTGGACACTGCTTATGTTTAAGACATTTTACAAAAAAAAAAGGCTTTCATGTTTGTATTTTCATCTAGGCTCAGACCTTGTTCTTTTTGCCTACAGCCTAATTCGGTTAAAACTGTTTCCCATAGTGAAAAGCATTTGATTGTCCACACTCACGCTTCACTTCAATTTGTTCAACGCTTTGGGCCAGCTTAATTTTTAAATCAGTTTCAAATTTTATCTTCAAGCATTTTAGATACTTGTGCACGACTAAGCAAAAAACAAAAGTTGAAAAAAAAAATCATCTATAATTTTGCGAGCCAAGTGCCAGAAAACACACATTTTCCATTTGGCAACAACTACGCTGAAAATTTCATATAATTTCTAAAGCAACAACAACAACAAGAACCGGGGAAACAACAAACAACGCCCACACAAGCTTAACAACGCCCAACAACAAAACGAAATCAGTTTTCTAGAAAGAGAAAAAACAAAAAACAAGAAACAGAAAAATAAAAATTATAAGCCGCTTACATAAGAATCAATGAATGCGGCAATGCCTATGAATATGGCATGTTATTTATTTGATTTATTTTTTATTTTTTTATTGTTTTATATTTGTTGCTCAAGTTGGGTTTAAAGTGCGCCCTAATTGGCGCGTTGGGGCGTGGCAAAGTAGATTTCGCCCACAAGTAATTTTGTTTCTTACATTTTCGCTGTAATAAATGTAGCTGTATCTATCTATCTATGTATCTGTATCTGTATCTGTAGCTTGATTTTAGACGTCTTCTGCTGCTCTTTTTTGGACTGCGAAAAAACTTTGATGAGAATTCCAATGTCCCGTCGCGCTGACGCCCCAAAACACACACACACACACACACACACACACAATCGCGCGCGAGCTGAGCATGGAAAACTTTTTTTTATGAGCATGCTTTGTTATAAGCCATGACCCCGCCCCCTAGCCACAGCTAATGCAGAAGCGCTGTACTTTGTGGAAAAAAAAAGAAGAGAAAATAATAAAATTATTGCATTTTATTTTTATCATTATCAGACGCATTTCTCTAGAAGACTTTGGCTGACTCTTAAGTCGTTGTCGTTTATATGCAGACAGCGCAATTGCAGTTTTGCGTTTCGTTCGGTTTTTCTTCATTCAGAAAAATCATTTTCATTTCTGTTATTACATACTTCATGCATTCGTTCATTCTTTCTCTAGACTCGCTGTATGCATTGCGAATTGCTTTCAATATTTGATAGTTTCTTTGCTTCGACTTTAAGCGGAGTCTTAAGCATGGATAAAGTAACAAACTCTCAGCTTAGAAGGGTTTGAATAGCTTTTATTTCATGTGTTATACTTTGTACACTTTACAGCCTTTTGTTTTGGCTTGCAACCAGCTTTTGTCTGCGTGTGATTGATCAAAGAAGAGCAACGTATAATCATATCAGTCAGCTTTTTATTTTATTTTAAAGTCAACAAGTTCTTGAAGTTTGAAATTGTTTTAATTATTATATATTATATCCCAATTTCAATTGTTAAGCGTCTAATTAAAGAAGGTGATAACACTTCTCTCCTAACTTTTCTTAACAAAAAATAGACCACAAATTCTGGGAATAAGTAGTAAAACTTTTGCATCTATCTTTGCTGTAGCAGCCAGCTTTTTGTGCGGCTGCACGTCGGCCTAGACGCCCACACAGAATGCAAAGTACGTGCCACAGACTTAATCGCGCCTACAACTTTGGCCCAACACATGCCTCGAGGTGTCAATCACCCACAACAACAACAACAGCAATAAATACACGAACCTGCGCATGTTGTTTATCACAAACAACATTTGATACATGATCCATCTCAGTCATTATGCTTATTATATATATATGTACATATTATTTTTGTCTTGGCAAAAGTCGAAATTGGATTGGCATCTTGAGCATATTGGAAACTCTGTTGAGTATTCTCCATGTCAAAATATTAATTACATTTTACTTACCTCAGCATATTTATTTCTCTTATACCCTCTGTCTTATATAAAGGGTATATTACAGTAGAAAAACGTATAATCGAAAGGATTAATTCGATAAAATCAAAAGAAAATTCTTTATAGAAAATAGAGATAGGCTGTTTACCAAACAAAGCTCAAGTTAAGCTAAATTATTTTGTATAGCTTCTCCCTTTGTAGATTAAATTGCAACTATCTTTCTGAATGGCTTTTAAATATTATCTATGTACACATTATATATTATTACAACGAGGTATTTCTTTGTCTAGTATTTTGGTTTTTCTGTTATTGACCAATCACCCAATTTTGTAATGTGAACCCGGCCAGCCGATGTACCCGCAGACACAGACCAGACGCGACCCCAAGAGAAGAGGCCTTCTAATTACCCACAGGCAAATCTGGCAACCTGACCACAGCGAGGCACACTTTCGGGCTACTTAGATGACGGATGGATGGGCGTTTAAAGAATCTGTTATAAGGGCCCAACATTTGCTGGGCTTCTCACATTTATTAGGGCAGTGCGAATAAGTCATTAACTATTAGCAATTGGCCTATTTATACGCGAGGCATTTTTAGCATTCATATTGCATATTCATGCACGTATTTGCTGTTCGTTACACACAGTTTATCTTTTATGCAATTTGCATTATTAATTATAATTGCTGTTGTGCAATTATCAAATATTTATATGGACCGTCGACCGGTCAACACTCTCTCGGTTGACAGAGTTGTTTCAGAGTTCTTGAGTGGGACAAAATTGTTAGAATGGACTGAACACCTGGTTCATATTTAAACAGGCGGAACTATTATTTAGACTGCAGTGGGCTGTCATTTTACCTTCCATTGTGCTAAAATTAACTTCTCCCTGCAAGGTTGCTTTTTATCCATTTTAAATATTTTAAGTTTTTAATGAACAAGCATGTTAAATCTACAATGAACATAACAAATATTTATAACGTGAAGTTTATCAGGTATACAAATATCTAGTTTATCAGCATGTTAAAGTACACTGTAGATTTACAACGTACTTGTGAAATTAAACCCAAAGCTGTTAAATGTTGGGTATAGTATATTAGTACATAGTCAAAATAAATCAAAATGATAGAAGTCTAGTTTATCAGTGGGTTAAAGTGCATGTTAAGTTTACAATGAACATAGTAAAACATGCTGCTAGTGCTAGGAAATATTAAACATTATTAAAGCATACAATTTATAGATATTTTCCCATATTTGTTAGTATTTCTGCATGCCTGTTCTCAAAATTGGCACTGAGTTTTGATAGTGAGAACAAAGTAACTCAATTAAATAGGCCTTTCACAACCCTTTCAATGAAACCTACGGTCTTTAAGCTGCCTCTGCTTCTACGCTGAGAATCTTTGGGGAACTACTTGCCAGCGCTTGCCCTTCTCCAGTTAGTTTTTATTAATAAAGGTTCTGTTTCCATTCTCCGCAACGCTGCCCAACTTCAAGGTCTTTTGCAGCTCTTTTGCCTTTCGATGCTCGCACTCTTCCATTCATACATTACAGACTCAAAAGTTGCTTAATTACCCATCAACTGCTCTGGGGCTTCATCTTTCATTGCTTGGCTGTGAGGCTTCGTGTACTCAACGCTGCCTGTTTCCTACCTCAATAACAAGACTTCACCTTCAACGCAAATTTTTGCAAATCAAGTTTAAAACCAAAATACCAAAAAAAGAAAATAAGATGGAAAAATAAAAAACGAGATACGAAAATCTTAACTATTTTTTTTTTGTTTTTTTTTTTCGTTTTTGTTTTCTGTTTTTGGTGGATTTTGGTTTTAATTTTCGTAGCTGCTATTTTGCTTTGCTATTTCTTTACGCCGCATAGTTTTTGCAACGTTTGATGTCTATAAATGTTGGTTAAGGTTGGTTTAACTTTGAAATCAAGTTTAGCCAAACACACACAAACAGCACGCAGTTTTGGCATAGTCGCAGCTATTAAGTTAGACGTACATTTATAGTGAATAGTCGGTCGGGTTGCTTGGCTAGTCGCTTTTTCAGGGTGGGCTGGCTGCATTAGCCACTTGTAATTTAATGCCTTTGTCTTTATGCCTTTGTATCTGCGAGTACGCTGGTAAATCGCTTTCAGTTTTCCTCTTGTGTTTTATGACCAAGTTGCCTTCGTTTTTTATTTTTTCGCTGGCTTTTTCACATTTTCAGTATCATTGCTGGGCATTAGACACGGTCTGATTATTTAATAAATTCATAGATATGTGACGGCATTAAAATAATGGCAAATTATGTTTAACTGCAATAAGCTATGCCTGCATTCTTTTTTTTTTTTTTTAGTTTTTATCACAACTGCGTGAGCTCAACGGTAGCCAAGTTACAATGGTCTGTTTACTGTTAGGGCTCGTATAATCTCGACTCCCATATGTGACGCTGTGCTAAAAACAATTTAAAATTGTCTAAAATTAGTTGTTATTCATTTTCGATGGGTTATTATTCATTGTCTGTGAGTTATGTTGGGTTAGTTGGGGAGTGTTATCTGAGGATCTGTATATGGTTTTTGTGATGGGCTGGAATATTTGTAATATGCATATGTTGGCTTAATATGCTTAACCTATTTATTTTTATTGCTTTTTTTTTAATCTGAAAGACCGCACAAATACAAAGTATAGGTATTCTCTCCATTTACCAGATAAATTCTTTAGAACAAGCCAAAGATTTTTTGTTATATTTTGTAAGCTGAAAAAGAAAGCAAACAGATATAATTTTCTAATTCTTGGCATTTTTACTCTTACTAACCAATTTCTTTCAATTAAACCTAAACCATTTTCAACTTGCTTGAAAGCCAAAAAGTATTCAACGCTTAAAGCCAATTCAAGTTACGTCTCGGGCTGCCAGCGACTGCCACTAAAAATGTGGATAGAATGTCTGTAATATCATTCGTAGAATTTCAGTGCACTGCAAACATAATCAATGGCCTGCGGGTTGGCGGGCATTGTGCAAACTTTGTCTTAATGCCATATTACTCATTTATTGCCTTGCAGTTTGAAACAATGAAACCGAGTAGGAACGGTGACGGGGACAGGGACAGAGACAGAGGATTCAGCATGCGTATATAATTTTACTGCTTCATTTCGGTGTATGTAATAACACCAAAGGCAAATATGCCTTTTTGCCAGCCAACCGACCAGCCAACAATAAAAAATATAAAAAAATATCATATAAAGAAGAAAAATAATAATAATTTTCGCCTTGGGGTAGGTCATGCTCGTTCTGCTGCCTGCTGTTTGTATGCTGCACATTCTTTACAGAACTCGAGTTCTCTTGCTTTTGTCTTGGTCTACATGCGTAATAAAAGCTAAGAAATATCTGGCACAATGATACATGCCAGTCGCAAGCAAGTATATACAGCATCTATATGTATATATCTGTATATATGTATATAGTTTTGTATATGTAGAGAGCGTGTCTGGTCCATCAACTCATCTGTCGCTTCGTTTCATGTCTCATCAGCCGCCATCTCCAGACTTTTCGGTATGCATCAGCTTCAGTTTGAGTTCTAAAGATCTGGATAGGATGTTTTCGCAACGGCCAGTGCACATTTCATATTCGTTTATAATATATATACAAAAAAAAAAAAAAAAAAAAAAAAAGCGTCTGGCAATGATAATACAAGAAGCTTGATTTTTCTGATATGCATATTTAACTTTCACCTATTTAATTGGCTTTTGCATTCGATATTATTGTGAATTTGTTGCCTCAATTATGCAAAGCGTTTTACTCACAATTAGTAAACAGGCCATTAATTAAATTAACAACTGCAACAATGACTTTTTATTGCTGCATAAATTATTATTAAATTTGCCGTCGTTTTAAATACTGACAGCCAACTGCTTCTAAGACCCTTGTCTCCGGCAAATGTCAGCTATATGCATATATCAAACTTCATTTTTGTGGCTGTTGAAAATGTTTCAAACTGTCGTCATAAAATAGCAAAACAATGCTAAACAAATGGCAATCCTCGTGCTGCATATTTTAGTGTTATTTTTATTTTTATCACAGCAGAGATTTTCTAATACATGCATATGCCTCAAATGGTTGCACAACAACAACTTGCAGCTTTTACAGAAATTCCATATATTGCAAATCGGTAAATTTATCTCAAATTGCCCAGTTACGGACAAGTCTAACAATTATTTATACGTGAATGTCCCCTTCTTGACTGCGATTTTCACGTTTGCCAATTGCGAATTGAGTTTATATTGTTTTTAAAAAAGTGGCAAGAAAAAATCAGAACATTTTAACCAAATATTTCATTTACGTATAAATAAGACATTTTTTCTAGGTGTAATGTTTAAAAGAAATCATATAAAAAAATCAGTATATTTCCTCTAAATTTCCCATATACAAACGAGTCAGCCTTTTTTTCGTAAAGAAGTTCTTAGGTTCCGATTTTACATTTGGGGCAAGGTTTTGTGAATTGAGTTTATGTTTGAAATAAGTGAAAAGAAAACATCTGTGAATTTCCCCCCAAATAAGACCTTTTTTCTAGGTTTATTTCCCGTATTCATGGTAATGTTCATACTTGGAAAGGTTTTGTGAATTCAATTTAAATTTTTTTTAAATAAACTATAAAAACAATTCACAAAATAAGCCAGAAATTTCCCTTTTTTGTTCTTCGAAGTTATTGAAAGGAATAACTTACTTAAATAAATTACTATTTCTTGAAATATTTCCAAATATTTTATTTTTAAATTTTCTCAATTATTTGTCATTCCGAATTACAAATATTATAAGTTTTTACGCGTTTTAGCTCACTAGAATTTACTGCTTTCAAAAATGTCCCTTGTAAAGATCTATTGCAACTCCGTAATTAACTCGACCTTTCTGAACAAAACCGCGAGTCGTCGATCGATCGATGGTCAATGGCATCGAAACTAAACTAACCGATCGAAACTCACATGATTCACAATATATCTTGAGGTCTTTCAAGTCGTTTGGTAATTAAAAGTACAGCACAAAAACTTTATAAATTGACTGGGCGCATTTTTAATTAAAAATTAAAAAAAAAAAACTTAGCTTGAAACCTTAACGTAAATAAATAACAATTGATAATTGTGGAAGTTTTTATTATAGTTATAATATTTTTCTGTGCAACTTTTTGTTTTATTGTCTATTTTTTGTTGCCATTTATGTTAATTGCTGCAATTTCCGCACCGAAGTCTTAAAAAAAATAAAATGTTAACCGTGTCTTTTGTTAACAAGTTCGTTTTTGCTTTTGCTTTTGATATGGCGTCTATTTAGGAGCTGTGCCTCATTAAAACTGCATTAAACCAGGCGGGTTATTTATTGGCCTTTAACATGTCATCAACCAAGTGGCAGGCTTGTGGCCTATGCAGTTCTCAGTGATTTCTGGTCGGGATACCCTGTAATTAATATGACATTTCCTTGCAATGGGGCTTAATGAAAAGAACTGGGCAGGAACAAATTATTTAGACAGCGGTTAGAGTCAGGAAAACGGGTATAATCATATTTTGTATACGTCTTCAGTGTTGTAAAAGTCTATTAAAAAATATTATTTAGAAATTAGAGAGTCGCACATATATCTTTCATCAATTGTAACAGATAGACAAATATAGTCCAATATGATATAATAGCTTAAGATGTATTCAATATTAAAAAAGTCGAATTTCTCAAATAAAAAGCAATTAACATTTTCACAAAATCAGCGGAAGGAGCATTAAAAGACAAAAATCATTGATTGATGTAAATTAACCAAAATCTTTACATATTTCATATTTGATCTATTTTAATCTCTGTAACTCATATACGTCTACTTAATACCCTCTCTACAAAATATATTTTGAAATGCTTTTGTATTTCATTAAAAAAAATGTAAGATACAATTAAAATTTGCTGCTGCGTATCTTCTAGTCAAGCAGCCGCCACTTGTTTTACTTTCTGGGGCGTGGCAAGCATTGCCAAATTGCTGTCGTTTCCTCTTCTTCTGCTTCTACTTCATATTATTATTATTATTATTATTAAACAGCATGTGGTCTCCGTTACAGTCGCATTCTGCTGCAGTCCAGCTGCCCAAGTTCTATACATTTGTGTGTTTCTGCGTAATGCCGCACACACAACACCACCCAGCCCCACTCCCTCTTTCCACACACTCTGCTACCATTTTCATTTTCAATTTTCCTCGCTGCATACGAAGCTGTTGCACTGTTGCAGCTGTTTTGTGTCTTTCAGTTTGTGCGAAAATTTAATGAAAATGCTTCGCTGTTCCGCTGACTCGTTGTCCGTCCGTCCGTCCCTCTATCTGTTTGCCTTCAGCGTTTTTCTTTGGGGCGTGGGCGTTGCTTGTTTTTATTGCAATTAAACATGCAATTTGGGGCCAGCCATAAAGCATAGGTGCAGTCCTGCTTATGTGTGTAATTGGTAGATGGTATATATGGCTGTAGATACATATAGACATATGTATCTGTAAGATACTCACTTGCGAAATTACATAGTTAACAAGTGTGAGTCAGTAATTTTACTTTCTTTGTTTGCATGGTCTTGTATTTCTTGCTTCAACAGAGTTTGAGAATATGTGTAGCAAGTTAAAGAAAACATGGCATATTCTTTAGCAAAAGTTGGTAATTTATTAAGGAAAGTAAAACATTGCAAACTTCCAGATATTTAAAGGAAATATTCTTCAGCTTAAACAATATAATATATTGTTTTGATTCTTGCTTTATTAAGATAGGTATAAAATGAACGACACTCGTTATCAAGAATATATATGCGGTCGGAGATGTGTTCTTCTCTCTGTTAGATACATTTCTATTGGGCTCTGGGTTCTATCATATATTTCGTATATAGCTCCAATTATTTTATTTTCAATCAGCATAAGCTAGAGTTTTTCTTTTGCTCCTTTTTTGTTTGATTTTTTGGCAACACACGCTAGCTTGACAGCAATTTTTGATGAAATGGCTTTTCATATGATTTATGATTCTATTGGAAAGATTACGACAGACGCCGAACAAAATGAGCAGCGACGCCGACTGCTGCTGCTGCTGCTGCTGCTGCTGATGATGACGACAACAGCTGCAATTTAGAAATTAAATTTGCCATGCAACATTAAGAGCAGCAAAACAAATGAAAACAGGGCTGTGATTCACAAGAGTGCTGTAGGCACGCCCCTTTGGCCTGCCCCACAGCCCCTTTGGATGATGACTTCTCGGGAACTCGGCAACGAGTTGTCCATGGCGAGCGACTCCTGTGTGCGCGAGTCTCCATGACGCGACACATGTTGTCGCTTTAGCTTTGCTTGTTTGTTTTGCGCTAATATCCGGCAGATACTTTTGCCCTCTCGCTAATAATTCATTATCTGGCGCAATGTATCTGTATCTGTATCTGTAGCTGGTAGGTGTTGCCAGCCAGCCAGTCCAGACCAAAGCGCCTGCATTTTGTATATGTGTCTGTTGCTCATCTGGTTTTTTTTTCTTCCTTTTTTATTATTATTATTATATTTTCTGTATTTTGTTAATTAAGTGCAATAAACTGTAAAGGGAACCGTTTTTTGCATGACGTCATAGCCATAACATTTTTCTAGATAATTTTTGTTTTATTTCCAAGTTCTCGTATTACGCCATGATGCGCAAAAACTTTTAATGTCCGCTGGAGCGGAATCTCCCAAAGCATTTCCCATTTTTAAAACAATATGCGTCAAATTGTAACTCATCAGCATAGAAATTGTCTTGGTATTGTCTGTGATGAACATTTCGGATGGCTAAATGAATATTAATTTGTCTTTTATTAATTGGAAAATTGCTGGGTAAACAAAAGAGTTTGCTTTCAATAATCTGCCACGCTTATTTTAAAAATTCTAAATTTTGTTTCAACTTTCACAAAAGAACCAAAGGCTTTTTACAAAAATATCCTGATTAATATTTCATAACTCAATGCGCTTTTTCCATACGAATTCTCAGTAAACTATGCGTAAACCGTGTGCTTATCAAATGATTCAGTTTTAATGTGCTATACTACGACGCATTAACATTCCCACCTCAGTTGTCTTGGGTCTGACTTTGTTTCTGTTGTTTTTGGTTTTTCCTTGTTTTCAACCCGTCCAGCTCTGCCACCCATAGATATATATATATCTATGTGCTGCCAGGTATTAATTACGTTTGGCGATTCCGCGAAACTTCGCTGCGAAGTTTGCATGCCAGACATTTTCTATTGGTTGTGGCCGCAACATGGCAATTTGTAGACAAACTCCAATAATTATAAGTTATTAAAATTACTCGACTTTAACTTGGCTTCAAGGATGCGCAATATGGAAAATTTTCCACAGACTTAGTAAGTCGTGTCGTGGTAGGGGGGAGGGGGGCGGTCGCTTGAAAATCAACTAGCAAATCAAATGGAAAGCGGCGTGTAAATCTGTCGCATTAGCAAAACATCATGTTTCACTGGAAATGGCACGCACTGTAAAATATGCTAACTAGCAGGAGGTTGTCTCCTCCAGTTGTTGTTGACGTAGGCGCGTGGCCGTCCTCGTGGGGCGTGGGGCAAAGGGGGGTGGGGGGGTCGAGCGATCACATGGCAACATCCAGAGACAAACAAGTGCTGCGAGTACGAAGCCAAAGCAAGGACATCATCAAATTGACACAGCCACAGTGCCCACGCGAATTGCACAGTGTGACGAGAGTCAATAAATCTGAATTGAAATGAAAATGATATTTTACAAAAGAGAGAAAAAAGTGCAATTATTTATATTAAATTAAAAAAGTATTGTATTGAAATTAATAACAAGATATAAGATAGATTATTGCTTATATTATTTTATATGCTTTCAAGATATTGCAAAGTAATTCAAAGTAAAAGATAATTATTTTTATACTATAATTATTTATGATATAGTTTTCTTTTAAGTCTCTCTCTACTCACACTCTCTATCTCTTACTTGCCTTTCTCCCTCATAAATACTCTCGCTGTTTACCACTTTTTTGTCGCTTCTGCTTTGTGGCTTATCCTTAAACGTTTAAAACAATTGCACTCCAAAATTGCGTAAGCATAATATTTCATAAACGTATATTTATGTATATTTTTCTATTATTTCTATTATTTGAAGAGCTTAATAATCTTTTACAAAATTCTAGACTTTTTTTTTGAGTTTTAATAACAGAACTTATCCATTTTCATTGCACATTTGGCCCACTGTGCGATGTGTCAACACTTGTAGATTTTGTTATCGCCGTTGTTGTTATTGTGGTTCTAATTGTTGTTGTTGTTATTGTTGTTGTCGTTGTGTATTGGTTTCGTATACAACATGTTGAGCCGGAGCCTTAATTTATGCCACTCGCCGTCGCCTGTTGTCATCCTCGTCCTCGTCCTCGTCTGTGTGTGCCAAAGGATTTTTCGGTCTCACCTTTTGCCTTGTGTTGCTGCTGCTGCTTCTGTTTGCCATTTTTGCTTATTGTCAATTTATTTTTCTATATATATTTTGCAATTTTCCACACCCTCTCCTGCCCCTTTCCCACTTTCTTGGCGTTTCTATTAGCTTTTTATGCAGCGCCTCGCTTTGTGATAATTTTTTATGGCTTATTGTGTTTGATTACACGTGTACAGCTGACAGAGACCAAAACATCGGCAACAACAACAAACAATGCCAAAAACAACAACAACAACAAGTTGGTCTGGCCATTTGTTGGTTTCTCTTTGTGCTTTGTTGAGAGAGTTTCGCTTTTTAATTCTTTGCCAATTTTTTGCAAAGGTTTCCTTTTCTTTGGGTGAATTGGGTTGGGTTTATTTTGAAAAAAAAGCATTTATTTTTTGGCCAAACTAACGATAATTAATTATTTATTTGCTTTTCTTTGCAGGTATGTATTAAATGCAATTGGATTGAACATGTTATCAAGATTAGAGCGTAAGTTGCCCGAAAATAATATATATAGAAGTTAAAGCCCATTAGTAAAGCTTTTAAGCTTTCCATATTCATATCTATATTTATTTAAGTGCAAGATTTGATCTGAGTCAAGCCTTAAATAATTCGCTTTTTCATTAAATTTGTCTGCAATATTTATTACAAATTCATGCTGGTATTATTTGAATTTTAAGTTTTCATATAATAATTTGATATAGTTTCCTAAAACTTCATAATTTAATTTTTCTTTGAGGATCAAATTACATTTTCTGCAGCTTAATTCTTCAAAATATTTTTAGTATTCCCCGAAAATAGTTTTGACAGCATTTCAGACTCTTGAAGTTCAGATTTTCTTTATTGCAAAAATACTTTTCTTCTTAAAGAAACAATATATTTTTGAATATTAAGGAATAAATCGGTTTTTCGCATTTTTGTATAATTTTATAAATTATATAACTTCCTTAGACAAATTGAAAAGCTGGCTCAAAATATATAATTTAAAATACCGCATTTAAATGAATATTGTTAAACGTATTTTTTTAAATTTTCTTTATGGTTTTCTTCGGTATTGCACATGACATTTGCATTATATAACGCACATTTTCCGATGTAGTTTTTAGAAGCCTTTTAGAGCATGCTTGAGAACTAGTTGGTCAAGATTTGTAACCATTTGTTAACACGTTTTTATTGCTATCATTTTCTTGGGTTGTTATCAAGCGATAAATCTAATATGGTATTTCCGTTTTTCATTAAATTATTGGCAACAAGAAGTCATATATTTTGCTCCAGTCTTGTGTTTTTCTTCTTTTTTTTTTGCTGTTTAGCCACGAAGGCGCTTATTAAAAAACTTGCTCGTCCAATGCAAAAGCCAATAAGAGAACAGCAGCAGCAACAACAACAACAACAACAATAAGAGCAACCGCAACGCCAAGCGACATTATTTGTATTTGCAGTGGATTTATGGCAGCGGTTGGCGGGGATCTCGAGAAACTTTATAACTTTACGTAGTACAAAAACTACGCACGCACACACACACAGACACAGAAACGCACGCACACCGGCGTTGTGAGTAGCCCCCACTCACACACACACACTCACACGCTCACACACAGAAACTCCAATGGCATATCACTTCACACAACGCGTTTGGCTTACGTTACGTACGCTTTGGCGAGCGGCAAGCGGTCGCGTGTTCCAATTGCCACAACGTTCCGCGCGAACGAGAACGTTTCTTGCCGCTTTTGGAGCTGCTACGAAAACTGCGACGCAATTGTGGCGCTGAACTGTACAGTGGAGGACATTGACATTTTGCATTTTCGTTTCGTTAGCATTTTTCGTTCGTTTCGCCCCAGCCAGAGAGAGAGAGAGAGAGAGAGAGAGAGCCAAGCAAGCAGCACAACGTGTTGAAAAGAAACAACTTTTAGCCAATGCTGCTTCCTATCCCATTTCAGTTATTCTTGTTCTTGTTGTTGTTGTTATATCTTACGCTTCGCTATTGGAGCTCATTAAAGTTGTGATAATGCGCGACGGGTTCTCAAGTTTTCATGTTCTCACTTCAAAAATCTTGACAGTTTTATGGAGCATTATGCTACCAACTACTGTTTGTGTGTGCGTATTTTTGTTGCTCTTTAAACTAATCCCGAGCATAAAACTGAGATTAGTTCTGAACCTCAAAAAAACCATTTGGACATATATGACACCAACGTATGTCTAGGATCATGTTTAAAAGACCATCAAGTTAAGAGCGCGCCTTTTCCTTGGATTTTACCATTTGATAGTTTTCACGCAGTTTCCAAATTTTCCCAGCAATTTGTCTTAATTTATTAGTATTTTGTATATTTTTGGGTCACAGAATCAGCTTAATTGTTGGGTGTGAAAATACAATATCATATGTAAAACTATTTTATCTCCGCGTCTTTCATGTTAATTAAAATGTTCGCTTTTTGCAAATTTTGCGCATAAATCTTGAGAAATTCATTTAAAAGTCTTTGGCGCTGCGAGTTGATTGCCATATTGAAAGATTTATGCACAGATTGTGTGGCTGCAAATGTTCTCCAAAGTGCTTTTTAATTAGTTTGATCTATTTATTGTCTTTTGATGTTGTCAATAAAAAAACAAACAACATTTTATAAACATCAAATTTTGTGCTATAACAAAAAATAATAACAATTTCATGAGCTGAGCTCGCGTCGGTGCCATAAGACACATGTTGATTAAAATTGTCGTGATAAGGTTATCAAAAATGTCAGAAAGGTCTGTTTTGTTTAGTGCGAACCAATTATAATTTGTTTAGCTGATAGAGAATATGATTCTCTAAATTGCATTTCGAGCTGTGAATTTGCAGGTGTCTGAAATGTCTTAAAGTTGCCATCAAATTAATATTATTCTTTTTTAATGATATTTATTATATATATATTTTTTAATCATTCTGTATAAATACTCTGGGCAACTCTTACTTTCTGCCAATATTAAACATATATCTTAAAATGACCTTCAGTTGTCCTATAGAAAAGCACAACTCATCCAATTTCAACTACAAATATGCTCAATATGTTCATTTCCGCTTAACCCGGCAAATATAATTTTCGCAAACAGTCGCAACCCTAAACGTGACCCACTATTTCCGTTTCGTTCCAACAACAATCTCTAATTTCGCATAAGGAAATTTCCATTTCGTGTTCAAAATACGTTTTGTTGTTGGTAGGGAAAGTGAAGGATATTTCCTTGAACATTTTTTTGACGGTCACACGCCTTTCTCTTAGCAAACAATTTGCATATTCTTGCTATATTCCTGATGCGCAATTCCCCGCCAAACAATAAAAAGCAAAAACTCTTTTTAGTCACGCCCATAAGAAGAAGAAAAAAAACTAAACTGATGACTTAACGCAGTTAAGATTATTACGAAAACAAAGACATAAAAACATTCTACACATTCTAAACATTTCAAATATTCTAGGCTAGTGAGCGCAAAAAAAGAGAGAGCGAGAGCGAGAGCGAGAGAGAGAGGGAAGGGGAGCGACAAATCAAGCTGAAAATTTGCATTAATATAAAACACAAAACAGGCAACAAGGTGAAATAATTGAAAGAAATTAAGAAAAATATACAAAAATGTGGCGATTGTTTTCGTCGCCTTGTCGCATCTCTCGTCCAAAATATGTGGTTTGGGGAAGTTTGGAACCCTATCCCAACCGGCGTTTTGACAGCAGCGACAGCGGCGGCGGCGGCGGCGTTGGCGTTGTCATGAATGGGGCGGCTGACAATGAAACACACGTACACACACACACACACAAATACAGGCACAAAGAGGCGTGCAAGCTGCACGACACGGCGACAAAGCGACAAGCAGCTGTTTGGATTCCCAAGTGTTGAAGAAAAGCTTTCACCGCGCAGCCCCAGCCCAGGCCAAAAGCAAAAATGGCAATGCTTAACAATTTCGTTTGTATTTTATTTTCTACTGTTTTTGTATTTGCAAACACAAAATGACGCAAGCGACAGTGCCACAAGGCGTGTTGGGAGCACGGGCGCCGGAGAGAGTAAGAGCGAGAGCGAGTGAGCGAACATCACAATTGCAGTTGCTCTCCCAGTCAGTCGTGCTGTCTTGCTAATTGGAGCAAAACAAACACAAACAAATGGCAATGGGTCGACGTTGCGTTCCAATGCCATTCGTTTCATTGTTGACGTACTATCGGAGCCTACGCGCTCTCTGCTTGCGTCGCTGCCAGCGTCCGCTGCTCTGACTGCTGCCGTATATGGTGTGTTTTTGTTGTAAGGTAGGTCGTTGGCGCAGGAGGGGCGCTGTGTTAGTGACGCCTTTATGCTGTGTCCACTGTGTGTCCTTACACAACTGTAAATGTAATGTGTCAGGATTTTATCCTGCGATTTGCTTTGCTTAGTGTCTTTGCTGTTTTACGTGTTTCGCATAGTTTTTGCCGCCCAGCTGCATTATTGCTGGCTCACTCGCACGCGCTCTCTCTCTCTCTCTCTCTCTCTCTCTCTCTCTCTCTCTCTCTCTCTCTCTCGCTGCCTTGCAGCTCGGCTTATCTCAACGTATTGATCTTGTTACAATTTGAAAATGTGTGTAATTTGTTTGTCTGACGCTGGCGCAGACGCGACGAGTTCTTGTTTTTTCTTCCCGTTTCTCTTCCATTTGCTGCTTTTGCATGTTTGCTGCGGCAGCTGCGCTGCTGCTGCGCGGCTGCCGCTCTTGTTGTTTGCTGCGCCTGTTTGCCGCCTATTACGTCACGTGCCTGTTGTTGATTGTGTGTGTGTGCTTGCTAATTGTTGTTGTCGTGCGCTTTTTGGGTTGGTCTTCGCATTGTGTGCATTGTTTTGATGCGTTGTCTTGTTGCTGTGCATTGTGAACTTTTTTTTCTTTGGGTGGGCTATTGGAACTATTTGTTTGTGCTGGCAGCACAAGTTGACGAGCGGAACTACTTAAAGCTTCTGGAAGAGCATTAAAAGGGCATGCTGTGTTTTTATACCCTGAACCCATTAAAAATGGGTATAAGGATATATTGTTATTTGCGAAAGCCAAATGTATGTAACAGGTAGAAGGAAGTATCTCCGACCCCATAAAGTATATATATTCTTGATCAGCATCAATAGCCGAGTCGATCTAGCCATGTCCGTCTGCCTGTCTGTCTGTCCGTCCGTCCGTCCGTCCGTATGTATGAGTCAAAGGATCTCAGAACCTATAAGAGCTAGAGACTGTAGATGCTCCTAGCTCCCGCGCAGATCGAGTTTGTTTCCGATAATCGATAACTTACTCCGTTTCCAAGCAATCGATAAAAATCGATATCGATATCCTGTTTTTTGGGCAATTTTGGTATAATAAGAACTAGAGTCACCAAACTTGACATATAGCTTCTAAAATAGAATATATATATGCATTTGATGTTGGAAGAAGAGGGTTCAGGGTACCCCCTAGTCGGGAGCTCCCGACTAGAACCTCTTACCTGTTATATGTAAAATACTGTTGTCACGTTTCTTCAATTTCAGGCCTAATAAGTTTTGAGTTTTTGTTCTATAACCAAAATATGAGTAGGGAAAGTTCTTAAAGGTATGCACACCCTAGTTGAAAGTTTAATCCCTGCGATTGGAAACGTTAAAAAAAAATGTCGCTAAACACAATAATGAAAACACATTAAAGTACATTTTTGATATTCCATATGTTTAAAGCTAACAAAAATCGATGTCTTAAATCGTTTCTATTTTGATAAGAGTAAATATCTCAATCAAGATTATTCATTCTCTTTTATTGTTAGGTCCAAATTTCATATTGTTATTACCACCTTTTAAGAGTAGATTGTTTAACATCTTTTTTTTTTTAATACTTATATAATAATGCTTATTCGAAGCTAAAACTCTGAGCATAACCATTGTTTTTATTGTAGTTACTATGGTAACCAAAGCTTAGTGTTTTGCTCTACTTAAAACTTAACTAGAACTGTATTTTGTACTTATTTCTTACTTTAAATTAATTTAAAGAAATCGATAAATCAGTCGATAAACGCTGACTTTAAAATAATCATTTATTAAGTGTAAAACTTACCAATTTAAGCTGACAGGAAATGGGCACATATTAGGAATATCGTAACTTAGAATATAACTTTAAAACCGTCTGGATCCTATTGTGTGCCTCGTCGTAAATAGCAACTGCATGAGGCAAATGCAAAGTTATATGCATATTTCCTGCGACTCACCTAAAAACCAAAAACTACCTGGGCTCAAGGCAACGTAATATACACAATTTCCTGCCTAAATAATAGCTACAGTAACTGCAAACAACAACTAACTTGGACAAGTGCAGAAACAAGTAACAACAACAATAACAATAACAACGATTACAACAACTGGCCCAGAAAGCCATTAAAGCCCACCTTAAACTTTGGCCAATGTACACACACTCTCTCACACACACACATACGAACACACGCAACAGCAGAGCTCGAAGTTGGCCAGCTTTTGAAGTTGAACTTTATCGACAGGAAACTTCATTATAAACGACATTGGCACACAGACATAAAATGCACGCACACACACACACACTCACACAGACACACGTACACACACACACACACTCACACAGACACACGTACACACACACTCACACAGACACACGTACACACACACACACACACACACACACACACACACCGAATCAAAAGCACGACAAGCTTTCGCAGTCGGCGCTCTCGCCGACATCTAACGGCAAATGCAGCCACAGCCATAGTCACAGTGGGACGAGACTGTGCGGTAATACTTAAACAGCCAGTCGGAGACCAAAAATAACTGTGTGAAACAAATTATGGGTCTAGGCGCGTGAAGTTCGCGGGGAGACAGCATAACCCAAAAGAGCTGGAACGAGCGAGATAGAGAGAGAGAGAGAAAGAAATAAAAAAGAGTTGTTGCCTCTATGTAAAAAATGTCTAACATTGCAACGTGACCATCGGCGTTGCCTTTGCACTTGTAACGTGTTGTAATGCTGTTGTTGCCAACTAGCTGTAAACTTGTTCAAGTTGCATGCAGCGCACAAGAGAAAAGGAGAGAGCATGATAATGAGCTAGGGGGTGCAAAAGAGATAGGGTGGGCGAGCCAGCAATAGCTAGAAAGAGGTGGCTTATTGGAAAACATGGACTATGAAAAAAAAGCGCTTCACAAAACTGGATTAGAGGCCTGCGTTGCGGCAAAACCAACAACTGCTGCTGCTGCAAAAAAAAAAAAAAAAAAAACGAAACAACAACAGTAAATGCATGCTTCTTCCACAACACTAGTTACAGTGGTGCAACTACTTTCGAAAATAAAATAAATACGAAGTATTTTTTTTTTATATTTTCAATGCACAGCGTTAGTCAACTTATCTTTAAATTTTTTTATTAAAAATGGGCTCAAAATTGATTGTTTTTGTTATTTAAGTAAAGCAGAAGCTTAATAATGGAAACAAGGTATTTCACGTGGTGTTTAAATTATTCATACTGTTCTTAAAGTAATTTAAAACGTGTTAATAAATAAACCAAATATGGCCTGACCTGGTAAAAAGAAACAAACAGAGTATATAATCAGTTAACACCTGGTTTCAAAACGGTTCGTCACATTATTTAATAAACGATGTCATTTGGTTTTGAGTTTCCATTCGGAAACAGGTTGTAGTTCTATTCTATAAATTTAACATGTTATTACGGAGAATTTAATTTTTTGTGATTTTAAATCTGTTAAAATTACTCTAACAAATATTTTTTGATTTAGTCAATTCCAATATATAAAACATCTGACAGTTGCAAAGAGTAAACAAAGATTATAGCTGCATTTCAATAGTTCTCAATTGATTGAAACAAAACATTATATTCTTGAATATTATTGCTTCGTACTTTTGCCAGCCCAATAAAAATATCGTTGATACGGTTGCATGAATAGGTTTTTTTCACAAAGAAGTTGGTCTTGGAGCCTGTATTTTTTAATTTTTGCTATGCGGTATGCTTTATTATATCTATTTTTTTATAAATTCAAATAACTCTCATACCACTGTGCGCACGTCATCGACCACAACGCAGCCGCCCAAACCGCAACAACAAATATGCGAGGCGTTGCCAACGTCGTCGTCGTCGCTGTTGTTGTTGTTGTTGTTGTTGCTGTTTTCTTCATGTTGTTGCTTTGCGCCGTTGTATGTCGCTTTGCTCTTTTGTTTCTTTGTTGTTGTTATTGGCACGTTTTTTTAGTGTAGCCTTTGTTGTTGTTGTGAAATAGGCAAAAGTAGTGAAAACTCGTTTTTCACATGCCTCGCTGCAAGTTGTTTTTGCTGTTGTTGTTGTTGTTGTTGTTGATGTTGTTGTTGCCTATGTTGTTTGTCGGCTTTGAAGTTTAACTACTTTTGGAGGCAAGCAGCGGGCCAAAGTTTTATATACATATTTGTTTGTTTGTGGCGTCTCGTGTGCTGCTGCTGCTGCTGTTGTTGCTCTTGCCATATCCTTTAGCCAATGACGCCCAGTTTTGTTGCACGTATGTGCCCCACCTGCTGTCAGACCGCGCCGACCCTGCGCCTGACCAGACCAGGCCGCTGAAGTTGCAGAGTAGGTCAGGAATGCAACAAAAGTTGTTGTTGTTGTTGCTGTTGCTGCAGCTTTTAGCCTTGTTGAACAAGGCAGCAACAACGACGACGTCGCGCCCACTTAGCAACTGCAACTTGGCAATGTTTGTTGTTGTTGCTGTTGCTGTTGTTGCTGCTGCTGCCTTGGCAACTCATACGGTATTTGTGTTTTTTTCTCTCGCTCATAAGTATTTTTATTTACCGTTAGAAGCCGCTAAAAGTTGCGCGCTCGACTTGACCAAGTTATATGCAGCGCGTTCTTCAGACGTTTTACTGAGGGCCCCAATCGACCGACTAACTGACTGTCAGACAGCCCGAGCGTCAGTGTGTTGCTGTTGTTGTTGTTGTTGTTGTTGTTGTTGCTGTCATGTCATGTCAGAAAATAAAATTAACATTTAGTTTCCGACCTTTTTATTTAGTTTAATTTGTTGTTGCTCTTTTCGGTCTCTGACTTGATTTCATCCCTGTTGTTGGCCATGTTTGCCCATGTCCTTTCCTAAAATTGCATGTTGCAATTGACAGCACAGTTGACAGGCTGACATTTGAAATGAAAGTACAAACACGATGGCAAATCGAGACTTGAGAGCGTAAAAGAAAACGCAATATATAGTTAAGGCTAGTGTTTAAATGAGTTAGGAAACTGAATTGAAAAATTGAAATTGAAAATAAAAATATTAATAATATCAATAATAATAATAATAATTAATTATAATACTGCTAATAATAATACTGCTAATAATACTACTGATAATAATAATAGTGCTAATAATAATACTGATAATAATAATACTGCTAATAATAATACTGATAATAATAATACTGATAATAATAATAACCCATGTCCCCTCTAGAAGGCAGACACTTTTTTTAGCGTATAAAAGTTTTACTGTATTCGTTTTTTGAGCTATCTTGCAGCATGAAGTATTTTTTTACTATATATTTTTTTTTTTATATTTTTTTTATATATAATATTAATAAAGTAAATAATGACAGCCATAAGTATTTATTAATTAAGATACAAATTTATTATAGTTATTATTATTATTATATACATATATAAATACATAGCAATAATAATGAAGTATAATATACAAACAAGCTTTTTTCTTGGACATCTTAAATCTAATTATATACTTTTTTTTTAGAAAACTGTTTTGTGTTGATTTTGTTGTTATTTATATATATTCATATATATATTATTTTTAAATAATTTCAATTTTGACAACTTCACTTTATTTTATTAGGTAATTTACTAAGATTTATCAATAGGCTTCGAGGATATAAGTATTAAGCTCTCATGAAGTCCACATTCAATATTTCTCCCTTACTCTATGTTTGTCCCTCTCCCTCTCTCTCACTCTCTGTCCCCCTCATCTATCTCTCACTCCCTCTCGCTTCCTCATTTAAAGTCTTTCTTGTCACAATTGTCAGTTGCGCCTCTCGATCGCTGATTTAACTGTCAGCGTAAGACTCTAGAGGTACAGTTTGACAGGTCATTAGAGAACCAGTTTTCATATAGTTTTTCTTGCCCCCCCCCCCCCCCCCCCCTCCGGCACAGCTTTTCCAGCGCCACTCATGATAGTGGAGCCTGGCATTTGCCTAGCTGACTGGCTGCCAATCTGGGTAACAGTAAGCCACAATCATTATTGGCAACACAATCATAATTAGCTATCAGAGCTGGAGTCAGAGCATTTGGCTTGAATTAACAGCAAATCTTGGCGACAATAATGAAAATACAGTTTGTGCTTTAATAATACCAGCATAATGATATGAACATGCAATGTATCTGTATCTGCAGCTTGGCTAGCTGTTGTGTATCTGTCAGTTAGCTGTATCTACAGCTAAGCTGCCAGTGCTAATATTCGCTTGTAATTAGCAAAACTAATTAATGCTGCTAAAATGTGTGCCATGTATCTATGCATCTACAAAACATGTACATATGTGTGTGTATCTGTGTATCTGCAGGCGTGCAGCAGCATGTGTCTACCTGCCACTCTCGCATATTAACAACATCAGAGGTGTTGCTTGCCGTTGGGCACCGTTAAGCTTATGGCAAAGTCGTTGCTTTTGCCAGTTTGTGGCATTAATTTTAAAGCAGCTTTGTGCTCTGATGTCTGTATTGGCCGGAAATGACTTGTAGATACTGCCTGACTATATTTAACCATAGATACATGCATGTGTACGGCTTGCGGGCCAAAATAAAACTTAAATATTTATGCTGCAAGCTTAGCCAGTGTGTGTGTGTGGGGCTTAAACCAAATTATAATTAAGGCCGAATTTAGATGGAGTTTCGAGTGGTCGCAGCATGAAGCCAAACTAATTGCGCTTATATTATATAAACACTTAAGAAAGTCAGAGCTTAGGTCGTCACATTTTTATACAGGAATTTGTATACAAACGTAAGTTTAATTCGGTATCAAACCATTTTGGAATTTAGAAACATGTTCTCAAAAATTTGATAATTTTCGGTTTATGAAACAAAAAAGATCTTAACCTAAAACGTTTGTCTCTGGAGTCGATAGTTGAGAAAAGGCAACGAGTGTTATTCACATTGTGTTGTTCTTCTTCTTCTTTTCTAAGCTTAATTAAATGTTTTTGAAAATAAAAGAAAAAGACTGGTAATATAGGAATATATATTGCATTATTGCATCTATATAAAACAAAATTGATTTAAATTTTGAACCATATTGGTATTTAAAAACATTTTCTCAAAAATTTGATAATGTTCTTAGATTTAAACCAAAATATCTTTGACCTGTCTCTGGCATCAAATTGGGAGTTTCTCGAAAACCAAACTGTGATAAAATTCAATTCTCCTATAGCAAGAAGTTAATCTTCAGGTTCACTTTGTGTTCAAAGTCTATTTTCCCCGTTCAATAATCCTTTTTGCTAACTTCTTATAAAAAAAGTCTATATACATATATCTCAATGGTCAGTTTATAATTCCTTCGTCCTCCGTGGTCACTTTAATTTAATTGTTTGCCTCCAACTGAACAAACCTAAGAGTTCTTTAATTGCATCACTTAACTTATGATCCTTGCCCGCCTTCCCAGCTATTACTTATGTCTGGCAGTGCTTCTTCTTCACATGGAGGCGATTTTAATTAAAATATGAACTTTCCCAAGAAAAATGAGTTAATTCCCATTGCTGTGTAGGCTTATAAAGCACGTTTCAGCTAACTTTGTGGCACAGCTGTGCGCCCAAAAGCAGACTACAATATCGCTACATATATAAATAAGAAACACGAATGTCTGCGTATAATGTTCCTTTAATATATATATTATAAAGTATGCAACTCCGAAACGTGTCGCTCAGCTGCCGAGTTCAATTGCTATGTAATATTCGCCATTACCAAATGATTCAAGTACGTGCGTAATTTACTTCAAAACACAACGGCAAATCTCTTTTTCTCTCTCTCTCTCTCTCCCTTACTCTCTTTTGCTGGCGGCGCAAACTTTGCATAAGTTTAGCCGCTGGAAAACGAAGGAGTGGGGGGAGGGGGGGTTGAAGGCAGGCAACAACATAGGAAAAAAAAATCAAGTCTTGTGCAAACTTTTTCTCTTTACGCCTTTCCTTTTTGGCAATGCCGCGGCCTCAAGTTCAAGGTTGTCTCTGCTGCCGCGCTCTCTCAGCCTCTCTGCCTCTCTGCCTCTCGCGCTCCTGCTCACCCACTCGTTTGCCAACTCTCTCGCGTTACGCTTTGCCTTTCGGTCTCGATTTTTGGGCGTGAATTCATTATTGTGGAGGATGTCTTGTGGCCTGTTGTTGTTGTTGTTGTTGTTGTTCTCGTTCTTGTCACAGCACATTTTTTGGGGTGTTGTCGCCGACGCGTACGCCGCTGCCGACGCTGACGTCGCAACGTCGACGTCAACGTTGACTGCATTGCCCGAGTTCAGGTTATTTACCCAGCGCGTAGAATTCGTTGAACTTGAATTTTTATTGCTGGCAAGCTTTTTGTACACCGAATTGTAATGGTCATGTGGGTGGTTGGGTGGCTGCGTGGCTAACTGGGTTGATCGATGCGTAGGGAGCAGCATCTGTAGGGGCTTTTCCAACTGCCTGCACCTTAACATTTAACATTAACATTTGCTTGAATGAGTTTTGATTATTTTTAAGCGTATTACTTAAGTTTTCCCTGTGTTTACAAGCAATATTCAGGGTCCGGAGCGCTAATATGATGTAACGTATAAATAAATTATTTGCTTCCTCTCATCCTCTTATCTATCATCTCGCTTTCTCAGTTGCGCCTCGAGCTCCAATTCAAAATTTGTCGTTCTATGCGATTCTCTTAATTCATAAGTTGTTGCAGTTAGTGAAACTGGGATTATATTAAGGGATGGGTACAAAATAAATATACAGTATAAAAAGAAAAAATACTATGTATTTTAGAAATGTATCAAAGAAAATATATCATCTAGCTGAAGAATCTCTATCTTCTTGTCAATCTTTCCTGCCTAAAACCCGACCACAATATTAAATACAAGTAACAAACCCAACGATAAAGAAAATATCAAAATTATTAGACAGACCGCAGCCGCAGCCGCAGCCGCAGCTCAGAAACTGCGGCAACAAAACCAAAAGGAACAACAATAATAAAAGATGACAAAACGGCAAAAGCAAATTATTTGCAATTTTTCGGGCCAAGCGTAAAATTGGCGAAAAGAACAGTTAAAACAGTGCGAAAAAGCGAACAGAACAACAAAAACAACAGATGGAAATGTGTTACGCATGCGGCGATAACAAACGACGGCAACAACAGCAACAACAACAACAGCAACAGCAATATATGTATATGTAAGAACAGTAGCAATAACAATAACAAATGCGACAAGCAAAAGAGCAGGCAACAAATCGAAAAAGCGCTTTTTGACGGTTGAACGTCCGCAGGTCCTGAGTTCATTCACCGTTGAAACCAAAATCAAGATACAAAACGGCAACGCTTAAGCCAACGCAGGCGTCAGCAGCGACGCCAGCGGCAATGCATACGTAAGACAACGACGGCAACAACGACAACAGCGTTGCGACGCAAAGCAGAAAAGATGTGAGCAAAAAAAAAAAAAAAAATAAAAAGCAAAATAATACAACAAAATAATAAGAACAAATAAAACAAATGCAAAAACAACAACGTGAACAATACGCGCGCGCCTCAAAGCTTTTAACGCACTTTTTGAAGCCAGCGCGTAAAAGCGAGAGAGAGAGCAAATGAGCAGCAAGTGGGTGCGAGTGAGCGCGAGTGCGTTTTCGAGGGAGTTGAAATACAAGAGCGCTGCTCTCTGTTTCTGTGTATGTGTGTGCATGCGTGTGGGTGTGTGTGTAAGTGGAAAATGTATGCAAATAAAATGCGTATGCGAGGCTGAAGTGGGTTAATATTAATACAACAACAATGCAAAGACACAAACAACGGGGCAAAACACTCGAAAAGGAAGACAGCGAAGGACAAGAGTGCATTGACCGAGGCTGGTCACTCTTAAAAACCGATAACAAATGGCATCAATAGTTCTCGCAATTTATGGAAATTCCACTATAGCGCAAAGCCCCAAAAAGCGCCCAAAAGCTGGCAACGAACTCTGTCAGCCAAGCACGCACATACACACACACACACACACACACGCACACACACACACACACACTGCTGCTGATTTATTGAATTGGTTTAGTCAACTTTTTATCTCGCGCCCGTCTTTGCATATTTTGCGCTTTTCCAACACACATGTGGGCCCTTGTGTGTGTGTCTGTGTGTGTGTCAAAGAGCAATGCGTAGGCGTTGCCACATATTTTTTTAACATTAGCAAGAAATTATTTTTACGATGAATTATGGAAATCAAAGTGGGGATCATTTATGAAAGTGTGACTGTTTTTATGTGAGGCATAGAAAAAATAAATATAAAAGAAATTTAGCTGGCCAAATTATAATTTTTAACAGAATATATCCATAACACTTCAATACTCAGCAGAGTACAATAAAATAAATATTTTGTATATGTTTGTTCTTTTAGTGGGAACCAAATTATTAAACAAAAAATATGAATCATGTAATAAATAATAAATAATAAATAATAAATCTATTAGCTTAAAAAAAATGTATCGAGAATTTTTTCAATTTAAAAAATAGTTTTGGGTGCATTACTTTGAATTCAATCTAGAATACATTAATGTATTCATTAATCTTTGCAGTGATTGAAAATTAATGAGTATAAAATAATTAAACGTAGATTGACATTAAAGTTGTAAGAACCATTAACATAGTACAGTTCTTCCTTAACTTATGTTCCGCTCCAGATTTAGTCGAACTTTGGACACACTCGGCCCTAGTAGAGTGGCTTTTCCTGTTAGCCTGGCTAATAGTTGGCTCAATTATCCAACGCAATTGTGCGACACGTGCAATCGCTTCCCGCTGTTGCTGTAATGTATTTAAGGGGCACGCGCAATCATAATTACAGTCAGACAAAGGATAAAGCACAAGCACAAGGGACAGGCAATCGAGGAATTTTGGACAAACAAAATATCAAATGAAACGCAATGTGTCAGCCAAATTGGCCAATTGTAGGACGCAGCAAGACAGCAAGGATAATAAACTTAGAGAGCGAGACAGAGAGAGAAAGAGATTTGAAAGGACTTCATGCTAGCACACATGCCAGTGACAAATGCACAATTTATTAAATTACCACGTAACCAAATAGAAATCAGAGTAAAGTAGGCAAAATACCAGAACTGGGGACATTGCCGATATGACAGGATGTGTGTGGCCAGGCAGGATGGCTACTGCTAAATGAACTGACTCACATTGTGTGTGTGTGTGCCTGGGCGTTGATTTACGGCCAGAGAACGTGCTATAAATGGGCGACAAATGAGCCTTTGTGCAGTGCGAGATCTCGACTGCTGAGTGATTGGTGCTGCGATTAAATGTCCTGCATGGATGTCCGGAATGAGACAGCAGTTGTGATAAATAAAGATAAAATATCACCGGACACACGCACTTACAGAACTTTTTTGTCAAATGTTTGCAATATGAATATATTCGTTGTCCAACACTTTGATATATTCAAATGATTTACACACAGAAAGCAAATTTGGATTAGTTCATTCTGTCCAAACGATGCTTACTTAAACGGCAAATTATTTTTATTTATTTATAAGCTTTACATAAATTATATTTCAGTAAAACACATAAAATAATTAGAATAAAATTACTAAGATAGGCTAATATTTATTCAATGAATTTATTTATTTGATTAAATGAATTTAATTATGTGATTAAATAATTAAAGAATTTCTTTGTTTTATCAAAATTTTGAATGCTACCTAATTTTTTTTTTATATAATTACTCTTAATGTAAATACTTAAAATAATAAAATTATCTAAGATTCCAAATTTATTTGTATATTTTTTTTTTTATTTTTTTCCTTTATTTTATTTATAAATTAATGTTTTTTGTTTTATTTATTTATATTATTTTATTTATGTATATGTTTTTAATCTCTCCAAAAAAGTTCTTAATATTAGCTACATATAAAAAATTATTAAAGTTTATTAACTTACTTAAGTTAATATGCTTTATATAATTGATATAATATAGAAGTATTAGGTCTTTGGTTGATATATGTACATATGTATATTTTGTATAAATTTATATAATTTTAACTTGTTATTATTTAATGTATATATTATTATTGTCAAGGTCTTTGGGTGACTGACAAACTTGAATGCTATCATTCTGATAAAATTCTCGAAAATTGTTGGACAATTATCTCACGTGAAATCAATCAAATAAAAATTGATTAGCTTGATCACAAGCTGCTGTCCAACAACTCGATTTATTTGAGCCAATGCGCTGAACGGTTTTTCTTCGTGTAAGCCGAAAAATAAAATAAAAAAAAATGCTTGAGAGTTGCCGCTTTGATGCGCTTTACACAAAACACGTCGCGTCATGCAATCAAATTGGGCATAAACGAAGAGGAGCTGCTTATTGAGGCCCAGCGACAGTTTAAGAGCCACTGAATGATTGCCAAATGTGCATATGGGTCCTCCAATCGACTGACTTCCCCATTGGCTATATCGGTCATTGGCAAGGTGTCAATGCCACCAGAAGATTAAGATATCGCGGGCGGAGGCACGTGTTTACTCGCTCGCTCGCTCTACTCCCTTGATTAGATAAAGGCAGGCGGCAGCGAAATGAATTAGAATATCGGTAAATATGTGCTGCCAAATGTATAAGAAGTTAATGTCCTGAGCGGTTCAATGAACTTGGCATTCAGAAGGAACCGCGGGGCGGGGGCGGGGGCGGGAGCGGCTACTTAATTAAGTGTGCGCCAGAAAAGCCAATTCAGTGCGTGGCTTCCAGCTCCAAATAAAACACAATTTTGACATTTGGCCAATGCTGCTGTCTAGCTCGCACTTGCCACTTGCCCCGCGCCCATTTAGCCCTACATTCCCCGTTTATAAAAATAGTTATATTTACGCGTTGACGTCATCCCGAGAGAGCGGCTAGGAAATAAACGAGTACACACAATAAGCCAAAAACTGAAAAGACGTCGAAACGGACTTGGACTGGTTTAGTTTGGGCCCTCGGCTCGCTGCCTACATTCAGTTTTGTTTTCCTCTCTGTTTTTTCGTTTCTTCTTTTTCATTTTATTTTTACTCATTTTGATGGGCCCACGTCAATGGCTTTTGGCCGGCGCAGCAATTTCTCGAGTTCCTGTTCGATTGCTTTAATTATGGCCACGTCATTTCTGTGAACACTGGACTCCGACTCCGACTTCGACTCCGACTCCGACCGAGACTCTGTCTTGGGCTGGCCAAGTGTACTTGAGAGCAAGTTTTGGGCTCGGTTCGCCAACTGCGTTCAACATGAAGCGGTAGGCGGTAGCTGTTTTTTTTTTTTTAAATAGTCCAAGAGAGGCACTGTTGCGGCGCCTCCAACGGGCGTTATTCCAAGTTTGTGTAGGAATGTTGAGCTCAAATTAATATTATAAAAATTAGAATGTTGGGCTGCTTACTTGGCGTGTGTGTTAAAAATTATAAATTTAATACATACGAATATTATTTAATTAAGATGCGATCCAAATATTTTAAGATATTAAATTTTCTTAGCATTTATGAATGGAATATAACAGCGAATATAATTAATAAGTTTCTAAAAAAACAATATTAATTATTATTATTATCAATAGTCAGATTATTATATTTTTTAAAATTAATTTTATTATTTTTAATATATATTATAATTATATCTACATGATGTTGTTATTCATTCGTTGCATATACAAATTTTAATTAAAAGCTATCTATGTGATAAGATATGCAAATCGTTCCTCAAATGTTAGGTAAATATGTAAAATAAATAAGACATATATATTTCGATACAATTATTTTGAAGTTTCCCAGATGAAAGATTCTTGAAAAAGGTATTTGCAATGTTAAAATTACGCTTATCAATCTTTTCAAGTTCAATTACAATTATATAATTGTTCGTTGATAGCGATAGTCTGTCATAATATTAATGGGCTTATCAACAAGCATAAAAGAGCAAGCATCTAACAATACATCAAATTCTCTTTATGCTAGACACACATAAATACACACACGCTCGATTAGCTCACAGCTACTTAACCCTGAAAACCAAACAAAAAAAAAAAGAAGAGGAAAGCATAAAAAAAACACTCAAAACATTCAAAGACAGCACAAAACAAACCAAAAGAAATCTATTTTTAAATTGTTTGAAATCAAATTGAATGATTTTGGCTTTGGGCTTGCCTTTGAAGCACACACACACACGCACACACACACACACACATGCACAGTCATAAAATATTACTCATACGCCGGGTTGCATTCATTGAGTTTTGTGAAATATTTGCAGCAGCTACAACAATTCTTGCTGATTTCCAAAAATAAATCATTAGAAATCAACTTGAACAAATCTCCACCCACTTCATGGGCAAATCGGTTCCGTTTGATGGACGCAACTCTTCAGTCTCTCAGCTGTTTGAATGCTTGAATAGATGTACTCGCATTATCCACGAGTATGATTCAAGTATTTGTTTGTGTGTGGCCTTAAACTAATGATTGAATTTTGTATTTTTGTATGGGGCGCGTGCAGAAATAAATTATTATATTATTGGCATTTTTATTGTTAATCTCTTGATCGAACGAAGAAAAAAAGAAAACTGCAGGCATTGAACGCATCGCTAATTTTAAATGACAAGCGTTTAAATATTTTGTTTATTAGTAAACAAAAGCATTTCAGCAAGTAAAAATTTAATAAGCAAACATTTTATTTGAAAGCAAGAAAGTGACGATAGACTTAATACCCTTGCAGACATTTGCCCTACAGTTTTGCAGATTTTATGAAAATATCTTGCCAAACAGAATATTTTGCCATACGAGAACCTGCTTATCGATCGATCGTTTCTATTGCAACCAATATAGTTGTTCTAGTTTGATAAGGTTTTGCATGTATTTGAGCAGCATATGAGTAAAAGCAATAAATGCCGAGTTTGGTCAAATTATTTCCCTAATGAGGGCTTTTTTAATACAAGAACGTACTCTTAGGCCGATCGACTAATAGACTCGGTTGTTGATGCTGATCTAAAATATATATTCTATATTCTATATATTCTTAACGGATTGCCCAAGAAAAGGAAACTATGCTTACGCTACAACTTAATATTATCCTGAAATCTGTTGTTTGGTTTGCATTGACTGATTTAAACTAATATCTATTTACTTTTTCTCGTTCTCTTTGCAGGTAAGCACTCTTAACTGACAATCTACCATCCTTCATCCAGCTCTGACATGTGAGTGCTCGTAAGTTTTCGCTTCACCTTCGGGTCAAGTCCTTGCGAACATTTTATCATTTTTTGCTCTGGCAAAATTTTCCACGCCCAGCTAAACGGCAATACGAATCAGATACAGAATTCTTATAAATTGCCATTGTCAACACGTTGCGACCATATTCAAGTCCGTCGCCCGCTCCCCCGACTCTCCTGGTCATGTCTCTGGGTGCTACTTGATTCGTGTTTAATTTTGCTTATTGCCTTGTAATGAAAATTAATTGCGGTCCAAAAGCGACGACAATTGCCCAATTCTTTTTTTTTTCATCTCTGCTGGCTTAGGTTTCGGTGATGGGCCGGACAAGCATTAAGAAATTATTTGCTGTAATATGTCTGTAGTAAGTCGGCTTCGGGTCGCGGTCGGGGCCCGCTCTGAGGGTCAACCACGAAATCTGTGTGGGTGAAATACGTGCCGCATATTTACACAGCAGATTAATCTGTTTTATTTGGCTTGTAATGGTCGAGTGCGAACATGTGGGCAGCAGCTAAGAATTGCAGCTTAATAGCATTTGTTCGATGGGAAAATTCCTAGACTTAATAGAAATCTATCTCTCTTAATTATTGGACACAAATAATATGAAAAAAGAGTCTGTGCTGTAAAGGTTCATAAATTCGCTTGACACATTTGGCAGCTTTGAAGTATTTTTTAAAAGTTTAGTTAGATATTTAAAAAGTTTAGTCTGTATCCATCTTCTGATCGTTCTCTCTTCTGATATCATTCTCTTTTGATATATACTAGCATCTGACTTATTGATATAAATTATTCATATATTCTATTATTCAAATCTGTCGTCAAGCATCTTTATTTAGCACAAGGAAAGCTTTGTTTTAAGCGAGCTTTAATATCTTATTTCTTCGAAGAAACCGAAAGTAAGTAGCTTTTTGTTTGATATACAAATTTCGTGACTTTTTAAAGAATAAACTAGGTTTCAATATGAATTATATTAAAAACAAAAGCTTGTCTTGCTTAACTTAACGTTGCGCCAATAAATTCAATTTTCAGCTCAAGTTAAGCTTTGTGTCAAATTAAATCCATGAATTGAAGCGTTTAATTATTATTATTTAATAAATTATATTTGATATGTAGCCCGAACTTAAGTGAGGCTCAAAACAATAAGTTGAGCTTTAAGCTTTAAGAAATGAATATGATACAATTCAGGCTCAGAGCTTTCATGTGCTTTTATGTGAAAGTGCGAGTCTTGTCAAGTTAAACAAGTTTTAGACTATTGAAAAATCGTTATTAACCTTTACTTTTTGGAAAACCCATTTAAATTTGTTTATTATATTGTGTAACTGTAAGCCCGGCGCCTGCAACTATTGCGCCTTGGCCCTCTATGACTTTTATGCCTACTACAAATAGCTGCATCTAAATACCTTCTTTTCTAGGGCTGCAATTGGGAAAAGAGATTACTTTTAAGCGCATTTGATCACCTAATGCAATGGCATTAACCATTAAATTTTAAGCGCTTTCATCAGCCTCAACTCTCGTGCAGTTCACTTTTTATGTAGCTATTTTCTCGCTTGTTTCGTTGTTTGCAACGACTTTTTTATGGTCCATTTAGACAGCGAGTTGAGGCTGGAACTGAAATGCAATTCGGCACACTTGAAATGGTTGTTTAACAAAAAATAGAAGAGAAAAAAAAACAAAAACAACAAAACTCACAAAATTCTAGCATAAGGCATTTCCCGCTAACCGCAGACGTTTTATGAGCCACAAAAATTTAATTACCCAATGCGCTGACCACAAAACGACAGCCAAGTCGACCAAATGGAGTCGCGCATTTCTTAAGCACTTCTATCAAAACAATTTATATATATATATATGTTTAATCTGTATCTCACTCAGAGTGAGAGCACGAGGAATATATGCCATACATATAAATCGGGCCACAATATATTTGGCATATTTAGCACAAAGTCGTAAGACAGCTTTAGAGCCCCATAAACAAAAGCATTTCTTCATGTTTGCCTTTGGCCAAACCGAAGTCGAGCCCGACGCGTATTTCCTTATTGCATTTTGTTTAATTTTTTTTTTTTTTTTATTTACTATGCCCTATAAATATGCAAAAATATGGGTATGAGCAGCTGTGGCATGCAGTAAATCTTTATCTCAAACAGTTTTCCAAATGAAACCGAGTTTTTTGCTTTATTTGGAAATAGAATATATACATATACCAAACATAAATCATTTAGAGTTGTGCACATCGGTAATGTTCCACGTAATATATGTATATATTCTCAAATAGACTGAAATCGTACATGAATGGGATCAATATAAATATGGGCTGAACATGTCTTGGACCATTTGACAGCTTCATGCCGCATGATCTTTTAGTCTCGAGGAGAAGCCATGAATGTTTATTTGAACAAAAAGCTTCAGCACTTTTAAAGCGGAGTATCCTTAGTCGAGCAGTCTCGTTTTTGTGTTGAATATGTTCTTTTTGTATTGCGGCGTGCGCCTCAAATGCAAATATTTGCGAATGAGGCAGTTTTGCTCGTATTTGCGGCCCAGTTTATTACTCATAGAGCATGCTTTTTTCTCCTCGTATAATTCATGTGCGGGGTTCAATGCCCCCGTTTAACAAAAATGACGCATAAATATGAAATGATATACTTCATTTTAAAAAGAAAAACTTGTACAGTTCTGCTCGTTCAATATTTGTTTGCTCCAACGCGAAATTAGCACTTGAAATTTGTTTTGTTTTAAGCGGCGTTTTAAAAATAGCTCAGACCTCTGCTTGACTTCGACTTGTTGGCCTCCCTTTTATAAATATATATACATTTTATTTTACTTTTTTGATAAGACCTCCAGTCGTTCTATATACGACTTTATGCAATTTATACTGTATAAACTGTTGTTGCGCGCAAATGTGTGCTAAGGCTCTCAAAACTGAGACGTTGAGCACAAAGAATACCTGATATTATGTCTAGTTTTCGAAGATCTTTTATTCTTAAAGTCATCGTAGTCAAAGCTTTTTTCGTAATTATGAGTTATTCTAGGTTAAAGGTTGAATCTTTCAACATAAATATTTACAATTTTTAAAACTTATAAGATTCGAACATTCGATTTCTCCTGCAGCGAGGCGTCCTCTGCCCATTCCGTCATATATATTCTTTTAGAAATCTTTTGATCTTTAAACATGATTATATACAGCACATTTTACACATTTTCTTGTAATACAACGATTCGATTTACTTTTTTTTGGAAACATATCTTATACTACGTTTGAGTCAGATATCTTTCGCTCCGGATATTTGGAACACAAAGCTTATAGCTTTGTCTAACCCCTATGTAATTTTCTAGCAAGACTCAACAGGTTGGCAACACGTTTATACATTTTATTGCTTCGAGAATTGGCCAAAATAAAAAAATAAAAACGATTGAGCATTCGATGGAATAAAAATTACATTTTAAAAATTAATAAGCACGTAAATAAAAATGTATTTGTTCTAGAATATTATAGATTTTTTTAAAGAACTTGTGGAAAATTATAGTAAATATTTTATTTAGAATCTACAAGATTGTGAATTCTTTAAAGAACTGTGGAAAATAGGTGTTCATATTTTAGTTAGTTGGAATTTAGCTGCAATTAACTTTTCAACTATTAACCTTAACTTTAAATTAGGCTCCCAATTCTTGGAATTTCTAACGTATTAAGAGAGTGTTTTAAGGGACAAATGATGGTTCCTTTACAAAAGACAGTAAATTCTTTGCATTGAGAAGTTCGGAAATTCTTTTCAGAAATATGTAAAAATGTTGTGCTTTTTATTGTTTAGTTGGAACTCTTATTTTCCCAGCTCAATTTATAATGCTTTACTGTGTCTGGACTATCTTTTAAGACTATCTTCAAGAATTTTTCAAGACTTTCGTTAAGTTATAAATTCCCAATTTGTAGTATTTCTTACTTATAATGAAACGCTTAAATTAAAGTTATTTTATCTAGATTACTGTTAACTGTGTCTTAAAAGTATTTTGTAAAAAATAGCTGTTCATATTTTATTTAATAGGTACTTTAATTTTTCGAGCTCAGCATACAGGTATATAACCCTATAACCGAGTTTAATTCACCTAACCGAAATAATGTTTCTGCTTTCGAATCTCTCGTTTCTCTTGCGGCATGCCACAATTTGCGGAACGAATCATTGTTTATTCATTTACTTGAAATTCAACAACTGTTTGCTTAACAATTGAGCATAATATACGAACTGCCGTTAAAATTTGCCGCAATTTAACATGGCGACAAATTGGTTTTCTTTACTTGTTGTTGGCCTTTGTTTACAGCATGTTCATGTTTATTTTGTAACATTATGTTAACTGTAGCCATAGGGCATCCAGAGGGGGTGTGTTGACAAATTTGCATGCATGTTGCGAATGTGTGCGATTAAGTACGATTGTTTCCATTGTTGCCCATTTACCGGCAAACTTCGGAGTCGGCCATAAGAGAAGGCCTATAAGTAACGCCGTGCTATTATAACTTTTATTATTGTTTTGCCGCTGTACACGCTTGTACGTACGTGTTGACAACTCTCAATCGTTGCCAGTTCCCAGAGTAAAAACGGCAACTGTTTTTCTGGGCCCCCTTCCCACCAAATTTCTCACGCTTTCGGGGGCCCAGTTGTTGGTCTGTGTCGCTACTCCAGTTTATTATTTTGGCCAAACAGTTACTTGATGGCAGCGATAAGCTTAACATGTAGTTAAGTCGTTTCGTTGCCAATTTGCATAATGTTCGGGGCGTTAGGCGTGCTGCTGCCTGCCTGTAAATTTTACACCGCATCCATTCAGTTTTATACTCTGTCAACCGCTTTTCTGTTGTTTCTGTGTGGGCTTTCAGCGGCTGATTTTCGTTCAAATTAATGAATGTCTTCAGTTCGACGGAGCATTTATGATTGGCGAACATGCTTCGTTAAGTTCTTGATTGATTTTTTCAGTAGAATGTTTTGGTAATTTTGCCACATACTCAACAGTGATAATTTCGTTATGTTGTTGCAGTTTCGTTAAGTTGTGTTTTTGAAGTTTAGTGAGATTAAAGTTGCGAATAGATATGTGAAATATGTTTAATGTGTAGTGCTAATTTGTTTTAGGCTTTCGTTAAGTTTCGTTAAGTTGTTAATTTACATTATTTGTATGTATGTTTAACTTCTTATGATAAAAGAAATGTGCATTTGCGCTCCTAAACAGGATTTCGTTAAGTTTCGTCAAGTTTGATTTATATGCTTATTTATAATCTAAAGCATTGTCAGCGCATTGTCGCATGCTGTTAGACCCTTGATTATGCCTTTTTACTTGAATAATACCTAGCCTGTTGTATACCTATTCTGCTTGACAGTTGCTTCATTAAATTCGCCATCCTCCATGTTTGCTTTTTTCTGCACTTCTCCAACACTGGCCCATCAATCTTCTAAGACTGAATAGACTCACCCCAGTTACATGTTTTGCGAATGCAGTTCGCGCACAGCCCTGATTCGAAAAGAAAAACTTCATCTGCCTGGCAGTTAAAGTGAATGCAACAGCAACAGCAACAGCAACGGTAACGGCAACTGCTTTTAATCTGCGTCAGTTTTAACATATTTTTGCATTTACGTCACATGAAATTACACTATGCGTGACATGCTTTTATGTCGTTGCGTGCGTGTATGTGTGTGTGTGTGTGTGTGTGTGTGAACATAACCTCAGCTAACCCAACGGCAGCCAGGAGATGCAAACTTCAACTTCAAAACAACAGAGGCAGCAACAAGAGTACAAACAGCAACAACAACTGCAGCAACAGCGTTGACATATTTCCGCAATATGGCTGCAGGGCGAAGCAGCAGCAGCAGCAGCAGCACAAAGCAGCAAATGGACAAGTTTAAGCAAGACTGAGAGAGCAGCACGAAGAGAGCGAGAAGGCTAGAGAGAAGGAGCGCGCGTGCAGTCTGTTGCACAATTAAGAATTTGTTATGCAAGTCTTTTAGTCTTCGAGTGTGCAACTGCAGCTGCCCTGCGGCAATGTTGCCTGGTGTATTATGCGTCGACTGCCGTTACATTGGGGTAGGACCATCAAACAAAGAGCAAAGAGCGCGACAGGGAGAATGGGAGAGGGAGCTTGAAAATTTGTTGTTTTGCTGCGCTACCCCAAATCAAGCCTGATTGACCAGCTCTAAGCGTAATTAATGCAGTGCCTGTCAAAAATGTTGTTACTTGCACTTCTTTTACTTTTCGCTCCCTTAATACGTTCTTATTGCCATGGCAAATGTGTGTGTGTGTGTGTAAAGAGAAAGAAAACAAAAATCCATCAGCAGCAAACTTAACGAAGCATAAAATTGCGTAATTTACTGCGCAACTTGAAAGTTGCGTTGCAAAAGAATGAAACCTAACAAAAAGAACGAGAGAAACCAGCAAAGAACCCGCTCAAAATAACTGAGCTTTACTAAGCTGAGCTTTCGATACGCTTATACGCGCTTCACAGAGCTGAACCAGAAACCTACCGAAAAAACACTCACAAATTTATGATGGCGGCTGAGTTTTTGTAATGAGCAGCGCGTTGGAAGGGTGTGTAGCTCAGTGCGCAATGGTCACGGCGAGAGGTGCAGGGGAGTCTAATGGTGGATAAGTTCTTATGGTCGCGTGGGTGCTCAGTCGTAAACTTGAGCGCAAATGCGATTAACAGCGTTCGAGCAAATTACACACGTATTTACCGTAATGCGTTCAGATTGTGAATCTGATTTTTGTAAATTTTTGTGTTATAAAAGCGCTCAAGCGAGTGATATTTGAAAATGATAGCAATAATGCGAAATTATATTTAAAATAATATATTTTTTTCTTTAAAAATCCAAACTGAAAATGAGCTACATATGTTTCTGTTAATGCCATAAAACGTCATAGAACTGTACAAGCTATAAGCCTAACATATTTCTGTGGGACTGCCTTTCTTTGCGAGTTTCATGAAATCGAGCTATACATACAACATGTTCATATTATTTTTTTTAGATGGCGATTTATAGTTAAAGAAAAATATAGAAAAAAGAAATATAATAAAATTGACACTCACAGTTGCCATTTCTCGCTCTCTCATTATCACATATAGATTTTTCGATTTTAATATATAGCAAATTGTTGCTAGGCTTATCAAAAAAATACGTAATTAATTGAGTCATGTTAGCTTGAAATACTTTAGACATATACATATATGTAACTATATGCGAAGCTCGCTTCAGCCATTAATCATGCACGTGCAAGCGTCGCCTTCTTCTTATATTTTGCAACCACACACAATTCCCATTCCTTTCATTGTCATCGCCTGGTGATCGACAGGCTTTGAGAGCGACCCGTAGACAAAAGCTAACTGAGACAAAAGGCGGCTGCAGCTGAATGCCGACAGCAACAGCGGCAACAGCAAAAGCAACAACAACAACCACTACAGCCGCAATAATCTTCACAGAGCACCGTAATACTCGCAGAGACCTACAAACCCACAAGAACATATACATACATACATACACATATGCATGTATTTGTATGTGTATAAGAAGTGAGAACTTGCCGCTGTTTTGCCAAATCAAGTTTGAAAATGCCGGAGCCCGTTTTAAAGCTGCTTTCCGTCTCGTTGCCTCGTCTCCTGCCTCGGCTTCTGCTGCCCCCCCCCCCCCCCCCCCCCCCTTCCCCCTTTTGCCGGCCACTGCCTTCGCCCTTTTTGGACTGCTGGCAACCCGGCAGCAGGGCGTTGGTTGTTGCCGCCTCTGCTTCAGCCTCTGCCTCAACCTACGTTCGCTGCCGACGCCGCCGCCGTTGCTGCTGCTGCTGCTGACTGTGGCTCTGGCTTTGGCTTTTGTGCTGCAAAATCTCAGCCATCGTGTTTGTTGGTTTATTTGTACTCGACCCTGCCCCCGCCCGCCACCCCGTGGTCGTACCCTCTGTCAATCCGTTCATCCGTTTGGTGCAGCGCTCTGTAATTAATTTGGCAGCTCCACAGCGCACAACAGCAGAGCAAAGAGAATATTTAAAGCGGCATAATATCGAATTACCATTGACAGACGTGTCGACGAGCGGGCCAAAGGCTCCATTCAAACAGGGTGTTCCACTCGACAGACAGGTGAACTGAGAATAGCTAAAGGAAAACCCATAGAATCAGCAAGAACCGAAACTGAAACTCAAAGCACAGCATCTTACCTAAATTCTATATAAGTCTAGGAATAATCATATTAAGGAACTAGAATTGCAATAAATCCAATGGCTAAAAAAAAGAGTACAGTTACGTAATCAATTCAGAATAATCAACAGCAAGCATGCCAAATAAGAACAGCTATACAGGGTGTTCCTCGAACGAGAACTTAGTTCGATAAGTCCAAGCTTGACGCTTGCAGGCTGTTTCAGGTGAACTAGCATTCAGTTTAGGAAAACTAAATAAAATCTGTGTAACTAATGCTAAAAATATCTGTGGAAAGCCATTCAATCTGCATTTCCAATTAGTCAACAATCAAATTCAATCAGTGCGAAGGCAGGGTGGCAAATAATTAATAAAAAAGAACCAAAGAAGGGACTTTGAACTGCAAACTAGATCAATTGGTAGGATAAGTCCAACTATAACACAATCATAATTCAATTAATTATAGTAACATTAGCAACTGTTTAAGTTCAGCGGGTCCACCCTTTTTTGCCTTTGACTGAGCGACCCTTCGTTAAGTTTGCATTCTGCGTTGGCCCGACTTAATTAAGTTGCCTCCGTTGCTCGCCCCTGTGTTGATGCCACAGCGCAGCGGCTCAGCTAACAAACACAATAAAAGTGGAAGGCAAAAAAAAAAAGTCCATTTAATTAAATTTGCATGAGAAATAAACAAACACAACAACATCAACAGCATCAATTGGATAGAGCGGAGAAACCAACATGCATAGTGCTTGTCAAACTGTCGGCTGGCAACTGTGCGGCAGAGGGAAAGCAGGAAGAGTTGTGCAGCAACTGGCCCCGGGGCACGGTTGCAGGTGCGTTTCAGTTAGCCCGAGAAAAACTTGTTGCATCGCTGTGTTTATATAAAACAATTTCTTTATTAAGTTCTTTTCAATTAGAATTCCAAAATATTCCATATCAATTTATTATAAAATTTTATTTATGTGAGGTCCATAAAGAGTTAGGCTCTTTTCAGACATTATTCTATTTAGTTCAGTTAACCAGCTATAAGTTTGTAGATACTCATTTAATCCAAGAAATAATACAAGAAAGTCTTAATCAAAGTAGAAAACTTTTGCGTTCTGTTTATTTATTTGTATAATTCTAGCAAATTTTTCGTTTATTTCTTTTTGCAATTGCAATTTTATTTATTGATTTGAAATGTGTTTCTGAGCCAATTGATGAAAGCATATTGCCAGGAAGCGTTTATTCTAAATAAACTGTTTGATTGCATTTTTTGGGGTTATCAAAGACAAGCAGATTTTCTTTTAATTTTTACTATTTTATATTATTATAGTTGAATCTACATGAATTTTTGTCTTTAGACTTTAGAACTTTGAAAATTATCTAAGCCCAGAATATGTAACAAAAAAATTCAGATATATGAAGAAAAGTTCTCTTTTAGTTTCTCTAAAAGTATTTTATAGCTGATCGATTAGGTATCTTAAAGTCCTTCAACTGATTTATGTATGTCAACCTCAAATTGTCGAAAGCATTTCCATTTGCACGCTACAAAAATGTTTTTACAATATAACTGTCGCTTATTGATTTAACTGTTCGATTGTCCAGTGCACCTGCCGTTCAAGTCAAACAACTGTCGAAAACCAAACGAAAAACCAACAGAGAACAAATCGGAAAAGCTAGTAGTTTATGCAGCTCAACTGATAATGGGGAATTTCCCGCAATACCCCGTGCTCATATCGGTCAACAAGGCAAGCGACGACTGAAACACACACACACACACACACACACACACACACACACACACACACACACACACACACACACACACACACACACACACACTGTGAGCAGGAAGCCACATGAGCGGAAAATTGGAAAAACTCTGGAAAAATACAACAGCAGAAAAAAATGGAAATTCTCACTGGCAAATGTAAAGTTGAAAAGCATACAAAATGCTGGGCAATTGCGTTTGGTCAGGTGGGGGGTGGGGGACTTGCGAGCGGCGGGCGCAATATAAAGTGAAATGTTAGACAAAGTGGCAGCCATATATACCACACACACGCACACACATTTAGCAGTATATATGCAGAGCGCTTGTTGTAAACTTATACTTTGAGAAAACAAAAAAAAAAAAAAACGAAAGGCAGCTAACAGGAGTCACACACATGAAGACGCACAATTACATCTGTATGTGTGTGTGTGTGTGTGGCGTGGCAGGCTTAAAAGGATATACGAGGACCAAGAGTAAAATGGGGGCGTCATGTCTGACTACAATTGCAACCGCCGTGGCAACTGTTAAAACTGTGACAATGTGCAGTCGTGTGTGTAAACAATTGTAATCCGGTAGAAAAATCACAGACAGAACAGAAGAACCCAAACCGAACCTAACTCAACAAAAGGGCACCAAAAGGCCTACGAGATACACCAGACATAGGCCCAGTATGGAGACCATGGTGGATTTAGTTTGAAACACAATATTGAACATCAAACTAACAAAGGGAATATGAGCTAGCTGAAGGATAAAATACCTTAAAGCAAATGGTATCAATAAATTAGATGCAAGCAATAAATGCTGTATTTTTCACAAAACCCATTGGGCAACTAGTTCATATTGGTATTTTCACATAAAATGTACAAACGATAAGTCCAATTGTTATCGAAAACTGCTTTTAATGTGGACTCAACTTAATATACTAGTACAAGATTCCTGAATTGAATTATAACTTGTCTAAACTTAACTAGTTCACATTTATTCGTCATTCAAGTGACGCTCTATTAAAAATATACTCTCGATGCACTTCGATACATATCGTTCAGATACAAACGATAGCTCGAATTGTTATCGAAACTTCTTTTAGTGTTGACTCACATACTGCTTAACATACTAATACAAACATTTTCCTGCATTGACTTTTAAGCTGATCAAAATTAATACAAATCATTTTTAAAAGTTTTGATTTTTAAGCTTTCTCGTATTGCTGTAGAACTTACCGAAAAATCCTTAAAATGATGTTCAAAAATATATATTTTTGAATTTTAATCCAGATCCCTTGAATAACTACTCGGCGCAAGAATTTTAATTTTTAGTTGGCTAAAATGAATTTAAAGAAACCAGGCTCTTTACTTTATACATATATTAAATTAATGTCGCCTCTCTATGCGATTTTCAAAAAAAAAGTGAGGGAGTAAAGAGAGTGAAAAGGAGAAAACGAAAATCGAAAAATATCAAAGGAAAGAAAATATTGGAAAGAGATCGTTCGACAAGGCAAGTGATAAAGAGATTCAAAAGCATTTCAAAGGTTTTTTTCTACCATAATAATTTCCATAAAATAAACAATATAATATTCAGAACTGGTTATCAAAACGAATAAACAAGAACAAGTTTACATTAGCTTTTTATCTTGAATACTTGACTGCATTTATTTGAATCAACACTTTTTCTTTCTTTCTTCTTTACAGGTGAGTAAGACAATAAAAATTTCCATCGAAAATTTCGCGCGACCAGAAGGAGAATAAAAGCAAAAAAACGCAATAAAATCACATGAAAATTTTAATCTGTGAAATATCAAAAACAACAAAAAAAAAAAAAAAAAATTATAAATAAATAAATAAATAAATTTGCACATTTAACTGAGTCGTCGTCACCTTTATGGCTTGTAAACAAAATGCGAAATGCACAGCAGCAACAAAAAGTGAAGCATATTCAACAACAACAACAACAACAACAACAATTTGAAGGTTAGCTTATAAATTTTATTTACTCATAAATTACATTTTAGCAGTGCGTTTTCATTGAAACGCAGCCAAGAGAATGAGAAAAAATAACATTTTGTACAAATTAAATGTAATTGTTAAAACTGTTGAGCAAATCTTTCCAAACAAAAAAAAACAAAAATTATATTTCTTGTTGTTTTAAGTATTTGCTCAAATCCACCAATGAGGTGTATTATATGCAAACATCTTTTTTCCAAACACCATGTGCAACAATGCACATGCACCACGCCCCTTACTCGAACGCCCACGCAACAACAACAATTGCAATTTTGTTGATAAGCTTCAAACTTACCCTCCCACAGCGTAAATTAGCCTTAGCCCAGTTACGAAACTAGTAATTCAGTTAGTTCAGTGTGACCATATTCTGCACAGCCAAACACACACACATGCACACACACACACACAAAACAGCTGTTCCTCAGTCGAGTGTAACCTTAGCCAATGCAGCTACAGCAACAACAACAACAACAGACTGCCGCAAAATGCTAAATCGACTCTGACCCACTGACATTATTTCGCTATAGCGACGATGACGACTACTGCAGCTACTTAGACATCAACAACAACAACAACAACAACATTAACAACAGCAACAACAACATTAAACTAGCAAAGTGCATTTTGTCAGCAGGTGGATTTCTGGGGCCGGTTGTACAATGTCACACTATATACAATATATTAATACATATATGGAGAGGGTGAGAGAGAGATAGAGACTGAGAGCGGCATTCAAATGCCGGAAAGAAAACGACCCTGTTTGTCTATTACATTGTTTAAGCTAGTTGATAGTTAGTACAGAACTTGTTTATACCCTGTAAATGCACACAATATTAGCTTACGAACTGGTTATGTGCTGATTAATCAACACATAGATAATTGGATAGTTAACTAAACTATTATTTTTTTTTTTGTATACACAAAACGTTTCTTAACAAATAAATATAACAAAAAGAAAACATTTTGGGTTAGTTTATCGGAAATTAAGATTTTGGAGAAGGCTTTAGACATCTCATTTTATTTTGGTAGAAATTATATCATTTATATTTGGTTAAAATATGCATATGTATACGTAGAAATTTAATATTATTTAATGTATATTTTGCTCAAAATACATTTTTATGTATATTAGAAAACTAAAATATTTGTATACTTTTACAATCTAAAAATTTGACTAAAATACCCGCTTAAATAAATAAACAAATTTCTATACAATTCCTTGAAAAAAAATTGAATTAAAAACGTAAGGATTTTACATAACTACTTTTATCTGTCTATCTATCTTTTTTTTTAATATATTATTACTATTATTATTATTATTAGTATCATTATTACTATTATTATTATAATTATTATTATTATTATTAATATTATTATTATTATTATTATTTTTATTATTTTAATTATTATTATTATTGTTATTATTACTATTATTATTATTAATAATAATATTATTATTATCATTGATTTTATATGTATTATTTATGCAAGAATACCGCTTTTCTATTCCTATTTCCAATTTTAATTAATAAATAAGACAGTTTTATGGCTAATTGATGATGTCATAAAATATTGCACATTTCATTGAATTATGTGTACATAAATATAAATTTATAAAATTGTATATTGTGTTAAAATGTTGTTTATAAAAACAAGTGAGAGTATCTGCTAGTGCTTTAAGCCTTATAAACAACATTTTAAGCTATTGAATCACTCAGATACAACATGATATAATCGACAATGTGTATAATTGAGGATTTAGGATTGTAAACTAAAGATGTTTTATAACTTTTATACGACAATTAACGATTACTTAAGCTGAGTGTACTGTAAGTACCTGGCTTAATGTGTAGTTGAGATAAAGTTAAACTGAATAAACAAATAACGATCAGTTATGGATATTATAGTCTCACTAAATACTGCAATTATGCAAGGCAATAATTTTATGGAGACAACTTAAACTTCATATTTCGAGCTACAATTATATGGAGAAATAGCTCTCAGATCAAATTCTTAAATATTTTTTTATATTTTGTATATGTAAACCTTTGTCCCCTTAAAAGTTGCTCTATCAGCATTCGCTTGCATTTGTTCGTATTTCCCATTTGTTAATTTGTTGTTTCTGGTTTCATTTTTTGCGCGAAATGAAAAGTGAAAACTGTCAACGCATGGCCCGGCAATTAGTCAGTGAAAGTGAATCAAAGCACTTGCTGCCTACCGCAAACCCCTCCTCAAACACTCTCTTTTCGCTCATTTTCATTCGGTTTTTTTCTTTCATTCGAAACGGAGCAATTAAAATGACAAAACTCACATAATAAGAGCAAAATTATGTGAAACATAAATCAATGTCAATTAATTGAGTCATGATAAACAAGTAAAAACATAAATAATATATTTTGTGGGTTGAGTTTGAGTTTTAAGAAAGTACTAAAAAACTTTAACAAATGTAACTGAAAATTGGGCTGAATATAAACCAAATATTTTAAAGTAAAAACAAACAATATAATTAAATTCAAATAAAACAATTTTGCAATATAATAAATATATTTAAAAAAATATATTTTGGTGACCTTTCTATTTTAAAAGATATAAAAAAAATATGCTTTGGAAAACATTAAAATATAAATTTAATATACAAGTTTGTAACAGAATTCTTACTGTTCCAATTTCAGAAATATTAACTAAAAAAAAACTTTTCAACATAAGAATAATCCTCTTATTCAAACATATAAAATATAAATGTGTAAAAAAAAACAATGGAACAAATATTGTAAATAATTTTTTTACCAAATTTTATTGAAATGCAGCTGTACAAATTTTGAAAATTGGGCGAAAAAAATAGATTTGATCATTGCCAAAAATGTATTAGCTATATCGTCTCAATTCAAAGTCAAAGCGAAACAAGAAATAAATAAATAATAAAATAATAATGAAATAAAAAAAACCTACTCAGCTCCAAAACTAATGCCAAAATAGAAGAAACAACAAAAAACCAAGAAGCAAACAAAAACCTGAATCATGCGACAAAGCATATAAAAATACTTTATACTTTTTTGCACAAAAAAATATATATTTAAAAAAAAAAAAATTCAGCAAACAACACAGAAACAACAACAACAACAAGGAGAAGAGTAACAACAAGCGGCAATCGAAATACACTTGAACGTGAGTGAAACAAAATTCATGACCCACTTTATAAAACGCTTTTTCTTTCATCCATGACCCACTTTATTATTTGTAGCAATGATTGAGCGCGCGCGAGACAGAGAGGGGGAGAGAGTGGAAGAGTGAGAGAGAGAGGGAGAGGGCTTGACTGTACTGAGCGTTGAAGCATATGTTTTATATACAGACAATTAGTTGCTAAAATGCAGGCTTACAACAGCAATAAACAACAACAACAACAACAGCCACAACGACAGCTGAGCAAATGAGCTGAACCAGACTCAGCTGTGGGCGCTGTGTGGTGCAAGGGGGTGTTACGGCGGGGGCGCTGCTCAGAGGCTGGCAAAACATAGCCGAGAGCAGAGCGAGGCGGCTTAGTTAGCTCAGCTTTTTTTTTTAGTTAGGGGCCAGACAAGTGCCAAGTGTGTGTGTGTGTGCGAATGTGTGTGATTATGAATGTCAGTCAGTCGTTTGAAGAGGCAGACAGCTAAAAAACACTCGAAAAGCCGCACAACAACTGAATTATGTGCATAAAAAGACTGCAAAATGATTTGCCGTGGAGGTTAAGAGCACACTCAGCTGATATGATATAATATGTTGTATAGAATTGATTACTATAAACAACAAATTTGTTATCAAATTACTGCTTTTGCCATGATATTGCATGGAATTAATTAATAATTAATTTGTATTTAAGCAAATATAAAAGTATTATTAATTCTCTCAATATTAGTACTGTTGCCGTGATATGAATTGGTATTTAGACTAGATTATTATGAATAGCAAATTTAGATTAAAATAAAAATATTATTAATTTTCTTATTTTTTTGCTATGATATAATATATTGTATATAGTATGGATTAATAATAGTATCAAATTTAGACCCAAATAAAAGTATTTTTGAATTTTTCATTTTTATTACTTTTACTATCATATATATTTGTATCAAATTATATACATGACAATGTATTATTCACTTTATTACTACTTCTATTATTTTGCTATTATTTCTGGTTATGTTTATTACACACTTGCCACGTTTTTGGGGCAAGCCCACCCACCTGCGACCCACATAATTAGTCATCCACAGTAATCGTTAAAAAAGTACCTCACATAAAACAGTTATCAATAAAACGTATCAATACAATGTTTCGTAGTTTGTAGCTAACCCCGCCCATTGTCATTACAATATGCGTCAACACTTGCGAGATAGTCATACGCATTCCATGAAATTCCAAAAAAAAAATATATATATTTGCAAAAATGGATGTCAAGGATGTGTGGAAGCAATACTCAAACGTGAATCATTTTTCATGTCGAAATAAATATTCGACTCACAAATTCAAGATTTTTACGGATATTTGGATTTTTATGAGAATTTTTATACTCTGAACCCATTAAAAATGGGTATAAGGGTATATTGTATTTGAGCGAAAGCCAAATGTATGTAACAGGCAGAAGGAAGCATGTCCGACCCCATAAAGTATATATATTCTTGATCAGCATCAATAGCCGAGTCGATCTAGCCATGTCCGTCTGTCTGTCCGTCCGTCCGTCCGTATGTATGAACGCAAGGTTCTCAGAACCTATAAGAGCTAGAGACTTGAAATTTTAGATGTAGGTGCTCCTAGCTCCCGCGCAGATCGAGTTTGTTTCTGATAATCCGATTTTCACGAAGTTAGGCTTTTTCTTCATAATTTTCCCTCTAGATTAATCTGGCATTTAAATCTCAACACCGATTTTTTAGTCAAAATTCATGTCCAAATCTTACCCCAAGATTCGTATCTAGACATGGGTCAAAAGTTACCACCCCCATAACTCGGTCAAATCTCTTCCGATTTTCACGAAGTTTGGATTTTTCTTCATGGTTTTCCCTCTAGATTAATCTGGCATTCAAAACTGAACACCGATTTTTTAGTCGAAATTTATGTCCAAATCATACCCCAAGGTTCGTATCTAGACATGGGACAAAAATTACCACCCCCATAACTCGGTCAAATCTCATCCGATTTTCACGAAGTTTGGCTTTTTCTTCATGGTTTTCCCTTTAGATTAATCTGGCATTCAAATCTGAACACCGATTTTTTAGTCGAAATTCATGTCCAAATCTTACCCCAAGATTCGTATCTAGACATGGGTCAAAAGTTACCACCCCCATATCTCGATTTTTCTTCATGGTTTTCCCTCTAGATTAATCTGGCATTCAAATCTGAACACCGATTTTTTAGTCGAAATTCATGTCCAAATCTTACCCCAAGATTCGTATATAGACATAGGTCAAAATGTACCACCCCCATATCTCGGTCAAATCTCATCCGATTTTCACGAAGTTTGGATTTTTCTTCATGGTTTTCCCTCTAGATTAATCTGGCATTCAAATCTGAACACCGATTTTTTAGTCGAAAATCCTTGTCCAAATCTTACCCCAAGATTCGTATATAGACATGGGTCAAAAATTACCACCCCCATAACTCGGCCAAATCTCATCCGATTTTCACGAAGTTTGGATTTTTCTTCATGGTTTTCCCTCTAGATTAATCTGGCATTCAAATCTGAACACCGATTTTTTAGTCGAAATTCATGTCCAAATCTTACCCCAAGATTCGTATCTAGACATGGGCCAAAAGTTACCACCCCCATATCTCGGCCAAATCTCATCCGATTTTCACAAGGTTTGGATTTTTCTTAATGGTTTTCCCTCTAGATTAATCTGGCATTCAAATCTGAACACCGATTTTTTAGTCGAAATTTATGTCCAAATCTTACCCCAAGATTCGTATCTAGACATGGGTCAAAAATTACTACCCCCATAAGTCGGTCAAATCTCATCCGACTTTCACGAAGTTTGGCTTTTTCTTCATAATTTTCCCTCTAGATTAATCTGGCATTTAAATCTGAACACCGATTTTTTAGTCGAAATTCATGTCCAAATCATACCCCAAGATTCGTATCTAGACATGGGTCAAAAATTACCACCCCCATAAGTCGGTCAAATCTCATCCGATTTTCACGAAGTTTGGCTTTTTCTTCTTGGTTTTCCCTCTAGATTAATCTGGCATTCAAATCTGAACACCGATTTTTTAGTCGAAATTCATGTCCAAATCTTACCCCAAGATTCGTATCTAGACATGGGCCAAAAGTTACCACCCCCATATCTCGGCCAAATCTCATCCGATTTTCACGAAGTTTGGATTTTTCTTCATGGTTTTCCCTCTAGATTAATCTGGCATTTAAATCTGAACACCGATTTTTTAGTCGAAATTCATGTCCAAATCTTACCCCAAGATTCGTATCTAGACATAGGTCAAAATGTACCACCCCCATATCTCGGCCAAATCTCATCCGATTTTCACGAAGTTTGGATTTTTCTTCTTGGTTTTCCCTCTAGATTAATCTGGCATTCAAATCTGAACACCGATTTTTTAGTCGAAATTCATGTCCAAATCTTACCCCAAGATTCGTATATAGACATAGGTCAAAATGTACCACCCCCATATCTCGGCCAAATCTCATCCGATTTTCACGAAGTTTGGCTTTTTCTTCTTGGTTTTCCCTCTAGATTAATCTGGCATTCAAATCTGAACACCGATTTTTTAGTCGAAATTCATGTCCAAATCTTACCCCAAGATTCGTATCTAGACATGGGCCAAAAGTTACCACCCCCATATCTCGGCCAAATCTCATCCGATTTTCACGAAGTTTGGATTTTTCTTCATGGTTTTCCCTCTAGATTAATCTGGCATTTAAATCTGAACACCGATTTTTTAGTCGAAATTCATGTCCAAATCTTACCCCAAGATTCGTATATAGACATAGGTCAAAATGTACCACCCCCATATCTCGGCCAAATCTCATCCGATTTTCACGAAGTTTGGATTTTTCTTCTTGGTTTTCCCTCTAGATTAATCTGGCATTCAAATCTGAACACCGATTTTTTAGTCGAAATTCATGTCCAAATCTTACCCCAAGATTCGTATATAGACATAGGTCAAAATGTACCACCCCCATATCTCGGCCAAATCTCATCCGATTTTCACGAAGTTTGGATTTTTCTTCATGGTTTTCCCTCTAGATTAATCTGGCATTCAAATCTGAACACCGATTTTTTAGTCGAAATTCATGTCCAAATCTTACCCCAAGATTCGTATATAGACATGGGTCAAAAATTACTACCCCCATAAGTCGGTCAAATCTCATCCGACTTTCACGAAGTTTGGCTTTTTCTTCATAATTTTCCCTCTAGATTAATCTGGCATTCAAATCTGATCATGGGTCAAAAATTACCACCCCCATATCTCGGCCAAATCTCATCCGATTTTCACGAAGTTTGGATTTTTCTTCATGGTTTTCCCTCTAGATTAATCTGGCATTTAAATCTGAACACCGATTTTTTAGTCAACATTCATGTCCAAATATTACCCCAAGATTCGTTTCTAGACATGGGTCAAAAATTACCACCCCTATAACTCGGTCAAATCTCATCCGATTTTCACGAAGTTTGGCTTTTTCTTCATGGTTTTCCCTCTAGATTAATCTGGCATTCAAATCTGAACACCGATTGTTTAGTCGAAATTTATGTCCAAATCTTACCCCAAGATTCGTATCTAGACATGGGCCAAAAGTTACCACCCCCATATCTCGGCCAAATCTCATCCGATTTTCACGAAGTTTGGATTTTTCTTCATGGTTTTCCCTCTAGATTAATCTGGCATTCAAATCTGAACACCGATTTTTTAGTCGAAATTTATGTCCAAATCTTACCCCAAGATTCGTATTTAGACATGGGTCAAAAATTACTACCCCCATAAGTCGGTCAAATCTTATCCGATTTTCACGAAGTTTGGCTTTTTCTTCATAATTTTCCCTCTAGATTAATCTGGCATTTAAATCTGAACACCGATTTTTTAGTCGAAATTCATGTCCAAATCTTACCCCAAGATTCGTATATAGACATGGGTCAAAATGTACCACCCCCATATCTCGGCCAAATCTCATCCGATTTTCACGAAGTTTGGATTTTTCTTCATGGGTTTCCCTCTAGATTAATCTGGCATTCAAATCTGAACACCGATTTTTTAGTCGAAATTCATGTCCAAATCTTACCCCAAGATTCGTATCTAGACATGGGTCAAAAGTTACCACCCCCATATCTCGGCCAAATCTCATCCGATTTTCACGAAGTTTGGATTTTTCTTCATGGTTTTCCCTCTAGATTAATCTGGCATTCAAATCTGATCATGGGTCAAAAATTACCACCCCCATATCTCGGCCAAATCTCATCCGATTTTCACGAAGTTTGGATTTTTCTTCATGGGTTTCCCTCTAGATTAATCTGGCATTTAAATCTCAACACCGATTTTTTAGTCAAAATTCATGTCCAAATCTTACCCCAAGATTCGTATATAGACATGGGTCAAAAATTACCACCCCCATAACTCGGTCAAATCTCATCCGATTTTCACGAAGTTTGGCTTTTTCTTCATGGTTTTCCCTCTAGATTAATCTGGCATTCAAATCTGAACACCGATTTTTTAGTCGAAATTCATGTCCAAATCTTACCCCAAGATTCGTATCTAGACATGGGCCAAAAGTTACCACCCCCATATCTCGGCCAAATCTCATCCGATTTTCACGAAGTTTGGATTTTTCTTCATGGTTTTCCCTCTAGATTAATCTGGCATTCAAATCTGAACACCGATTTTTTAGTCGAAATTTATGTCCAAATCTTACCCCAAGATTCGTATTTAGACATGAGTCAAAAATTACTACCCCCATAAGTCGGTCAAATCTCATCCGATTTTCACGAAGTTTGGCTTTTTCTTCATGGTTTTCCCTCTAGATTAATCTGGCATTCAAATCTGAACACCGATTTTTTAGTCGAAATTCATGTCCAAATCTTACCCCAAGATTCGTATCTAGACATGGGCCAAAAGTTACCACCCCCATATCTCGGCCAAATCTCATCCGATTTTCACGAAGCTTGGATTTTTCTTCATGGTTTTCCCTCTAGATTAATCTGGCATTCAAATCTGAACACCGATTTTTTAGTCGAAATTCATGTCCACATCTTACCCCAAGATTCGTATCTAGACATGGGCCAAAAGTTACCACCCCCATATCTCGGCCAAATCTCATCCGATTTTCACGAAGTTTGGATTTTTCTTCATGGTTTTCCCTCTAGATTAATCTGGCATTCAAATCTGAACACCGATTTTTTAGTCGAAATTTATGTCCAAATCTTACCCCAAGATTCGTATTTAGACATGGGTCAAAAATTACTACCCCCATAAGTCGGTCAAATCTCATCCGATTTTCACGAAGTTTGGCTTTTTCTTCATGGTTTTCCCTCTAGATTAATCTGGCATTCAAATCTGAACACCGATTTTTTAGTCGAAATTCATGTCCAAATCTTACCCCAAGATTCGTATCTAGACATGGGCCAAAAGTTACCACCCCCATATCTCGGCCAAATCTCATCCGATTTTCACGAAGTTTGGATTTTTCTTCATGGTTTTCCCTCTAGATTAATCTGGCATTTAAATCTCAACACCGATTTTTTAGTCAAAATTCATGTCCAAATCTTACCCCAAGATTCGTATCTAGACATGGGCCAAAAGTTACCACCCCCATATCTCGGCCAAATCTCATCCGATTTTCACGAAGTTTGGATTTTTCTTCATGGTTTTCCCTCTAGATTAATCTGGCATTCAAATCTGAACACCGATTTTTTAGTCGAAATTTATGTCCAAATCTTACCCCAAGATTCGTATCTAGACATGGGCCAAAAGTTACCACCCCCATATCTCGGCCAAATCTCATCCGATTTTCACGAAGTTTGGATTTTTCTTCATGGTTTTCCCTCTAGATTAATCTGGCATTCAAATCTGAACACCGATTTTTTAGTCGAAATTTATGTCCAAATCTTACCCCAAGATTCGTATTTAGACATGGGTCAAAAATTACTACCCCCATAAGTCGGTCAAATCTCATCCGATTTTTACGAAGTTTGGCTTTTTCTTCATGGTTTTCCCTCTAGATTAATCTGGCATTCAAATCTGAACACCGATTTTTTAGTCGAAATTCATGTCCAAATCTTACCCCAAGATTCGTATCTAGACATGGGCCAAAAGTTACCACCCCCATATCTCGGCCAAATCTCATCCGATTTTCACGAAGTTTGGATTTTTCTTCATGGTTTTCCCTCTAGATTAATCTGGCATTCAAATCTGAACACCGATTTTTTAGTCGAAATTTATGTCCAAATCTTACCCCAAGATTCGTATTTAGACATGGGTCAAAAATTACTACCCCCATAAGTCGGTCAAATCTCATCCGATTTTCACGAAGTTTGGCTTTTTCTTCATAATTTTCCCTCTAGATTAATCTGGCATTTAAATCTGAACACCGATTTTTTAGTCGAAATTCATGTCCAAATCTTACCCCAAGATTCGTATATAGACATGGGTCAAAATGTACCACCCCCATATCTCGGCCAAATCTCATCCGATTTTCACGAAGTTTGGCTTTTTCTTCATGAGTTTCCCTCTAGATTAATCTGGCATTTAAATCTCAACACCGATTTTTTAGTCAAAATTCATGTCCAAATCTTACCCCAAGATTCGTATATAGACATGGGTCAAAAATTACCACCCCCATAACTCGGTCAAATCTCATCCGATTTTCACGAAGTTTGGCTTTTTCTTCATGGTTTTCCCTCTAGATTAATCTGGCATTCAAATCTGAACACCGATTTTTTAGTCGAAATTCATGTCCAAATCTTACCCCAAGATTCGTATCTAGACATGGGCCAAAAGTTACCACCCCCATATCTCGGCCAAATCTCATCCGATTTTCACGAAGTTTGGATTTTTCTTCATGGTTTTCCCTCTAGATTAATCTGGCATTCAAATCTGAACACCGATTTTTTAGTCGAAATTTATGTCCAAATCTTACCCCAAGATTCGTATCTAGACATGGGTCAAAAATTACCACCCCCATAAGTCGGTCAAATCTCATCCGATTTTCACGAAGTTTGGCTTTTTCTTCATGGTTTTCCCTCTGGATTAATCTGGCATTCAAATATGAACAGCGATTTTTTAGTCGAAAATCCTTGTCCAAATCTTACCCCAAGATTCGTATATAGACATGGGTCAAAAATTACCACCCCTATAACTCGGTCAAATCTCATCCGATTTTCACGAAGTTTGGCTTTTTCTTCATGGTTTTTCCTCTAGATTAATCTGGCATTTAAATCTGAACACCGATATTTTAGTCGAAATTCATGTCCAAATCTTACCCCAAGATTCGTATATAGACATGGGTCAAAATGTACCACCCCCATATCTCGGTCAAATCTCATCCGATTTTCACGAAGCTTGGCTTTTCCTTCATGGTTTTCCCTCTAGATTAATCTGTCATTTAAATCTCAACACCGATTTTTTAGTCAAAATTCATGTCCAAATCTTACCCCAAGATTCGTATATAGACATGGGTCAAAAATTACCACCCCCATATCTCGGTCAAATCTCATCCGATTTTCACGAAGTTTGGATTTTTCTTCATGGTTTTCCCTCTAGATTAATCTGGCATTTAAATCTGAACACCGATTTTTTAGTCAAAATTCATGTCCAAATCTTACCCCAAGATTCGTATATAGACATGGGTCAAAAATTACCACCCCCATAAGTCGGTCAAATCTCATCCGATTTTCACGAAGTTTGGCTTTTTCCTCATGGTTTTCCCTCTGGATTAATCTGGCATTCAAATATGAACAGCGATTTTTTAGTCGAAAATCCTTGTCCAAATCTTACCCCAAGATTCGTATATAGACATGGGTCAAAAATTACCACCCCTATAACTCGGTCAAATCTCATCCGATTTTCACGAAGTTTGGCTTTTTCTTCATGATTTTCCCTCTAGATTAATCTGGCATTCAAATCTGAACACCGATTTTTTAGTCGAAATTCATGTCCAAATCTTACCCCAAGATTCGTATCTAGACATGGGCCAAAAGTTACCACCCCCATATCTCGGCCAAATCTCATCCGATTTTCACGAAGTTTGGATTTTTCTTCATGGTTTTCCCTCTAGATTAATCTGGCATTCAAATCTGAACACCGATTTTTTAGTCGAAATTTATGTCCAAATCTTACCCCAAGATTCGTATTTAGACATGGGTCAAAAATTACTACCCCCATAAGTCGGTCAAATCTCATCCGATTTTCACGAAGTTTGGCTTTTTCTTCATGGTTTTCCCTCTAGATTAATCTGGCATTCAAATCTGAACACCGATTTTTTAGTCGAAATTCATGTCCAAATCTTACCCCAAGATTCGTATCTAGACATGGGCCAAAAGTTACCACCCCCATATCTCGGCCAAATCTCATCCGATTTTCACGAAGTTTGGATTTTTCTTCATGGTTTTCCCTCTAGATTAATCTGGCATTTAAATCTCAACACCGATTTTTTAGTCAAAATTCATGTCCAAATCTTACCCCAAGATTCGTATATAGACATGGGTCAAAAATTACCACCCCCATAACTCGGTCAAATCTCATCCGATTTTCACGAAGTTTGGCTTTTTCTTCATGGTTTTCCCTCTAGATTAATCTGGCATTCAAATCTGAACACCGATTTTTTAGTCGAAATTCATGTCCAAATCTTACCCCAAGATTCGTATCTAGACATGGGCCAAAAGTTACCACCCCCATATCTCGGCCAAATCTCATCCGATTTTCACGAAGTTTGGATTTTTCTTCATGGTTTTCCCTCTAGATTAATCTGGCATTCAAATCTGAACACCGATTTTTTAGTCGAAATTTATGTCCAAATCTTACCCCAAGATTCGTATCTAGACATGGGCCAAAAGTTACCACCCCCATATCTCGGCCAAATCTCATCCGATTTTCACGAAGTTTGGCTTTTTCTTCATGAGTTTCCCTCTAGATTAATCTGGCATTTAAATCTCAACACCGATTTTTTAGTCAAAATTCATGTCCAAATCTTACCCCAAGATTCGTATATAGACATGGGTCAAAAATTACCACCCCCATATCTCGGTCAAATCTCATCCGATTTTCACGAAGTTTGGCTTTTTCTTCATGGTTTTCCCTCTAGATTAATCTGGCATTCAAATCTGAACACCGATTTTTTAGTCGAAATTCATGTCCAAATCTTACCCCAAGATTCGTATCTAGACATGGGCCAAAAGTTACCACCCCCATATCTCGGCCAAATCTCATCCGATTTTCACGAAGTTTGGATTTTTCTTCATGGTTTTCCCTCTAGATTAATCTGGCATTCAAATCTGAACACCGATTTTTTAGTCGAAATTTATGTCCAAATCTTACCCCAAGATTCGTATCTAGACATGGGTCAAAAATTACCACCCCCATAAGTCGGTCAAATCTCATCCGATTTTCACGAAGTTTGGCTTTTTCTTCATGGTTTTCCCTCTGGATTAATCTGGCATTCAAATATGAACAGCGATTTTTTAGTCGAAAATCCTTGTCCAAATCTTACCCCAAGATTCGTATATAGACATGGGTCAAAAATTACCACCCCCATAAGTCGGTCAAATCTCATCCGATTTTCACGAAGTTTGGCTTTTTCCTCATGGTTTTCCCTCTGGATTAATCTGGCATTCAAATATGAACAGCGATTTTTTAGTCGAAAATCCTTGTCCAAATCTTACCCCAAGATTCGTATATAGACATGGGTCAAAAATTACCACCCCTATAACTCGGTCAAATCTCATCCGATTTTCACGAAGTTTGGCTTTTTCTTCATGGTTTTCCCTCTAGATTAATCTGGCATTCAAATCTGAACACCGATTTTTTAGTCGAAATTCATGTCCAAATCTTACCCCAAGATTCGTATCTAGACATGGGCCAAAAGTTACCACCCCCATATCTCGGCCAAATCTCATCCGATTTTCACGAAGTTTGGATTTTTCTTCATGGTTTTCCCTCTAGATTAATCTGGCATTCAAATCTGAACACCGATTTTTTAGTCGAAATTTATGTCCAAATCTTACCCCAAGATTCGTATTTAGACATGGGTCAAAAATTACTACCCCCATAAGTCGGTCAAATCTCATCCGATTTTCACGAAGTTTGGCTTTTTCTTCATGGTTTTCCCTCTAGATTAATCTGGCATTCAAATCTGAACACCGATTTTTTAGTCGAAATTCATGTCCAAATCTTACCCCAAGATTCGTATCTAGACATGGGCCAAAAGTTACCACCCCCATATCTCGGCCAAATCTCATCCGATTTTCACGAAGTTTGGATTTTTCTTCATGGTTTTCCCTCTAGATTAATCTGGCATTTAAATCTCAACACCGATTTTTTAGTCAAAATTCATGTCCAAATCTTACCCCAAGATTCGTATATAGACATGGGTCAAAAATTACCACCCCCATAACTCGGTCAAATCTCATCCGATTTTCACGAAGTTTGGCTTTTTCTTCATGGTTTTCCCTCTAGATTAATCTGGCATTCAAATCTGAACACCGATTTTTTAGTCGAAATTCATGTCCAAATCTTACCCCAAGATTCGTATCTAGACATGGGCCAAAAGTTACCACCCCCATATCTCGGCCAAATCTCATCCGATTTTCACGAAGTTTGGATTTTTCTTCATGGTTTTCCCTCTAGATTAATCTGGCATTCAAATCTGAACACCGATTTTTTAGTCGAAATTTATGTCCAAATCTTACCCCAAGATTCGTATTTAGACATGAGTCAAAAATTACTACCCCCATAAGTCGGTCAAATCTCATCCGATTTTCACGAAGTTTGGCTTTTTCTTCATGGTTTTCCCTCTAGATTAATCTGGCATTCAAATCTGAACACCGATTTTTTAGTCGAAATTCATGTCCAAGTCTTACCCCAAGATTCGTATCTAGACATGGGCCAAAAGTTACCACCCCCATATCTCGGCCAAATCTCATCCGATTTTCACGAAGTTTGGATTTTTCTTCATGGTTTTCCCTCTAGATTAATCTGGCATTCAAATCTGAACACCGATTTTTTAGTCGAAATTTATGTCCAAATCTTACCCCAAGATTCGTATCTAGACATGGGCCAAAAGTTACCACCCCCATATCTCGGCCAAATCTCATCCGATTTTCACGAAGTTTGGATTTTTCTTCATGGTTTTCCCTCTAGATTAATCTGGCATTCAAATCTGAACACCGATTTTTTAGTCGAAATTTATGTCCAAATCTTACCCCAAGATTCGTATTTAGACATGGGTCAAAAATTACTACCCCCATAAGTCGGTCAAATCTCATCCGATTTTCACGAAGTTTGGCTTTTTCTTCATGGTTTTCCCTCTAGATTAATCTGGCATTCAAATCTGAACACCGATTTTTTAGTCGAAATTCATGTCCAAATCTTACCCCAAGATTCGTATCTAGACATGGGCCAAAAGTTACCACCCCCATATCTCGGCCAAATCTCATCCGATTTTCACGAAGTTTGGATTTTTCTTCATGGTTTTCCCTCTAGATTAATCTGGCATTCAAATCTGAACACCGATTTTTTAGTCGAAATTTATGTCCAAATCTTACCCCAAGATTCGTATTTAGACATGGGTCAAAAATTACTACCCCCATAAGTCGGTCAAATCTCATCCGATTTTCACGAAGTTTGGCTTTTTCTTCATAATTTTCCCTCTAGATTAATCTGGCATTTAAATCTGAACACCGATTTTTTAGTCGAAATTCATGTCCAAATCTTACCCCAAGATTCGTATATAGACATGGGTCAAAATGTACCACCCCCATATCTCGGCCAAATCTCATCCGATTTTCACGAAGTTTGGCTTTTTCTTCATGAGTTTCCCTCTAGATTAATCTGGCATTTAAATCTCAACACCGATTTTTTAGTCAAAATTCATGTCCAAATCTTACCCCAAGATTCGTATATAGACATGGGTCAAAAATTACCACCCCCATAACTCGGTCAAATCTCATCCGATTTTCACGAAGTTTGGCTTTTTCTTCATGGTTTTCCCTCTAGATTAATCTGGCATTTAAATCTGAACACCGATTTTTTAGTCGAAATTCATGTCCAAATCTTACCCCAAGATTCGTATCTAGACATGGGCCAAAAGTTACCACCCCCATATCTCGGCCAAATCTCATCCGATTTTCACGAAGTTTGGATTTTTCTTCATGGTTTTCCCTCTAGATTAATCTGGCATTTAAATCTCAACACCGATTTTTTAGTCAAAATTCATGTCCAAATCTTACCCCAAGATTCGTATATAGACATGGGTCAAAAATTACCACCCCTATAACTCGGTCAAATCTCATCCGATTTTCACGAAGTTTGGCTTTTTCTTCATGTTTTTTCCTCTAGATTAATCTGGCATTTAAATCTGAACACCGATATTCTAGTCGAAATTCATGTCCAAATCTTACCCCAAGATTCGTATATAGACATGGGTCAAAATGTACCACCCCCATATCTCGGTCAAATCTCATCCGATTTTCACGAAGCTTGGCTTTTCCTTCATGGTTTTCCCTCTAGATTAATCTGGCATTTAAATCTCAACACCGATTTTTTAGTCAAAATTCATGTCCAAATCTTACCCCAAGATTCGTATATAGACATGGGTCAAAAATTACCACCCCCATATCTCGGTCAAATCTCATCCGATTTTCACGAAGTTTGGATTTTTCTTCATGGTTTTCCCTCTAGATTAATCTGGCATTTAAATCTGAACACCGATTTTTTAGTCAAAATTCATGTCCAAATCTTACCCCAAGATTCGTATATAGACATGGGTCAAAAATTACCACCCCCATAAGTCGGTCAAATCTCATCCGATTTTCACGAAGTTTGGCTTTTTCCTCATGGTTTTCCCTCTGGATTAATCTGGCATTCAAATATGAACAGCGATTTTTTAGTCGAAAATCCTTGTCCAAATCTTACCCCAAGATTCGTATATAGACATGGGCCAAAAATTACCACCCCTATAACTCGGTCAAATCTCATCCGATTTTCACGAAGTTTGGCTTTTTCTTCATGGTTTTTCCTCTAGATTAATCTGGCATTTAAATCTGAACACCGATATTTTAGTCGAAATTCATGTCCAAATCTTACCCCAAGATTCGTATATAGACATGGGTCAAAATGTACCACCCCCATATCTCGGTCAAATCTCATCCGATTTTCACGAAGCTTGGCTTTTCCTTCATGGTTTTCCCTCTAGATTAATCTGGCATTTAAATCTCAACACCGATTTTTTAGTCAAAATTCATGTCCAAATCTTACCCCAAGATTCGTATATAGACATGGGTCAAAAATTACCACCCCCATATCTCGGTCAAATCTCATCCGATTTTCACGAAGTTTGGATTTTTCTTCATGGTTTTCCCTCTAGATTAATCTGGCATTTAAATCTGAACACCGATTTTTTAGTCAAAATTCATGTCCAAATCTTACCCCAAGATTCGTATATAGACATGGGTCAAAAATTACCAACCCCATATCTCGGCCAAATCTCATCCGATTTTCACGAAGTTTGGCTTTTTATTCCCTGAACCCATTAAAAATGGGTATAAGGGAGGGTATATTGTATTTGTGCGAAAGCCAAATGTATGTAACAGGCAGAAGGAAGCATCTCCGACCCCATAAAATATATATATTCTTGATCAGCATAAATAGCCGAGTCGATCTAGCCTGTTAAAGATTTAAATTAATATAATTTGAAATGTATTATTAAGTATAAGTATTAAACTTATTATTAACCATATTATCATAGAAAGATTCTTAGTCGTAAGCTGTTTTAAAGGTAATATTTTAAAACATTCCCTTCACAGTGAAAATTGCAATACAACAATAGTGTGGACATTTTGTAGGCACTGTGTGTGTTGTGCTTCTTGTCATCGTTGTTGTTGCGGTTGTTCTGGTTATTATTGTTGTTGTTGTTGTTGTTGTTGTTGCTGCTACTGCTGGACGTCAGCCACATTGTCGCGCACTTTGCCGTCGTTGACATTGTGGTCACCACAGTAGCAATTGCAGTTGCAATTGCACTTGTTGTTGTTGTTGTTGTTGTTGTTTGTCATGTTGCTGTTGTCGTTTCAGTTGCATCTTGCCCATTTTGTATTACATTTTCATTGCGCTTGTCATCGTTGGCGTTCGATGCTGTTGTCACTAGCAGCTGTCTGCTATTGTTCAAAATTGTTGTTGTTGTTGATGTTGCTACTCTCACTCGTTTGCAATTAATTGTGAGTGGCAACATCGACAATATGTTTGTTTGTGTTGTGTTGCGTTGGGAAATTGCTTGCTGCCTGAAATCCCATCAGCAGCAGCGGCCATCAAATTGGATCATTGTTACATTTCATGTTCAAGCTGCACTCAAAGTGCAAGCTGCTATCTATATGTATGCATGTAGTAGTGCCTGGGTGTGCGTGTATTGGTGAGCTTTTGAACACGCAGCGCTCTGCTTGCATCGAGCTCTACAGCTCTACTCGTGCGTGTTTTCTATTTGTGAGCTACAAGTTACAGCACATTCAATTACTTGAATCAATTAGAAGCAATTCCTATAGTAAAGGAAAAAAATAAACTGCTGTGACTCACGCCTCACCTTGTCTGGCACTAAAACTCAAAAGCTCACATGTGCACAATTCAGGTTTTATTTTTCACAGACAGCGCAATTTCAACAATTTCAGCATAATTTATGTAGCTCGTAAAATCTCTTCTTTTTCGGGCTTTTCATTATGGGTCCCAGCTACCGAAATACGTCCCAGCGGCGACTGCCTACAAGTCCAACATCACGTAGACCAAACCTAAATCAAATAAATAAAACACAAAATGTTTAAGCTTTGCCCCAAGCAACAGCAGCGGCTTCTTTCGGGAGAAATAAAAGAAAAGAAAAATTGCTGCCTTGCTTCATACAGTGCGTATGAGTAATTTGTTGTTGACTGCAATCTTTACAGATTGCAAAGCTATGCCCGCATCATCATCACCATCATCGTCATCATCGCCATAATCATTATGTTTATCATTATCAATTTGTCTTAAGAGCCCGCTTAGGTGCTTAAGGTGGCAATTCCTTGTGGCCATTATAATCTATTTTAAATGTAATCTAGAATTTCGAGCACATTTCTTATGATTCATTGGCACGACCTTGTCTAGTGCTCATTGTGACAGATTGAGTCTTAAAATGTTTAAAAGTTTTAAGTTGCGAGTCGAGATAAATAAATTATATATATATATATATTTATTTCAATTATTAGAGTTCCAACTATTAATGCTCATGGAGCTTTCAATGATATTATGTAGCGTTTGTGAGTAATAAAGCTTATTTATTTATATATTAAAGCTTGACAATAAAGCTTATTAATGGTTAAAAGCTCTACAAAGCAGTTTTAGCTTAAAGCTTTGTTTATGTTTATAAAAACTTTAAAAATAAATTGATTTTAAAAATAATCTGAAATAGTTTTTAACAACCTTTTCTATTAAATAAAAATGAAAACTATTTAAGCAATATTAAACCCAAACCTTAAATTAAGCTAATTTAAGCTTAAACCAAGCGTAAAACTTGACAAGCCGCATTTGCAAACTTTTCTTACTCCAAGTAATTAAATATACTCTCAATCGTTGTTAACTCTACTTTCGAGCTGTATTAACAAATCTTAGTCATATCGAAGCCCTAATATAAGGGAGTTTTTAACATAAAACGCTTTGTTTTGTAAACTGCGCTTTGTTGTGAGAAATGCAAATAATTAGTTTGGCTTCATGTTGAAATTTCATCGATTGATTTCAGTTAATTAAGCCACGCCCATGCTCATGTTTTCATATCACCTGCAACTTCTCCGCCCACAATGCGAAGCAAACGCTTCTGAACTGCCCGCCAAGTGTTCCAGCAGTCAATTCAACTGCATCTCAACTCCACTCTTGAAAGACAACTCCCTGGCAGCGAAGCGTTAAGAAATTTTCAGCTTTGTGTTTTTGATATCTGTAGCTTACCTGGGAGACCACCCGGCAACTAGTGGCTAGTGTCCAGCGACCGACTTCCCGACTTCCCTTTTAATTACATTATATGCATAATAAAAGCCTTGCCCGAGTCCCAAAGAGATTGCGACTGCGAATGCGAATGCAAGCAAAAATAATTACAGACACTGGACGCCCCGAGTTAGCGATGTAATCAGCATAAAGCAGAGCAGAACGGCAGGAATGGGTTAAACACAGTATTTGCTTATGATGTACATGAAGATACTCTGTAAAAAAAATAGTTTCTTACATGGTAATTTGTCAAATTATTCCTTGACAATTGACACTTACTTGAAAATCTGAAAGAATTAATTAGAAATTTGGAAGAGTTGAAAAGATTCTTTGAAAGAAGATTTGATAGAATATATCATTTCTTGTAAAAGTGAAGTTTCAAGTTTTTTTTATTTTTTATGTATTAGGCTCAGTTTTCAAACAGGGGAAGAATTATTGCATAAGTTTTAGGTAGCTGATTTTATTATTTTAAATTTATTTTTAAGGTGTTTGAGTGAGTGAGCTTTTATTTTTCATTGACTTTTTATCCAGAATGAAAAAAACTGAATCTAACAAATATTTTTTATATTTTGAAATCAAAAATATATGCATATTTTAAACAAAATTTCACTGGAAATACTTAAAAAATAAATTATCTTATTTGTTTTAAATTTATCTCAACCACAATATATAGATATTTATAAAAGCCAAGTCTTGTTGCATGTTGTAAATGCTATTGTATACTATTAATCAATCCACCCATTCGCAGCTAAGGTGCAGGGTATTTAAAGAATCTACAAAAAAAAGTATGCATTGACTCAGAGTCAAGGGGCGAGCGGAGCTGAAACCAAAGGTGGAGGTGACGGGCAGCTGGCCAAAAAAAAAAAAAAAAGAGGCAAAAAAGAGGAAAAATTGTGAATGGCCGCCCAATGCAATAAGCGCGAAAATGAGTGACGTACAAGCACCTCGGCCACGTTCCGTGCCCCACCAGCCGCCGCTGGGCAACCGGATGGGTTCCCTTGACAGGCGCAATAATTGTGCAGATTCTTTAGCGTTCTGTGGCTGACTTTTTTTTAATGTTTTCTCTCTGCCTGCTTTGACAGGGTGACACATTAATGTGCCAGCTAGCTGTGAGGCAGATGATGAGCATCATGATGATGATGATAATGATGATGATGAGGGGGTATTCTATTTGGGCAGTGGCTGGCGCACGGGGCGTATGATTGACGCGCTTAATTAAAGAAGCCAGCGAATATAAAGCGCAGCGTTAATTAATTAAATTACAATTAATGCAGTTGCTGCTGTCTTGTTGTTGTTGTTGTTGTTGTTGTTGCTGTTGTTGCAGTGCTTATCATTATTTGCACTTTGCCAGGCCATAAATATATAACTACACATATATATATTTATTTATATACACAAATGTATATTATGTGCAGCTATCGCATTGCTCACAGCGCTAATTTCACAACTTATCAATCGTAGGCTGTTGAGGGCCGCGATATTTATAGCAGTCCCAAGAGGCCAGTCAGTAGTCGGAGAATCGCAAAGAGATTCGCTCGATTTCACGTTTAACACAACTTTCGCCTCACCTCAAACACGACAAACATTTGACACACACACACACTCACACACACAATGACAATGCGAATCGTTTGTTTGCCGAACGCTGAGAGAGAAACAACTGAATCACCTGTTAATTAATTGTGAACTTTTTATATATTTTCATGCCCATTACATTCAAATTCACTTTCATGCTAATTTTCAATGCCGAATCGAGTTTTCTGGTATTTTCTCGTATTTCTGGACAATATACTTAACAATCAATTAAAATGTCAATTGTGTTAAGATGTCTTTTCAGTTAGGATCATATATTTTTTAATAGAATACAAAATGACAATAAGAGACATCTTCTTCTTCAGATTTATCTCATCCAGAACTTCAAGTGAAACAACTGAACAATTTAATAATACAATTGAACAGAATACAAAGCCATGATTATAGAAATATTCTTTTAATTGAATTCAACAAAATCTTCAGTCGAAAGAACTGAACTGAACAGAACTGAACATTATTATACAATATAAAATTTTGATTAAAGATATATTTATCTTTGACTTTTAATTCCATCACAAAGTTCGCAACACTTTTATTTTTCACATAAAGAATTTGTTTAATTTGTTTTTGCTTTCTGTTTAATTCTCATTAAAATTCTTCAATGCAGAAATATGTATTCATTTTTAAAAAACAATTCGTAGGCTATTCTTCTTCTTTGGAAATTATTTAAACATTTAAAAATCAAGGGAAATTCCAATAATGTCATTATAAAATAGCTGCCCAGTTCGCTCAGTTTTCTAAATTTTCATTCCAAAAATATTTGCCACATTTTCCGCATACTGTTCGAAATGTCAGGCCCAATTAAAATTTCCGTTTTGAAAAGTGGCGTTAAAATCCGAATTATAAAGAAAAATACAAACAAATTTTTCAAGTGGTCCTTACGTAAATAAAAAGCAAATACTATGCCACACTTTGGGCGCACAAAGTAAACAATTAATCACGTAACCAAATACATGCAAGAAAAAAAAATAAAAATAAAAAATAACATTTTAAAGACAAAAGGCAGTCATGACAATGCCAAAGGCAACAGCAGCAGCCAATGCTAATGACGACGATGACCACTTGAAGTCCACGGAGAGTGGGTCTGGTCAAGTGTCGGGCTGTGGGTCGGGCTCAGGTTCTGGGCTCTGCTGCTGGACCAGAGCAAAGAGGAAGCATCCAACGAAAACTGGCAACATTTATTTGCCTCACGTTGCGGTGAATGTGGCATGGGCGGCCAATGGGTGTGGCATGTGGTGGCAGTCACAGCGGGCGTTGCGATGCCTGGACTTATTTTATTTTGTTTGTTATAATCTGTACAAGTCAGCGGGTAGGACATTGTTGCCTGGCAACACTGAAAAATTATTTTTTGATCATTTGCTAATGCGCAAATACTTGCTTTTGCTTATTTTCTTTTATTTGAATATTTTCCATTTACTCAGTAAAAAGTCCAATAATAAATAAATAAAAATACCCCAAACAATTTTAAATTGATTTTAAAAAAGATCTATAAGTAATGAAATACTTAATTTTAATATAAAACAAAACATACAACCTACTTAAAATAGTTTAGTTATAAGCTGCGTAAATATTTGTACACATTATCAACTTAGCCTAGACACAAACCAAAATGTCAGCCTCTCTTTGCGATTCACCAAATGCTAATGTATTAGATAATACAAACCTGTAATCGAATCAGCACATTAGCGCAGAGAGCACAGAATGAGGCCTATGTGCAAAGTATTTGCATTTTGTTTCGGGCGTTTGGGGCCACAGACAAAGCCAAGGCCAAGGCCGCAACATTTGCGAAATTTAATGAACACGAAAACTTTCCACTAATGTCTAAATCAATTTAATTGCTACTCTTTTACAGGCTTAGCCCAGGTGACTTACCAGATCATTGGGCCTCAGGTACAGCAACAACTAACGGCAGAGCCGCAGCAGCAGCAGCAACAGCCACAAGCAACAAGCACAGCAGCAACATCAACAGCAACACGAACAGCAACAGCAACAGCTACAACAACAACAGCAACTCAGTTTGCAATCTGCCGCGCTCATCGCCGGCCGCTGCGACCGCAGCCGTTACAATCCCAGCCACTGGCGGTAGCGTGGTAACTGGCCCGGGCCCCGTCCCGGCACCGGTGGCGCAGCTGCAACACGGATTGGCGCCCAGCACGCCACTGCAGCGCGCGACGGCAGCGAGCGGAGGCGCTGGTATTGCCGGCGCATTGGGCGTTACAGGCGCCTCCCCCTCACCAGCAGCAGTTGCCGCTGCGGCAGCCGCAGCAGCAGCTGCCAACAATCTGCTCACGCTGCCGCAACAGCAGCAACAGCTCCTCTACCAGCAGCATCAGCAGCAACAGCAGCAGCAGCAACAGCTCAACTCCCATCATTCGCATCATAGCAAGGCAGCGGCTGCCGCCGCAACGGCGCATATTGCAGCTGCGCTGCAGCGATCGGCCGCCATTATGAATGCGGTGGCATCGCCGATTCCAGCCAACTCAGCGACGCCGGGTCGCAAGATACGCCGCAAAACGGATACAAAAGTTAATTTGGTAAGTAATGAGACAAGATGACTGCGATAAACCAAAAGCCAATTGTAAAGTCCCTTTTAATATCAAAGAGTGGAGCTTTGAGTTGCGTTTAATCCAACAGCACACTAGAAAATTAAATTCTATTAAAAAATAACTCGCTTAGGCTGGAAGACTGCTTTAAAGTTCAATGAAGCTTAAACAATCCCCACAGCTGAAAGCGGGCAGTGGAGCTTTAACTTGCGATTAATCTAGCAGCACAGTAAAATATAATGTTCTATAGTACACAACTTGTTTGGGGTAAGAAAGCGTTAAGATTAATTGAAGCTTAAATTTAGTGGTGGAGCTTAAAGCTGCAATAAATCCAGCGAATAGTCGACAAATTAAAGTCTAAAGGGAATAAAAAAAGCTTTAAAAATATGCATAAAAACATTTAATCTAGCGTAAAGTTTGAGCTTTCAAACTGGTAAACATATTCGCTCAAGTGTTGGAAAATACGCTGTTGCATAAATGTAGAATAAAATAAGAAGGATGATATAGGGAGAAAACATGAAATCATTAATTAATAGAGAGATATTTAAGTGCGAAAATGCCAGTAAGAATTCAAATAAATTGATTTATATAAAGAACTGATAAGCTGTTATGCCTTTTCAATATACATATATATGTAAGTATATATAAATCAAATGAAATAGATTTATTTCAAAAAACATTTTATAATGCATATAAAAAGCTTTACATTAAATAGCACGACGTTCTGAAAGTTTATTTTTAGCGCTATACAACACTAGTATTTTTGCGCGAGCTTTAAAAGTTCGATTTAAGCACATGCAAAGCTTTTCTAAGATTAATCCTCAGCTTTAGTACTTAGTCTGTTGGAAGAAAAATTACCCTCAGCTTTTGTAATTAGTACTAAGTGTGTTGAAAGAAATCCTATTAAATACATAACATTTAATCTCTAATAAATTTTATTGAATTTATTTACTGCATTTTTGCAGCCTCAATCACAGATAAACAAATGCAACAATGAGAAACGCCGACGTGAAATGGAAAATAATTACATTGAGCAGCTCTCCGAGTTTTTGCAGCTCAATAAGCGTGGAGATATGACATCAACGAAACCGGATAAGGCGGCAATATTAAATCAAGTGGTTCGAACGGTAAGTGATACCCAAAAATTCTTAAAGTTTCATCCATCTATCTGTCTAATAAACCCAAACTAACAACATCTATCAATCAAAAAACTCATCAAATGAAACTAATAGACAACTTTGTCGTGCGTGAACTCTAGGCCCCTCTGCCTGGAATAGCTAATGATCAATTAATATTGTAATCCCCAATCACCAATCCCCAATGTAATTTCCATGCAGTTTTTCTATTTGGCACTCGACACTCGCGTTTCAATTAAAAAGCAATTATTTTCAAACCGAAAGGAAGATTACACAAATAAGCTAGAACAGCCATAAAAGCCGGTTGCCCGAGGACCCAAAGAGACTTTTTTGACTGACGTCATTTCGCTCTGCAAGAATTTAATTAATATTTTTATTCAATTTACATAAATTTATTTATGTTTCCATTGACAGCGACACGCGGTTAGCAGCGAGCTTCAGTCTCGTCATGTTATTTTAGGCTTCGTTGTTTTTATTTATTTTTTCTTTTTTTCACTTTTTTTGAGTATTTCTTTTATTGGTTTCAGGTAGCCTAAGCACTTTATTATGCAAATTATAAGCGCCACGCTCTGCCGAACTTCAAAAACAAAATTCAATGAAATGCGGCAGCGACAAAACCAAAAACCACAACAAAAACAACAACAACAACAACATTCAAAAGGCCCAACAACAAACAAAATACATAATACATAATTTTATTTAAACTAAACAAAGGTTAATGCAATTAATATGGCTTAGTACAGCACTATTAGGTTAGTTCGCCATTAGCGCTATATTAGAAGTATTCTGTGTACAATTACAAAATAGATTCAATTAAATCCGTATATCGCTGAGTTGATTTATTGCCAATGAGGAACCCTGCAGCTGTGGTCTAAATTTTATTACCAAGAGAGCCAAGCGAATAGATATTTTATTGATAAACTAAAGCGAATAGAAGCTCAGTTTTAACATAAAAAATGAGCAAAATCAAAGATGTTATAATATTAGTTATATTCAAGCAAAAATTATTTGCTAAATACCAGTTACATACATAATAAAACTAATGGGTTTTTCAAAATCCTTCACTCCTTTAACAGTACATCCTTAATATTATAAGAATTGAAGCTCATATATATACTCCAATGCAAACTTGCCTGCAAGCTGACAACTTTCTTACAGACCTCGGCCAAATTCTTAGATACCTAAACATTCCACCTAAAGCTTAAGCAAAGCTGCCCATAGTCCGTTTGTTTATTTTTGTTTTGTTGCCGCTATTGTGTTTTGCTCTTCTTTTCAAAATGCCACCACCGGCCTGCCATCGGCTTGAGTTCGGCTTGAAGAGTGTAGAAAGCTGAAGCTTTGCGCGCCGGGCTCAGTCGATTGAACTGCCGATGCTCTCACTCAGCGACGCATTTTTACTCAGCAGCTTTAGAGTCTGAGCGTAAATATTTGAGTGCGACTGCGAAAAGCTAGCGCCTGAGAATCGAACTTATTTTTGGCAACACTTTCTTTGCGCTCATTTTGAATTTTAGTGCGTCACCTACGACCTTATAGAAATTACTCGAAATCGTAGACAATTAAAGTTTTAGTAAGTAACTAAACACTAGAGTAAGAGTGTTGTATGAGAAATATGAAATTTGCAAGTAGTATAGGAGATATTAAACACACCATTAGAAGACGGGCATATTTCATGAACTGCTTTTGAGAATCCTATTAAAAATTAACCATAATTTTTAACCAACACAACTAAAACTGAATCCAGTAGTAAAAAGAGATCAACTTAAAAAAGATCTGCTTAAATTGCGTGAAATTTAAAAGGTCTGTTTTTGAGTAAAAAAAAAGTCTGTTCATTAATTTCGGATGGCTACGGCTGTGACACTTCATCCACTAGTTTATAAAAAGCCCAACGTCATATTGTTTTTTCAGGTCGCAGATAATACTTACCCCCTTTTTTCCCTTCTTTTTGGCTGGCTGTTTGTTGTTGTTGTGTGCGTTGCTTTGCATCTGCGTTTTTCAAAAAGCTCTCGTAAATTCGCACATTACCTGATGCGATCAATTGAAGCTACAGGCCAAAGCCCGCAACAAAAAAAAAACACTCACACAAACGCACACATTGAGAACAAAAAGTCCAGACACGTTTTAGACATATTCGTCATTGCATGCCCCGATTCGTGTTGTTGTTGTTTATTTTATCATTTGACTGATATTTTCGGAGTGCCTTCACCCCAAAAAAAAAAATGTTGTGTGCCCGTTGCTTGAGCAACTTTTCCTGGTTGGCTGTCGCACATACATATACCAATACATACACGCGCACACAATTATACTCACTGACACAGATGTGAGCTTCCTTCCAAACAAAAAGAAGTAAAAGCTCGCTCTGCGCTCTCGCGATTGCACTGGCAGATCAACGAACTGCGTTTGCTTTTTGGCGATGACGTCGCACATCGCAATTTCATATTTTATTGTTATTATTTGCGTGCAGCAGTAGCAACAGCAGCAGCACCAGCGGCAGCTTCTTCGACGCCCTCTCACACAAGGTGCAAAGGCAATGGTTGATAACAATGCACACACATACGAATTCTCGCACAAACACATACACGCATACGTATCACACGTGAGCCGGTAAACAAACGGCAGGAGAGCAACATCAGAGTATGTTATATCGTGAGAGCGCCAGAAAGAGAGCAACGCTTCGTCAGCTTTTGCCTTCTTTGTTGTTGTATTCGTGTATTTTTCGCCGTGTTTTCGGGTTTCTTCTTTTTTTTTTAATACAATAATACAATTGCATCAAAAAATGTGTGTTTAGTATTTCGGCAACTTTGTGACAGTGCTGAGTGTGCGCAACGATTCTGTGATTTTTTTAATTGCTGCTTTTTTGTCAGCAGCATTTTAACAGTGAGTAATTTAAAACCGAAAACTATTTAGTGCCACACACACACACATACATACATTGTATATGTACATATGCTAATGCAATACAACAGAAAAAAATATAGAAAGAAAACAAAAGTGAGTGATGGAGCGAGCCATTGACACGTTCAAGTTGATTGACCTTGAGAATGTTGTGGAAATTGTGAAATTCGTGTGTCTGAACTACGTCTTAAAACTTTTCAAATCAAACAATAATATTGGAAAACAATTTTTTGTTGTGCTTTCATTGAAGTTCTCTTGTTGAGTTTTGTTGTGCTTGTGCTGTGCGTGCAGTCGCGCTCATATGTGCGTGTTTGTATGTGTGTGTGTGTGTGTGTGTGTGTGTCAATGACTCAAAGCTCAAACGCGCGCGCAAAATTTGCTTGGTGGAGTAAAAATATAACACGCACACATACACACGCAAATACACACTCACACTCAAAAGAAATGGAATGAAATGCGGTTTATTGCACTTTATTGTGTAAACACACACACACACACACAATGAGCGAAACGCCGACGCACGATATTCAACGGGAGCTTTTTGCTCTTTTCCTAGCACTCGCAAAAGCTTGGCAAAAACAATAACAACGGCAAACGATGTCGATCGTAAAGCCAGCTACAATAATTATTTTGAGTGAAGCTCAATGTTGTATTCGGTTTTTTTTTTTTTGGTTTTGTTTATGTGTAGTACATAAAAAGAGCTTCGTCGAGAATACTTCCGCATGTCAGAACTTTTTTCACATACATAGATGTGTAAATGTGGAAACGTGATGTGTAAATGTGTGATATTTAAATATATGCACGAAGATGTTTTATATACAAAAGGTGTTCATAAATACATACTTTGCATACACACATGCATACAATAAAAGTATGTATAATCTGCGTTGTATCATATACAATTTTTAACTTTTTTAAATGAACTCTATATATGAATAATTTAGATTTTTCGAACACGTGCGGATATACATATGTTTCATTCTCGAAATATCTCCAAACATGTTGTTTGTATACCTTTTAACTCCTAATTAGAAAAATATTTGGATATTGATTCGGCTTTAATCTAATTTTAAAACGCCCCTAACTCTATACTACGAATTTTCGCTATTATTAACGAATATCATATTTTCTTAGTATAAGTGAATAAAACTCATTTGAAGCACTTTCACAGTCGTGACAAATAATTGAAGTTCATACTAAAAATGGCGTAAATTAATAAGAAGTAATAAATTGAATTTCAATTACACATTCAACAAGTTGTTAAATCATTATAACTAATCGAACCTCTTGTAAATCATTTTAAAAAATACTTTGCAAACGATCCTTCTTAATCAATTTCGAATTAATTTTGCCTTTGCAGTATCGTGATATTTGTGACAAAGGCCAAAGCCGTGATATATCCTCAACATCTACCAATAATAACAACAACTCCACAACAACGACCAACAACAACAACAACAACAATAACAATAACAACAATAATAACAACAACAACAATAGCCACAAACCGCAAGCAACCTCAACGCGCTGCACCCGCTGTGCCACCGACAACTGCTCGATACACCCTGTGCAACAGGGTGAGGTCTCCTCAACGGAGCCACCATTGCCAGAGCCATCGCTGCTGAACGGTCAAGTGCCTGAAATATCCGCTTACTTCGAAGCGCTCGAGCACTATATCAGCTCGGTGGGTTGGGTCCTGCTGCAGGTGAACGCGAACGGCATCATTGAGTCCTGCACGCAGAACATACGCGAACTGATCGGCTATGAGAAGCAGGAGCTCTTCCACCAGCCGCTCTATATGTACCTCTATGCGGGGGATCACGCCAAACTGGAGCCAATCATAAACAACATGTACAGCAGCAGCGGACCAGGCGGTGGAGGAGCCGCCGGTGGAGGCGGTGGAGGAGGCAACGGATCAGGCGCTGGCTCGGCTGGCGGCTGGGGCGATCTCGATGAGCTGAACAATGGAAATGCCTCACAGCAATCGGCTGGCTCCAATTCCAGTTCCAGTGCTGGCAATGGCGCCGGAGGTGCAAGTAAATCGAAACGCAGCATTTCCACCAAGGTGCGCATGCTAGTCAAGGACACACGCCCGGCCACACAGACCTCCTCCAATTGCGATGCCATGGACCAGAAGCCGCTCAGGCAGTCCGGACACCAGGACAAGTATGAAGAGGTCGTGTTGATAGCGGCGCCAGTAAAGGGTGAGTCCAAGAACTATCCCAACTAAAAAGGTTTTAGTTTTAGAGATAGACAAATAAAAAAGATGACTTTTTGAAAAGTTGTTTAATACAATATTTAAAAAACTTTTTAGAAAAGTTGTAAAATAAAGGTTTATTAGAAAAGATATATTGCTAAACTTTAAATATTATCGAATTCTGATAATATAATTGATTTCCACAGGAGAGATTAGGGTTTTTCATACATTATCTTGGTTTTTTTGACCCTAAAAATATGCATGCATAAAACGTGTATATTCTATGCATATTAAAAAAGCAACAATTTATATTAGGAATAATTGAAGAACTTTCTGTTGACAGTATTAGAGAATTGAAATAAACATGGCATACTGTGGAAATCAAACATATAATCTTATAAACTATACTTAAGGTTTCGAACAAAAACTGTTTATACGGAATATAATATTAAAGTTGTCAGATTTTGTATGAAAGTACTGGGGGTTCTTATCTTCCAAAGCATTATCAACTGTTTTATGAGAGTAACCCAATGATAAGAAATTTGAAAAATTATACAAGAAATAGCAAGATATTAACTAGAAACCAGAACGAAGCGCATATCAAAATCGTTTTAGTTAATCAATCAAAAAAAAAAAAAAACAAAGAAAGAAAGAAAAGAATAATGTCGTTCGGTTTGTTTCACAAATCCCGCCGCAATTTCCTGGAACAGTTCATTAAACTATTTTCCGCTTGCAGATGACGCCGATGCGAGCAGCTCAGTGCTGTGCTTGATCACACGACCGGAGGATGAGTCGCCGCTGGAGATCAATATGCAGCAGCATGTGCATCAGCAGCCCATCGAGCAGATGACCTTCAAGCTGGACGCACATGGCAAAATACTCAGCCTGGATGCGACGGCGCTGCGTGAGCCGTTCAAGCAGCATCTGCAGACGTGGGTGGGCCGCCTGTGGCAGGATCTGTGCCATCCGCACGATCTGTCCACGCTCAAGGCGCATCTGCGGGATATACAAGAATCGATTGCCGTGCATTCACCTGGCAGCTCTGGCGGTGGTCCAACCAATGCTGGCTCCATATCGAATGTTATATCACGTCCATTTCGCCTGCGCCTCGGCGCACCCGATGTCTATGTCCATGTGAAGGCCAATTCGAGACTCTTCCTCAATCAGACGCCCGGCGAGAGCGACTTCATCATGTCCGTGCAGACGCTGCTCAACTCCGAGAACGATATGAATTGCAACAATACGGGCTCAGGCTCAGGCTCGGGCGTAGGCGTGGGAGTGGGCGTGGGCGTGGGCGTGGGTGGCGGCTTGGGCTTGAGCCAAATGTGCGCCATGTCGCCGGGCGCCTCGTTGGCCAGCTCGCTGGTCAACACGCTTTCCATGGAGGCGCTGGGGCACAGCTCCTCCACATCCTCGGTGGCGCAAACGCTGCTGCCCACACATCTGCTCGGCGGCCTCGTTGGCGGCGGACAGCACAACAACAACAACAGCAACAGCGGCAGCAGCGGCAGCAACAACAGCACACAAACCACCAATGTGGGTGGACCGCTGATGAGCTCGGCGATCATCAATGGCAGCGGCATGCAACAGCGTCTGGGCAATGCCGGCGGCTCCTCGGCCAACTCCTCGGCGGCGACGCTGGTCAATGCGTTCACCGCCTCGCCGGCGCCCGGAGAGCATTTCACGTATGGCAGCGATGCGTTTGAGTTTGATATTGCACATTCCTCGTTCGACATTGATCCCAGCGGTGGGGTTGGCGCCTGGACCGATTCACGGCCCAATTCGCGCGCCTCCGTTGCGACACCTGTCAGCACACCGCGTCCGCCCTCGGGGCATGGATTTAGTCCGGCGGTGTGCGCCTCGCCGGCCACGCCCTATCAATTGTCCTCGCACTCAGCTGCGAGTTTGCCCTCGCCGCAGTCAAATGCCAGCGCCGGCGCCGGCGGCAGCTACGGTTTCAATTTTCACTCCTACGATCCGGCGGACACCAAACCGGACAAAGAGCTACAACAACAGCAACAGCAGCAGCAGCAGCAGCAGCAGCAGCAGCAAAGCAACAACAACAACAATGGCAGCAACAACAACAATGCGCTTATGGGCGGCGGTCTGCCAAATGGCGTCGGCGGCCTGCTGCTCAGCCAGCAACAGCATCAACAACAGCAGCAACAACAACAACAGACGCCACCACTGCAGGAATCGTCGGAGCGACTGCGTCATCTGCTGACCAAATCGCAGAGCCTGGCCAGTGGCCTAGGCGGCGGCGGTCTTGGAGATGAGGAGAAGGTAAGTCGCTCAATCTGTAATTGATTGAATTTTGTGCAATTAAATTTGTGCCTAATTATTAAATTGACAGTATTTGAGCTTATTTTGTGCCTAGTTCCTGCAACTAGTTCTTATTTGATGAACTAGTTGATAGCAGTTCCTGTCTATAAATGCATAAACTAAAGTACAAGTACTACATGTCCAAGATTAATTCATTCACACTTACCAATATCTTGGATATTTAGTATTTCTCCGAAAATCTAAGAAAAAAAATTTTAATGCCCTTATTAGAGCTTATGTTGGGAATTTTTATAATTAACATTTAATTATATATTTAGAAATTGCATCTAATGGAATCTTTAGTTTTTACATTTTCATCACTATCATTATAAACTTGTATTTATCGATAATAGGTTTCTTATTTAATTTTTCCTACTTCGATTTTAACATTTATGAATAGCTTTTAAAAATTCCAATTTCTGTATTCCAATAAAAAAGAACAGCTTAAAATAAGACTCTAAGAAGTTTTTAACTGGTTCCGAACTAAATCGCTGGGATTGGCATTTTATATTAAGCTCCAAGACATTTTAAGTTGATTTCAATATCACCTTCCCGAGCCTATTAGAAGCTAGTTTATAGCCTACTTTGTATTACTTTATTCTCTGAGGAATAACTGAAATACCTAATAATAATCGGAGCTTGTTGTTTTACTTAAAATGTTTTTATTGAATTGCTTGCAGTACTTTAAGCAGGAGTGCAGCGAGGATGAGAAGCTCAATGTCGGGCCAATTGGCGGTCCAGCGGGCAGCTTCAAAATGGGCGGCCAGCCGAGTCAAATGGGCTTATTTCCACCAATTGGACGCGGCGGCGGAAGTGCCACGCTGTTGCAGAAGGCGGGCAACTCACAGAATCCCATGCTGCTGAAGGTAAGTGAACAGTTGTTGTTGCCAGAAATGATGCTCAACCGATTTTGGAATTCGTTGCAGCTGCTAAACGAGAAGAGCGAGGAGGATGATGGCAGCAGTGGCACAGGCCCGGGCGGCCCCGGTGTCCTTAGCAATACGCGGCAGAGCGAGCTAATGCGTCAGCTGCAGAAGGATGATGGCGGCAACCATGGACCTGGCCACGGCATGCTGGGCGGCAGCGGTGCCAGCGGTGGCGGCAACATGAGCAACGAGGATCTCAAGCGCATGCTAAAAATCCAAAGCGATCCGGCCATGAGTCGCAAGCGTTCGCTCAACGAGCCCGACGACGACATCTCGGCCAAGCGCTCCGAGGATAAGCCCAGCAAGCTGTGCAGCCAAAACAAGATGCTGGCGAAGCTGCTCCAGAATCCGCCAAAGCTGCCCAAAGCGCCCAATCCGGAGCAGCCGCTACAAGTGAAAACCCTGCCGGACATAACCAGCTCCACGGTGAACAATGTGAGCAGCTCGCTGGCGGCGCCGGGCAACCTAATTAGCGCCGGCAGCACCGGACCCAAGGCGGCGGCAGCAGCTAATAGTCGGGCGCGCAAGTTGCAGCAGCAGCAGCAGCAACAACAGCAGCAGCAACAGCAACAGCAGCAACAGCAACAACAGCAGCAGCAACAACAGCAGCAGCAGCAACAACAGCAGCACCAACAACAGCAGCAGCAACAGCAGCAGCAGCACCAGCAACAGTCAACGCCACAGCAAAACGATGTCTACCTCAGCCAGCAGCAGCTTGCATACCAGCAGCAGCAACAGCAGCAGCAACAGCAACAGCTGGCGACCACAGCAACTACCTCACTTACCACAGCGGCCTCAACGTCAGCGGCTGCGGGGCCCGATACGGAGCTGTCCAAGCTGCTGGACAGCGTTATGGACTATTATACGGATGACACGCCCATTGTGCCCGCAGCTCCCTCAGAGGCTTCAGCCATCAGTGACATACAAAAGTCGTTGATGCTCGATGTGGAAATTGCCACGTTTGGCGGCATAAATCAGCATTTGCTCATGTCACAGCAGCAACAGCAACAGTTGCTAGTACAGCAGCAACAGCAGCAGCAGCAGCAACAACAACAACAGCAGCAACAGCAACGTCAGCAACATCTGCAGCCGCCTGCCTATCCAGGCATGTTGAGTCTACAGCAACAGCATCAACAACAGCAGCAGCAACAGCAACAGCAGCAACAGAACCAGCAGCAGCAGCAGCAGCACTTGCTGCGCCAACAACAGCAACAGTTGCTGGAGGCCATGCGCAATCAGCCCTTTCAACGCCCACCGCCCATGTATCCGGTGCGCAATCGCGGCCCCATGAATGCCGTTGCCACGCCCGGCGGTGGCGTTGTGCTGCCCAATCAGCAGATGCGCAACATGCGCCAGCAACAGCAGCAGCAAAAGGAGCGACTGCTGCAGCAGCAGCAAAAGCAACAGTTGCTGGTGCCCGAAAATGCCAGTGAGTAGTTAAATCAGAGCTAGATGATAGGTGCCTATATATTAAAGAGTTTGGATAAACCACTTTTTGGCTTCTGCTTCCAATATTCTGCCAAGAACTGACAGCTAAATAGTTTTAATAGGAACGATCGATCGATCTAAAGTAAAGATATAAGTTTCTACTTCAACATATCTTACAAAATTTATTACCCTGAGCAAAAACTGATAAACAACATATTAATCATATAGACTAATAGGAAGAATCGGTCGAAATAAAACTTATAATTTCTATTTCTTTCAGCTGGCATCAATGCGGGCATCAACAACATTGGCTCACTGATGAACACAACTGTGGCGCCTAATGTGTCGCTCTCCAGGACCAATCTGCCAGCGGATGCGCAACTGAGTCCCAACTTTGCGCAGACCCTGATGCAGCAGCAGCTCAGCCCCGGGCGCAGTGCACCCTACAGTCCGCAGCCAAATCAAGGTGCGTAACAGAACGCAAATCACTCGTATTAGCATATTAAATGCGTATCTCTTGCTTTACACAGGCTATGCGCCGCAGTTTGCTCAAAATGCACAGCGTCTGTCGCCGCTGCAGCAGCAGCAGAATCCTCAACAGCAGCAGCAACAGTTGGCGTACCTGCAACAGCAGCAGCAGCAGCAGCAGCAACAGCAACAACAGGCGGGCGACGGCGGACGCTCCAATACGCCGTTTGGCAGTGGCTCCGGCCTGCAATCGCCTGGCATGCAGAACAGTCCACAGCAGTGGCCCACAGGCGGTGGCAACGCGGGAGCTGGTGGTGGTGCAGGTGGTGCTGTTGGCGGACCGGGTGGACCGCTGCCTGCCGGCAATGCCGGACGCTCACTGCAGCAGCACAATAATCCCTTGCTCATTGCGCAGCTGCAGGTGAGTAGCAAAGAGTTTGCTTTGCCCAATGAAGCGCCACTAATGTCCTTCCGTGATGTCCAGAGCAACTACAATGCGCGTCAGTATCAGCAGCAGAGCCAGCAGCGTCGCGGCCTCAACTCACCCGGCGCCGTTGGACCTGTCGGCGTCGGCAACAATGCGGCAGCGGCGGCGGCGGCGGCACTGCAGCGGCAGAACTCTTTCCAGGCTCAGGGCGGCGGCGGTGCAACCACGCCCGATGGCAGCACCGGACCAGGTGGCGTTGGCCTGGGCGTTAGTTTTGGCGGCCCACAGTCACCCTACGGCGGCAGCGCAGCGGCCAATGTGTTCCAGCAACAGCAGCTGCAGCGCCTGCAGCGGCAGAGCAGCGTGCCGCAGGCGACGCAACATTTGCCAGGTGAGTAACGCCTCCCACCATGGAGCTTGTCCTGTGCCGGCTTGTCCAGCCGGAGTCTGCGTGTCAGATGAATGCCGTCATCGAAACTTAGGCTTAGTTTTAGTGATACTCCCTTTGCGACCCAGAAGAGTGCCCAACTGAATTTAGTTCAAAAGTTTTTCTACTGAAATATGTTTCAAATGTAGGCGGAACTAGTTGACTAAAACGCGCTGACTGATTTTCTGTTGGAACTGGAACTAAATAAAAGTGGAACCAGTTCAAAAGCTATGCGAATAATAATCTCAATCGTATGTAAAAAAAAACACTGGTTTTAACAAAAAAGGTGGAACTTGCTCTAAAAATGAACGAACATTTTGAAAAAAATATGGTGTAATATTGGATGCTTTTCTGCAAGAGTTGTTACTTTTAATAATTGTTATTGTTAGTTTTAAATATATCCAAAATCTTAATTAAAATAGGCTCAAAATGAATTCGCTGAAAGATTAAAATATGAAGTTCATATAAGACACTAGTTCCAGCTTAGATTTAAAGTCATGTAACTAACTATGAAGCTGAGCTAGTTCCAACTTTACATAAATACTTAAGAGTGTCACTAAAATGGCGCATTACTTTAAACTATACTCTATTAACCAAAAGAACCAGTTCCAATTAAGAAAGAGCTAGTTCCACTAAAAAATAACTGGTTCCACTTAAAATGAACTAGTTACAATTGAAATGAACTAGTTCCACTTAAAATGAACTTGTTTCAGCTACGCAAGATTGTTACCCCAAAACGCGCCAAGCACACAATTACTTAGATTCCATGCAGCGTGAACCAGTTCACAACATGCCGCTTGCCCTAATTACTGTACTAAATATCAATACATAAACAGCTTCACACCCACACACACACACGCGCATACCAACACCGTTTCACATACACACACACACACATACACGCAGAATTTGTTAATATTTGACTAGTTTTTAACCAAAGCCAAACAAATCAAACGCTTAACCGAAACAGGCTCAACGCGTTTCGGTTTGTCGCCTGGCAACAACAACAACAACAACAACAACAACAGCGGCAACAACCACAGCAATCACAATGATAGTGCAGCTGCCGCCGCTAGTCAACAGCAGCAGCAACAACAACAGCAGCAGCAGCAACAGCAACAACACCAACACCAACACCAGCAACAACAACAACAGCAGCAGCAACAGCTGATGAACGGCATGAGCATGTCCCCTCATCCGGCCATGATGGGCGTGGGCGGCATGGGCAGCGGCGGTGGCAACGGCATCATAGGGCTGGGCGGTGGCGGCGGCGGCGGCGGCGGTTATGCAGCCCTCGCTGCCTATGGTCAGGCACAGCAGGCGAATGATTTCTATGGTCGAGCGCAGACCGGTAAGCCGTGTGCTCACACTTGAACTCTCTCTCACTCTCTCTATATATATACATATATATCTCTCTGCTCGCTCTCATGCGCTCGCTGTAATCACATGTCATGCCCTACATACATACATATACATATATTGTTTACATATATGTGTCTATGTATATATGTACATGCATATGCATATCAAAAATTCGTGCTAATCATTGTGTATATATAAATAAGCAAATTTAATTACCCAAAAATGAACCACACATTTTGTACATAGAAACTAAAAACAAACAAAAATCCTTGGGGCTCCCAGAACACACATCTATTGCCTAACCACATTTGCGTGTTTTGTATAATCGTATAACTATGCCACATACTATATATGATCTTGTATATAACCTAGGTATATTTGAGTATAATTAATTAAACGGTTAGTTTTTAGGCGCTGCACCCACCCACAGTATTAACCCATGTAAAGACTTTAGATATAGCTGAGACCCTAGAACCGAATCGACAAAATCGTATATAATCACTATAAAAATTGGGGAACGTATGTATTTATATGTATTGTTTATGTTTAGTTTTGGCTTAATTATATTTTTTTATATGAACTATTCACATGGCCATATAATGGAGTGAGAGTGCTTTGAAATGAAAGGATTCAGTCAGGTTACGATTGAAGTAAAGAAAATTTGTATAAACAAAATATTAAAATAAGTACCTAAATATTAAAATAAGATAGAAGTTGTTTTTAGAGCTATATAATATTATTATTTATAGCATTTAAAAGCAACTTTTTAAATAACAAGAATTCTATTTACGCTAAATAATTAAAATATAGTTTATGCAAAGTACTTCCAAAAAAGCCCAAGTGAATAATTCATGTAATTATGATTAATTTAAAATTATTATATGTTTACTTTTTAAAAAAAAACCCTCGCCTATATATACCCCTTATTTGCAACATTGATCTCGAACCTACCCGCCAGATTCAACATTTAAGTGTGTGTCGTATATTTTATTATATATTTAATATATTATTTATATTACATTTATGTGTTATATGTTGTATTCTGTTGTCTGTTGTGTATTTATTTATGTTATATGTCTAGCTAAGTTCAACTATAATTGTGACTAAAAATCATTTTTTTTTTTTGTTGTGGGTTGAAATATGCGTTGGCCATGACCAATTGTAAACTAGACTAATCCTTGGCATTTCTTCCATTCTTGCAGCTGGCAACGGCGGCGGCGTAGCTGGTGGCAATGCCAATTCGGAGTTTGTCAAGCAGGAGCTGCGCGCGGTGGTCAGCGTGCGGGCCCAGCAGGCGGCTGCGGCAGCCACGGGCGGCGTTGTCGGCGTTGGCGGTGCGGGCGTGGCACAACGGGGTCAGACACCGCAGAGTCCGCTGCAACAGGGACCAATGATTGGCGGCGGCAATAGTACAAATTCCATGGGCAATGTCACGCCCACTGGCAGCGGCAGCAGCGGCAATCCAATGCTCAACACACCGCCAGATCCAACGCTGGGCTTTAGCTTCGAGACGCGTGAGTATACAAATACATATATATATATATATATATATATATATATATATATATATATACATATATGTGGGGGCTCGAGCTAAATTGAGATTCTTTTTCCTTACACAGCGGACTTCTTTACAAGCAGCGCCACGAGGTGACCCTAAGGAGCCTGAGCAAAACCCAAGGACTTAAGAACAACAACTGCTAAACAACATCAACAACAACAATTCATGTTCTTCAAACGCATTTAAGGCTCTCAGAACGTTTTTCCTTTAAGAAAAAAAAAACACTAAATGAAATGAAAGTCGCAGCATTTTTGTTAAAACATAAACAAAACCAGGCTTGCAACAAATTTTAAACAAAAGCGAACGAACGTCTAGAAATGTGTAAAATGTATATGTAAAATTTAAATTATATTAGCAGCACTATACAATAAGCCAAAACGTTAAAAACAAATATATATGTATATATACACAAATATATTTATTATTAACACTAGCAAATATTAATTGTAATGCATAAAAAATGGGAACCTCGTCTAAAAAAATAACAAAAAAAAGAAAAATGATTAAATAACAAGCTATAGTTAAATATTTTGAAAGCTGCTAAAAAATATACAAAAAAAAAAAAACAAAAAAAAACATATTTATTACGTTTAAACATAAAGATTAGACTAAGATGCTATATATACAAAAACACACACATACATATATGTACATGCATATGTATATGTATGTATATATTTATATATATATAAGAAACTGCATGTTAATATTGCGGCTGGCGCAACGTTTCAAGCTGTTGTTTATTATGGAAATATGTATAACACTAAAGATCTAAAAAACAAAAACAAAAAAAAAACAAAATACAAGCGAGATCGGCTTTAAATTATAACGGCATTAGTGTTACGTTTAACTAAAATAATTAACAAAATGAAAAACGTATACAATTTGAACGAACTATATAAGCATATAGCACACACACAGATTTATACATATGTATATATACATATATGCTAAACGTTCATATATATGTATATGTATACATATTTAAAATTAGTGTTGAATTTTTTTCAGTGTGATAATTTGTTAAATTTTATAATATACTAATGTTGCTTATTTGTTGCTATAGATCGTCTCCCTAGACATATTTCTATACGATTTTTATTATATTCAATTCCCAAACGTTTACGTTTCTATCGTTTTTATACATACATCCATATCATTTTCAGCGATTGCTTTATGAACAACTATTTGGGATACTAAATCAATTTTTATACAACAACAACAATTTGATAAACAAAAAACATTTTGCTTAGTTATATGTATGTATATTTGTTATGCTATTTGATTTTGAGCTGCACGTAACTGTGTAACTGGAATTGTAAATATAATTTTCACTATTACATACATATATTATTATTTACGAAATTGTAATTGATAATTCAGATAATGCTTTAAACGTAATTAATTATTTTTATAATTTTTAACAAGCAGATAGAAAAGCGCGCGCACTGCACAAAAGTCGTCGTTGCAATTCAATGTGAAGGCTATTTTACAGGTTTTTTGTTTAAACTAATTTGTAACAACGTTTTATCGATAACACAACATTTCTTTTATATATATATATTTTATGTAGCATATCACAATTACTTCAACTTTACTGAGAAATCTTTTAAATGTTTCTCCTTTATATTGTGTAATTATTTTTATTATTAATTTTTTGATTTTGTTCACGCAAACGCATCTGTAAACTTTAAACTGTAAACTGTAGTTGGGTTCAATCGTTATAAATATTATTTTTTAAAACAAAGCTATACAAATATTACGGTACATATATATATATATAAATATTTTAAAATTAGTTTTTTAATTTTATTAAATATGTTTAAAATGCAACAAAGCCTAAATAAAAATTTATATACAATATATAAAAGTAAAATATGGGGTAAGTGGTTTTGTTTTTCATTTATTTCCTTTTTATAAGCTTTAACAAATTATGATGCTGAGAAAATAACAACGACAACAACGATAAAAATTATTATGAAATAATGAAGTGTATACACAAATGGCGATATTAACACTTGGGAAAATAGAAATACCTCTCGTTAAGTTCAAAAAACCTATAATAAACATACAAATTTATATATAAACTCTTAACAGAATATTAAAAAACTAAATAAAATGACAAAAACATAAACAAATGCCAGTTACCACACAAAATTATAATACTAACAATATAATTGAACATTAACAACAATATGTATTTATTTGTACATATATGTATTTAAATGCTAATCGCGAGTTTCACATACATTAATTTAATAAGTAGTTTAAGTAATTACATTTTTGAGACAGCGTTAGTTAAAATTCCATTTTTTTAAGAGGCTACATTTAATACAATTAAATTAAATCATAAAATAAGTGCTATATATACGACATGCCGACGATTTAATACCCTTGCAGATGCTCTAAATTAAAATATATATTTTACGTCTATCTTAACCCATTTTATCTAATATCTATCAAATTTTAGTTTTGATAGATGTATGATGTTGATGGGAAGAGTATAATAGTTTCTGCGGGGGTAAATAGATATTGTCGAAAGCCAAGTTTCAGCTTTGCTCTTGGTTCTCACGTAGCTTTGATTTATACTGAATAGGACCTCAACCAAAACAAGAAATGAATATACACAAGTATACTGCATTTAGTATAGGTTTGAATGATTAACAAGTACATTGCATACGTATAAATATATATTTATATAGATAAGTGACTTGGCAACAGATTCTAGCAAATTTCACACACACAGCAACACAAAAAGTACATATAAAGTGCATTAATGAATTTAAGCATTTAATGAAATTAATTAATTTATAAGCATATAAAAATATATATTAAATTACCAAAATAGTTATACATACATATATATATTGAACAAAAAAATATTTACAAAAAAAAAAATGAAGAAAAAAAACAAAATTACCATAAACTTTCGTATTCATAATAAGAATTAATTTCATAAATTTATTACAACACTAAAGCTAGCTACGAATTATACAGCAAAAAAAAAAACATAAATATTACTAACATTTAACAGTTTCCATTTTGATACATACATACATATTATACATATATATATTTAATTAGTTACAAGCACATCTATAAATAAGTTATTACTAATTAATTGTATATATGCATTCGACTTTTTAATAATTCCATTCTGTTTTTATATGTATATTTTTACTGTATATACTCGTATTCTCTTTATGCAACCTAGTACCATAAATTTGTACCAAAATAAAAAATACATTAAACATGAAACCATAAAATGAAAAAAAATATGAACAAAAAAATACAAAATGCAACGCCCTGTACCCGTGCATAAGCCTACAAAACAAATTGTTAAACAAAAAAAAAATATTACAAAAATATAAAATGAAAAAAAATACTATTTACTAATTACAAAGAAGCCCTGAACCGTAATAAGTAGTGCCCAAAAGAACTAATACAAAAATACAAAAACAAATATATATTAATTAGCATTTAAACAACGTTATAACGAATTCTAAAACAACAGCCTAAACAAATAGTTATTTGTAAAACAAAATAGTGAAAAAACAAAAAAACTCATAGCACAATTTTGTATAAACAACAAATTCATAATAACCATAAAAAACGTTCAATACAAGGATTAGAACTTTATACACAAGGCTTACAAGAGTATAGACTCATGATAGAACACACATACACACACAAACACACACACACACACACGCGAGAATACTTAGGAACCATTTCACAGTTACAACAAAAAGTATAACAACACCTTTACCAAATTTTGTACATCATTTTACAGTTATTATGTCTGCTGCTGTACATATATAGAGATTTTGCATGGAATTACGTATCGGAAAAGCTGGGAGGATCTATTGTTGATTGGCTGTGTTAAACAAAAAAAAAAAAGACCGAAAAATACTGATAAAAAAATAGTCGAACAGGATAACCTAGAAATGAAAGCAGAACAAGTTTGTGGTATCTATCGAGTTTTAGTACGGTTGAGAATGGGATTAGCGTAGTTAGACGCGTTCGGGGAACGCCTAGTTAACTGATTTACGAGGTTAGGTTAGTTTCGGTAGGCATTGGATAAGGTAAATACGTACATGGGAATGAAATTAGTTTTATTTCGAGCAAACTTCAGTTCAAATCATTCACATATGCATCTTATTTCTAAGTATTGACATGTTTCGTAACACTTAGGCACATAATTATACGCTATTGTTTCCTGTTTACCTATGTTGTCGGACCCAAACTGGAACCAAATGGTTTTTAAAATTGCGGATTAAATATGGATATTGAAAGACTTATTTTGTTAGGAGCATAATTTACAATGTAAGGCATCGTTTTAAAGGCATTCGATTGGGCGCATATTTATTTAATTCAGTGTATAAAATTGGCTACACTTAGGATATACGAAACACACCCAAAACTTGAACCCAAATACAAGCCACATAAATGTTACAAACAAAAAATTAAAGATTAAAACTAAATGTTATATTGTGTTGTTGTCACTGTCGCAGTCACTGTTTATATGTTGTCTATGTCTCTCTCTCTCTCTCTCTCTAAAAAACTACTAAGAAATGATAATTCAGACATATTTTGTGTAAGTCTATGTACCTTTTTGCTATATATTATATTTCTATGTACGACTCACCCTCTCACAAACACACAAACACAGTTGCATATTATATAAAGGTTCACATGAAACAAAAAAAAAAACAACAAAATTTCAACACTTCACAAAACATTTGTTATGCAAAACAACGTACATAAGTAATTCATGAAATGGTTAATTTCTAAAGTAATTAATTAATAAACGTACGTGTGTAAATGTAATTCTCGTGTAAAGATCAGGCGAAATTCAGAGAGGAACGCACTTTCAATTGAATTTACACTAAACAAATGAAAACAATTTAAACATTAATATTATGTGCGCTACGTTTATGTTTGTACTTACAAATCTATGAATAATTAAATTTATTAATTAATTGTAAATTAAATATACAATGAAATTGCAAGAACACAACAGCAGCAACAACAACAACAACAACAGCAACACGTACACTTAATGTTTAACAAAAAGAGAAAAAAAACATTGAAAATGAGAAAATGAAAAAGACTAAATAAAATATTAATGAAATAAGAGTAAACCGAAACAAGATCCTTGACTGTCTGCCTGCCAATCCTCTAGAGCTTTCGCAACTTGGTGGCCATGTCGACAATCATATGCAGATTGGAGTTGAGCGTTTTTATCTGATTCAAAGTAGCCGAGTCCAACTGCTTGAGCACCTCGCGCTTCACCTCGGACATCTTTTGCGGCTTCAGCTTGAGCACGCCCAGCTTGGTCGGTATATGCACGTTGGCGCAGCGATCCGGAAAACTACAGCAGACAGGAATTAGCGGAGCTGAGGAGTAGTAATAGGCGTGCTCATTATTTACGTCTGCACGGCCAGTGGGCTGCCGCCCGTGGAGAGAGCCACCTCCCCCGGTTTGGGCCAGCGTAACAGGGCCACAGCTGGTAAGACGGCGCTCCGGGCCATGCCTCGGTCCACGGATTGTACCTGAGGGCGCGCCGACAGCGGCTGCTGTGGCGTGCGCAAGCGTCCGCTGCGCGTAATGGACTGGCTGCGCTTCGTGGGAGGTTTGGGCGCTGAAAGTCTTTATTAGAGGCGGATTTTCTAAAAGGGATGGCTGCTACTAACCTATCCACTGATAGTCCTCGAAGTGGTGCAGCTTGAGCTTGAGAAACTCGCTCCACTTCATCTGCAGCACATGCTGATGGGTGCGCGCCAGTATTAGCTGCAGCTGATTGTTCACCTGCTGCACGCTGCGCTTGCCAAGCTCATCGATCTTCTCCAGCGCCGACTCCAGTTTCATTTGTGCCATTCGCAGCTGCTCCTCCCGTTCCGCATCTAGGCGCAACTGCTGACGGGTACGTTTGCCTATTTTGGTGCGTGGCATCTCGACTTTGTACTGAAACAGTTTTTAAATGCTTGGACTTGAGAATTGACAGCTTCTGCGCCTGCTGCGATTGAACATTTGAATTTTTATTAACTCGGGACAAATTTAATTTTAGAATACACTTTAAAAAATGGATTAGCAACTGCGAACTGAACTTAAACTAAACGAACATAAAATACGTATGTATATAGATTAGGCATATATATATATATATAGATTAAAGATTTATGTTTGTAGGCTTTCGACGTTTGGGGAGCTACTTGAAGCCGGCCTTGTTGGCCGTGTTAACAATCAATTGCAAGTTCTCATGCAATGTCTTTATTTGGCTTAAAGTGTCCGCATCCAGATTCTCTAACAGATCCGCCTTGATCTCGGATAACTTCTTGGGCCGCAGCGATAATACGCCATTGCGTATGGGTATATTGACATTGGCAAACTTGTCTGGCATGCTGCAAATGGAAGGAGGGCCGAATTTAGTTAGCTGATAGACGCATGCTCCAGGGGAAATAACTTACACCTGGGACACAATGGGGCTGCCGAACTTGGAGAGCGCCACCTCGCCGGGCTTGGGCCAGCGTAGAAAGGCCATGGGCGGCGTGGATGGCGAAGAGGAGCGCTTCTTTAGAAGCCGCGGCGTACGATCTGCGCTAAATGCCTTTGGACGCGATGCCATCGGTGTGCGCATCTTGCTGCGTGAATTGCGCAGCGCATTCGAGCTGCTGCTGCTGGCCACAGCGCTGCTCGTATTCACCAGCACCTTGGAGGCACCACAAGCGGAGCGACTGCGACGCTCGCGACGCGCACGCGCCGAATGCAGCGGTCCAGGTGTGCGCATGGCCTTGGCCGAGCGCAGCATGGAACCAGTGTAAGCGGACATGGTGCTTACGCTATTGCTGCTGATGGCACCGCCCAGGCTGCTGTCCTCTGTAAGGTAGCCTAAATAGAGTGTGACCAGACCAACAGCAAATGTATGGGTGTACGTGTGCGTGTGTGCGTGCGTGAGGATGACAAATGTTAGGATCATAAGAAAATTAGAGCAGAGTTCGAGAACGCGCCACCAAAAAGCAGAAAATAATTCAAAACAAAGAAAGAAAGATTACCCTCATCATTGCGACTGCTGGTCGCTGTTGCGGCTGTGCAGATGTTGGTACTGGCGCCGCCGCCGTTTGTTGTATTGCTGCACATGGATTGCGAGCCGAAATGCTGAGTCTGATCGCTGGCCTTGAAGTTGGAAAAGTGCTCGAGAGTGAGCAGCAGCTCCAGAAAGTCGCACATTTTCATTTCGCGCAGCTCGGTTTGCAGCCGCGAGGTGATCATCTGCAGCTGTGTATCCACCATCGATTTGTAGCGCATCTCCAAGTCGTCGATGCTCATCAGTACGGAATCCATTTTTAATTCGTAGGTGCGTATCTTTTCCTCACGATTGGCCGCCTCGCGATTTCTTTTCGAATTTTTTGTTATCTTTGTGCGCGGCATTTTGGCAGCGAGTTTTTGGTTTCTTATGTTTCGAAAAATTCTCTAGTAAATATATATTTTAATTTGCGTCCTTCTTTTTGGCACACTGAGCAGGCGTCGCTTTTGTATGTTTCTTTTGAGTTTTTCCGCCGTTTTCTTTGCAGCTGGCGTCGATAGGCAGCATCAATGTGAGTGTAATCGCATCGTTACATGCGATATATCGATATGTTAACATTTTGCCCAACAGTCTGTGCAGCTCTGTAATATTAGGCAGACCATTTTGTGCAAGTGCTGTTGCAGTGTTTCCCGCGAAAGTGAGCATATTAAAAATGAAATGATTAATGTTCGGTGTTTTTTTTATTAATATTTATACATAATAACGGTTTGATGTATTGTGCAAATATGTAAACAATGGCAAAAGTGTTTTTGGCGTGTGCAAATACGATTTTTAGTTATTTTGTGCCTGTGCGACATTCATACATACTCTCATGCAAGCACCGTTACTTGGCCGCCGATCGCTCCTCTTACTGCTCCACACTGCATACAAACATATGTATGTATGTATGTACACATGCTGCCAAGAAATAGGTAATTCATTTTTTATTATTACTTGTATTGAATAACCTTTTTATTTAATCGTGTATACATATAAAATGCTTATTTAGCTTAACTTAATTTATGTCCTCAAAGCTTACCTTTCCTGATTGAAGCATTAAAACTTTGTATTTGTTTTTATGTGTGAATATTGCATATACGTATGTATGTATGTAGTGTACATATGTACACTTGTTTCACAAAGTTAGTTTTCTTCGATCTTATAATTGTTTTCTGTTTTTAAAAACAGTATTTAGGAAATCCATGTTTTAGCTTGACCATTTGGCATTTTGTGATGTCTATAAATTGCGGGAATATATAATGGACATTTTTAACAACATTTATAGAAATTGTGTTTAAAGATGTCTCAAACAATGAAGCAAGTGTCTCCATTGTCTCTCAGAGGCTATCTTGACAAAGCTTAACTATCCTAGTTTTAGTTTGCATATGACGTCATAGCATTAGGCTTTTCGTGTGTGATCGTTTCGTACAGTAAATTATTAGACTTTTAACTGAATTATTTATGATAAAAGACAACATTAAATAATTATTTAAATGTACATAAAAAAGGTAGAAATATATACTAAACAACAGAAATAAAATTCTATGAAAAGTGACGTCATACTTTATGATACGCCGTGTGCGTTATCTTTTGATTAGAATACCATGGCCTTCTGACATTTAAATTTTCTACCCGGTTGCGCCGGGTCTCGGCACTGCAACAACAACATTTGTGCTGTTTTTGTTTTTATGATAAGTGCGAATGAAGGGCTAAATGTGCGAATCAGCTTCAAACTAATTGCTAAAGCCCTACATACAAATTAAAAGAATACGTGTTGCAGTGGCTTTTCAAATTCCACCCAAATTCCAAGATCCTTAGGAAAACTTATTTAATACGTTTTCGTAAAATTCACCGCTCTTGGATGAAAAATGTGGTTCAAAGGAAAGTTTATTTTTCCACTTCAAGACCCTTATCAAAAGGCCACTTCAAGATGCTTATAACATAGCCGGTCGTTAAACATACAGTTCTAGAAATAGAAGTGGAGATCAATCTACGGGTAGATTTCAGTTATCCACGGGCGTGTACCAGGTGGAATGGCAGTATCTAAAATTTGTATCACAAAACTTTCCACGGGCAAGGCCTGGCAGTACCGGCTACTAAATATACATATATAATTTATGGCTGCCGCCTTCTGATAGGGTATAAAAGCTGTTGTATGTGTTGCCCCTTTAATTTTAATCACTTGGAGGTGTTTTTTTTTGTGTGTTTTATCGTCCAATACACACGCCTATGTATGTATGTATGTAGGAAGTGCGTGTGACAGTGTATATGTATATCAGAATTGTCGCTCACTTTGTCAAACCTCAAATTTTCGTTGGTGTGAGCAAGACAGATGCTTGTCAACAAGCAAATATATGGTAGATAGATATTGAAATTTATAGAGACACGCATAAAATGATATTTTAAGGATATATATGTATTAATTGCAGTATGATATTCGACAGTTGTGCATGGTCTATGGACAAGTTTCCTTGCTATGTCGAAAAGCAAGAGAATATTGTGTGCATTAACTGCATTAATTCATTCGGGAGAATGCGGCACACACATTTCAAGATTGCAAAACTGAAGTTCCAAAAATTACAGCCGCAATCCTATTAGGCAGCCCACCCTCTGCCGCCCATGCCACACTGCTGCAGCATAAATTGTATGCTGTGCCAGGCGTAGCTTGTGCTAAATACGAGTGCATAGCATATAAAAGATATGAATGTACATCTCAGCCAGTGGTGGGTATATAATGTATCTGCAGTTGACTGCGTGCTCTATCTATCTGTCTCTCTGCACTTTCTGCTTGGCTGTGACCACTTTTATGACAATCGAAACATTTTGGACAGCCATTGATTAGGTTTAGCTAATTAAATTGCCAGACCGAGCAGGCGGACAAAGTGTCAAAGTTTTTAATTGGCACTTGGCCGGAGCACAAAAGCCAGCAACAGTTAATCCGCTTGGCTGGCCTAAAAGTCAAAGTCAAAGACGCAGCTGAAGCTGAGCCTTGGCCACAATTGATGTGCGGGCATCTCAAAAGCATATCCAATCAGCGGTAACGTCAACATTTTCGCTCCACTTTATTTGTGAGAGAAATTCAACAAAAGCAGATGCCACAGCAGCAGCGACAACCACAACAACAGTGAAACCCAATTTGCGCGACCAAACGATGCGTTAAGCACACAAAATGCAAAACGGATGCGACTTTCATGGATAGATTACACAACGACTTATTTTACATACACACACACCCATACATAAAGTGTGCATTTATCCTGGCTTCATTCCGGCCCCAACCGCAGCTCTTTGCCGCTTCTGATTGCCGCTCGCCTCGTCTGCGTATTTGCAACTGTTGCATATTGCATAGTGCGTGCAACGCTTTTATTGTGCCGCCTGTCGCCACAGCAGCCGCTGGCAGACAGCCTACATGTGGAAACGGGAGCATACCAACCAGGAGCATCATTACATTTTGTATATATTGTAGAACAGGTGGAGCCAGGACGGGCACAATGAAAGCCACACAAAGACCAGGATATACAATCCAGACAGGCAGCCAAGCGGACGGGCAACCAGCCATATCGAGAGGTGTGAGATCTGATACGAATATGAAATACCCTGCAATTAGCAGTTTTGTATAGTAAAATAACAGTCATCAACAGTCTCTCATTTACTTGAAGGCTTTCTAAAGTCAAATTATTATTAAATTGCCCATAGAAAAATATATATTGTATATATATATATATAGAAAAATATATATTGAAAAACATCATAATCTATTACATGTTAAAATTTGTATACATATTATACTCCTAGAAAATAAGGTAGTTGATTAGTTTTCTTTATATGTAAAACGCTATTCTTCGAAGAAATTTGTAAATAAATAAGTGATTTCGTAATCCTATCTGATTGTCGATTGTCCTATTTCAAAAAGGTGTTGATACACTTTACTACTCTTAATATATTTGTGTATACCCATGCTAACTAATATGCATTTATCTCTAATAACTTTATATTTTACAATCATTAGCTTTCGCTTTCATTGTCGCCTAATCGTATTTTTTCGCTCAGACAACTCGCTCCCTTCATTCACATAACATCGCCCTTCTATGCGATTTTCATAAATTCAATAAATGATTAATATTTTTTAATGTTTTTGCTTTTCAGAAATGTGCACTTGTAATTATTAATATTTTTAAGCTGTTTGAGAAAGAGGAAGACACATTAAAAGGTTAGTCTAAATTTAACTTGGTTATTTGTAAGTTAGTTCAATTACATCTTGAAGTAACCTTGACTTAACAATTATAATATAAACAAAAATAATAATAATTGTAGTTTTAATAATGCTGGTACGAAAGAAAAATAATACTAACAATACAAGTAATTAATGTAGTGCATCACGCAAAGAAATCTTAATGGGTTTTTCTAGATTTCGATTTCGATTCTTTTAATTAAATAAAGTTCAGAGTCTGTGCCCAAACTTTGCTACCATTTAGGGGCTTTAATTTGATAACAAAATGTTCAACATTCATCTGGCTGCAATTGCACCAACAACTACAAGCCAACATTTCCAATTAAAACCAGTTGCATGTGCTCTACTTTGTACGGGTTATTTAGTATTCACTCCTTCGTGTTCTTTACTATCTAAGTTCTTGTACATTTCAAATTGTCTCTGCCACTACTCTGACGGCTAAGTACACATAATATATGTATGTAGATAGTAAATAGGTGTTCCGAAAAAGCAATCATTTAAATGTTATGGGTTTTTGATATAGTATGTATGGTAGTTTCATCCCCTCTTCGAAACTACCCTTAGACATTAATGAGCCAAATATTGAATTGTGTGCGCTCTAAGTAGGGAGTAAGTATCGTAAACTCAATTAAATTTTCGTCTAGCATTCTAGTTCAATATACAATTACCCCCACACACACCTACACGCAAGCAAACTGACACCCCCGCTGGCTCAAACCCTCTCTGGGCACAGGTGTGCACTTGGACTGTTTCACAGTTTTCTACCCGTTCCGGAACACTCAAAACTGCAAGTTGCACTCAAAAGCAACGACTCTCGACTGTTCCATTGCCGCGCGTTCCTCTCGTGGGTCGCCTTGGCGTATGCAACAGAGACGCCGAGCAGTCGCTCGTAGCAGGCAGCGGCAGCAGTTGCATTCGATTGCCAGCCATCGCCAGCAGTTAGCCAGAGCCAAAGCCAGCGACAGAGTATCCAGAGTAGCCAGAGCAGACAGCAGCCAGCAGTCAGCGTCAGCGCCAGCGTCCAACTGAACGGACTGAGGTTCCGTTTTGTATCGTTCGCATTCGCATTCGCATTCGAATCAAGTTTGGCACTCCACACATTCCACATTCATTCGCCATTCATTCGACATTCGCGCGCCCGCTTCTGGTTATTTTTATAGTCGGTCGAGCGAACTAGACTTGTGCTCGGGACCGTTGCCGCAAGCGTACCCCGCAGTCGTCTCTCTGTCGGTTCAGCTGCCTTTTGTTTGTTTGTTATTGTTGCCTTTGTTTATTGGTGCGTGTCTTTAGTTTGCGCTCGTTTGCTTTGAGCCGTTTTTTCGTAACTGAAGAGCGGGGCGGAGAACAGGAGTGCGACGAGGGCATAATTAAATTAAAATTTACTCACAAGACACTCACACACACACAAACACACACCCACACACACACGGCAGAGGCAACTAATCACATTACCAGCCATCAGGCGTTGACATCGACGGCGGCAGTCGACCAGCAACGGAACCAGAAGACATTCACAGTCTGTGTTGCATAGTTTTTGGCGCGCGACATACACACGACCTCTTAACGAAAATTGAAAACTTTCCATTTCGGACATCCTAAGTTCAGGTCTACTTCCCGAGCGAAGCGATCAAATTATAAACTCTTCTGTCTGGTAAGTTCGATTCCAAAATATGAATTGGAAAGATCTATTAAAGACAATATAAAAGCAAATCACATCTCTTAATGGATCTTAAAATTATTCAGCAGTTATAAATATATTTTCTGTACATTTCAACATAAAATATTCCACATATTCTAAAGCTCAAAGCAAGAAATTCAACAGCGGTGTGTTCTTTAGTCATTATATTGGTCTAAATATAAAAAGTCAGATATCCAAATTAATTCGAGGAGAAGTTCAGAAGTTAATCTAAAATATAGGTCACTAATTTAGTATACATTTTATGGAGTCCAAAGCATTGCTTAAATCTTTTAGGTCAAAGCAAGAGGAAACATTCAATATTATGTGTTAATGTTTTTTATCTTATTAATTATTTCCAAGACTCTGTCTTTTAACTGTGTATTAGGTATGAAAAATTATTTAATATTATTTCTGAACTTAAGCTCCGGGTTTCGAGAGAGTATTTTAATTGAATTCTTCACAATTTTAAAAAATAAATATAAATTATTTATATTGATAGTTAATAAGTTTAATATTTTTTAATATATGTTGCCTTTTTGTTTTTATATTCGACATCTCGTCCTTGCTTGATTATTCAAAATTAATTTTTCTCCCTAGTCATTTCACCATTAGAATAGACATATTGTCATCGAACTTATTAATGTGATACCTCTCTGTTTTTATATACTACATTTTTTAATCCTAATTGTTTCTTTACTTGATGCCTAGATTCGTTTTGTATTTTGGAAACTATATTTATCTATAATGTATTATTAAGTAACACTTAATCAAAACTAAATATTCCATTTCCTATGCGATAGCATTGAGACCCCCGCTATAGACCATCGCATTTCCATTGTATTGCTGTTCATGTGAAACCACATTTAATGACATTTTCAATTTGCTGTTGTCCTTATAAATCGCCTGGCAGTTTAAATTTCAGACACCAGCAATAAAAATAAAAATGTTCTGAAATTGTGTGATGATTAAAATCCCTAGCCGCCTTTATTTACCTCAGAGGGTCCTTTGTACTTTTTTAATGAGTGAGCTTCGGCCCAAAATGTGCGCAATAAAATTGTCATTTACTCACGCAGGCAGCCTCTCAATAAATATTGCAGCGAGGTCCTGGCCAGGCCATTTGCCCTTTCCATTGTCCTGATGCATCTGCGGTTAATGTACGCGAATTGTCCAACTGCAATTTACTGTTGTTCTGATATAAACACAGATGTAGCTACATATATATATATAAACATATATATATATATATATACACATATATATATACATATATATTATTTTTGCTGCTGTCAGCGGCACGCCCCATAACAACGCCCTCGGGCCGGGGCCAATTATTATTGCGCCATATATTTTTATATCTTTTATCTTAAATTCAATTAAAAAACATTTTGTAAGCAAAGCAGGCGTTTATATTGCTTACATACCCAGCACATATATATTTTGATGTAGGGTATATGCAATCAAATATTCAAATGAGCAGCAAACTTAATTTGGAATGTGTTTTAGTTGTTCGGCACTTTTTACGCTTTCTTCCCTTTCTTTTGTCCTGCTCTTGATCGCATTGAAATGTTATTATTTTTAATTTAATTCTTTTTATTTTTGTGATTTGTAATACAAAAATTAATTGAATTGCTCGTATATTGAGGTGCTTGCTTGTTTATTTGTTTGTTGGTTGGCCGAGTCATGATTGAATTACACTCTCATTCACAAACACATTCATTCCATTACCATTCCCATTCGCTTTCACATTCACATTCACAGTCACAATTCCCCTTCGCATTTGTCCTGCTTCAATTATGGTGAAAAATATTTGCATTTCATTGCAAAAGACACTATTGGGAAGGGGCGGGGCTAAAATTGTGGAGCCAATACTACGTGCCATTTGCTGAATTTTCGAGTACCTTTAGGTGCCGTTTTGCACGTCCAAATACCGAGTGGAATTAAACATGTTTCAATTAATTTTTAATTAAATGCGCTGTATTTTTTGTATTCTTTTTATTTGTAATAAACAATAAAATATAGACATGTGAGGGGATGCAGTAATCGGGGGGACTTTAGCTGCGTGTATTTGCATTTGAATAGCAAATGATATTTTGTTTGTGAGCTAATTTCTTTTTTATTGCAGTTACAAAAGCTTGTAATCTCGGTAAAAAATGAAATAAATTTGTTCATTAATCCGTACGATAATTAAATAGCTCAATTACGCGAATAGCATTTATGGTTAAAGTTTCAATTATCCTGTAAGCTGCTAGGTATAATTATGCAGAAAAATTATTTAAATTTAAGTTTTTTAGACAATTTTGTTTTATTTATTAATTGCAGAACTTTGCTCGCGTGCCAGCATGATGCATATAGCCGCGAGTTGCAAAGCGGTCAAAAGTTTTCTGTACATTTCTTATAAAATTCAGAAAATGCTATATTTACGTATATTTCTTTTACGTTTATTTTTGACCAAACTCCGCCTTTGTTTTTAAAAATTTTTTTTTGGTCGGATTTTGATTAGTCTTCAGATTGGTTCATTCTCCGTCTATCTTTTCACTTTTAAGCTTAACTTCTTGCTTCTCGCATTCAAACATTTCCCATGGAGACTCACAGGGGTTCCCGTCAATTCTGACGGTTGTTGAAAATATGAATTTAAATTTCCAAAAAACTTTCTAGAAAAACTTGTTATTCATTGTCAATACTTATACTTATTGCTCCTTAACACTTCGATTCGATTTCATTTTCAATCTAAATTTTTTATCGCCCCTTAGTAAAGTTCGTATGCATAATTTAAAATGAAAAAAAAATTGATTTTCGCTGCGTCTGCAGTGGCTATTGGCCATGATAATAACAATGTTTTCTTGCTGCAAGACACAGCCTGCATTTCCTGGTAAATGAGATGGCCTCTGCGCCTGTGAGGAAAACTCTTCAGACTTGAAACTCTGTCACTGAGCAAGCATTTTTTTCTTGTTATGCTTGAGCCAGCGCGTCAACAAATTATAATTGTATATAGCATAAGGTCTGCTAGCTGGGGTTGGGGTATGGTGGTGTCAGAGTTTGCGTGCGCTGTTCAAGAGTCGTAAAAAGTGCTTGGACAGGAAATTCTCGTTCCAAGGCCTTCTGCTCTGGAGCACAGAGCGTTGTCGTCCGCGGCGTCAGCGTCGAGTGCTGGACAAGCTGACGTTTGGGGGCAAAGGCTGTTGCTTACAGAAAAGTATGTTAATAAAAATTTTAATTTATCGCCAAGCATAAAAAGTGGTAAAGTGCCGGGCCGTCCAGTTCCCGCTCTCCACCTGTCTCTGTCGACTGCGCCGTTAAGTATGCAACGTTATTTTCGTTTTCATTTTCATATTTTCACATTTTCTGTGTGCTTTAACACGCACAAAACGCATTCGTTGCCGCGACAACTCAATGCCCCCTCCCCCAGCTTCGCACTTGTGTCCTCCGCCCCATCCTTAGCCGCAGCAGCTCCAGTTCCAGCAGCTGGCGTCCGTAAGCTGGCCTTTGTTCCATCTCCTCCCTTGCCTCGGCCCTCAGTTCATTGCGCGTGTTCATCAATAACAGTTTCAAGTGGTTTTTGGCCAAGCCAAAAAGAAATGCACGCGATGTGCAGCAGCGGTAGCAGCAGCCGCGTTGCAAGCAAAATTCAACCATGCCCCATAGGAGCCGCCCCACCGCCCCGCGGCTGCGGTCCTCAGAATAGCTCGCGACGCGTCGGCGCCCACTTCAAAGTTCGATTTTCTGTATTGAAAATTGGCGTGTATTAGTTTCAACCAAGCCGCCTTGAAAAAAAAAATATGTGGCATGGCCCGATAGAGAGGCAAGCAGGCAGTGAAAGAGGGGGAGAGAGTGACAGTGGAAGAAAGGGTGTGCGTGTGTGTATGCATACCTTTCGGCGTTCCTTCAATTAGGGTCAAGGCCCTAAATTGAAAAACCTTTAAGTCGGTTTACTTTAAATTCAAAGCTGTCAAATCAAAATTTTCAAAGGTTAAAACTATTATTTTTATTATATTAGAGTCCAACTCTTGCGGCTTCAACCTTCCTCTGTGGTACATACGCTCTGTCTGGTCAGCCCTATTTTATACATATACATATTTAATAGTAAACCTTATGTTTACAAAATATCAATCTTTCTCTTGGATCTGCGGTCCCATGCCCTTAAACATTGGCTTGAACATTTAAAACCAGTGGAACTTGAACCGATTTTCTGAGCTGCCTTAATAGTTCGATTACTTAGACAAGTTTCCTATGTATTTAGTAGACAAAGATTTTAAATATCCAAGCAAAATTGTGCACGGCAGAAAATGAAAATGTTTGGCAAATTAAATATTGGTAATTTGTTCTAAACTCATTTTCTAAATGAGAATTAATTTACTGTGACTTTTTCCGATCCTTATTTAACTTTCGGGAAATATAAGAATTTAAAATAAACTGTATCTGCTTTAGAAAGAGCATATATTATTTCGATTCTTGGTATCTAATTATCTATGAGCTTGACAGATCAATATACTACATAAGTAGAGAGGTAGAGAAGTCTATATATATATATATATATACATATATATATATATATATATATATATATATATATATTGTATTGAATCAAAAATAGCATATATTTCTATTACAACACAGTTGACTTAGGTGATATATCCCCAAGCCTGGTTGGGTCCTCAGGCTTTATCATGGACAAACGACAAAGGCGACTTCTTTGAATAAGGCTGTATCGTCAAGTAGGTAGTAGGGGTCTCTGGGGCGTCTCCTATGCCTTGTTTGGAGGCTCCTGAGGCTCCTGACTACACACCTCCCAGCGAGGTCTTATGCTAAGGGAGAGGTCTAAGTAACTTTATTAATAGGGAAGATCCTGGTTCAAATCCTAGATGCTAGTGTATGTCAATGTGAAGTTGCAATGTTTCTTTTAAAGTTCATAGTGGCTAAATATAACTAAAGAAAATTAACTGAAAAGCCTAACAATATATATATATATAATGTATGCGCTTATAGTATTCATTTCATTTCTTATTTGTCTCTGATAACCTTTTTTTCATATGGGATTTATGGTTGCAGACAAAACGAATGCTGAACTGTGAATAGAAATCAATCCAACAGAGAAAAGTCCAAATTGTAAATTTAATACAATTGAGTTTATTTGGGCTAGTAATATTTTATTACAACCATGCATCATTTATTCAATTTTGTTGATTAACTGATGCTTTTATTTATGTGCACGGTGAGCTCGAAAGTATGCTACAAAATGCACTGCATGTAATTGTTTGATGTGTGCTTCACATAAATCCTGCTATTCAATAAATTTTTGGTATAGTTCACTTCGCATTTCATTGCGCCAGTTGCATTATAAATAACAAAAGCCCGTGCCGTGCACACATAAGTATCTGGCAACACATTTGTGGGCGAACGACAACCGTGTACCACACATAGACACACGCACACGCACGCACACACAGTCGACTCCGCAGGCCACTAAGCGGAAGTGCATTCACAAAATTTGCGCTCTACTTCCGGTTTCCGTGTGGTGTCTCTTTCTGCGGTGTCGGTAACTGTGTGTATGTGTGTGTGTGTGTGTGTGTGTGTGTGACTGTGTTTGCTTGCTGTGCAACGGCGTGGAAGTTTGATAAATTTAATTTTACAAGCAAGTCCTTTGGCAAATTTTATTTTTGCTGAAAATTCTATAGTTTACGCTAAGAAGTTTTTTCGAAGTATAACACACTGCTGTAATGCAATTTTATTTAATGGTCCGATATGAACATATTTGACAAGTGCAAAGTGCAAATTCCTAGAGAAGTGAGAGTTTTTAGCAAATAATATTTTAATATTTCCTAGTTGCGAAAAAAAAGAAAGTACATAGCATTCTGGCATATGTATTCAATACAATTTATTATCAATTATACTGCGCCTGTTTCTTTAAAAGAAATACTAGACATGTCTATTTTTCTTTATTTTTATTAAATTTACAAATTTATTAAGATATCAAGGAACACTGATATTTTATTTAATGCTAAATTTGTCGACCTTTGCATTTGTATACCCTTGCAGAGGGTATTAAATTTTTTCTCGAAATGTGTAAAGCACAGAAGGAGTCATCTCCGACCCCATTAAGTAAATATATTATTGATCAGCATCAACAGCCTAGTCGATTTAGCCATGTTCATCGCTCCGTCTGTCTGTTTCTATGCCCTCCTCCCTCTTTCTGTTACACTCAGTAGATATGTTGGAACCGGATCGAACCAGTTATCATATAGCTGCCATAGGAACGATCGGTCGAAAAGAAGGTTCCTGTATGAATAAATGTTTTGTTTATTTAGATATCTTGACCAAAATCGACATTTATTAGTTCTACTATGTTCCTCCGAAATCTTAACAACATCGGAACAGTATATCATGAACAAATTAAGTCAAAAATTAATTCGTAGTATGGAAAACTTTTTTTTTCTAGACTACTGACCAAATTCGGCGTGCCGAAGAAATCCCTTCTTTCGAGTTTTGAATATTTAGTTAGAACCTATATTATATGTATCATAATTTGAATTAGAAAAAGATTAAATAAGATAAGTGTTTATTATTTCTTAGTTTTCATCAGTTATAATTAGATACGAACCCTTGAGCAAGAGAGATCTTAAATTTGTTAAATCAAATATCTTTGACAATAATACAAAGGTTTTTGATAACTAGCTAGATAGACTCACTACATCACTGGGCCCTTTTTAATATATTTGCTAAACCATTTAAAATTTATCAAAAGCCATTCATTTAAGTCCTTTCAAAGAGTAATTTATTTTTTGAAACTAAATAAATACCCCAGGAATAACATGGGAAAGCGCAAATTATGTATGAGTCCGCAAAAAAAAAAAAACGGGAGAGCTGCTTCGTCTAATTAAAACTATAAATTATGTTCGCTTAAATCCATTTGGGTTTTTTATTTCACTTTTTTCGCCTGCACTTTTAATTGCTATTTGTGCAACATATTAAAAGGGCAACAATAGTTGTCTCATCACAACAAAAACAAGAACAGCAACAACAATGACAACAATTATCGCTGCTGCCGCTGCTGAAGTTGCGAAAGGCAGGGCGATGCATAATTTAACACCTGCACGCCCAAAACTAGGCCAAAATATAATCAGTGGGCGTGGCAGCAAGGCAAGCATAAAAAGACATCTGCGAATGCAGAAAAAACTGAACCATAAAAGTTTTTCCTACCAGCAAAATTATAAGAGCGCGTATGTGGCACATCCACAAAGCTTCCATGGGCAGGTGGCATAGTATTGGAGGCGTGGCAGCAACCAGCTACCGGCTACAGATAATTTCTTTGCCTTTTACATTGCAACGAGCATTTTCCCAATGTATTTTTCGCAAAGTTTCCGGTACGTTCGGCAGCAAATTTATTGAACCATGAAATGTTTGTGTACGTGTCTGGGCCGAGCCCGTAAAACGGATGCCAAAGCGGGACGGCGGGACGGTGAGACGGCGGAAACGGGATGAGGGGGCAAGCGAGCAGCAACGGATGCTACAGGAGACAGGAGGCTGCAATGTGAGGCAAGTGCAAAGCAGGAGGCGGCACGACAAATGCTTGTTTGTTGTAGCTTCAATTGATACCCTCGAAATCGGGTAAAGGTTGGCAGATTCTGCCATTTTGCTTTGAGGCAAACTTATTGAAGTTAGGCTTTTTTTAAGTCAGAGTCGTACTTAAAAGATTTTTTAACCCATTAGAAATCGAACTTAAGTCCTTACTAAAAATTGTGAGTTCTTCAAAAGCGAAGGCGTAATTCCATTGATAAAACAATTATTATGTTCCTTTCTTAAGGGTGTGTAGAGACTTGATTTCAAGCATTGCTTGGAATCTGTTCACACGATTTTGGTTCCTTAATTAGCATTCTTTGAAGTTTATTAAGCTCATTTCGAACGTGAGTAAAATCTTATAAGAAGGGAATAGATGTCAGTCGTGTCTGTGTTACCATAAAATCTGATTCCCTGCAAAGCTCTATCTTTTAATATATATAGTAAAATATACAAATATATTTAGCTTTTATGGAATGATCTGGTGCTGGAACGTAATTTATGAGTATATCTAGCATCTGCTATTTAGAAGCTGTTGAAAAATTTATTTTCCTCCTTGCTCGCATTATTTACCTTTTATTAATTTCAAGATTATCATAAGGAATTTGAACAAGATTTTCAGTTTAGTATTAGCGTGTACACGATTTAAAAATGAAATGAATTTAGTTACCCGGCTTAAGTAAGTAAAGAAAAGATACATTATCCCAAAACTTTTAGTTGCCCTGCTTAAGTAAGTGAAAAAAGATACATTATCGCAAGCCTTAAAACTGCACATTGGCGATCTGATTCCACTTAGCTTCGTCTTTAGCTTTTAACCCTTGACATAATCTAGGGCATTCTCAAGTCGTTGGCTTGCGACTGGAGATTATTTTTCCACTGTTTAGCTGTTGGCTTTTACTTGGCCAACATTGCTTGAAGCACCCCACCGCCCGCATTGTGGTCTTTCGATTTTTTTTCTTGTGGAAACTTTGCATCACTTTGGGTCATCGCCTGCTGCCTGCTTGGAAATTCGCTTGTTTTTGCTTTGGGAAATATTTAGTTGAAGTTTTTATTTAACGCATCAATGGCCACTTGGCTATTGGATCGTCCTGGTCGATTGCAGTGCCAAAGGGTTTGCCTCAACTTTGTTTGTTATTGTTATTGTCGACACTTTTGTTGTTATAGTTGCTGCTGTTGTTGTTGTTCTTGTTGTTATTGTCGCTGTTGCTGGCGTTGCCACATGGCTCATAATTTTTCATTGGTATTTCAGTTTGCTTTTACAGCGTTTTTGCGCCATGAAAAATTGATGCCGGTTTCGATTTGATTGGATTTTGAAATGCTATCGAAGTAAATTAAATTTCATTGCATGAGAGATAGTGAGAACGCACAAGTTGGGGTGCTGAAATATATATTTATGTATATATAAGTTCAGGTGGCGCTTTAAAAGTTGCCAGCTAAATCGAAAGTTTCGTAATTGCTCTTAAATTTACTTGTTACTTGCGGTTTTATGTTCTGCCTTTGAGGTAATTAATCTTGTGGCTTCACTTGCCAATTGACGTGGACCGCGGGGTCGGAGAAGAGTATGCTTTTGTTCTTTTCATGAATCGGGTAATAAATTGAGCTGCAAATGGGTGCAATAATTTCGTTGGGTAATGGATGATTTGTTTTGATGGGCGTAAACTTAGCGTAATGTATGGGGCATGCTTAAAACAATATGAATTTGATATATAGCGTGTCAAAGGGAATGAGCTGAAGAATATTTATACAATTTGCTGAAGAACAACGTTGCCAGAAAGTTATTCTTATGCAGTAAATAACCGAAGAACTTTTTAGTAATTCTTCCCTAAAGATAAAGGGTTATTTATGCTTTTATATTTTTTCTCATGTTGTCATTGCTTTTATATTATTTTTTAAACTCGCTAGTGTCATCGGGAATTACGAGTTATTAAAAAGAACTTTGGACATGAACAAAAAAATAGACTAAATAAAATATAATACACTTTTATTTACAATAAAAAAAAAAATGATTTTAAATTAAAGAAAACTAATTTAATTGTTAAGGACAGCTAACTCTTTTGATGAACGGACCTACGGAAATAAAGTTTCCAGAGCACTTTGTTGGGCTCAAAAAGATTTGTTGGCTTCTGCACGAAAACTGTTGTTAACAAGCGTTGCATAAAAAATCCATTCTCATAACGAACAGAGCACCCGACTTTCGCCACTTGACCAAAAAGCAATTATCGTGGCAACCTTTTTGCAGTGGCTACCACGCACAACAACAAACAATTGCACAAACTGTAGAGAGTTTCAGATATGGCCTAAAAGAACCATGAATCAAGTGAAAAGCGGGCGTCGCTATTGACCTGCACCCGGGCCCCAGCTAATTCAATTAAACAGTTTTTGCGAGTTTTTCGAGCTTTTGGCGAGTTTTGTGCCCACCGTCGCATTCACGAAATGAATTTCGGGGGCCTTGGAACTTGTTCACCTATTGATCGCTTATTCAATTATTTACGCCGTCATTCATAGACAGAGAGGGAGGAGTGAGAAAGGGCGAAAGCGACCCAAACCGACACCAATTTGCCGCTGCCCCTTAACCAAACGTCAGACAAAAGGCGACAGCTGCCCCCAGCGTCTCCTCCCGCACCCCATTTTGACTTGCCTTGCCTCGTGCTGGAATGATGCAACTCGGCATTTCTATGGATGCTTTTCTGCAACGGCAACGTTTCCGCTCGCATTGCATTCCTTGGCAGCATGTATATCAATGTCGGGCGCGGCCTCCCACACCTCGCCCCCTCACCCCATCACCCCTGCCCAGACACACCCCTCCGATAGTGCGTTGCGCTTTTCGTGCCTCAATTATGTGTTTGCTCGCAAGCGAAGCACAAAATCGCAGCCTGGTCAAGGACCAAACAAAAAAATTGCCGTAAACTAAATTCAATTAGAGTCATTTTTTTTGTCTGGCTCAGCTCTTGGCTCTTCCCTAGCTGTCACAATGGATTTGCATAGATCAAGGGCAAAGTGTGCGAGCGGATTTCCCCAGCCATTTGGCTGCAGAGACTGCAAAATGCGGCTTCGAAGCGAATGAAGTATGGTCGTGGATTGGCAAATAGTTCGAACATTTGTAACATGTGTAAAAGCCACGGAAAGGCAACAAAAAATATTTGATTTGATTAAACGTCGCTGCGTTTGCAACAAGTGCACTAAATGGATGCGGGCGTGCGGGCGGAGGGCGCTAAGTGATTGGGCGTGGCAGGCAGCAGCTGTGGCAGCTGTTTATCCCACACGGACACCGATTCACATCCTGATTCCGATTCAGATTGATTGTGCGTGGAGGGCAGCTGCAAATTGCGATAAGTGAGGCGAGTATTTGCAGTGGTCAATCCTAATGGTCTCCTACGAATTCGTTGATTGTGCGGCAAGTGTTTAGGGGGTGGGGAGGGGAGGGTCAAAGCACTGCGTCTCCCACTAATGCGTTTGCGGCGTGCTTTTATATAATGGTATTTGGAATTTATTTGAAATATTAAATAAAATATTGTTAAATATCTTGCTCAGATCATAACAAATTGCATAACCATTGCAATGTTAGGTTTTTCGATGGCGTCGAAGATTTAGTACCTTTATAATAGATTTGAAATAGAATGACGGTCCATGGAAAGTTTCAACACGATAGCCTTAAAACTGAGAGACTAGTTCGTATAAAAACAGACAGACGCGTGATCTCGGTTATATATACTATATACGGGGTCAGAGATGTCGTCTTCTAAGCATTACACATTTCATGACAAAATTATAATACCCTTTAAAGGGTATACTAAATAACCAACAGTTATCTCGAGCAGATCAGGTTAATAGCAGTATTAATGGGAAACTTAAATATATCAATATAACAAAATTAAGTAAGTTTCAAAAGCACATGATATATATTTAAAAGTTCTTGGCATATCTTTATTAAAGCCAAAGCGTTGTTAAATTTAATATTTATTATATTTTAATATGTTGCTGAAATAGTTAGTACAAATTATTGTAAAAATTGAATTGTGTCGAAGTTTTTAGGCTATGCTTGCCTATTATTTTATACCAAAAATTAAAATCTACAACAATCATTTTTTATTTAACACCGAAAAGCAATAAGAATGAATTTAATCTTTTTTTAATTCGTAAGACAAGTCCAAGACAAAGGTATTCAATTACCAAACATAAACTTTTATTGTTTTATAGCCAAAACAAATAAATTTAAAATTGTTTTTGGCACGAAAATGTCACCTGTTTCTGGTAATAAAATATTCGCTAGTGCACATAGAAAACTAAATATGTATTCATTTTGCATTTCCTCGAAATACAATACCTTGTTCACACAAACTCCAAGCGAAATCTGATGCATTTACGTTGCCTCTTATTTCGGAGAGCAAACTTTTAGGCTGTGTGTAGGTAACATTTTAATAAAATATATTAGCATTTGTTCAAGGGGCCAACCAAGTTGGTCCTTGCGCCATGTGCTACAGATTAAGGCGACTAAGCTTTTAAGTATACCCATAAGGACAGTCTCACATAAATACTCGTACCCAGTGACACTCAATTAAAAACGTACGAAAAACTATATCTCAACTGTAATCAAAAGTCTGACCTAAGAGAGTGCTTGTGTGTGTGTGTATGTGTGTGTGTGTGTGCTAGCGAGTGTATGTTGTGCTCTGATATGGCGAATTTATGGCTCTTGATTAAAGTAAATTGTATCGGATTTAAAACTAAGCACTCGACAGCAGCCACTAACTAAATGGCTGTCTGCGAGCTCAGTGCACGTATTTGTGTGAGTCTCTGTTTGTGTGTGTGTGTGTGTGTGTGTGTGTGTGTGTGAGGCTCTGTATGGTTGTGGCTGTATGGCTGTGTGCTGGCAAGAACAACATGAGTAAATCCGTAAAGCAAGCACCAGCAGCAACAGCAGTCATGCAGCTGTTAAACTTTGCTGCATACTTTGCGGCGCTCTTAAATATGCAGACACGCACACTCAACACAGCCACACACAAGCACAGACACACATACACGCACACTCACAGCTGCTGACTTCAATGTAATTCATTTTTGACATACGCACACACACGCACACATACCCATAGAGATGCAACGCGGCCCGAATAAGGCGACAGCTGGCATCTCTGAGCCACAGCGTTTTCTACATATTTACAACTTAATACCTTGCCTAATGTATGCGTGAGTGTGTGTGCGTGTCTGTGTGTCTGCTGGGGCTTAACTTTGCATGCTACAAATAATTAAAGCAGAAAAGAAGGCGCCACAAACTGAATGCTACAGATAGAAAAGGAGAGCTAGAGCAGAAGAAAGGGACAGAGTAAGAGAGAGAGGGAGAGGCAGAGAGAAACAGCTAGCTGAGCAGCTGGATGTGTCATCGTCATCTTCGCATAAAAGTCGCCCACTGCCTTTGATGCACTCCGCAAGGAGCACATAGCCAGAGCCATAGCCACAGCCAGAGAAGCATCTACCACATCTTTTACAAAGTGTCCCCACGTTCTGTATGTGTGTGTGTGTTCTCTAAATTGAATATTTTAATGCAAATTTAATGGCTGGGTTTTTGTGTCAGTGCTTACATTTAATTTTGTTCTCAAGTTTTTGAGGTGCCTTCCCCTGTGACACTTGTCGGCGCTCTGCTGTTTAGTTGTACATCTCTGTGTTCTTAGTTTAGTCGCTTAGAATTGAAGTACATGTCATTTGCAGGATAAAAGCGAGCGAACTTTATGACACATTTTCAGGGCGAGCTCCTTATCTTTTATTTTTAAAGGTTTTTCTTCACTCGAGTCGTTGGTTTCACCCTTTTTATTTATTTTTAAGAAATTTCTGTTTAATTTTAAGTAGGTTTTATGTAATTTGTAGGTCATATTCTTAATTTTGTTTTTATATCAATTAATTTAAATAGTTCCTGTGACTATATCTCGTTTCTGCTTCTCGCTACACTTGCCTGTCGTTACTTTTTCCAGTTATTGGCATGTCCCTCTTGCTACTTCGTCTGACTTTTCGCCACTTTCTTTCTGCAGCCTCTCGCTGCTGCTTTTGGTTACCTTCTTTTGCTACCGATTCTCATTATTATTTTCAGCTTCTCGTTACATTTACATTTGCTGCCTTCCGCTGTTGTTTCTCATTTCAGTCTCTAGTTTCTATCATTCATTGCCGTCTCTCGTCCTTGTTACTCATAACTGATATTCTTCCTTGTTCGCTCGTGAACTTTTCCCGTTTTTATCTCTCGCCATTGTCTCTCGTCAGTGTCCCTAGTTGTTTGCTCTCGTTGCTTAATCTGCGTGCTGTCTGCCTTGAATGTTTCGCATTTTTATCCCATGTTCACCTCTACCTATTTTTTTCTTTCGCTAAGCTTATTTATGCACTTCTTTCACTTTAAAAACTTTGCTAAATTTATTCAAGTAGAGTTATTTTGTATACTCCGTAAAATATTTTCTTTACCCATATCTATGTATATAATTGTTCGCTCTTCTTTTGTTTGCAATATCTGTCTTTAACGATTTAATGCAACTGTCAGTCGTATTTTTTTATTGTGCTTATTCTATTCGTTGAAACTTGAACACATAAATTGATGTGCTCTTTTTATATCTCTGTTCCGGTTTCTAGTACACCAAGGCTGGTCTTGTTCTCCTCTAGCTCCTGTTGCCCACACTGCCAGCAATCTATCTGCCAACGTGGTATGGTCCCCGTTTCTCTCAATATCCCATCACCTGCAGCATGCGACACTCATGCTACGATTATGCAATATCCCGATAGTCTCCGGGCGAGTAAAACAAATAGAACCCAGCGTACCGCGTGTACAGACAGAGAGAAGGAGAGAGAAAAGAAAGAGAGAAGCTACTAAAGTGTCACATGAAACGCGCTTAATTGCATTTTTTGTAGCCCCACTTTTTGCTGGTCCTGCCATCAACTGTTTGCCATTGTCGGCAAACAGACGACAAACAGATAAACAAAATACGGCGCAATAAAACGGTTGCAAAATGGTTCCATCTTCCATCTTTCATCTCCGGTTGATTGGGACTCCTCCTACATGCGGCCACTGGTTAGGTCAGGTCGTACATTTAATAGCCACTGGGCTCGCCATGGATCGTTTGATTTATGCGATTCGCTAGACAAACTTGGCAAACTTCTTTAAATGCCATAACTTACACAAAGTTTTGCGCTCACTGTGCACCTCATTCCCATAACAAGTCAATTTACTTGCTCGAATAATGAAATACTCTGGCAAAGTGCACAAGCTTGTTTATGCAATTTAATAGGTCCTTAATATTTAGTAAAATATATATATATATTTGGTAAAATATATTTATATGTATTTTGATGACTTATGACAACACCAAACAGCTGTGCTCTATTGACTCTTTAAACTAGTCTACCAGTACTTTCTAGCTCCATTGTAATTTATATAGACGAATCATAATATTTGTCCTCTTACTTTGCATTGTATTATTGATTTTCAAACAATTAAACAGTTGTGTTGCAATTCTCCTTAGAGTCCAACTCCTTACTCCTTAACAATCATTAATATAAATTTTTTATCAATTCATGTCCTTCATGTTTAATTGCAAACAATGCATTCACAGTGTGAAGCTTGTTAGCTAAAGCCTTTAGGCTATTTTCTGCATAAAATATTAATTAAATGATTGCATAGGCCCCAAGTGCTTATGCTGTGTAGGGTATTAAAAATTAATTCGATATTAGGCAACACATGGCCAAGGTATAAATCACGTATACGCCGCTTGGTGCGTGCCACAGGAACTTCGGTGGTCTTTCTGGGCGTTGCATAAGCGACTTTGTTTGCATTGCTTGCGGGCCATAATTTAACACATTTTACGGCTGACGGGGCACGCTAATAAGTCCGGTTAACCGACCACGGATCCGGCAACTAATGTACCAAGTCGGCCACACACGCTAATGGCAATCGCGAACGTATTTTGTGCTTAAATTATTTAGCTCTGCAAATTGATGCTGCGAGTGTCGCCTGGAGCACTTGACTGCTGCACATTGTGCAGCTGCATTTTGTGGTTCGCTGGCTTTTGTTGGTTTCCAAAGTTTTCGAGTTGAAAGTTTTCTACAAATTGTCGTCGTCGAGGCGTGCAACTCAGCTCTGAAGTGCCGCCAAAGGTAGCAAAGGAGTATTCGGAATGAAATTTTGTTAATGACTCCATAAACATTTGTTGCACAATGTGGAATTGTTTTCGAAACTAGTACGTGACGATTCGAACGAAAATATTTGCTTCAAGCTAAATTGCAATTCAAGATGTTTTCAACTTTTTTTTTGCGTTTACAAAGCGTATCTGAAGTTATTAACTCGAATTATCTAATCTCTTTGAGATTGTTTTTACCAATCTTTGTACCTATTTCTTTTTGGGATATGAATAATAAACCAATTGTTCCACCTTGACTCGTGCTTCTCCTATTTTGAATATTTTATTATTTATTTAAAAATAATATTCAGTTGATTTTAAAAAAATTTTGCAGCCTAGCGCTTATTTTTATACCCTGAACCCATTAAAAATGGGTACAAGGGTATATTGTATTTGTGCAAAATCCAAATGTATGCAACAGGCAGAAGCTTTTTCTTGATCAGCATCAATAGCCGAGTCGATCTAGCCATATCCGTCTGTCTGTCCGTCCGTCCGTCCGTATGCATGAACGCAAGGATCTCAGAACCTATAAGAGCTAGAAACTTGAAATTTTAGATGTAGATGCTCCTAGCTCCCGCGCAGATCGAGTTTGTTTCCGATAATCGATAACTTACTCCGTTTCCAAGCAATCGATAAAAATCTATATCGATTCCCGTTTTTTGGGCAATTTTGGTAAATAATAAGAGCTAGAGTCACCAAACTTGACATATAGCTTCTAAAATAGAATATATATATGCATTTGATGTTGGAAGAAGAGGGTTTAGGGTATCCCTTAGTGGGGAGCTCCCGACTAGAACCTCTTACTTGTTTGTGTTAATTTATTATCTGCTTAATTAGTCCAATCCAAGTCAAAATAAAACGCACTTTACCTATGGGGAGGACCTATAAAATATCTTGTATTAACGACGTTGCAGTCGAATTCTGCCGACTTCGCAGTGTGATAACAGCATAAATGACTAAAAAATACTTTTTGCTTATTGTGTAGTCCCTTCTTAAATTGCAATCATAAAGAACGTTAAAAGTGTCTAACTTTAGAGGAAGACTTACTTAATCTATCTGCAAACTTTTGGAACTCTACAACTGCAGGATATATATATATATATATACTCTTTTCCGCCTTCTGAAGCGAGTTAAATAAGCATTTAATCGCCTTTTTCTTGCTGTGATCGACAAATCTTCTTTTGATTTTTGCCTCTCAATCGGTGCCTGACTTTGTTTTGGTCTTAACTTGTCGCTAGGCATTAGCTTTGGTTCTTAATTCGCTTTTCTCTTTTCTTTTCGCCAAATGCGCATCAACTGAAAAAATCGCAAAAGCTTTAAGTTCCGTTCTTAGTGTTGCTTTTTCTTTTTTCTAGCATAGCTTTTCATTGATTATTCAGTTTTTACTATTTATTTTGCTCCTTTTTAGCTATTTTTCTCAATGCATCTTGATTGATTTCGCTACGCACTTTAAACCTATTTTTATTGAGTTTTTTGTAGCTCTGCTTCTCGCTTTACTTCTCACTTCACTATGTAATTCTTTGCCAGAGGCACATTTTAAGTTGAATAGCCATAAGCTGGCAATTTCCATACAATACCTGGCATTTATGAAATTGACAGGCAGCTTGCGGCTAACTTTGAGAGCCTTATCAAAGTCTTTACACAAAATAAAATGAAAGAATATTATCGCATTTATACTTAAGCTAACAAGCCAAAATTGTGGCTCAAAGCCATTTTATTTTTCTTCTATATGCTTCAGAAGCTGCCCCAGTTGGACACATTTTGGCTAATGCCAATTATATTAACAATTTTAGACGACGCCTTTGGGGTGCACAGAAAGATGAGAAAATAAAATGAAACCACAAAATGATGCTGAAAATTGTGTCCAGGCACAAAGCAATTTTCAAGTGCTGGGAAAGTGTTTGATATACACTCGGTACTTGATAACAAATAAAATATATACATTTTTTCTAAGCCGGACTCGTCTGCACACTAGAGTGCATAAATACCATATATATATATAACAAATATATGCTTATTTTCTATGGCTGACTAACTGCCTGACAGCAGCCGGCTGTCGGTTGACAATTTGTTTTTGTTGTCGGACTGGCGAGAACAATAACAGCAACAACAGCTACAGGACCCCAACAACAATCAAAAAAGAAAATCACTTGACTTTTCCCAGTTGTCCTTGTCGCTTGCAGAGCACGAGAAGCCACGAGCCTGGGAAAAGGGATGCGTTTTAGAGGGGGGGAACTTAGGATTGTGTTACAGGGGGCGGGTGTCAAAAACTTGAGCGCCTGTTGACACACACGCGAAACACTCAAGCGCTTTTAGGGAGGGCGCAAGGAAAACTGCAGACCGTGTGGTATAGGGCTTGGCCGCTTGGAGGGGGAATGAAGCCGTGGAGGGGACCACCGCTTGTAACCGCCAAAAACATTTTGCTAACGATTTATGTCCGTTGCATGTTCTCCGCCCGAAGCTGTAAGATAAATTTTTGCAACTTTTTCAGTTGCAGCCACTGTGCCACATCCTCGGCTCCTGCAGCTCCTGCGGCTCCTGCTGTGTCTGTGCTTAATGGCGCATCCTATTCTCCGGGTCACATGTCAGCTGATGGCGTCTCTAAGCAGACGCCTGCAATTGCTGCAAGCAATTAGTTTAGATTTCTCTTGCGTTCAGCCGAGGTCCAACTAGATTGCAGCCACTTCTTATACATGTCCTTAACACAAAAGTAGGCAACCGGGTGCTATAAAAATATATGGAGATGCCTGAATGGCAAAGCGGGCCCTTCTCAGGCAGCCCATATAATTTTTCATCTATAAAATTATTACGAAATGCAAAAATGCACATAATAAATTTTGTGTAATCGTAATTATTTTATTAAAATTAACTTAATATAAGTAGAGCTTGACGGATAAAATATAATTAGTATCTTGCATCTTACAAACGAAAAGTTTCCATATCGAATTTTTCTCGCATCAATTATGTAGTCAGACACTTGCTATCTATAACCAATTTTTGCATTTTCTGAACTTTTCGTTTGGCCCAATAATTCCCAAATAGTTTCTGGCAATTAGAGCTTGTTCTGTTTGCTCACTTCTTCACACATCAAAAGGACACTGCTGGACGGCATGTGGTAACAGGCAGCGAATGGGAAACCTACAGTAAAACTTTTAATTAAACCAACTTTAAGCTTTTAGTGCTGCTGGTCAGGGCTGTCAGCATATAAGCACAGCAGGCAGGACACATTTTTTACAACGGCAACAGGGGGCGTCAGCGGGGCGAGGAGTCTCGCAAAATGCTGTTGAGGCACAAGCCAACATTAAATCTGGGCTTTTACAACAAATTTCACCATTAACACTTTGGCCAGTGCTTAAAGCAGATGTAATGTGAAAAAGAGAAGAAAACAAAAAAAAAAAAAAATCATCAGCCCGCAGGCAACACAGCTGCTCAGCAGCTTGGCTTAAAGCCTAAAATCCTTGGCCAGGAGGTCCATAGCACTGTGGAGCGGCAACCGCTGTCAGCTGTCCAGCGAAGCGACCAAAAAATGATGTGCATACATTGTGAATGGAGCTGGCCATTTGGCCAAGGGAAGCAGCAGTACACGGAAAAGCTGGCCAACTAGCCGGGCTCGTCCCTTTTGTATTTTCAGTTACACCTACAAAAGCGACAGCTGTGCATCATTGTCCACGCCCCCCGCTTCAGTCTTGGTCGTTGGTGTCAGATTGGAGCCTGGTGGGCGGAGGACGGTTTGGCTCACTGGACATAGGAAGTCAACTCACAGCAATGCTGTTGATTAAGGCCGAAGTTCGGACCCCACCTTTTGGGAGCTCATTTTGAGTAGCAACCTTCTGCTTGCGGTTTACAGCTGTCTGTCCGCTGTCAGACCCGCAGAAACTGAGGGTCTCAGCCCATTCGACAACCTCAATATTGTCTACTCTCCTATGTTGCGGCTGTTTTATTTGAGTTTGGTATTAGTTCATGATGATGTGACAGTCATTCGGCTTTGACGATGTCTATAATATCAAAATTTGTGGCATTTCGTAGGGAAACTATCGCATGCGATCATTGTGACCCTAACAGCTAATATTAACAGCTCTGTTACTGGGGGTTTGTGTCCGCGCTAAGGGCAACAGCGGCTGTTAATGCTAGTCGTGCGTGTTCTGCTACTTAACAGAGTTCCGTTAACTCGGAAGTAGAAAAGAATTAAGCAAAAATAAAATTCAACAAATAACTAAGTTATTTCATTTAACAAATCATATTTTATTATTTAATTTATTTGATAAACTTTCTTTTATTATTTGAAAAACATTCAGCTTTCTTAGAGATAGTAAATAAATGATTTACACATTTTTGCCATGTTAAAATATTTGCGTAAAAGTAAATAAAAATAAAAAAGGTTGGTGAATTATTTCATATAATATTTTGTATGTTTTCAGTTACACCTAATTAATATATGCATGCATATATGTTTGTTTGTAATAATTGTAATTTTTATAACAAGAAGTATGAACATTTAAAGTAGAATAAACAGATAATTTTAATTTTTTTTCCAATGTCATATAATGTGAGCATAGAAAAAGCATACAAATATTTGCCTTCGCATTAATACATTATTGAATAATACTTCAATCCGTCCTCCGTTCAACGCAAGTCATTTTGTTCTGCAAATATTTAGCAATGTCCTTAAATATCTAAAGATTGATTAATATATTTATTTCAATTTTTTGCTTACCCATATTTCTCCCAAATTTCCTTTACACTGACGGCGTCTTATGCCATTTAATTTATCTGCAAAAACCGGCAATAAATACGCTTAGTTAAACAATTCGCTGTTAACAAAAATTAATTGTCCTACAACACGCAGCATTTTCTCACCGCCTTTATTCACTTTTCGCACTCATCCCCGAATTTCGGGACCAAAAAAATGTGACACGCTGCTTTTATTTATGACGAGGCGAGCTAACAAAATCAAAAATAGGAAAATAAAATCCGTCTTCACTAAATAAACAAAGCAAAAGTTTCATAAATTACGGCGTGAAAGCCGGTCAAGCAGGCTCGCGAGAGAGAGGGAGAGAGCAAGATGGGGTGTGAGAGTGAAATAGGGACTGTGGAGGAGAGGGACAAGCAGCGCGTGGGGCAGCTGCGTGCTTGGCTCAGCTGTTTTTTGTGAATTTCGCTTTTGGCTTGGCGTTTTTTAAGTTTTCGGGCGCGCCGCGCCCTTTTATTTTTGGCTGCATATTTTGCTCTCCGGCCAGACGGAGGTAAACAAATGTATTTTGGGCCGTTTAACAGCGACGACAAAGAACCGTTTTATAGCATACTTTCAGGCGGCGCTGTTAAAACTCACACGCTCTTCCATTCTCATTATTTTACTCTCTCTCTTGCTCTCTCTATTGATTCGTTGTGCACACTGCGCGCAGGCGTCAGCTGAGCTGTAAACGCCAGACACCGGCCATAAACATACAGGGTGTTCGGCAAACCAAAACAAACCTTCTGCAACCCCTAAACCAACCCCGCATAAACAAATACAAAGCTTGCAAACAAGCACTGGGTAAAGCTAAGCGTGCTGGGCTGAGTGAGGGGGTGGGCTGATGTAGAGTGCGAGAGAGAGAGGGAGAGGAGGAGGGAGAGAGAGAGTACTGCTTTGCAGCTTTTATAGCATCGGGTAACATTTCGCTAACTGTTGTTCTCTGTTGGCTTTGCAGGGGTGGTATGTGGATAAATTTTAGCCGCCATGGATCCCAGTGCTCTACAAAACATGGATCGGGACGCATTAAAGAAGCAAATCGAGAATATGAAATATCAGGCCTCCATGGAGCGCTGGCCGTTATCTAAAAGCATTGCTGAGTAAGTATACAAATAATAAAAATAACAAGTCATAAATGTGTACAAGTGTTTATACTAGAGTGCAAAAGTAAATTTTAATATATGTATATAAAAACAACACGCACAACAATTTTTGACTGTCTGCCAAAACGCGTGTGCTAAATGTCTGACTGTGTGTGTGTATGACTGTATCGCTCTGTGTGCGTGTGTGTGTGTGTTTGTGTGAGTTTCTCTTGCAAGTTTACCAAAAAAACCGTTTCGAACTCAGGCTTGTCTAGACGCGCGTCCCAGGCAGCAGTTTGATGCTGCCGCCCAGTTGACACAGTGCTTGCCTTAAATATTCATACACGTGCCTCACCCGCAGACCAAGACTCAGCGACAACACCTGAACTGAAGTGTCCGTCCGGCTGTGTTGTTTGCATTTGCTAAATATTTACATAAATATAAAGTTGTTGCTGTTCTTCTTGTTGTTGTTGTATTTTTGTTGTTGCCACGGTTGCTCATCTCCCCAGAATAGGCGACTTTTGCCTTTACACTGCCTTCAGTTAACTGTGTGTGTATATGAGTGTGTGTGAGTGTGTGTGTTTGAGTGTGTGCGTAGACATCGACTAGACAAAGTTCCGTGGGGCACCAACAATTTCTTTGAGCGAATACGCATGAATATTCTCGTAACACACTGTCAAAATGGGGCAATGCTAAAATCCGTCGGTAATTTGATTTCTGTTGTAAGCTCTTTATTTATTCGTTTAGGCACAAGAATAGGCTACCGTTAGGTAAAAATATATCTTAAACGTATTTTTATTTCAAATCCAAGTCGCAAGGCATTCGCAACACTTAAAGTACAGCTCAGTAACAGCTATTCAGATTTTGTTAAAAAAATATAACATTAAGCAAATAAAGATATCCAGTTAGAAGACGACCCCTTATACCCCATAAGGCATATATTCTTAATCAAGTTGATCTTAATGGAACGACGCATATCATTCTATCTGTCTTTTTGTCTGTCTATTTATCTGTTGAGAGACTGTATAATGTGTATACTATGATATAGCTAAATTAAATAACTTTCAGTTTCTTCGTTTCAAACGCTTCCAATTTACCGATTTTTCGAGTCGAGCACGTAATTATCAAAAATTAAAAGAGCTGAAAAAGTAACCTTTTAAGAGTATGTTTTTTTTTAACTCGTATATACTGTCATGAGTTGTTCCATGTAAATATGTCTCTACGCGGATTTCCGTGACTACTTTGTTTTATTTAGCTGGGAGTCACTAGGTTCTAAACTTTTGTTCCCTTCTGTTTCCGTCGCTCTCGCAGTCTGTGCCAGTCGCTAAATCTAATACGAACCGCACATTTGCTCGCTTTCCACATGCCTTCTGTTAAAAATTGTTAATTGCCATTTTCATGGCTCGTGCAGCAAATGCCGCACATAAATCACAATAAATGCGACGCTCTCTAATGACCAAGTTTTAATATTGTTGAACCAAAAATAAACAGCATTCGCGTTGTTGGCCAACTGTGACTGCGTTCTAAAATAAACAGACAGTTGGATTCCGAGTCAAGGATTTAGTTAAGCATTTAGTCAGCAGCTAATTATGAATAATTTATTAACGGTAAGCAGCGCGGATTTGGGCAACCCGATACCTCAACCCCTGGAGCTCACTTGGGGCCAAAATGTGTGCATCGCTTCCCATTAATTATTAAACCCATTCCATAAGAAGCCTCCTGTCATCCGCCCCGCACTGCTTCTCCAGTTTTTCTAGACGCCGCAGCTCCGAATCTATTTGCTTAGTCGAAACGCTGTTTGCCAATTAGCGATTCGCCCAGCTTAGAGCGGGGTGTTTATTTGGCACCTCGGTTTTTTAGACACGTTGCCGCATTTTTAGCGATTTGCCTCGTTTAGAATCTCGGTCTTAGTTTCAGCTTTGTCTTAGGTGTTAATTTCAAAAATCAAATCTATTTATCATAATCATGCTGATAAATACGCTCAATTCTGTGCTGTTACCTGTTTGTCACTGTTGCGAACTTGAAATCCATTTAAAAATACATTTATTAGACAACTTTGCCTCACTTCTATTCACTTTTTAGGCTTATTTATCTTTTTTAAGCGTGAGTGTTGAAATTTAGCCCATTTTTGGACTGAAATACATGCGCATTTACCCAAACCAAATTTAATTAACATTTTATTTGTTTCCATATTGTATTTTATTTGTTTTTGAATGACCACGGCGATTTATAGCTGCATCCGGTTTTTGTTAGAAACTTTTATATGCATTTTGTGGTATCTTCAGTAAATATGTACTTAAACTAGAAAATTCAACAAAAAATAGATTTAATATTGAATGACACAGAGGCAAATAGAACATAGTAAAGAAAATGTATATACAAAATAAATGTAACACAAGAAATATTATTTAATACTTTTTTTTGTCTATGGCAGAGTATAGTAATATTCAACGTGTAATCCATTTATTTTTCATTTCACATTGTCGAAAATTTGTAAATGTCGCAGCACGTATTTTTGTGATTTATAAAGTAAATTGCGAAGTTTTTGGCAATTTTTAACATACAAGCACGTCATTTAATACATAGCTAAAACTGTCAAGAATGTTAAAATCGAGGTGAGGAGTAAACATGGCATTGTTCCATTTCATTTATCAAAGTCCAACAAGGACATTTGTTTAATATAGAATGAGGCTAAGCACTTGCAAACTTCTATTTCTTTGACAGTAAAATTTGTTTAAATTTGTATGAAACTCAAATTGCCAAATATAAACAATTGGTTTTCATTTTGTGGAAATTAAAAACGCCTTCTCAAAATATACACAACTTAAAAGTCAAACTTTCGAGTACAAACAAAAACAATTTGTGGTAAAGACTAAAAATGTATTTGTTCTGTTTGGTAATCGATGTAAGCCAAACTCAAATACGTACTGTAAAACTTTTAACAGCATTGACAGCCAAGCATTAACAACAACAACAATAACAACAACAAAATGGCATAAAAAGCATGACAAATGCAATTTTATGGAGCAATTTGTAGACGATTCTCGCAGCACTTAGCAAAAGCATCAACTCAATTTCACGAAACATCAAACATTTGTCACTCAATCAGCAGCAAAACGAAGCAAATTAGACAAACTCGCACATATACACCCACACACACACACACACACACACACACACACACACACACACACACACACACACACACACACATGAACAGTGGTCAACTTTACAAAATCAAAGTCAATTAAATTTTGAGATGCGAAATCGAGGCGTATGATTGATGGACAAATTGCACAGACTGACCACTGTGGCCAAGTGAAATGAAGAGCAGAGGCGGGGGAAAATGTTGTGTGCGTGTGTGCGTGTGTTTGTATGTTTGTGTGCGGTAGGCATCTCGTTAAGTGCAGCAAACACCGCACATTACGGCGATTTGGTGCAACCGAGCGGCAGCCGAACACGCATCAACGAAATGGAACCCAATCTTTCGTCCACATCCGCTACCTCTCCCGCTGCCATCGTGATTGATTGACACTTTGTGTTGTGGCTGTAACCACACACACACTCACCCACACACACGCGGAGCCCAACCTGCGTGACAGCTCCTGCAAGGCACGCTTGTCTAAAGACTGGCCACACGGGGCGGTTGTCCGTAACAAAATGTTGCATACCTCTGGGCGCACATATCACAACCTCCCGGGCATGTATATTTCACCTTAATGATAAGTCCAAGTTTTGCGGCTGGCTTTGTTTTTCCTATTACGGCGCTTGCTAAACTTTGCCGGCAGCGGCAGCGTCCCTGCCTTCTCCCAAAAACTTTGCCGTGGACTCCAGGTGGCATAAAGTTTCCACGTGGAAGCCTCTCATAAAATCTCAATGCGCCCGCAAAACTGTGCGCTCGAGTCTTAACTGCTTGCTATATACTTTGCGGGGTTTAAGTTGGTGTGCGGAGAGGGGTATCTTCATGTGCATATAAATCTGTTGTGCATTTTAATTTACTATCAACAACAAGTGCAAATTTATTTTCGGCTACGTTGTATAAATAAGACAAGTCAGAAACTATAACAGGCAGCTGTTTACTTATTGCAGCTGATCGAAGAGCATATACCCTGAGGGTAGTGCTTGAGCGGGGCTATCTCCCGCTCGAGCATCAAACAATTTGGAAAAAAACAGCTAATGTATTTTTAGAATTTCAGCATTGAATCTAAATTCAGTTGAGTAAAAACGATCGTTATACTATGTTTTATACTGTGTTCAAATTGCCAGATTAGTAATTATCTGTAAATTTATAAGCAATCGTAATCTGAATATTTCTAATTATTTATAAAAGCTATTTAAGCGGTTTTTCCTATAACAGCCAATGATTCGATGCAATTTGATCGAAGTGATTTGATACGAATTTGTAAACATTTTAGGAGCTCGTAATTGTTTATATATATATATCGGCAAAAAGGGAGTGGTCATGATATCAAAAACAATCAGGAGAGTTACAAATACAAAACAAATTTTATGATCGATTCCTTCTTGTATAAAGTAAATGATATATACATAGGTCCGATGCTGATAAGATCTTGTTTGAAAGGGAAGGAAGGAATATGAACATGATACAAATTTGACGGGTGAATTTAATATATATACTTTAAGGATTCAGTGAAGTCTACCTCTATTTCATTTCCATAAAATATTATAATACACTCTCTACAAGGTTAAAAATGGCTTCTAGAATTTTTCTAATCTAGTAAACAGCATACCTTAGTAATTGTGCTTGAAAATAGTGATTCCTTGAATAGAAATGAAATAATATTATAATTTCCTAGTAAAACTATACTTAAGTTTTCCTCGACCAATTAATTAAAAATATTTATATAAAGTTAATTCTTAAAAGGGTGTTACGCCTGCTAAAATATTCAGTATAGGGTATAATATATGTGCATTTCGAGCAGAAAATTGTCTTACTTTGAAAGGGTCAGAAGTGAAGGAACAGAGGGAGGGGACCAGCCAGAACAATGAACATGGATCGCATTTTTGGCATTTCATTTTTCATGTATGCCTGGTGGATTTTCCTCTACTTTTCGTTTCGTATTCTTTTTCCTTCATATTTTTATGACATTTTATATGTTGGAGGCACAACAACAGCCACAACCAACAAACATGGCTGCAATTTATGGTTGCTGTTGTCGCCTTTGTTGCGGTTTATTGTGGTTATAAATTTGGAACTGTGAGTGCGACTCGCAGCGGATGCATTCTACTTCCAAAGGGTATGGAGGCAGGTTAGGGCCTGTGCCTCTTAAAAGCTCAATTGGCGTTGGGTTTGCTGCAGCAGCGCCTGATTTAATGCGCCTTATAAAAAATATTGCATCAAGCATAAAATAATCCATATGCTTTTCGTTTTCAACCTTTTTTATCCGATTAAATCACAGCGATTTATTTTTACTTTTATACATCATTTTAAAATGTATGTCCCATAAATATTTGAAAAGGTTGCATGCTTTGATTTGATGGGCTTAAGAATATAAAACCAGTTGATATTTGTGTGGCCATTAATAAAGTTACGTAGCTTAAGATCACAGTTTTCAATTATTAAATAATCTATTATAATTCAATTATAAAGTGGTGTGAGATTATTTGCCAACAGCTAGAACTATGCATTGCCTGAAGGTCCGTTGGCTTCGCTCTCTGCTGTGCTCAATTGGGCGTAATTTCAAATATTGTTTGTTCAATCAATATGCAATATGCCATCAAAATGTTGCCATAGTCTGCCAATAGATATTCATGAATTTATAACCTCAATGGTTATGCGTGAGAATACATTATTTTTGCCCTTTTCTATTTCACGCAATTCATATACTAACAGAGTTCAATATTTACAGAAGCTTATTACAGTAAAATGCGTATAAAAGTAATTAAAACGTAATTAACTATATTCAATGATTATTGATTTTCACTAATGGCCCCCCTTCAGACTATATTTTCGTGCAACTGTCAAAATGCTTTATGAACAAATTACTCTGCGGTCAAACGAATGCGCCATAAATTTGACAGATACTTATTTAACTGTTGGCAGCTTAATAGAACTTTAATTAAAAAGCGCAGTGCTGCAAAACGCCTTGTACTAAATCATAGAGCAAAAAATGTAAACTATTTTCCGTTCAGCAGAAAACACAATCGCCACGTGTAAACTCAATATGCTACCAAACTAATTTTAATATTTGATAACAAAAGCTGCATTAATATGCTAATTCTGTCAGATACAATTTGCTAGTGTTGACTGGTCAAAAGAGCATAATTTTTAATTTGCATTACATTACATTGCATAATTCCAATAGAAATGGGTTTTTAATGTAGTTTTAATATTAAGTTATTCACATGGAATATATTTTTTAATAAGATTATTCAATTTTAAACTGCACACAGAATATGGTTTATTAAAGTATTTCTTTACGTGCTTTTAATGTGCGCAGTAAAGGATGTCCACCTTATAAGATAAGATAATTCCACGATCAAGATAATTCCACGATCAAGTGCTTAAATTGTTCTAAATCCTTGTAAATTTAAACTTGGAATGTTTAAAGTTTTTAGGTTTTCTTTAGCTGTCTTGGCGTTTAAAACATGTGTATGAGCATTTTAAGTCAAGTAAAGTTGATACCAGAAGCTGAAATAATATGTAAAGACTGTCAGATACAATTGTTTAGTGCTCAGTATGTAAAAGAGCATTATTTTAAACCAGTTTTACAAGGCATATACTTGAAATGGAATGTAAATGGAACATAAAATAAAATATTTAGCTTTTCAACATTTTGGTTATTGTTGTATTAAATGTAGAGCAAGACAAAGAAAGCGTCTGCACTTCAAATTTCTACTCTAGATAGTTTACCTATCATAGTTCAATGTAAATCCCTGTGTGATGTAAATAGGAATTTAAACAATTATTTCAGCTTTTATTTAGCTGACTTGGCATTTCAAAACTGTGAGTCAGCATTTTTAGTCTGGGCAACTTCATGTAGTTAGCTGCATGGCCAGCTGCAAAAGTAGACCACATTTAATAAAAGCAATAACAATATGAACAGCAAAAACAATCTTGTTTTGTTTCAATTGTCTGTTGCCGGAGAGTGGACCCGGTTTTCTGGCCAACTAAAGACGCGCAACTGCGCCAAAAGTCGCAACCGCAAAGCTGTTGTTGCCATTGTCACGGCACATTAAACACACGCGCCAGCACACGCACACACGCACACACACACACACGCACGCAAGCACACGCTGACAGAAGCTGTAGTCCATAGCACGCTTTTGGGCGTCAGCAGTGAAGCGTGCAAGTCACTTGGCTTAGTTTTGCCTACCACTCCCCTCTGCTGCACCAATTGCGTTGCCATTAGCGAGTGCAATTGTCCTTGTTGGACGCAGAGTCAGGTCAGCTAATTGGGGTTGTCATGCTGGGCGTGGCATCTTTAAACTGGTTGTCTAACGGCAGCCCGAATGGCTGCTAAACTTTAAAATGGCGTCGCCGCGCAACATGCAAATTAATTGGCATAACAGTTCACAGTGAAAGGAGAAGGATATGGAAATTGTTTGTGTTCTTTGTCTGTGTCTGCCCGCCCTCTGCCCGGCTTTGTCTGGCTTTTGTTTGCACTGTTGCTGCAGGGGCAGCGCGGGGGCTTGGGTGTGGCCAGTGAATTGGATTAGCGGTTTATTCAATTTAATTTAAATGCAAAACATTTTATAAACCGCTGACTTTTTGTGCCAAAGGTCGAGCAAAAGCAAAAGGCAACGTGCGTAAACCAAGCGTAAAGATTTTCGTTCGGGTGGGGCGGGTTAACATTTGAGATGTGTAAAGTTTGTTCCACAAAAAAAAAATTGAATTCCTCAATTGCCCAACGAAACGTTGATTGTAGTCCTGCACTCTTCAGCAGCAGTTTTCCGCTACAGCCCATCTGCAGAGAAAAACTCCCTGCACATAACAATATAGTTATAGCAGCTATTGTAAAATATTCTGCCGATTGCTGCGGGCAAATTTACTTTTTACAACAGTTTTAAAAATTCATCTCAATGTTTACATCCAAGTAAAAGAGAGGAGATGCTAAGGGAATATGCTTTAGCATAATATAAGCAATTTTTAAATTTGTATTTGATTTTCAAGCTTTAAATAAAAGTAATAAATTGGCGAGCACTGCCAATAAAATATAAAAAGTTTTTCATTAAATCTGATTTCAAAGGAAAGTCAATATAGGCTAAATGTAAAACTCGATCAAAGCGCATACAGAGAGTTTTCTAAGCCCACATTGAAAACTTCTTCAATAACAAGCTTTCACAAAAGCTTTGCTCATAGAAACATTCTCGGAACAAAGGCGCCTACGACTTTTACCGGGAAGTGACGCTGAAAGGTGAATGCCAACTGGCGACTGGCGAGTGGTGTATTAACAACTTGCCAGGGCAAATAAATTACTCGAGGAATATGACAAACACCTGCTGATTGCTTTATGTCTACCCCAGTTCTATGCACAGCTCTGCCGCACTACCCCAAGCCTCCCTTCAATATCCTTGCCCGGCTGCCACGTTTCACTTGGCGTCTTGTCAGCTATTTATGAGCGCTTTTCACATTTTATTTTGCATACAGCCAGGCGCTGGCTCGGCACTTTCTTTTCTCCTGGTTGTAACTGTTGTTGTTGTTGTTGTTGTTGACACTTTTAATGTTGATTAATGGCAGCACAGCAAAGTATGCCATAAAACATGCCACACATATAAATGAATTGTAATGGCAACGCAGCCAATTCAAGTGCAGCCCAAGCAAAATGCTTGCTTCGATGGATCATACTTCCAGCCACTTCCAAACCAGTTGCTTGTCATACATTATGCACACCCTCACACCCACACCCACATCCACATCCACACCCACACATACACACGCAGATAGCTTTGCTTATCTGAATGCCAGACACATTAATCTTGCTCTCTGCGTATTTGTGAATTTCAACTATGAATTATGCTGCCCGCGCCTAAATGTCTACTTAGACATTTTCTATTGTGAAAATTGTAACGAAATTTTGTTAGACTTACAGATTGCATTAAAAACGTATTGCCACAGTAATAAACAATTCTAAAGTACACAATCCCACATTTATCATAAGTTGTGCTCATGTGGAGCAAAAATTCGTTTTACAATTTAAATTTAATAAATTGGACAAAATACCATAGCTGTAATCTAAAAAAAAAAAATTATAATAATAAAATAAAATGGTCGCCAGGTCGGTTTCCGGTGCGAAGCGACTTCCTGCTTGCGGCTCAGTTGAGCGCAGATTTTGACCTGTCATATGTTTCTGCTGTTGATAAAAAACTTAAATTTAATTTAATGATTGCCCGATCTACTGAAAATATCGTACATATTTTTATATTTAAATTGCGGCCTATATTTGATATTTACCTGAAATTGGCAAAATCTATCGAATGTGGCTGGTTACATCCAATGATAGGAACCCAAGTTGCTCTTTGAAAAATGTATTCTTTTTGATAAAAAAAAAAAGTGGTACGGTTCGGTTCTCGTTTCAGCTTTTTTGCTGCATTATACACACATCTGTCAAGCGTACTTCTTACTCTCGTGTGTTAAAAGCAGCTCTTACACAATAAGCAAAACGAAATAGAGTTCAATTAAGATTTATTGCGCCAAAGTTTCACAAATGGTTTTCGATCGTTTGTAGACTAAATAATAATAGTCATTATATCTTTTTGTTCTGGCTAAGCGCTGTTCAATTAAAACCCCAGTACATGCATTCGACATAGGAATTTGGAAATACGGCAGCGAAAAAGTATGCTACAAATAAAAAGACCGAAAGTTATCCGATTCTCTTTCATTGTATTTGTGTTATCCTATCTGTTGCTGTGGGCGTATTCCCCGACCAATTAAGCGGTTGTCTATTAGAGGAGCACGACACGCTTAAAATCCAATGCAACGCATACCAAGTCACGCCCCAATTCTTTGCAATTACGCCCACTGCAGAGTTGAGGAGTGCATCGTCGCCTGGTCTATTAGTTGAATGATTGAGCAATTGGCTTGAGGGTTGCAACTGCCGCCACGTAGAAGAGGAAGAATGCGAAGCTGTGGCACAAGCCAAAGAATAAGATGAAGATGCCACGCAGCTCAGCTTGGACTGCTTAAAGCAAAAACTATTAAGCTTGCAACATTATTCAGCCAGCAAATGAGCTCTTTAATTGTTAAGAGTGTAGGAGAGGACGAGAAAGACGGAGAGAGGGGGAGAGAGAGGGTGAATGAGTGGTCTTTAAGCTTCCGCTCATTCTTATTGCGTCATTTATTAAAACAAATATTACACCAAATTTCGGGCTATAATAAAATCAAGAGCCAATTAGCATGGTAATTGAAGGACCCTTAAAGCCAGGGGCTCGCGTTTCAGTTAATTAGCTGATGGATTTCCGCCCTGTGCGTGTGTGTGATTTAACATGGTCAATATTGCATGCGGTTAATTAAAAAGTTATGACTGGCATCTGCTTGGCCCGATGTCAGAAGAGGCTATTGAGCTGAATACCCATTAAAGAATTCGAGTGCTATAAACCTGATAGAATTAGTTTAACATAAGAGCCAAACTATAAATATGTTATTACGTTGCCAGATGTTGAATACCCATTGAGCTGAATACCCATTAAAGCATGCGAGTGCTGTAAATCTGATAGAATTAGTTTAACAAATAAGTAAAACTATAAAGAACTTATAAGGTTGCCAGATGTTTGGTCTGAAGTACGAGAGCCTAATAGGTTGCCAGATGATTGGCATTAAGTGCTAATTTCTGATCTGCCCAACCGATTGGGTAACTACTCGTTATGTATTTTTAGGGATAGCTAACATAAAAGTAATCTCGCATAAAACATAATAAAAGCATTTAACTCAATAGTAGTTAGTTAGATTCCATATAGCCAGAACTCAAGTTGATAATTTGATATGTAATCATTTTTATTTTTACTTTGAAAATATATTGAATTAACCCTTTTAGCAAAATAATTTGAAATTAAATTAAAAATGTTTCATTTTGCACATTTAAATACAAAGAGGTGGCAACCTTTAAAAACAGAAAATGTGTCAACTTTTTTCTGGCTTCAATTTTTTGCTTTGATTTAAATCGTTTAAATTCCAACTTAATGTGGATATTATAACTCCCCTTTTAATAAACTCCCTGTGTTTCAGACTCTAGTCTTTTACAGCTGTCTTTTTTGTCCTTGCTGTTCTTTCTGTTTCAGCTAAACTAAGTAAGAAACTAAGATTTATATCTCCATTAGCTGGCCTTGCTTGGCATCGTTATATATATGTACAATTATTTGTACAATATTATTGCTTTTATTTTATTTGCTTTCTTTTGGCTTAAGCTGTCATTTATTTTAAGTTCTGCTGTCGTTCGCATTGTTAATAAAAACAGAAATTATGAGCACATGTGAGAGAGATGGACAGACACAGCTTGAGTGAGAGGGCACAGAAATTGCCTCGGAAAAACTGCGACATTTTGGCGTTTCGATATTTTTTTTATTGCGATTACGCTTTTTTTTTTTTTTCATTGACACATGAGAGGAATGGCAGCACACACACACGCACACACACACACACACACACATTATGAGCATTGGCATAACTACAAACAATTTATGTGCCAACAACGGTTACGTCTCGTTACGTCCCCAACAGCCGCACTTCCTGCTCCACCTTTAGCTCAGGCTGTCTCCCCTACCCGTACCCACCCTTCCCCTAGCCTAGCCTCCCCTTGTTGGCTTGTTGACTGCCATAGTAGTAATTGAATTTCGCTGCATGCGCTTCCCATTGCTCTTATTTCTGTTTTTCCGTATTTTCTGTTTGCCATATTTTCTTCTCTTTTTCTGCTCGTTTTGGCGATTGCATTTTTGACAGCCAACCGAATAGTGCCAGGACTTAAATAATAAATGAAATGACTTAATACCATATTAAAGCAACCAGCACACAGAACCCAGAACAAGTTAATAATTCAGATTTACGCGCGGACCGTAAATCCCCATGATGTCTATGCCTCGACTCTTTACCGGAAAAAAGGGTTGAATACTCTGTTAGTGCATATATGAGCACATCTGGGAAATTCACGATTACATGCCCGATTCATTCCTTTTTTATGGGTTACAAAATATTTATATTTATATATAGAGTTGCAAAAAATTATATAGCTTATTCGAAAGATTTAAATGAGAAGAGTATGTTAATCAGTCACAGATCAGTTGAGTTTTTATCAGCTTATACTAGATTGTCTTGTATATTTAATTTTGTCATTTAATTTCATAATTTATTGAAAAGATTTTTAATTAAGGTATTGAACTTTAAAGTTAATACCGAGCTGCTGATGAAATCTAATAAAACTTTAATACAAAAAAGGTTTTAATTATGTAAAAATAAATTGGAATCTTGTCAAATAAAACAAATATTTTTGTACTAACGTTACAATTGGTATATATACAATTAATAACATAAACGTCGAATTGAATCGTGCTTAAGAGATTTCTATGAATTTATCAATACTCGCTTAACAAATTTAAAATGAAATATATATTATATTTTCCTCTAAATTCATGTCATTTCTCTTCTTTTTTTTTCAGGTGAGTATGCCATCAAGAAATTAGATGACATTTAAATAATATGTGTGTGTACCTGGCTGTGTGAGTATGTTCCCAGCATAATACTTAATATTTTACATTCGAGTCCACATGTCACCAATTAGTATTTAAGCTTAGTTAAAACTCTGTCCGTGCAATTAGTAATTGCAAACTCGAAAATCTCGAGTCGCTTTAGAGTTCAGTTTGTTTGTTTTCTATTTAAGCCCAACCCATATTCAGTTTTAAGCAATTGTTATCGATGTCATGTGGTATTTATTTAGCTTTAAAAGCTGTTAGTTAATCAGACTATATAACTGCCAGCTGTGTTCGCAGAGCCCTTGTTTTATCTGAGCGGCCAGTGGTTCCGGCCCACAATTTGGGGCACATGCAGTCAGCGAACATTTTGCATATTTCTCGCCTCGGCTTGCAAAACTCTTGGTCATGGCCATTCCGTTTCGTACGGTTCCGTCCGGGTTGTTCATCCTGTCATTCTTCCTTTTTGCAGCGCCCTTTTTTTTTAATTTGTTAAATTGTGTCTGGTCGCAAAATATTCGCATAGAGTCAAAAAGCAGCTCTCTGAATTGCTCGAGGCAATGACAATGACAAGGATAGAGACAGCGTGATAAAGCGTGATTTCAGTTTCAATCACATTCACATTCACAGTTGCAAGCACCGTGAAAGGTTCCTGTCATTTGTGGAATTAAATTTTGCATACGTAATGCGCCCAGCATCTTTTGTCTTTTGTTACGACTGTACCTCTCCGTAAACACACACACACACACACACACACACACACACACACATGCGCAGACTCACATGTGCAGGCCTCGTAGGATGCTGCCGTCAGGCGTTATAATTAAAACAACTTCTCGAGAAAAAAAAAATGCCAACATAAAAATCTTATTCTCCGTGTTTTTGTCTCTCTGCACATCATTGTCCATAACAATGAGACAATGTCGACCGTCGACGACTGCTCGTAAAGCTTTATGACCCACAACCGAGACACACACACATACTTCACACATGTGCATATGAATGAATATATACTACATAAACATATAGGTTTATTCGAAGCACCCCGCATTTCGCATTCATGAACCGCTGCTCTGTGCTTTCAGTCACAGGTGCGGGCTTTAAATGAAATTATTGGTTTATTTATGAAACGAAATGGTCAAATTGTGATTGCAGATTGCAGCGAAAGGGAACGTGAAGTGGCCATTAAATAGAACGAGATATGGCCCGTTCCCTGCATATGCCGAGCAACTTCAATGTGTGCCAGCTTAAAGCTCAAAAAATACCAATTAAAGCTAAGCCCAAAGGCACTTGTGGCTACGCAAATTCTGCCAGAATATTTGAACAAAATACTCTACATTTTATTCTATTTTTCTTTCATTTAGTACTTGTAAGCTAAGAGGGGGGAATTCTCTGATTCAGCTAAAACCCGCATAGAATAGTTGAGTAGACACTTCCTTAAACGACTTACGCAGCTTTCAAATTTAATTGCGTCTGTACATCAACGAATGAAGCGCCGCATTATCCCAATTAATGTTAGTTTATATCACTTGAGACAGCTTTCATTGAAATTCTCGTTATCCTATATACTAGGAAATATAATGTTTTAAATTGAAAAGCAACAGCAAAGACAACACTGTGCAGTTTTCTTTTTACCTGCTATGAATTGACATATTTAATGTCAACGCTGTGAGTTTCCACATTCAATTTATACCAAGTACAGTATGGAATTTCAGCTGATATTCCCTCAAGTAATTTGTGTGCTTTCATTCAATCCATCCAACTTATCGTCTCCAGTCGGTATATCATCGCCATCAGCTGGTAGAGCAATTTGTGCAGCTTTTGTGCTCAACTTTTTCAAGAGCACTTTAAACACTTTGTTGGTCGAGTCAAGTTGTGTTGGGGGCCCGGCCAAAAACTTTTCGCTTGTCACTCATTAATTTACCGCAACAGAACTTAAGATGCTGCCATTTACCAACACTGGCAAAACCGCTAAAAGTATCGAATACGCAAACAACAACAATGCCAAAAACCACACCAAGTGGGTTGAAAAAAGGGAGAAAGTTTTGCAACAAATGTCCAAAAGCCACTTAACGGCGAATTAGAGCAAAAACATCCACGGCAACAACAATAGCAGCGTCAACATCAACAACAACAACAACAACAACAACATCGACAACAACAATAAATAGCTGCATAAAACCTGCAGAAGGACAACAACTGCAACACAACTAAAAAGTACAGTTAACGCTAAAAGGATACACAAAACTTTTGAAGGGACGCGACTCGTTGCGTAGCACCAATTAGGGGACACGCCCACCCCCACCGGCCTTATCCACTAACCGCTTCAGCGAATCACGAATAACAAACACAGCATACAACAACAACTAGGAGAACAAGTCAGTTTAATACCCTGTAAAAAGCGTAACATATTCAGTAGACAACAAGTGCAGCTTAAGTACGTACGTAAATGACTTGAACTGATTGGGAATTCTAAAAATAATGTCGAGTAAATTTCTTTTGTAGCACAAGTGGTAGTGTGAAAACGCGTTACTATTTTATTGCATTTTGGGATAATCCCAAGACACATTTGTGTAGAATTGATTCGATTCCGCTGTAGCTGTCCGGGCACATTACTTACCTCCACGCTCTTGGCTCACCCGCATATAAGATTTTATATATCTGCTGCTGAATACGTGACTCTGGGACTTGAACTCGCTTGCTCTCAACGCAACATTTGATTTGTCAGTTTCAGTTTGCGCAACATCCTTTTAAATATGTATGACAATATCTATGTAAGCTATCGCACACACGTTCTTATTTTAAACGGACTTCATTTTCTTTTAAAATCAAATCAAAATTTTAAAATACAGCTCTGTTATCACTTAAAATTCTGATTCAGAATGTCCTTTTAAAAATCCTTTTTATAGAAGCTGTGATATTTGATATCTTGCCATATTATAAAACAGGACACTCCGATCTATTTCTATTTCAAATGTCGATTCCAGTGTTGAACATTTTCACTCCAATTGCGTTCGATAAATTCTTGTTAACTACCTGAATTTCTATGTTAATATTGTTGCTCACAGTTGCGTTTTTTTTTCTCTATTCACTCCAGAAATAATTAATAAAAAATTCTGGAAATCGGCCGACTTATGCAATTCTCGTCTGTCTATTGGGCATCCCGTAGTCGCTTCGACTCGTACAACGGATTTCTTATTTATGGCGCCAGTGTTGGCTAACGCGTACAATTGTGTTCAGCGCTGAACTAGTTCGTTAGCGGTCGCATAATCAACTGTCTGTCATTCATTTTGTTCACTCCAATTTAATTTTTTCCTCCTTTTGCAGCTGGCTAACAAAGTGTAGCATATTTTTGGGTATGCCACGCAAATTAATCGTTGCAGTTGTGCGTTACGAGCTGTTGCCGCAAAAATGTTGCTCACTTTTTGTTGGTGGAAGAGGCGGGGCATGAGCCTGACGGCAACAACTAGGAAATTTACATGCCAAATGAAAATCGTGGATAGCTATTGTTGTTGTTGTTGCTGCTGCTGCTGCTTCTACTGATCACATCATTTAATTTGCCGGCTTTTGTTGTCGCTGGCAAATTGCTTTGGGCCGGAAAGAGTCGTGTCCTTTAGGTCCATCAACGCTTCGTCCTGATTGTCGTGCAATCCATCAAAAGAGGCGCCACTCTTTGCTTTATTTCCAGCAAATTGTGTTTGTGTGCATTTGCAATTTGTGGGGCAACAAAGTTTAATTAAAGTCAGGTGAAGCTCATTTGTAGCCCGCCAGCAATTGTGTATGTAAATATGAGAGCGTGACTCACCTGATAAAATCCTAGCGGCGACTCCCCGAGCTCTGTCAAGTGTTTGGTTAACTAATTTAAGCCAAAGAGCAGCAGCAGGGCCAGCTGCTGGCATAAAAGTTGGCCTATAGGCTCATTAAGCCCAGCTTAAACTATCAATCATACTCGTTGCTCTGGTTACTAACTTGGCTTTAGTGCTTGCCCAGCAATTTTCCACTTCAATTAATCAACCGCAGGCCAAAGAAAAAGAAAAATGCTTAGCCTACTTTTCGGCAAGCCAACGCAGCTCTTAGCCCGAGTGAGTGCGAGTGTGTGTGTGTGTGCGGCAAAAGACAAAAGCCAACTCTTGTATGTGTTCCTAAAATCGATTTCCCTTCAATTCCTCACTAATTTTATTTGCTTGAGTTGGGTTCAATTTCTGCTTAGATTAATCGACTTGTAACGTGACTGCAATCTTAAATCAAGCTTAAATAACTTTTTGAATACTCTACTCAAATCAGTTATATTACATTTGTTATTTGGTTAAGTTTAGAATTAGGGTAAAGGACATTCCCTATTGCATTTAATAATTTATAAATTACCGTAAGACTAAGCTTTTCAATTTTCATCTTAATTGTGGGGAAATGCGCAATACATTTTTGTGAACCTGACAGATATATGTTAATTATAAGACAATGTTAGGATTATTATCTCACTTCTTTGCCAAATTTTTGTAAGATGTAGCTTTTAAATTCATTGTTTAATTTACAATGAACACGAAAATGCAGGCTCAAACTGTTTAAAAAATGAGACATGAAAATAAATTCCCTATTATACCCTGCAGGTTTTATATCCTGCAGCTTCTTAAACTTGCTTTTCTTAACTCTTGATATGAAATAGAATCTTGTTTAAATGTAAAAAATGTTACAAATAATAATAAAATTCTATGAAGATTATTGCGGCTAGTTCATGTTGATGACAATTCGTGATTTTAATCTTCTGTTGTCTCATAACGTTCAAAATGAGAATATACCCAATGTAATGCAAACATCTAGTCTATGTTTATGCAAGTATTTGTTAATTAGCAGCAGTTTTTTGGCTCGGTTTCCCCAAAATGGGTTTTAAATATGCAGGGGCTCGAGGCTGCGCAATTACAATTACAGATAAGAGAGACAATGCCAGAGCCGGGACAATTATAGAGACACATTGGGGGCCCCAATGAAAGGCATTCCGTATCATTGATTAAGGCCCGACACAATGCCAGGTATGTGGAGCTGGCTGCGATTGCGATTCTGTGGTGCATGGCTTGAGGCTCCGCTGCAAATCGGGGCTTGCCACAGCTGCATGCACCTTTATAATGAGCCTTGTCAACCACACACACGCACACATTGTGGTAAATTCTATTTCAGGTTTGTGCAGAACACACATACGCAGCGTGTGCCTGTACTTAAAGAGCGAGAGAGAGAGTGTGGGTGATAGAGTAAAAACATAACTTGGCTGCCAGTTGGAAATCAAATATGCAAATACGCATGCCACAAGGCACACAGCACATTGACAGGCGGGTCGACAAACCGTTTTTAGGTAGCACATCCTGGCAGCCAACCCTTTGCCAGCTCCTAACCTCGCCTTGCTTCGCATGCATTGCCTTGTCTTGAGTTTAAACTCGGGCTGAAGCTCGACAAGACTTTGATAGCAGGAAATTTGCAATTTCTGGCATTGAATTTCCGCCGAGCATTTATTTAGCAATATGCATGCACTTGCATTACACTCCTCTGGTATCTATAGATATCTCTCTCACCTGTAATTATCGATGGTGTCTAGAAATTATGTGCTTAAGCCGTTTCACATGTCTCCCCGCCGGCAACTGTGGAATCCTTTCTGCGTGTCTCGCATACGCAATGGCGGGAATTAAGCACACGGCGCTCAAATGTATGCTAAGCTCTTCCTGTCACGGTTTATGTGCGTGCACATGTCCCTACGTGCCTTCCAGCCATCAATATGCAGCACCTACACATGCAAAATAACACACAGGCACGCACACACGCTCACTTATAAGCCCATATTGGGCATCGTTTGTTGACATTTTGTATTTGTTATTGCCTTTTTTGTTTCATCATTTTTCAGTATGATTTATAATAGCAAAAATAAATACAAACACGAATTCAAAATGCAAACACGTAAAATTGGCGCAGACGGGAAAGGCCGACTAAGGGAGACCCTATACACTCACAGCTTACGCAGGGACTGTGCTTCTTCTGCTTCCCCTATCCCCACACTATGTTTCCGTCAAATGTTCGAGATTATCTTTGATGTTTATTGTTTAATCCTAATTAAATTTTACTGGCATAAATTTGACATTGAAAGCCCCAAGTTTAATTTTTAATTTTTAGACAGCGGGCGTCCAAAAAAGTGAAATAGTTTGTGTTCAGTAAACGAGAATACACAGCCTGAATTTGTATCGCTTGCTCTTATAAACTCTGAGATATGAGCAAAAACCCTTATCCGAAAATCGATATATATGAAATGTGTGGAAAAGTGAAATTGAACTTAACTTGATTGTCAATTTGTATGTCTCCAATTCTAGTTCTAAAAGATCAACCTATTCATTAAGACAGAAAGAAAGGCAGGGCTACATGGAATAGGCTCTTAATGCAGACTCTGAATATAATGTTCTTTATAAGATATGTGATTACACCTTCCGACTTTCCACATGCGGAAAACAATTATATTCTCTTGAAACCCACTTACATATACTTATTTACTCAAGTACTATACTACTAGAGACTAAATGAAAAGGCAATATCGACTCAATACTGTCCAATATTATTGTTACTTTGTAGGTCTGAGATAGAGGGAATACCCTCAATAAAAAGTAAAGGCTTCCATTGTTAATGTAAAAACTTGACAAGCTAAAGCATTTATCTTAACAGCAAATTGTTGATTATTATTATTTTTTGTTCCACATAACTAGCAATAATACTAGTTTTTTGTGCTCTCACCCTCTCTACCTCACCTTTTCTCTCCTAGCCTGTCACATAACTCTCAACTACACGCGTTCCTTATGTTTTTTTGTGCGGCCTTGAGGAAAAGGATTTAGTATATAGCTCGATTTTGTGGCAAGTTCTTACATGATATTCTGGGCTGGCCGCACTTGTCGCACGTCATTTGATTTGCTACTTTTTAGATGGCAGCTGCAGGGCAAGTACAACAAATTTCTATGGCCCAACCTAAGGCAAACTTTGACAAACACTTGACGGCGCCGACTAAGATGATGATGAGTGGGCTGATGATGATCATCATCATGATGTGGAGAACTCGGCTCAAGTGTTTTTTGCACAATTTCTTTTCAATTCAACAAAAGTGGACCAGAAGGCCTGCAAAACATTTCTAGGCCAGTTATACCGCAACCCATTCCCGCGGCCCATTTCTGTCCCCGCCCACAGCTACATCCGCCTCTTTGCCATGCTAAACACATTTTTTCCTTTTGTGCCGCTTTTTGTTTTACGAATTTTCGTTGTCGCCTTCGCCGTCGTTTTGTATGCATAGAACTGAGAACTAAGAACTTGCGGCTTTTGGCCGTCCAGGCCATAGAGCATACAATCTGCCCGCCCTGCCTCATGCCGACCTGGCGCTGGGATTGTCTTTCAGCCTGATTTGTTATTCATGAAAATGCAGAAACGAGAACATTCACGAGTGTGAGTGAGAGTGCGAGTGCGAGTGCGAGTGCGATGCAAGAGCAGCCACAAGTCTCAGTCGCAGCGTGTGGCCAGGGCCCATTCGAGTGGTCCGAAAGTGGTTAAGAAAATGCCAAGCACTCTTCTGCGGCGGGTTGAGCTGCCCGTCCGACTGTGGCAACTCTGGCGCAATGGCAACTCTGCTGCATAATAAAGCCGACGAAAAAAGTTGGCATTGAGTGGTTCAGCAGGTGAGCTCAACTATTCCCTTGGCCTTTTTTTTTTATTTTGTCTCTTTTGTTAGCTTTAAGCGTGGCCAACGATTAGCGTTTGTTGAGATTCGGTTTCATCTTTAATGCTCAGCCCTGTGCCAGGTTTGGTAACAGCGACTCGGTTCGACAGATTGTTCACTGACTCCCAATTGAAATGCAAACAAAATCAGGGCACAGATAGCAGCTGTCACAAGTCGAACATATTCGTAAATACCCTGTAGCCACAGCTGATGGGGTAACTTTACCAAAATATACTGTCAGTTCATTAGAAGCTTTTGTAAATTCGGCATTTACATTGAGCTCAACCCTTCCACATCCATTTGATAGGGCACTCGAAAGTCGTGCAGCCTCATTCTTGAGCTGCTTAGTCGCATTTTGCCATTCATTACACAATTCGCATTCCGATTTTATTTTTTTTTTGGATTTCTGATTGCAGCGCACAAATCAGTTCCAGTCGCAGTTCCTTTCCGGCTTCTGTTTGTGCACCGTGCAACCCTCTGCGCCCTAATCTATCCAACGAAGCCAACACAAATGTCACAATTCTGCAGGGACCCAGCTTTCGATATACGTAACAGAGAGGCAGGTGTGGCAAGCAACTATAACGAATGTTGACATCCCTGGGCATTGTTTAAGGTTAACCAATAATTCTCAAAAATTCCAGAGATAGCTCAGTGCAGTTGAGCAGAAGAGGTGCAAATGTTGGGATGAAAAAAAGGAAAAGTAAATGCAGTTTATTAAGCCCTGTAAGGGAAGAACTTTTATGACAAAAAATATGCTTGCTTTAAATATTTAGAGCAATATCGAGAAGTTTCTAATAAAACAAGATAAATATAATTACAAGCTGTTATTATGCTTGTAAATTAAATTAAATCTTAAATCTACTGAAATGCATCATACTTTTGCTTTTTGTACAGTTAATTATGATTATTTATTTTACTTTCAACTTTTGGGACGCATATTTGTAACTATATTTGTTGGTTACGATAATTCTCTTTTGCTTAGGAGCAATGCCACTTTTGCTTTTACCCAGACAAACGCTCTTCATACCGCTTTACTCCCTTAATCTACCCATTAAGCTGAGTCACGGTAGGGTATCCACGACCTCTTGAAGCTAATGAAATGCATCACATGTTTAATCTACATGAACGATTTGCATATTTCAAGCAATTTATGGCACGCGAGGGGAAAGCCAATTCTATGCATATTTTTACCCTGTAAGAAAGAAGCAAGAGGTTGCTTTGCTATTTTAAATTATTTAAGTTATCTGTTACTTGGGTCAAATAAATATTTCTAATCAAATGTTATTTGTATTTTAATGGCAATATCAACAAAAATCAGTCCGAATATGCATAATTTATTTATAAAAACAATAACTCTAAAATTGTAACTGGCATATTCCACAGAAAATTTCGTAAGTTAGTTGTATTTGTTTACAAGGCATCTTCTGGTTGAGCTCTTACATTGATTTGTTTGTGGTAACACCTGGATATATTTCTAACAGGCAGCAAATAATGTGCATTAAAATGCAATTAGCTGGCTGCATGCTCCCGCACACAAGCACACACACACACACACACACACACACACACAAGCACACATACTCATATACATATAAGTGGATACTCGCATATTATGCATGAAAACAAAATGCTTCAACTTGGCGGGTTTTGCTGGAGGGTCTTCTTACTGGGCTTGAAGTGGCTTTGCCTTGTTTAGTTGTGCCTGAAAGTGTGCTAAATTTAGCATAGCCATAGCGAAGGACGATACTTACACACACGCACACACACACACACACACTCAAACACACACATGCACGCAGAAGTGAAATGAGCTAGAAATTAGTTTATGGCGAAGGTCGAGCAAGGCGCTTTAAAGTATACCATAATCTTAGAGCCGAAAATGGGCAGCCCTTTTGCCTGGTTGAAGGTGCGAGGGGTGTGAGGCATATGGAGAGGGGGCGCGGCTGAGGGCCGAGGGTGCTGTCATGCCCGGCCTGGCAATTATGCGTAAACAATTAAAATATGAATGAAATGAAATTTTAAGCTTTTCATTTCTGTCACATGTGCACAAAAGCAAACAACAAAGCGATGGGGGCGGGGCAGCAAGAGAAAGAGCAAGAGAGTTAGACTAATGCAAAGATAAGGGCAAAGCACACACACACACACGCACGCACGCACACAAATGCGAATTGACATGTGGCCGTCGCATTTTGTTTACACAAACTGAATATGAAATTTATGTTGGTGGCTGTCGTAATGTGTGCTTATGCTGCGGCAGAGTGGGGGGAGTCTGGGCATAGGGGTGAGGGGCGCAGTCCTCGCAAAGCTGCCGTAGATTATTTAGAACAGCTCGATGTGGGTTGTGCTTATTGTGCTCGATAGATGCCTAGAATGTTGACGCCATCGATAAATAATGCTGTTGTTGTTCGTTTTTCTTTTTTTTTTTGTCATGCTTTCAGGTGCTTGGATTGCGTGTGTTGTGTGTTCTTGTCATAAATCAACATTTAAATCGTGTTTAGGTCTGTTCTGTGGAGCAAACCGCACCGCACAGACAATGACGAATGCCTGGCTGCCCCACATTCAGGGGCTGGGGCAGGGCGGTTAGCAAGGGTGGGCGACTGCTTAAATGTGAAAGGAGCATGCTCTTAGAATTTGTTGGGGCTGGGGTTGGGTGTTTCTGGCGTTGCACAATGCTATTTATATATAATTAATAGCTCATGTGCTTTCCAGCATTTAACTTAGCATAGATGGTCGGACAGGCATTGTTTTCAGAACAAGAGTGTTCAAGTCGGGAGTGCTCGACTGAAAGATACTCTGAATCTAGCGCCAAACTGTCGTTGCAAGCATTCATATATTTGGGGTGTTAATACGATACGAAATTAAATTAATTTCCAATTTTAAATATATAGTTTATTTTATAATGACCTGCATATATACATCTATGTATTTACATGTATTCAAACTTATACGCACACAATAAAGCAGAATATTATTCATTTTCGAGGCCAACTAACACAACATTAACTGTTGCATTAAACGTGTTCAACAAAAATAAAAAATTGTTATTTTTTTCGGCCCCTGGCTTAAATATAATTACTATCAAATAGGCTAAATATAAAACAAATTATAGCTCATCCTGGAATATACGATTCTAAAAGTGTCGATAGAAATAACAAGGGGATTAACATTTTTTGTCAAAGTTGATTGGGTTTTAAAATGAAAATATTTGTATTCTTTGCGATTGTATGGACACTCGCATTTCTTACAAGATACTTTTCCAAGATCGGACTTAATTAACCCGAGCTTGAGCCATTTAATAAAAAAAAAAGCTGAGTAAGAGCAGACCTTGCGTCTTGCAGCCAAATTTTCCACTTTAATTCAAGCTACACGCGCATCACTATTTGGCAACAACAGCTCAAAGTCCAGAAGTCTCTCTATTGCAACAACAACAACTCTAGCTCACGCAGTCCATATGTATTGACGAATGTGCATAAGAAGCGTAACAAAATGAGAGTTACAGTTAGGCATCGAGCTGCCATTGCGCATATACATATGTGTGTATGATTGTAGGCAAAGCGAAAATGGTCCAGACAGACAAAAACTAATATGCGAGACGGAGATAGCTAGCTTGGCTGTGTTTTACGTTTACACTCGGCTCGTACGAACATATTCGTAGTAAAATTAAAGGCAAGTTGCAGATCAGATAACTCAGTAGCTGCGTTGTCTGTGCGCCTGGTAGTTAGAGATGGCATTAACGCTTACTTGAAAAAGTGCCGGTGCCTGCTTTCGTTATAATTGAAGCCAAGTTTTATTTCATTTTAACTAAATTTATATGTGAACTAAATAAATAAATGCCAATAAGGAGGCATTAATCTACTTTATATTCCCTCGATCGGCAGATTGGAAGGGTTTTGTTTTCCCATCGATATTCAAGACTGCAACTATTTCAACAGATTTGCAGCTTGTAAGGTCGGACTTTATTTAGCGGCCATATTGTTATTAAATGTTTTTGTAAACTATAACCATGCACATTTTATATGCATTAGATTCACATACAACCAGCATTTAAAAAATTTAGTGTGTGCAAACTCGAGTGCTTGAATGTGCAAGTCGAATTGACTACTGGGGTCAAATAAATGTGCAAGGCGGACGAAAAATAGAGCGATAAGCAAAAACGGTAACTCCTGAGAGCGCGATGCATTGGTAGATAATGCACAGCCACGCATATACACATGCATATGTACGTACATATTTGGCGATTCTCTCCGAACACAGTTATGTATGTGTGTCTGGTTGTGCGTTATCTAGTTATGCATAAGTGTATGTGTGTATGTTCTGAAAAAGAAATCTTTTGAGAGAACGGTTGCCTGCTCAGTTTTCTGTGCGCCGTTTTTGTCGTACGCCCCTTACACAGTCGATTCTCGCACCATTTTAGTTTGCCTCAGGCAGCCAACTTAATGTGATCTTACGCTGCGCGCTGTATTCGTTAAAAGTCTTTTAAGAATACAAATGGACTTTTTCGGGCTACATACATAAATCGTCTAGCTTTCGAATCGCATATACATAGTTTCAAACGTCTACCGGTCAAGACTAATGATTTTCATAAAAAAAGTCGGTCGTTTATTATTTTAAAGTCTTCGGCTGAGGCGCAGCATCGTTCGGTTGCCTATAAATAAGCTAAATGTTGTATAACTTAAATCCGATCCTTTCTAGTCTCCTGCTATTTAGGAGCTATAGTGGCCATTAAACCTTGCAGTTCTTTTATTTGGGCAAATTTAATGGCAACGGATAACTAAGATGGGACTCGAGCCTAGGTATTCACACACAATCAGCAATGAATAAATTCTGTGTTTGCCGAATCGTCTGCTTGAATATGCGAGTCAAATTTACAACTGGGGTCAAACGCACACAGATCTAATGTGCCAGGGCGCAAAGCGGACGATAAACAAAACAATAGCTCGTGAGAGCGCGATTTATTGGTAGATAATCTCTGCATGCCTGTGCATGCATATGCACATCAGTAGGTACATACATACAGATTTGGCGATTCTCTCTGAACACAGTTATGTATGTGTGTCTGGTTGTGCGTTATTTAGTTATGCATAAGTGTATGGGTGTATGTTCTAAAAAAGAAATCTTGTGAGAGAACGGTTGCCTGCTCAGTTTTCTGTGCGCCTTTTTTGTCATCTGCCTTACACAGTCGATTAGAGTACCATTTTAGTTTGACTCAAGCAGCCAATATAATGTGATCTGACGCTGCGCGCTGTAGTCGTTAAAAGTCTTTTAAGAATACAAATGGACTTTCTCGGGTATATATCGTATAGCTTTCAAATCATATGTCTTTTCAAACGTCTACCGGTCAAGAGAAATGATTTGCATAAAAAATGTTGTATTATTTTGGTGTCTTCGGCTGAGGCACAGCATCATTCGGGTACCTATGGCAAACAGCATACGTTTTTTGATTGTTACTCAATATAAAGGTGATTATATTAACAAATGTGCAAACGTAAGTACAAAAGAAGTTCTTTCTTTTTTGGTTCGTATATGTACTATATGTATGTATGCGTTAAGCTAAGCGAGACAACGAGATTATTTAATTCTGTTTAGATGTGTGCTCCCTTTGCACTCGCATTCCCAGTCAAAGTAATTGCAACGAATTCGTACATTACGCTAATACGCAGCTGCCTAATACGCGCACAAAAATGAACCTATTAATTATTTATATGCTCTATAACTTAAGTCAGATCCTAGAGTATTCCTTCCTAGTCTCCTTCGAGTTTGAAACAAAAGTGGTCACTAAAAATTTCTCTTCTAATATTTGACAAATTGGTATGGATAAGACAACAGAATCGTCTGCTTGAATGTGCAAGAAAAATTGACTACTGGGGACAAACTAACACACAAACAAGATGCAATTGAGCGAAGCGGACGAAAAATAGAGAGCGATAAGCAAAAAACAAGAATCTCATAAGAGCGCGATGTATTGATAGATAATGCACGGGCACGCATATACACATACATACATACGTACAGTGTATATTTGGCGATTCGCTTAGCATACACTCGTTTGTAGTGGCGTTTGCTTATGCGTTATCTATTTCGTAAGCTCAAAAGAATGATGCCTCTTGTGATGGTTTACTTGCTCAAGTTTCTGTGCGCCTTTTGTTTCGTCGATTCTCATTCTGTGTGAGTTTGACTCAAGCAGCCAACATAATGTTATGTTACGTTGCGCGATGTAGTCTGTTAAGAACATAATTTGAAAATCTGATGTGAACAATATATACCAATTTTCAAAGGGCTTACTTTTTCGAACAACAGTCGCCAGAGTGCGTTTTATGTACATATATTAACAAATGTGCATGAACAGGTCGCGTAAGCTGCAGAGCAGCCTTAATAGCGCATATACATAGATATGTATTCGGCAAAACGAGACAGCAAGATCATTACAGTCGATTCTGCTGTTAAGCTGCGTTTGCACCCAAAGTTTTGGTCGGTGTATGGGGGAATTCGTATATCAAATCAAATAATTGTTTCCGCCTGGTATTAAGAGGGGTACATGCCATCATATATTTACAGAGGAGCTTATATTTATTTTATTTAAATTAAGATTTGAACTTATTCAAAATATATTCAATAAGTTTATGGAAATGTTGATAAATGTCACTCCTGAATTGATTTGCTTTTTCAGATACCTTTTAATCAGGACCTTCGATTGCCACTAAAATGTTTCAGTGCTAAGAATCAAAACCGAAAACAACATTTTGGGATTTCTCACGACTTCAAAAGGTTGAGCTTTCCCAAAGCGTACTCAATTCCTGCAAGCTTTTGCTATTTATTTTTAATAAATTGCTGAGCTATGGCGGATTTTGTATTTCAAACCCAATCTTATACGGAATTCGACGCTGCCCGTCATAACCATTCTGTTGCTGTTTTCATTGCAACAACCATCATCAATATCGACAGAAATGGATTGAATAATTTTTAAAAGTGCCAACACTAAAATAGATTTACAATTAAGTTTCCCAAGCGTCATTGCGCCCATATGTATCTGTCAATCAAAGCAAAATCTTGGCACTCTGTTCTGCTGAGAGCCACTGTACACTCGTTCTGAGTTAAATTAAAGGAAGGTTCATAGTTGACTTTCATATCCTTGGTATTACCATACCATGATATAGTCCTAGTAAACCCAGAGGACCGACTTTTTGCAAAATGCGCAAGAATGTTGTCCAAAAATATGTATGCTTTTTCTTTCAGCCGCCGATGGCAACTGCCCCGCTCACTGACGGTTCCTAGTTGACTATCATATCCTTGGTTATACCATACCATTGATATAGTCCTTGGAAACCTAAAGGATTAAATCCCTGCAAAGTTTGCATTGAAATGGTCCACAAATATGTATGTTTTTTCTTTCAGCAGCCCCTGTACATGAACTGTAGCTGGAATGCTACTTAACAGCCGTCCTTACAGCACTCCTTTTACAGTACTGTTGCTTAACAGCACTCATTTTAAATGAGTGGCATTTTTGCCCCTTACGGTTATGCAATGAAATTTTTTATTCGAAGATTTTCGTCGACCTGCTGGGCATTTCTGTTCGCCTGGTATTTTGGCTGAATTTGGGACCCAGCCGCCGACGAAGGCGCCCCTTTCGGGTATGCAACAAAAATTTTCGCCCGCTGAAATTTTCTGTCGACCTTCTGGGCATTTCTGTTCGCCTGGTATTTTAGCAGAATTTAAGAAAAATCTCGGCAGCCAGCGGACAGAATTTCAACGACCGTTAATTTTTGAATTTTTTGCAATCCCATATCCCTTGGAGATAAAAAAAACAGGAATTTGTTTGATAATTTTAAATAAATTTATTATTTGTTAAAATTAGTATGTGTTTTTAATTTGAACTAAAAATGATAATATCTGGCATAATAAACGTCCGATCCTGGAAGCAGTAACCTCGTTAGATTCGTAAAAGTCCTTAGAATCGATAAGAGTCCTTGAATCCTGCAAACTGAAACGATAAAAACACAATTGAATTAAAAATGTGATTCCTGATATATAAGGTATTTTGAGGAAAAAAATAGCCATAACTCAGCCATATCCTTGCAGATTTTCAAAGGACATAGTGCGTTAGGATCGTAAGGACCACCTGCACCGAACTGCATTTAAACATTATGGGGTCATCTAAGAATCCTGGACTTGGTAAATTTTCAGTCGCGGGCCGCAAGAAAAATTGACTGAAAACACAAAATTTCAGTGAAATCGCTATATCTCTGAAACTACAAGGACGATCTTGATGTCCTTTGGCCAGTTGGTAGGCCTGGTCCGTACAATTTTTTTGACACATGTCCTGTCAGGATACGCAAGGATACAGCCGAGTTATGGCCTATTTTCTTTATCAAAATTTGTCCTTAAAACTTCGTTGTTTGAAGGACTTTCGTCCTTCAGGTTGTATATTCTTAAATGGGAGGGTGAGGACTATCTGCTGTCCAAAGGACATCCCGATAGTCCTTCAAATGGCGAAGATAGTCCCGAATTTTTCGATTTTTGGCCATTTTCTGACTAAACCCCTGTAATAAATTTTAGTAAAATTTTTTGTCGAATCTTGGAAATCCTTGAATGCCAATCGATAGTCCTGCTCCTCACGAGCTCAAAAAGGTATATCCTTCCGATATCCTTAAGGATATGACCGAGTAATGGCTAAAAATAGAATGTCCTTTTTAGAAAAATTGCCATAGCTCAGCCATATCCTGGCGGATTTTGGAAGGACTTGGTCCGTTAGAATCGTAAGGACGAACTGCATCGAACTGCATTTAAAAATTTAAGGATCCGACAAATTTCAGCGGAGGGTGCAAGGATACAAGTTTAACTAAGACAATCCTTGATATCTTGGAAACTACAGGGACGATTTTAAAGTCCTTCGGCAAGCTGGTAGCCCTGCTCATTGGGAGTTGTTTAACACAGAGTTCCCCAGGAGCCGCAAGGATATGGCCAAGTTACAGGCATTTTTGTGTAAACATAAATGTATCCTTTTCTTTGGTGATTGAAGGACATTCGTCCTTTTCTTTGTGTATTCTGAATGGGTGTGGTGGGGCCTGTCTGCTGGCCAAAGGACACCAGAATAGTCCTCAAATTGGACAAGCTATAGCCAGTTTTTTGATAAATGAGCTTTTTGAAAAAATTAGTCGTATCTTGGAAGCTACAAGGACAATGGCAAAGCTAATCAGCCAGTTGATAAATCTGGTCAATATATATGACAAAGAACGCGTCGAGGCAACAGAACTGTGCTTAAGTTTTAAGACAAACACCGTACATGAAAATGAGAGTCAGATAATACATACTTTGTTGAAAGTACCAGCAAATTTGTAGGGCGTGGCAGCGCAGAGTCGAAAACACAAGAAATCCAGCGTAATTCCCGGCCCGTGGCCTCATACCTGAGTCCAAATAGTGCAAATACCTTCCATTCGGCAAGCTCGGCATACACAAAACGGAAAAGCTGTAGATCCAAAATTGCCTGCAATTTTGGAGTAATGTAATATGAATCGAAAGACCTTTGACGTATGCTCTTACCTAGTATCACAGCGAATAGCCTTCTCTCTTTCACTTAATCCTCCCAAGAATTGCGACCTACGAAAGATAAAAGCGTCAGTTATACACAAAAACATTTTTACATATCAATTATTTACTCACTTCAACGTCTTCAAATGTGCTTGGGTAATGTGCACTATTGAATTGCCACTCAAGCGCAAAAGATATGATAGGGAACCGAATGGTGATGATCCTTATCCAGAGGCACCAAAATCATAAAAGGTTTACGCTTTGAGTTTTTCAAAGGACCTTGTACTAGCCGAGCGCAAAGATCATCTTCGTCGATCGCATATAGAAGTTATGGACTCCAGTCGCTGACCGTCATGAAAACGCAATTTTTTAACAGAACTCTGCTTAAATCTGGAAACAAATGATATTAATTAATACAAAAATAATGAGGTTCAAATTGACATACTTAGCCATGAGTACCGGTAAATTTGGAACGCATGGCAGCGGCATAGTCGCCGGCACAGGATATCCAATATAGTTCACATCCTGTAGCTTCACCTTTAGCTGGGGGCTGGAAATTACAACGGAGATCTTGGTCACGGCGATAGAGGAAAAGCAAACAGCCTTTTTCCGGTTTCACAATGGAATTACCTTAATTACATTAAGGTTAGTGGAAGACGTGCAACATGTGCAAACTCGACCTGGCTATAACCAAGATGTTGATACAAAATCACCTGAAATTATGGATAAATATAATATGAACTGAAAGACCTTTGACATATGCTCTTACTTTGTTACACTGCCAGCAGTCTGTTCAGGCACCATCATCGCAGTCAGCGCGAAAGATAGCTGGTGCGCTCTCCGTATCCAGTTAATCCTCGCAAGATTAGCAGAATACTGGAAAAGTAAAAGCGTCAAAACACAATACGGAAAACATTGTTTTATATCAAATATATACTTAAGAGAAGCAACAAATGAGTTTGGGTAATGTTCGCCCAACGTAGTTCACAGTCCGTCTTCACAGCTTCATCTTCATCCAAGTTGTCGAAAGCAACGGGGCCCTGGCCACGGCAGGCGTTATTTTATATTTAGGTATATTGTGCCTAACATAAATGTGGTTGCATATTTAAACTAAGTGCATTGCGCCTAGATAACATGCCCAAAACGGCAACGTTGTTGAGCCGAAATCTCCTGCAATTGTGGAATTATGTAATATGAACTGCAAGACCTTTGACATATGCTCTTACCTTGTATCACAGCGACCAGCCTGACGTGGAGCCATCGCAGTAAAAAGTAGAAGAAATGCATTACTGAGCATCTGCCTTATACTCAAAAGAACGCTAGAAATGATAAAACCAAAAACAAACATTTTTGTATATCATTTATATACTTGGGAGGAGCAACAAATGAGTTAAGTCAGTGTGCACTATTGAATCGTAAATATAGTTAATAGACCTGTTTTGAAGTAGTTTGCAAACTGGATAATTTACAATTATATTCTTAAGTCTTTTAAAGACTACAACGCGCAGCGTAATATCACATTAAATTTGCTGATGGACACAAACTAACACAGAATGAGCATCGCTTTAGAATGCGAGAGCTGAAGAAATACAAACCGCACAAGCACACACACACACAAACGAGTGTGAGCGGAGAGAATCGCCAAATCTGTATGTATGTACCTACTGATGTGCATATGCATGCACAGGCATGCACAGATTATCTACCAATAAATCGCGCTCTCACGAGCTATTGTTTTGTTTATCGTCCGCTTTGCGCCCTGGCACATTAGATCTGTGTGCGTTTGACCCCAGTTGTAAATTTGACTCGCATATTCAAGCAGACGATTCGGCAAACACAGAATTTATTCATTGCTGATTGTGTGTGAATACCTAGGCTCGAGTCCCATCTTAGTTATCCGTTGCCATTAAATTTGCCCAAATAAAAGAACTGCAAGGTTTAATGGCCACTATAGCTCCTAAATAGCAGGAGACTAGAAAGGATCGGATTTAAGTTATACAACATTTAGCTTATTTATAGGCAACCGAACGATGCTGCGCCTCAGCCGAAGACTTTAAAATAATAAACGACCGACTTTTTTTATGAAAATCATTAGTCTTGACCGGTAGACGTTTGAAACTATGTATATGCGATTCGAAAGCTAGACGATTTATGTATGTAGCCCGAAAAAGTCCATTTGTATTCTTAAAAGACTTTTAACGAATACAGCGCGCAGCGTAAGATCACATTAAGTTGGCTGCCTGAGGCAAACTAAAATGGTGCGAGAATCGACTGTGTAAGGCGGACGACAAAAACTGCGCACAGAAAACTGAGCACAAGATTACTTTTTCGGAGCATAAGCCCATACACTTTTGCATAAATAGATAACGCACAACCAGACACACATACATAAATGTGTTCGGAGAGAATCGACAAATATGTACGTACATATGCATGTGTATATGCGTGGCTGTGCATTATCTACCAATGCATCGCGCTCTCAGGAGTTACCGTTTTTGCTTATCGCTCTATTTTTCGTCCGCCTTGCACATTTATTTGACCCCAGTAGTCAATTCGACTTGCACATTCAAGCCTCGAGTTTGCACACACTTAATTTTTTAAATGCTGGTTGTATGTGAATCTAATGCATATAAAATGTGCATGGTTATAGTTTTCAGAAATAGCCCGATCTTGACAAGATGCTTATTATTTGAAAAAGTTCCAGTCTACTAAATTGATAGTAAAAAAAATATAAGAAAACTATTTCCAATCTAAATATAAGAATCAAAAACCCGATCGTGGGAATTTATAATAGATTATCGTCTACTTATTGTAATTTATTTACTTTATTAAAGCCGTTAAGTTTCTTTTTTATGAATAACCTTAAATAAAATGTAGTTAAAATAAAGTAAAATTTCTCTATAATTATGACGATAGCAGGCACTGGCACTTTTTCAAGTAAGCGTTAAGTGCCATCTCTAACTACCAGGCGCACAGACAACGCAGCTACTGAGTTATCTGATCTGCAACTTGCCTTTAATTTTACTACGAATATGTTCGTACGAGCCGAGTGTAAACGTAAAACACAGCCAAGCTAGCTATCTCCGTCTCGCATATTAGTTTTTGTCTGTCTGGACCATTTTCGCTTTGCCTACAATCATACACACATATGTATGTGCGCAATGTCAGCTCGATGCCTAACTGTAACTCTCATTTTGTTACGCTTCTTATGCACATTCCTCAATACATATGGACTGCGAGAGCTAGAATTGTTGTTGTTGCCATAAGGAGAATTACAGTAAGGTTGTCGAATAGTGATGCCTGTTTAGCGCTTATTTACTTGGCCAGATTTAGCCAAATAACACAAAATCCGCTAAAGCTCAGCTGATTATTCTCAATGGCTTTAGCTTGGGTAAACTAAGTCGGATCTGGGAGACATACATACGTAACCTTTTGGGAACATAAAATGTTCGTGTTAGCTGAAACATGCGATGCATCGAATATATCGATGTTGTTACAATAGCTTGGTTTCAGAGTTGTGCTCTGCGTGTGGGTGTGATTTGCACGGACCCATATTGAACACGCACAAAAGATAGTTTTGCAGCACGGCTCTGGCGTGCCACGGAAAAAAACATGACCCATTGTCCTATTCACAAATCTCTGTGCTAAAATTTCTGTGCTAAATCTCTGTCACTTTTTCCAAGTTTCATATTTTAGTCTGTCAATTTAATCTACGTCGATATGCTCGGCTGCCGCATAATTTATAACCTGTTTAATATAATAATTTGCTCAACCCAAAGAGTAAAATGTTGTCAGGCCCATTTGGCAGATGGCAGGAAATAAGCATCTAAATGGCTCGAATCGCATTTCGCAACTGTTGGACTCGATTGCCACACCCACACACTCACGCGCACACAAACACACAAACACACACACAACCACACACACACACAGCTTGGCAGCCGTTTGAACGGAAGTGCTTTTAATTAGCCCACAAAAGCACAGTGGGCCAAGGGGCTGGGGCGTCGGAGAACTAGATGAAGATTGGATGAAAGTGCACATATTTAATTAAAGCTTTTGAATTAGTTTTCAATGAATGTGCTCAATGGCCGAACGACGCAGACAGTTTAGAAATCTCAACGCAATCTCCTTTTGCTCTAGGAGCGGCCTGTGGGGATATTTGCTGCAGCTGCGCGACGTTCTGGCCCATGAGGAGAAACTTTTTATATTTTTCTCATATTCCATCAACTTTTCACCATTGCTTATTAAATGCGTCTTACAGTTATGAGCTAACTTTTCGACAGCAGATTTCCACGTACAGCTGCCTGATGACATCATCATTAGGCAGCAGGAGCCTTCTCCTGGTCCTGGAACTGCGTATGCCTCCTATGCATATTTCATAGGCCTGCATTCAAATCTACTGTATCTACCCTGTACCTTAAATATGTGAAAAAGTTTGTGTAGACATACTTGACCCATGATATTCAAATTGTTTGGATCAGAGCTAAGAAAAAGCCCTGTAATCTATTTACTTTCCCAACAAAATGACTCATTTTGGATTTTGATTTTTGGCATAAGCTTAGATTGAATCTTTTGCCGATATGTGCCTGGGTATCTTCTAGTCGGATACTTGACTAAAGCATGCTTGTTTGCTTTTAGCTTTTTACGCGGCCATATTGACAGCGCAAATACTTGAAATGACAGATTTAAACTCTTTAAGCGCCGCCGAAAAGTATGCTATAAATTCTAAAGACAATGATTAGGCTAGAAAGGAAATAAAAGAAAACTGAAAATATGGAGACGAGTAGGTCGTGGTTATTGTAAATTTCCACGCCAAACGCTTTAAGTGCAGTCGTCTTTCCCTTTTCCTTCACTTTCTCTCTCTTACGCTGGCTGATTCCGTCCCTCTTTGCCTGAATAAGATACTTAGGAGATTTGGCAAACCTTTTCGGGACATTTCTTGCTAATGCGCTCATTATAAATACATGATAAGGAGCAGAGTTCTCCCTTGGCTGAGCCGCACAAAATGAAATGTCATAGAGCTAACAGAGGGCTGCAAGAATTTACTTTTACTTTCATTTTCACTTTCTCGCAGCATTCGCCGCAAAAACGTCATCATAACAACTTTGTTGACTGGCTTTTTAGGGCAAGTCCCCATTTCGCCCTCTCGGAATAGCCTTGACTGTCGAACCGTAACCCAAGCAACAAAAAAAAAAAAAAGCATGGAACCCTTGGCCTTTTGTTTAGGGGCTAAAATACTTTCGCTGTCGCCGTCGCATTCGGTTTCTCTCTCGCTTGTGGATTTTGGCTCAGTTTAGGGGTCCTGCCAGCGGGGTTTTCCGGCTGCACAGGCCAAAAACCGCAGAGTCATAAGCCCATTAGCCTTGCTGGGCATTGTTTTATGTATCTACCTATACCTATAACATGCCCTTCCTCCTGCCCGGGCATGTACCTGCTCTACGAGCTCATATGACGTTGCCTTTTGCTCTGCTGATGCGGAAAATGAGCAAGGAAATATAAACGCCCACACACACACACGCACAGATACGCACACAACAAGGACAGCAAAGTCGACAAGGTCTTGTTAGTTAAATTATGCATAAATGCGGCAACATGAGTGGGCGTGTCCTGCGCCTACACTTGCCAAACACAATAGTTTGCGCACATTTGCAGCAGGCAACGAAATTGCGTATACGAAACGTGTGCCACAATTTAAGTTAGACGGAAATCTCGTTCTTTAACAGCCAGCAAACAAAACTAATGAGGGCAAGCCGTATGCCAATGAAATCTACGATAAATGTAAATACTAGCACGCAAATCAGTAAATGCCAAAACCGACAAGGACCAAATGCAAATACACAAAACCTAACAGCCATATTGAACAGAATATTGAACAAAGGTGATAACCGGTTGAGCAAATAGATAAACAATAACAAATGAAGCCAAAGCCAAAACAACTATGCCAGAAATAATGCGTCGATTATAAACGGAGAATAAATAGTAAAGTCTTTTCGATCTGAGCAAAATAATCCTTTGGCTTTTTACTCTTAATTAAATTAAATTCGATTCGTGAGCATAAAATTGAAGTTTCTGTGACTATCAATTATTTAAATTGCCTTTAGAGCTTCTCAATATGTTGACTAATTATAGTTGATTACATTTTTATAAATATTTGTAAAAGTATATCTTTGAAAAGATGAAAGCTTCCAGCTCAAATATCTAGTAATTATATTTTTACTTGTATTGATTCAAATTTGTGCTTAAATTGTTATTTAAACTTTTGTGTATATTAATGAACTCATAGGTCAAGGCAAACTAAATTTGAAACCCTAAAGAAGCTCCTTTTAAGTTGGTTGAAATGTTACCAATTTGTATCTACCTTAAAACGCTTTACATCTATAATTTTTCAATATTCTGCTCTTTGTTTTAACGCAAAGTTGTGCGGAAATCGTTTTGCAATAAACATTTTCATAAAAATATGAATATAACGCATACGCCGCGTGATCCATACCAAACGGAATGGGATGTAGGAAAAATGAAAAGTAAACAATTCATGCACTAAATTGAAATGCAAAGCATGTGCCACAGTGTCTGTCGGTCTGTCTGTCCGTCTTTCTATCTGGCTGTACGAATACTTTTATCTGCGGACTGTAACGAACGACTGCCATTTCTTATGTTTTCGTCGTACTCTCTCCTCCATCTTAATAAATAAATTCTTGCAAATTTTCTGTAAAAAATGAGAATGAAGAGGAAAAGCTAAGGAAAACGTGGCAAGGAAAAGTGCACGAAATTTCGTCTTGAGCGAAACAAACGAAAACAAATGGGCAGACCAGGGAACAGACAGACAGACAGACAGACAGACAAAACGAATGAGAAAGAGACAAATGCAAACGACGGGGCAGCCATTTTTATGGTGCTAAAGGATAAGTGTATTGCAACAACAACAACAACACGTATATGCAGACGACTTCCATTCACTGGATGTCGTGGAGATAGAGCGGGACAGGGAGAGGTATATTTTCTGGTGCCGTTTTAAGTTTCCTGCGGCGCGTGTAAAGCGTTGAACATTTTTAATGTCCATCTGCGTGCAGATTAGCATAAAAGCAGCTGACTGGATGGAGCCCCTTCCCCAGCCCCACTGAGCACACTTTAGCAGCTAGCCATGTGCCTGACCCGCCCATCTTGGATTTTGCCTGGTTTTTTATGGACATACCCGTTCGGACGACGAGCTGGCGAAGCGCCGACCCGACCCTGTGTCCATGGGGCGTGCGGTGTCGTTTTATGTCTGCTTAGCTTTAAGTACGCAACCATTAAACAATTTTTGAAATGGCTTGATTTTTCGTTGTACATAGAGAGCTTACAAGTTTTATGATCTTTAAAGAACAGAATCTAGCTAGGATTAGGCGAGGTGTGGCAGTAGTTGGTTGACAAAAGGATATGAAGATATGCAACTATGTGAGTTGAGCTTTTATTGAGGACGACAAGGACTTGCTTTATAATATGAGACTCAATGACAGTTGACTTTTTTGATGCACTAGAAAACTATAAAAAGGAACAGTCTGTGCGGTAAAAATGGCTTTACAAGTTTAAAAGTCAACAGATTGGCAAACTGTATTAAAAAAGTAACATTCTGTTCTTCTCAATGTGAATGGTTTCCAAATATATATATTCAAACATATTATTAAGAAATTGTATATGCCTTCTTACTTCATTCATAGTATGATTGCACTTCCATCCTAGTCATTAGTTATACTGATAATTAAAAAAAAAAAAGTACGACATATGTTTTATACGACCTACCTTAATTTCCGGCAACTAATCACATTTAAATATATTTCCATGCTCCACAGAATGCGCTCGTTTATTGAGGAGAACGAGAAGAATGATCCATTGATTAATGCTCCGGATAAAAAGAACAATCCGTGGGCTGAAAAGGGCAAATGTATCATCATGTAATATTATCGCAAACCACAGAAATACCGTAATGATGAACATCCAAACAACAACAACAATAATAACAATAACAACAACAGCAGCAGCAGCAACATCAAAACCAATTCAGCTAACATTACAACAACAGCAACAAATCAATTCCAAAATAATGACAACTATTTAGCGAGCAATCGATGTAGCAGCCAAGCATCCAATTCCCTAGATCTAGTACCGGTAGAGCTGCAGCATTACAACAACAACTACTACTATTATTACAACTACAATTTGAGCTATGCACCGCCGCCGGCAGCACCACACGAGTGCCTACTCGGGGGGCCCAAGGGGCGCCTCCAGCAACTGAAGCGTCGCACACGCCACGAGCTACAACAGTGGCCGCTGCTCATGCAGCTGGTGGTGCTCGTCCTGTGGCTGCATGGCAAATTCTGGCAGATCGTGAACGAGCAGATCCTGATGCACCGCAGGCGCTGGCATTAAGTGGCGAACAGCAGCAGATGCAGAAGTTGGGGCAACTTGTTTGGTATGCCGTGAGATCTATGCTTAAGTTCATAATTATTCTACTCTTTCCAAGTCAATCTTAATAAATATAATCACAATATGCAGCATACTCTAAATGCTACCCCCAAAGACAACAGATTTCTAGACAAATCAACAACAACAACAACAATAGCTCGCAGTACAAGTACAGCAACAACAACAACAACAACAACATTAATGGGTACTCGTTCTTGTACTCGTTTCATTGTACATCGTACGCTCTCATCGCTGTCGCTGTCGCTGTCGTCTCGTTTCTATCTCTCTCTCCCTCTCTCTTTGTTGAACTATCGCACCACACTCGCTATCGCTCGTTCTCGTCGTTAATCTACTCGTAGCTCGCTCGCTCGTTCATCTCTACGTTTCTTTCTAGCTATCGTCTGTAGTCGTTATAGATCTTTCAGTTGAAGCATGCAATACATTTGTAGTTCCTTTGCTTTAATGTTTTCTTAGATTTCCTTTATTCATATATTATTTATTACATCATCATCATCATATCATCAACGAATCCCAGCCCACACGATCCACACATTGGGCGACAGCGCTAACTATCATATCCAATGCTAGAAATGTCTAAATTGCCTATATGTTAAGCCTCGATAAATGTAACCCACCCATCAAACTATCTAGTCAAGAAAACGTAAACCAAACTGTTTGCAACAATTTTTGGTAACCCTAGATGCATATTTTAACCGTTTTATTTAACCTATTTATGGGCAGCATTTTACACATGGCTTTCGTTTGGCTAGCCTAAGAAATCACTGAAAGCGGAATGTGGGCATGAAACAAACGATCTTGCTGTTTCATTCCCAGCGTTCCCACTTAAACGTACGTTCTTAAGCTTGTCAAACAAAACGAACCTATTTTGTAATGAGTTTTTGACATAACCCAGCTGCTAAATACAATTACAACAGGCTGGAATGTGGGCATGAAACAAACGATCTTGCTGTTTCATACCCAACGTTTCAGTGCTGTGCGTACTGTGTGAATTGCAGTGCTTAAAGTTTGCCAAACAAAACAATTTATAAACGATTTTGAGATAAGTTTTTGACAAGCTGCTAAAAAACATAAGATATTTATCGGGTGGACCTAAACCACATAGTTCCGATCTAGTAGCACATTATACATTAATATTTTATGTACTTAGTGAAGAGAAGAACACGTATTTTGTGTAGCGCTTTCTTTTTAGCAAATGCGAAGGCAAACGCAAACCGATAGACAATTTTACGTATGGTTTTCTATTAAGAATATACTTATATATTAAAATACATACTTATATGAATACGAATATGATTTTGTATACAATATATGCATATATATACAAATATATGTTTAGTCAAACGAAACTATTTAAACGAAAGGCAGACGCTGTAGTTACTGAACGATAATATTTATTTAGTTTTAATGCTATGTTTGTCATTAACTAGTCAGATATTATTATATACGCAAAACACAACAATAACAAAGATACACTCGAAGTATACACACGATAACGATTAATGTAGTGCGATTAAAACCATGATATCTACATGTATGGCAAATAGTTGAAACCCACTTAGTAGAAACCAAATCGAATATTTTAAAAAAGCAGTCGAAAATCCATTGCGAAGTCAGCATTAAACTTTATATCGTATATATAAAACTTCAAATGGACTAGACAAGCTGATTTTCGGAAGGCAAAGAATGCTAATTATACATAAATTAACAGTTATATATAGTATACTATTTTGAAAATGAGGCGCTGTTCAGCTGTTTGAAACAAGAGCAAACACATAAGTAGTACTTGTGTATATACTATATATATACATACGTATACAATATCTTTAAATTGGTTTACGTTTAATCAAATGCTAAGTTATGCCTATGATTTCAATTAAACATAATTAGTGTTATAATTTTAGCAGAAAGTTAAAAGACAACAACAGAAAACACGACACTACACTACACAAAATACACTCGTCAAAAATGAGGTTACCAAAAGAAGAAGAACATTTATGAAAATACAATTCGAACAGTAAATGTAGCGACAACAAGCACATTTGACTTTAAGATAAAAAAGACACAACAAACAAACAAAAGTAGAAAATTGAAAAACGAGCGTAAATTTAATTAAAAATAAGTCGCGCAAAACAACAACAACTTAACTAAAAAGTATGCAAAACAAAAGTTAAAACTTACAAAACTTAAAAACTTATAATAATAAGAGCAGCAGAACTACAGCAAAGTTATTTGAGAAGCAGAAGTAAAGTACGAGTAGCTGAGGTACTACAGTAAATTAAACAACAGCCTGCCCAAACGAGGAACGGCAGAGACCGGAACAACGGAATGGAGCAAAATCATAAAACCGATAATCCACAAAACGTAGATGCAAAAACCAACGTAGCAGTAAGCAACATTGTGGAATAAACGTAGTGCAGTAATCAATTAACAAGATCTAGGGAATTCACACAAAAACAAAAACCGAAACGAAAGCCAAACATTTGGGCAATGAAATGCATGAAATGAAACGCGCTCAGCGTCAATAGCACAAAGTAGCAGCCAGCTACAAGGCGTGAACCAAGCTGCACTTTAAATCTACATATACAACACATATTAATTAATTAAGGTATTGGTGGTTACAGAAAAAAAAAAAAAAAACAATTAAACAATTATATAAAGTAACGAATTAAAATTTGAAACATTGCTAGCGAAACGATGGAACAGTATAATCAAAAAAGCAGAGCCAAGTCAAGTATACGCAATTGCTGAATTGCCGCGGCTCGCAGACATGGAAACGATTGGCATATGAAACACGCAGCGTTGCCAGACAGCGCCTTGCTTCAAATGCCACCCGTTGCGTGGCTGGGTAACAGTTTAAATCAAAGAAAAATGTTCAAGCTAAATTATAAATGTATTGTAAGTAGGGGTCTATTGCTTTAAGCACTTCAATTGTGCCACACAGTTAGCCTAGACAATTGGATTTCCGATAAAACGTTTTCCCGAGGGTTTCCATAAGTCCAGCGTTGCCACTGTTCAAGAGCGCATTAAGCACGCTGAGTAGTCTGGCAAGGAGTCCAGACGAAACGGGTGTGAGGGTGCCACGAAAATTGTGCAGAGCACCGTTGGGCCGAGAGTATTGAAATTTTGAGAAGTCTCCCAATGCAATGTCATACATTTTCGTTGGCTAGGCTCTCGTTGTGGCATAAGGTTTGCTCAAAGCACACGCACTCTCAAAATATTTAATCGAAAAATGCGTTTATTCAAAATCGTTTTTTAAATTAGTCAAAACTACAACAACAAAAATCCACAAAAATTAATGTTGAGGGTCATATGAGATGTGGAAAGTTAATGGAAAGTTAAATAACAAGATATATTAAACATACATTTTAGTGATTTTTCCAAAGTTCTAACATTACAATATACGAAAAATTATAAATGTTACAATTTAAATATATTTATTAATTCAATATACATATATATACACATATATAAACATATGTAAACGTATATAGTCAAATATTTAAAAACCAGTTAATAATATTACATAACTACTCATGAATTGATGAAGAAATGTGCATGTTATGTAACAACTCAACTCAATTAATCTAGCTGCTAAGTGATGGCCGTTGGCAGTGTTGCGAAACGACACGACAAAAAGTACAGCATGTGCCAAAAGTTGGTGCGCCAGAGTCAAAGCGAAAATATAATTATTATATACTATTATAGAAATCAATTCTCTAGCATGTAAGTTGGTGTTAAAGTTCATTCCAAGCGTTTAAATTTAATATATAAGTACATATATTATATGGGCATACCAATTATATAACGAAATATTACTATGTGTATTGCTTAAATGAATGCAAAAGTTACCATTCACAAAAATACAAAACTTATTGTTACAATTTAAGCTATTAAGTCACGTAACTATTAAGATATATGGACATATAGATTAATACCTAATTTTAGAAAAAATGATTGATTCTTAAACTTGTCGAAATGCGAACTCTAAAGACAAAAACAACAACACGGTGCCGCACAACATCCAAGGCTAAACCAGAAACCAAACAACAACAAAACAATTATAATTTAGAAAGAAAAAACATAATTAAAGCCTAGCTAGTAAGTGAATTTTAACGCAGCAAAACCAAATAACAAACGAACAAAATATACCATACGTCAAAAACATTACCAGAAAGAACAGAAACCGAAAATTAAAATCGAAAAACAAAACACACTCAAATATTATAACATGTATTTAGCTGTTAAACAACAACTATTAAACAAAAAAAAACTTTTAAGAACAAAAGGCAAACAGCAAACAGCAAAAAAAAAACCAAAAACCATAAGTATGATTATCATTAAAGGAACTTCTCTAAATAAAAGTAAACTTTGAAAATCCTTAGCGGAGAAAACTACCCTCTCTATAAAAAAAAAAACAAAACTAAAAACTAACAAAAATTGCGCTTGTGTTTTATTTTTGATCCCTCCGTCTATAAGAATCCACCAGCACAGAAAATACTAAACCTGGTATTGCTTTGAATTCCCCGTATGGTATGATGATGCTGCTAAGTTATGCTTTTATTTCGACTCTGCTGAAGCTTTGCTTAACAGTATATTTTTGGTATTTATTTGCATTTAATTTCAGTATTTTTGGTATTTTTGTTTTGTTGAATGCTCTTTTACTCAGGCTGTATATAACTGCGCAGACATTTAGCTGGAATATTAAAATGTACATTTCATGAACCGAGAATTCAACGTTGGCAATTCCGTGACATGATCTTGGTTGACAGGTGTCTTCGGTTTGTCAGTAAGTATTTGGGGGAGTTGGGAGTACATCAGGCGGCTAATGTTTAAGAAAATGCATCTGTTGTTGCAAACTTTTCCGAGCTTGTCTAGCCAGCCAGCCAGCCAGTTGATAAGCAGGCAGGCAACAAACTTTACAGCAGGACAAGTTTGCACTTGATGCCTGCGATAATGCGCCGCTGCAAGTTCTGGCAAAAGTTTTGCGAGCAAGTTCCATGTAATTAGCAAACGGTGCGTATGCGTAATGAAATTATGTTCAAGTAAGTGCAAAACAGCTGCAGAAGAAATACTACTCGAAAAAAATTAACGCGAAAGTATCTCGAAATGCAGACAATACCAAAGAACGGGCAGAGTTTGCGGACATTGACAATGACAGCTGCTACAGCTGACCCTGTCCAACTGGAAATTCAATTAAGTCCAATGCATAATGCACGAACGGATGCCTAAACACTGCAGATATGACATGGAAATGGTATTTTTAATTTGCACAGAACGAAGCATTTGGCATTTGCTGCTTGGCGCTGCTTTGTTTGCTGGCAAATCAATTGAAATTCAGTGAACTGTGCAAATGTCCGGCTGTCAATTGAGAGCGATTGGGCAACCGTAATGGAAATGCTCACACATTGGAAACCTCATATAAATATAGATTTAAATGGCCAAAAATTTAATAAAAGCTTGTATCTAAAAAAAACAACTGTCGAGCTATATTTGAAATATTTATATTCATTTACTTTCAGCACAACTTTATATATATTTTTTTTAAATTTGTAAAAAATTCTATTGAAATAAAATTAAAATGCAAATGAAAAAGTATTTTTAGAAATTATAGGATATTTTATTTTGACTTCATTTATCATATGTCCAAAAGGCAGGCAGCACGAAATATACACGCTGTTAGCTTGGCAAATATATAACAAATTTTTGGTTCATGTGCTCGCTGGAAATTTGCATGTTTGGACATATTTCATATGCAAATTGCGGCAGGAAGCCATAGGGCATACCTGAAAAACACACGGTTGCGCGACTTCAACATACCCTGTAAGTATACTCATGAGCCAACAACTTGCAACTGTTTTATAAGAATCAATATATATAGGCCATTTTTTTTGCTCAATTATATATTCGACGAAAGCTTGAAATACCCCTTGGCAACAAGCTAAATGGTATTAAATGGCAATCGTGCCAAATTTATATGCCACAATTGCCACAGCGCGAAATTAATGTGACCCCGGTGACCGATCCAACAACTGCGCCAGTCGAAAGGGAAGTCAACTACCTGGAGCCCAGGCGGCAGGCCGTAAGAATCCTTGTTTACTGAGGCGTGTGTTTACGAGTATGTGTGCTAACGGAAGTATCTAAATTACCATGAAGCAATAAAAGAAACGTAACGGCGAGAGGTGGTAGTCAATTCAAGCCAAAGGATGCGCTCATGACAGCTAAACCGAAAACCAAGCCGGCAAGGGCAGGATGCTTCTGTTCTGTTCCGAAGCTTCTGCTAGTTGGCTCGTCATTGTCAACAGTGCCCGCATTAAGTAATCATTCACTCGTCCCGTTTTTTTCGTAGCTCTCACAATTGGCCATTTGTGCTGTCTGCCGCCTATTCTGGTGTGTCCATTGAGTTGAAATGCCACAGTTATCACTGGCTTAGTTGCACAGTTGGTGGGCTCTGAAATCACTTTGTAGTCTGACGGATGAGCAGCAAGTGCGTAAGTCAAAATTTGAATAATTTTGAGAATTACAGCATAGCACAAGGGCATTTTTTAAGGAGTAGACTAATATTTTGGAAGATCCAGCAAAATGAAATATGTGAATTGTTATTTTAAAATGTTTATGAATATTTTAAAACATATATAAGCAAGTGTGTTCCGTTTTGTTTTTAGTATTTATTTTAATATATGTATTCCAAACAATCTATGTTTGAACTAGTTCATTCCATAAGCCACATGCCACAGCGCTTTTTCATTCTTTATTTCTCTTTGCGTTATATTCGTAAACGTTTGCTGTTTAATCTGCCTACTTTATTTAGTAAGCTTTCATTCTATCAATTACAAAATGATTTGAAATGTCACTTTTTAATTTGATTCATGCCGATACTACACTACACATCTCCTTTGAATTGCAACATTTCAGAATAATGCATTTAATTTAATCTATAGATGACATCTATGATAATCGAAACAATATTCACAAAACATAATTAAAACGTTCAAGTGCACACGGATTGAGCTGGTTTATGCAAATTGATGCAAATATCGAAGGCAAATTGTTTTCCATTGTTTTGGCAAACTAACATGCAAATGTTCTGTCAAAAGGTAAGCGCATGTTTATAATTAATAGTATCTATAAAGGGATATGCTGGCTTTGTTCGCTCTAATTCAAAGCCAAGCTCGCTTGTGGTTATTCATTTGGTTTACTACATGGAATAGCACATTTAAGTGTTTATTCAGCTGGCAAGCTGGCATGGCCGAGTCTATGGCATGTCCCCGTTAAGGCGCCATTTTGGCGACTCGTTGTCGCCATTTTCTACGCCATTTGCCCAACACGGGGCGCAGCTGCTCTGCCTCTGGCAGCCGTCACTTTTCTGGCTGTCTCTAGCTGGCGCGCTCATTAAATGCAATTTCTAATGCAATTGACGTGGCTGACTCTGCGGTCCCTGCTCGGGCGCGCCTCGTCTCCATCGGCTCCCACTGGCCTTGTGTTTTGTGCTGTGTGATTTTCAGTTTGTTTGATTATGAAAATGACTGCGTCGTGGCTTGTTTTTTGTGGTTGCCAACACGCGCTGATTTTTAATGAGTCGACAATATGCAGAGCACAAAGCCAGTGGGAGTTTCAAATGCGCTGCCAGCGAGAAGCGAGGCGTGAAGCGCAGTCAAGGCTGCCCTAGAACCATTTTATCTTATCTGGACCTTACGTGCCGGCGTGCCAGCCCACAAAAGTCACACTAATTAACACGTCAGCTCGAGTTTTACTCGCACACTGCACAGCATGGTTCGGGCTTAAAACTTTGGCGAACTCGCGTGGACAGCGCCAACTCTCGAAAAGGCACAGCAGCTAACGAACTGTCGGCCCACAGGCACAAACAAATAAGCCAGCTGACTGGCTGACAGACCGGCTGACTAACTGCTTGCCAAGCCGCAAATGGGTCACCCGCCATCACCTCCGATATAATTTCTCGTCTCTGATGCTAGCATGTGGCTTGATTTATATTTTATTTAAAATGCGAAGGCAAATTATCAGCCTCCATTTACTGTTTGTGCTTTTTTTTTATTCATTTGGTTGGCTTGCATAAAGTTTGCTTAACGTCTGTCTTCCAGCAGCTTTGCGATGCTGCATGACCAGCAAAGTTTTTTTGAGGACTTCGCAACTGATGAGAAGACATCGCAAGAAGCTGACGGAAGGGGCCGAGGCTTTGGCCGGGGCCAGTCGGGCTAAATGTAGTAGGTGGGGTAACGACTTTCTGCAAGTTTAAGTGAAATTTAAGCATGAATAATTAAAGATTCTCTGCGAAATTGGATGCATGATTGCGAAAAGCCGTCGCTGCACAGAAAAGGTTAATGAGATTGCCGTACCGCAATATAATGGCATTCATTATCTATGCATGACAACCAGGTAATGGAGTCCACTAATCTCTTGTATATTGGTCAAAATATTTATTTAATGTGATGACCAGCATTAAAGACCACAGAAGAGGCCTCTGCTTGCCCGGGCAATTACTTTAAACTTTACCTCTCTAAGCCCAAAACCATTTCCATTCGCCTTAAACATGAAAGCGAAGTCGCAGCTGCCAAGTTACATTTATATAGGTATTTGCATAAGCCCCACAAGAAACAAGTTTATTGTCATTTTCTCTTGGCCTAAGATTCTTAAACTTATTGACCAGCTCTTCGCAACGTAAGCTATCTAAATAACAGCCAATAAAATAAATATAAGCATCGCTGCCATTTGAGCCTGAATATTCATTAATAAAGACAATAAAAGCAATGGACTATCCTTGAAGTTCAGTATGACCCAATATTTTAAATTTAAATAATCGTGTTCTTAAAGGTTTTTTCTTCCCAAGAGAAGGCTTTAAAAGAACTGCATTTAAAAACGTATACGCGTTCTATTATTTTCCTAATTAGGTTAAATGGTTTTATGAACAGACATTGTTAACTTTTCCAGTGATAATTTATGTTATCCACGTAACAAAGTGAAGGTCCAGGTCCATTGGTCGAACTCGACAATTTCACAAAAAATAGAGCAATTGTGGTGTAATTAATGCAGATAATTCCTAAAAACGCAAACATCATTTTGCTTTCCGACCTTAATATCATAAACACATAAAAATTAACATTATCTGCTGTTAATTTAAAGTGAAAAAATACAATTGATGCTGTGATTCTTGCCATATGACACGCATTAGCAACAGGCAACAGACTTTTATGGCCAGCGAAGTGTAAGAAAAATGCCAAATCTTATGAGCATTAATACCTTTTAGAGTTAATTGCGGCTGATTTGGGTTCCTTATGTTTGGCTGCTGGAAAATATGCAAATGACTTGGGTTCCAGCTGCCTGAACCCTTTATGAGGCGAGGCGTTGAAAGCTTCCGCAAGCAATTACCCTGAAATTTTCACCTGCCAGTCTGGATTACGAGCTGTATGAAACAAAAACGCCAGTCAAAAAGAAAAGCAGAAGACGAAGAAGAAGAATAAATTACTTAACACTCAATAGTGCGGCAAAGCGCCAAAAAGTTTAGTAAGAAACACGAACAACTAAAACCGAAAACAAACAAAAAATTTGCTTAGCAATTTTCAACAGAATTTGTTGGCAGCAAATTAATTTGAACGCCAAATGGCATCAGAGCTGCACCCCACCTCTCCCGGCCACCATCGGCAGGGGCATTTCAATTAATTTCCCTGCTCGCAAGTCCGTAAATATCATGAGCGATAAGTGCCAGACTCCAAGGGAGGGAGAGTTACGGCAGGGCAACTAGCTATTCGTGCACGTATGTGGGTTACATTTGTAGTCGTCTTTGCGGTTTGTGTATTTGCTTTTTGCGGTTTTGCTTGCCAACAATTTGGCTGGTGTTTTGGCAATAGGTTTTTGCTTGTTTAAACGACCCCTTTGCGGCGGCAACAAAGTTGAGAATGGCATTAGACACGAGTATCTAATGGATGCCATTCAGCGAATGTCTGTCTCGAGTGAACAGCGAGGTAAACAAAAATGCATTTAGGGGAGATGCTCTTCAAATAATTAGATTGTTGATGCTAAGATACAGACGCATTTGCAAAGAAAATGTTATCGTTATGATGTCAGATGCTCAGAAAACGAATTGGTACATAAATGGGTAAATTTCGATGCCAAGTGTTGAAATTTACATATGCACTTTTGATAAATGGAATTCCATTCGATTTGCCTGCCAGTAATGTATCCCTTTATATTTTGGGTAAAGCTTTTCTGAATTAAATAAAGACACTGCATCTACATTATCAGAATGTTGCCCAATTTCCTTTGGGGAATGTTGACATTCGCCTCGGGCATTATTATTATTATGGCGATAAAGCACGAGAATTGTTTTTGGTGTTCAACTACCTTAACTTAATTAACTCAACTTGCCAAGTGCCAGAACCAAGCTACATTAAATTGCTCCTCTTTAAAGTAAATTCAAGCTGTAAAATGTGCACTGTAATAACCTGCGTTAATTCTTTTTAATTTCATTTTATGAGTACAATTTTTATGAGCAGTCATTTACAGTTTTTTTTATAATGGTTGCCTTGACTCACAACAATCTGCTTTGATTAACTGTCTACATTGTTTTAAGCGTGATGCGTTTTAGTAAACTTCCCCTTGGCTTCCGTTTAACGAGTCGAGTCAGCTCCGATTACATAAAAAAAAGGAGAAAACTCAGACGGCAGTCTGTTGGGTTAACATATTCTATAAATTGCTTATAAATGCCTGGCGCATGTTATAATGCTGCAGATAACCCGGTTCCTCATGCCTCGCTGCCCTCCTCTATTGACTTAATAGACGTCCGGTATGCCCCCGGCTACCGCCTGACAGCTTTGTTTACAGCCATGGAAGAGGGGGCAACATTTTTATTAAACTGAGCCGAAGTAAATGCAGAATGGGATCTATGGCGGCGGGTGAAAGGAGACGGGCTGCTGCTGGACTTGTTGGCTGATTTGCCTGTGGCTAGGCTCCAACTTAAACTAGGACGCCAAGGATAACGCTTGGCGTTCAACAGGCGCCAGGGTGCTGCTAATGCGCTTTACTTAGCACTCGCTCACGATTTTTTTGCTCTCTAGCTTTAAATAGGCTCAAAAAGTTTCTGAAAAACGCTCGTTTTCAAAACGTCACAAATGAAATTCAACAACGGCACGTGTCTCCCACACACAGACACACAGTGGGTGCCACGCCCACTAGCTCGCTTAAATTATGCGCGGCATGTCCAGAATCCCAGCCAGACATGACCAGGATGCGAGTGGCCCGCTATGTGGGCGCTGCTCAGCATTATATCAGAGCCATACCCGTGCTTCCGCTTCAGCCCCCCTTTCCGCTCTAAATAGTACAGCCTGCAACCCCTTTTGTTATTTAGCCTTTTTTTCTGTGCTGTCCTCTGTACAAAACGGTCAACGTGGCTGTCACACGCTGCGTATACGTAATCGCATTTGTAGCACAGTGTTGCACACTTGTTACGGACACCAAGGCACAGCCCGGATGGGCCAGACCTGCAAAGTCGCATTTTATTTGCCCATAACCGTTGACTTTTACACAACCGCAACAATAACAACTACAACAATGGCCAAAAATGTGTCAAGAATTTTTCGCAATTGTTCGCTGGATACGACAAAAATTAAACGAGAAGCTGGAGGAGAAGTAAAAAGTGGACTTCTCATAAAATGTAGTTGGATCTATGCTACGCGTTATGCATAAAGAAATTTGTGCACAGGATTGAGTTCTCTGCCGCGCATTCCCCCAAACTAACGAACCCCCCTACGGAATTGCGGTTTATTTTCGCTTTAAAATGTATTTCCTAACTGTTTGAGCTTCAAAATAGCCTTTATATTAAATATTGAATATATAAACATTTTTATAATATGAGTTGATTTTTTGTTGATTGAAAAATCTTTTAAATATGAGTTCGTTAAAACATTTTATATGAGCAAAGTAGCTATGGCTACCATTTGCCCTTCAAGTTACATTTAAAAATTAATTTATAATTTGTTTTCCCTTGGCCGTTTGTGTTTTGTGGAACAACAATGTACAGAAATGTGATCAACTTGTCACGCGCCCTGAAACCAATTTCATAATTTCCAAGCAAAGCTCATGCGCTGCATTCAAGTGTTGAGCAAAGCAACACGAAGGATTTGTTGGACTTTCCTCGCACCTCTTAACGCCCCGATCCGTTGGGCCCGTTGCTAACAAAGTGGCCCGAAAAGCTGAAGCTAATCAGAGCCAACAATGGAGCTGTTGGCACGTTGTCTGAATGCGACTAGTTAGCGTCTTTTCAAGTTGCAAGAACCAACTTGGCTTGGCTTTGATTTGGACTGAAAAAGGCAAAAGGAACAGATAAGAGGGCCAGTTGTGTAGGTGTACAGGTGGACTGACTACTTATAGGTAGGATCCTATTTACTTTGCTAAACTCGGTCAAAAGTCATGCGATTTGTTCTCAACTGTGCCCCGAGTGCAAAAGCAAATTGAACTTTGGCTCCTAAAAGTATGCAAACAAAAGCCGCAACCGGCAGAGCGAATGCAGCTCGTCAGCGCTTTTGCAGACAGCTGCCAGCACGTGCGCCACTTGCCTTTTCATGACTGGAACATGGGCTGGGCTCAGTCCTGACTGGGATCACTTGGTTTTGTGTCCGTTTGCTGTCTGCTCTTTGCTTCTCTTGATATGCTTTTTGGGGCGCGGCACGCACCAAAAAATACCCGACACATTGGCCAAGCAGTCGATGAATGTGCAACGGGCAAGGCACAAGGCGGAACGGATGATAGATAAAAGTTAACGCGCTGCGGACAATGGCCAAAGTGGGTTTGGCTTCCAACATGACGCGCAGCGACTTAGCTGCAATTTTCTTCTTTATTTTCCGGGCTTGGCAATTCCCAGAAGCTATGGAGCTGACAACTTCTGAATAGACGTTTAAAAGAGACTTCAAAAGATGGACAAACAAACATATTTGCTGCTGCGAAAATATGAATACGCAGAAAAGGAAGCGTAAATTTAGTATTCAAATAGCCATCTCTCTCTATACGAGTAAAGTATTTGCAAAGAATTATGAATTTATATAAGCCAAGCTTACTTTCAATCATAATCCATATTTTATAATACAGTCTTCTAGATAGAACTAGCTTCATGATATTAATAAGGAAAAGCGATGATAATAAAACCAAAAGGCTTACATCTTATATTATAAGCTTTTTGTATATTTGCATACCTATAGGAAGGGTTTTACATATTTATAAAAGCATCGTTTATACTGTAAAAGGAATAATCATTAACATTTCATTGCTTTGAGAACTTTTACCGTGCATCCCCATAACAAGAAGGTTTGAAAATTTAAGAGCTTGAAACCTTTTTAATATTCATAACAGAAATTCCATTTCATTCTCGACTTATACCCTGGAGTAATTCGGCATAGCCAAGCAGTTTCAGATAATAATAACTTTCAGGAATATCGTGCTGCGATTGTGAACTGAATGCTGAATGCTTCAAAGAAGCGCAGCGTCAGTCAAACGAGCACATGGGAGAAACAAACATAATCAAGTTGACATCTGGCTGACATCAGTCATTCGGCAGAAGTGAACGGTTACCGTTATCTGCGCTGGCGGATATCCGGAAAATGCAGCTCGAATGGCTGTGACATCAGACAGTCATTCAAAGCAATCAGTAATCAGCTGCAGATGCCAAGCTAGTCAGTCGTACGCATGACTCAATTCCCAATGCCGAGCGCCAAGTTCCAATCGCAGCAAGCGATTTCCCTGCTTAGTTACTCTGCAGTCAAACAAAGCACGAGCGTTACACGTGTCGCGATAGCTGGCTACCCCGCGGCCCCTCCTTGGCCAGCCGCTCTCTACTCTGCACTCTATTCAGACGCAACTGCATTATAACATATGCAATCACAATTGTCAATTGTACAAATGGCAGCGAGAAAAGCGAAAGACATGCAGACACAGTCAACAATTACGCTTAGTGCCACAGTTTGACTGCGGAAACCCCACCGCCCCAACCCATATACTGTGTGACTGTGTGTGTGTGTGTGTGTGTGTGTGTATATGTCTTAATGCGATTGTGCAGCAGGCGGAAGATGAAGGGGCGGCAAAGCGAACTGACAGCGTCTACGTAGGTTCCTCGCAACGAGTGTATAATGGGCACGGATGACACAGACACAGACGGCGCCCGAGCAGGGACTCTGACATGTGGCAGGTGAGCAGCAAAAAAAAAAAAAGAAAACAACAGAAACTATTGCATGCCGACAGGCGTTTGACAGCCGTAACATTTGCAAAAAATAAATAAAGGAAAGAAAGAAAGACAGAAAGAGATAGCACTGTCAGCAAAGGGCAACAATGGCCGGACCGAGCAGCCGGCGATGTCAATGCAAATTGTATGAATGCTAAGCTCCATTCCAGTCAGCATGGCAAGAGCGAAATCCATGTTGTCCTGGCCAAGCAAAGAAAAAGCTTTTAAAATAATGTTTAAGCCAAATAAGAATCAAGTGCTCGCAGCACTTTTAGCCAAATTGCGGAAAACTCTTACGCTCAATGTGCGATTCGATGGCTGGCGGGCATATTTTCTATTTTATTTCGCTCTTCCAAAATCAAGCAATTTAATTTGCCAGCCTAGCCGAAAAGTATGCCACAATAAATTTCAATTAAAAGCAAGTGCCATCAATCAGGCTCCACATAGCGTAGAAATTACACTCGGAAAAATTAAACGATTGTCAATGACAAATATATAAATAAGTAAAACATGATTTAAATAAGCAGAAACAAAGTCATCATGGAATATTATTCCATGAGTTCTAGATATTTTATGAACTGCATGACGTTCAAATCGAGGTGGAGAGTTGACAAAAAATTTATATAAATTGTATGAACTTTTAAGACCGATTTCTTAAATTGTTTTATCGAGTCAATGTATATTTAAATTAAAAATTATAAAATGTGTTTCAAGTAACATTCAAGACGCAGAAAATCTTGCTTTTGGTTTTTTAACCCAAAATAAGTCTCTTTTTCCCTTAATTGAATGTTTATATTCCCAATATCGATATTTTTTTGAGTGCAGGCACATTTTCCACTTCAATTAATCAGGCACAGCCTCAGCCGCCTCGGCGGTTGACGATGATGTCGCACATGTCAAAAAGCTTAGAATACTTTTAGGCACTTTTATCGCATTACTTAGGGGAGGGGGCGTGTCGCTTGGTAGGCGTAACGCGTGTGCGGCATACTATGCGACATGCGAACCACTCGATTGATAAAAAGACAATGGCATCTTAACTTCGTCCCCTTCACGCTTGGCTAACGCCGACGTCCTTTGTATGTAATTATATGGGAACCCATTAAGTGGGCAAAGGCAGGTTTTTTTTTGTTTTTTTGTGGCAAGTGACCCACAAGTTAAGCTGGCAGGCAAAAAGCCAAGTCGAGGTGAGGCAGGCAGCTGAGGCCGCAAAATGCAACGCAAAGTGAAATGTAAGTAGACTTGAGACCCAAAGCGTTGCGACTCAAGACAATGTCCGAAACGGGGACTGGACGAGGAGAGGCGTCGATGCCTAGTAGTCCTGCCTGCCTGTCTGCCTGTCTGCCTGTGCGCCTCGATGTATACTATGCTAATGAACTGAACTACTTCCTCTAGCCCGGCCTGTGCCTGGCAGCAAATAGTTTCGACAGTTGCCACGGCTTTTGTGATAAGTTTAGGGATGGGGGATTGGTTGAAGTAGCATTTAGCAGTGTTATGTAACTGCTTTTTTGTGTTAATAAGTTTCATTTGCATATTAAAACAGCCGCATTTTGGAATTGAACAGTGCTTAATTTAAGATCTGCCGCGTTGACCAACTAGATTACTAAAACAAACTTCGTAGTTAGCTTAGCATCTAATATTATTATCTTATTATCTCCAGATTTATCTACTCTATCTACTTATCCATATTATCTCAGTTCCTTAACGACACACCCCCTCAAAGTCCGTTGGCCAACGCCCATTTCAGCAATAACAATGCCAAAGTAGAATACGAAAACTAGCGAAAAAAAAAATAATTTGAAAAAGTTTCCATTTCACAACAAACTTTTTTAAATATCTGAAAAGCAAAACAAAAAAACTCAAACTATTAAAATAGGAAACGGAAACACAAGAAACAACGTTTACCCTTAGAAAGCCGCAGGACAAATACCCTTTGCAGAATTGCGGAAAATTATACCGAATGTACATATAAGAGCTTTATTATAGTATGAAAAGAAAGTTTTTAATTAAAGGGCTAAGACAAGATATCTAGACAAACACAGAGAATTAGGATATTTATACTATATCGATGTCTGATTCTACCGACTGCGACCTATGTATGCTTGCGCCATACTGTTAAGAAATATATACATACATAATCCGTTTATGCGTCACATATTTCGTTGTAGCTTTGTTATACCCTTTGCCGGGCTATCAAAAGAGCAAAGCTAGAAAAAGCGCACAAAATAGGCGCCAGTTGCGCTGGCCAAAAAGTTTTGACCGTGTCGAAAAATGTAATAAGTGAGAGAATGTAAAACTAATATAAAAACAAGAAGGAATGTAACTAAAGGGTATATTCAACTACAACTTACTCTACATAAAAATCTGGAGTTCACATGTCCTCTAGTTAACAACACACTTTACTATAATAGGTGTGAGCAAATATATACATATATATATTTATATTTCTTTCCAAATTCTGAAAAGTACAAGAGATGTACCGATTTATAAACCTTAATACAGTTGAGGTATAAATTCATAATATTTCAGATTCCGTTGCTGCTTTTTCATTAGTTTACTAAAGTTGTATCATTTGCTATGCGTGCATGTGGGAAAAACAGGGTATTTATTGCCAAAATTGTTTCTTTCTTTCTGTCTCGCTCTTTTTCGCACATTTGAACGTCAGTGCGGCAAATTAACGCGTCGAAAAAGAAAATAAATTAAGCAGCCAACATTAAGGCGCATAAATCAAACGAGCCTCGCGAATACGAAGTGTGCAAAATGGGCAGCTGCAGCTGCCAAGGCGACTTATTTAAATATTTTATGCGCAGGAAGAGCATAAGCTGCTTCGTTTGGGTATATTAGCAAAGTGAATGATGATGTTACATACAATATATGTAAATTATTTTATATGGAAGTTGAGCTCATGCTCAAAGCTTTGCACAAATTTTAGGAAATAATCCATTCAGGTGAAAATAATAAAAATCTTTCATAGTTGAATGTAGGTTTGGAGTTAATTATAATTATTATATGATTTCATTATAATATATATATTAAACATGAGTAAGTAAAATAATAAAGAAATAAATTATCCTAGCTTTGTTTTATTATTTATAATTTCATTTGATTAAGTCGCTTTAATTGCATTTATTTAATATATTATTGTTGTATGGAGTTGCTGTACACATAATTAAGTTTATATCCACTTTGATTTCATGTACATATATACTTTGTTTTTAACTATAGTGCATTTGAATGTTGTGTCCTTGATCAAAATCTACTTTCATTTTTCCTTCTTTTCCAGCCACGCCCACACTTTGATTACATTTGTTTAAGCGCAGCGCCTTTGGCCATGTGCGCTGGCCATTTATTTTAATTTTGATTTTTATTTATATTTATATTTGTATTCATTTTATTTTTATTTTATTTCTCCTGCCTGCGTCCGTGTCAAAAGTATTTTTCGCATTATTTACGTGGCTTCATTTTTGGTTGAACGATTTCGGCCCTGAAGATTGTGAGTGCGATTACAACACGCACAATGCGTGATAATAATTTAATGAATCCAATGTGCAAATGAGTAGGATATTTAAATATAAATTGCCGCAGGACACTTTAATTAGCCAAATGCTGAAATGGCTTGCCTGCTCGCAAATAAGGCGGAACTTCATTTAGCTGCCTTCAATCGTCGTCTAATTGTGGCTAATAACATGCACGAGCCAAATGCAGAAACATTTGATCATCAGTCAGCCAAAAAGCAGCACAAATTGCCCAATTACGCAATCGATTTCAATAAAAGAGCCAGTGGACTATGTCCTGTGTAGGTGGAAGTGTGGGGCGGGCACTTGGAGTGGGTGCCGAATAGTCAGGGCCTGGGCAATGGATAAGTCAGTTGTCATTGCTAGGGCAACGGGCCACTGACGCACACAAATCAAGGGAACAAGGAAAAAGTAAAACACAACTGAAAGCAAATTCAACGCCTGATCAATTCTTAAATAACAAATAAAACGAATCCAGACAAAGGCCAATGCGGAATTGCTAAGGTACGTGGGGGAGCGGGCGTATATGTGAGTGGGGGATATGTCGGTCAAATCTTCTGTACTCACTGGGAATATTGTATTTTATTTTATTTATGTTTTTTGCGCACACATCAACAAATACGCTGGCAAAATATTTGTTATTTGTTGTGCGAGGAAAAGCAAATAAAAAATATTTGAGCCTAAAATAGTCGGTAGTATACGACTATTAAATACCCGCAACGAAAAGTTCGTAAAATAATAAAATAAAGACGTTGTGTGGTAAATAAAACCAAATAAAATTAATTGAACTATGTAAAAAGCAAAAAAAAAAGGTTTAGAATAATATAGTTATATAGTTAGTTCTGTCATACAAAATGTTAAATTTTGACAAATAGACTCAAAAGATAACATTACAAATTTCTACAAGTATAAAAATGCATATCCATTTGGGTTCTATTATACTTCAAAACATTTTGAATTAATTAAGAAACTTAATTAAACCAAAACTTTGTTGCAATGTATATTGATAAACACATGTTACGAGGCAAGCCAAATGTTATATTTCTATATTCATTTTAAAATCTTCAATATTTGCAATGAATTTTTATATAAAAAATAAATAAAGGATTGAGAGCTTTAAAGTTTATATATATCTTTAAGTGCTCACCCAACTTAAAACGCATATACCCTTATATCCATAAAAATAACAAATACCCCGAGAGTATCGAAATCGATGCCACGAACTTTCTGAATAAATGTTGTGGATTCGAAGGACATGTGTAATTCCTTGTAGAGCCTGTTCCTCGTATTAACTTACGCCAAAAATAGTCGCGCTTCTTTGTCGTTTTGTTTGTTTAGGCCAGTTAGCCGAGAGTTTGGGATTCCAAAAATTTCAATGTATTCTTCAGAGTGAGTGATTCATTTGCCTGTCACGAGTCTGTATAAACTTTGTGATGAGTACTTAAAGTACTTCTACAACAACTTTTGGCACCTCGCATCGACTCATTTGAACTTTCAGTGGGCCCCAACTGTCAGTCAGGAAGTTTGGCATGACGAACAGCCAGCCAATCAGCCCTTGGAATGAGATGCCTCAAGGCATGCCGCACCGCACCCAATTTTTAATTGAAATTAGCATACAATATTTGATGTTGCCGCAAATTCGGAACTGGGCTCCATTGAAAATTGAATGCCACCCCGTGGTGCCACACTGTGAGGACTCCAAGCTGTGAGTTGCCAACTCATAATTACAACGGACGCTGAGCGCGGGTGTTGGTTGGCCGAATTGGAAGGGTTCCGTTCTGGACTGAAGCCAAAGAGACTGGGCAAGAGCAGGAGCGCGGACAGGCTAATCAGTCGCTAGGAAAATAGCAAAATAGGAGGCAATTTGTGAAATTTTGTGCCGGCCAAAACTATTTGTCAGCAAATTTTTATTTCGGTGCCATGTTTATTCAGTTGGCTGCCTGTCTTGAGGCGCCAGCGAATTGCGGCGCATGTCCTGGCCAATGTCCTGTCAAATCGAATCAAATTGAATCGAGCGGATCGTAACATTTCGACGCTTTGGTCTCTATTCATAAACAAATAAGCGCATCAAATCGAACCAAAGAAATCTATTTGTCTAATATATTACGAACAGGCCTATTCTTAGCCCCCATTTCGCCCCCGGGGCGCATTGGACTTTTATTTACGCATCATTTGCTCGTTTGTTGCCTTTTGCGGCTGCCACTCACTAATAACGGAATTTATTATGGCCGCTTATCAATCACAAGCTTCAAGTGGAACTGGATACAGAAATAGCAATGAGTGTGGCAGTGGAAATGGCAATGGGGACGGAATATAAATGGAAATGGAGTGCTGGCCAGCCCGCCAAATGGCAGCTCTTTAAAGCCGAACAGTTAATGCGCAGAAGTGTGCTCAGCTTTTAGGCAGTGGCACATTAAGAGATTGTGTGTGTTGCTAAGAGTTATGTGTTTGTATTCGGGGAATTCCAAATTTATGACACTTACATTTTGCGCACAATATTGCGAATGATGTCATTCGATTTATCCATTTGGAAATTACTTTTAAATCAAATAAAATTGCAGCGAAAAGCCAGAATACACTTTACAATATATCGATCTTTAGAATTTAAATGCTAGTTTGGAGATTCTATTTAAGTTATATGCAAAAATCAGAAAATTTAAACATTTTAGTTGAAGCCAAAGTCAACTTAATCCTTAAAATAAATTAAATTTGCTTTGGGAAAGGCATGAAATTTGAAAGTTCAAAAATGCCATTTACAATTGTTGTCTACAAGTAACTAACTAAGCTTAAGTTCAAAGTATTTTAAGACTTTTTTCATAACAAATTATTTTTCTTTTAATATTTTCTTAATTTTTAACAATTTATGCTGAGGTAAATTAATTGAAAACTTGTTTAATACTCAAGTGGAATAACGAATACTCAGAAATATTGTTTTATTATTAATTTGGAATTTTGCAACTCTCTGAATTTTACGCAGCGCTAACAAGCAGGGTCGTTTACAAACGCACTTAGTCGGCAACTATGATAGCCTTGGCAATCTGAAGGATATGCACACAAACACACACACACACACGGACGCATGCTCATGGCCGTTTCATGTCCGGTGATTGTAACTTTTGGGTGCCCAGCGCTGATAAACACATAAACAAATAGCACTCGGTGACAGCGAGAGGGAAATATAGGGGTGGGCCACGAAGTGTAGAGAAGAGTGAGCGCATTAATTCCAGACCAACACTTGAGCCGCTTATTAGGCAGCCAGCAGCAACATAACAAACAACAAACACAACAAAAACAACAACAGAAGCAACAACGCATCGAAAAGGCAAATTATGTAACCTTTTGGGTGGGCGTGGCACTGATCATACAACCAGGGTCGAGGTAAGGCAAATGGTGTGTTGCAAACAATAACTTTAGGCTTTTCCATGTCAACAGACATTAACACGAACGCCAGCCAAGAATCGACCAGCACATTGTGAAAACCGAGTGAAGCGGATGCGAGCGATGGTTGAAGCTCGAGGAGGGCCCTAAGAGATAAGTGCTAGGGACAAGGACTGTTCCTTGTGAAGATGCGTTGATAGCCCGCAAACATTGCTATTGAGCATATTTCGACTTGACAGAGAAATGCCCCGCCGACCCACAAGTCCAAAGCATGCTTTATTATTTGCGCACTTGAGGTGCACGGAATAGGGCTGGGGTATTTCGCTTGGCTTGTGTGCCTTGATGTATGCAAAATTTTATGTTGATAAACTTAACAACGACAACATTTGCATTGTGTTCGGGCTTTTCACGTACTTCGTCTGCTTCTGCTCTTCGCTCTTCTCGGTTTTTTGGTGGCCGGATGTTGGCGATAAGTCGCTTGGAAAGTCGCCTTTTGATGCTGGAAATCGGGCAAGTTTGCCGTTTTGTGCGAAATAAAGAGTGTTGCCTAATTTAAGATGCTTCTAGCGTGGCTTATCTCTAGCTCAGCGATTTGCTCTGCGAATTCTCATAGCATACTTTTGAGTGTTGCACAAATATTCGCTGCTAAGTTTATTTTCATAAATAAAATAAATAATTCAAGTAGCACTTTTTGCCAGTAGTTTTTTAGAAACTTTTCAGCACGCGCTGAACTTGAATACGAATCCATTGCTCGAGTGTTCAGCAAACAAACGAACAGTTAAAATGGCCCAAACAACTTAAACAGACGTCAGGTTAATGCTATTAAATAAAATATTTGCCAGCACTTCCGAGCGCTTTAAGCACTTGGTTGCATTCTCTACTCTTAATTCCGCTCGTCCGTATTGTCATTCTTCAGTATTCGAATTTACGAGTCGGCGACTCTTGACTTATTGATAAACATTTTGGTTTCAGTTGAAATCTGTTTGCTGTTATTAATTAAACCGTAATATGCACAGCTGGAACAGCTGAAGGACCCTTTAACCACTACACGAGCATAAGTAGCCACACTGGCAGTGGGCATCATGCATTCCGAGGCAGCCACAATTGGATATAACGCATAAAAAAAGCGCGAAAAGAACTCAAGTGAAATGGGATATTTATCAAATTAAATTAGAGCATATTTGTCTGGCTGCCAATAATAATCTTATTGAAGTTATTATTAATTAAATTAAAAATAGGATCATTCATAAAAAATAATTGAAAAAATATTGATAATATAAGTTTAATCGTACATACATTTAGATCCATAGATCCATCCAAATAAGTAATCCAGAAATGTCAGAAAACTGCAAAATGTAGTAAAAATAAAATAAAATACTTATATATCAAATAAATTAATATTTACAACAACTTTTTGATATAGATTTCAAGTTTTTGTTTTATTCCTTCAACACACACAAATTTCTCATTTTAATTTTTGTCATATTATTTGATTCATTTATTTAATAGCAGGAATATACTCATTACCTTATCAATTGGTAATTTAGCAAATTCTTTATCAAAATAATGGCTAAAATCATAAAAGCAATTAAAAAGTATATAATTTATTTTATTACCAAAGTTGTAACCTCTTTGTTAAACTTTATATACATTCCGTAAATATACCCATTAGCCAATTATCGTAATGAAACGTAAATGCTTGTCAGCGTATTTAAAAGTTGGCTAACAATTGCAGGAAAGGATTTCAGCTTGTGTTCACTGCAATTTATTTGGCTTGAAATGTTTTAATAAATATGTTTGCACAGCATACACACATACACACACAAACACACTCACACAGACGAGCACACCAATACATCTGCGGCAGCAACAAAAGTTGCCATAAAAAGGCATATTTTTTATAAGCTTTTCCTTCGGTTGTGTGTAGGTTCTGTAGGGTTTGTGCGGTTCGCAGTCGGGCATTAAAGCAAAGCTGATTACGCTTGAGTTTACCCCTTTTTTCTCGCTTTTGCACATTTCGCCTTTTTTTCAACGAGGCGTATGAATTTAAAAATTCTTACACAGCCCCAGATTTTAATTAACAATTATAGCACACGGCACAAAAGTTATTAAAAAATAAAAATTCTTTGCAATCTGGCAAATATTTCATTAAAGTTTAGTCACATGGTGCGAGCAAAAAGCGTGTAAACTGCTTTCTATGAGTTTTTTCAACATTCTTACGCATTTTCTACCCTATAACCTAAAAGGGGCTAACAAAGGAGAGCATACAGATATAGAAATTTTAGTCGAGCTGCCCCTAAACGTAAGTCTTTCCACAATGACTTTTTAAACTAGGGAAACACAATAATTATAGTTTCGATAAGCCCTCTTCTTCTCCCAAAAGAGAACATCAAATTTGTACCATCGCATTTTTAAATCTCATTAATAAATAAAATTGAGTTTTAAGAGATTATTTTTAAGGATAAAAAACATATTTGGAGGAATCGAAATGTTTTAAATATAAACTATGAGGAATAATCAGAGTTTATATTGTTTTTTTTTTTTAGAATTTCAAAAAAACTTTGAGTTTATGCTTAGAAATTACTTTGATGAGCTTATAATGCGTACTAACTTATTCGGAGAATAATTAATCAAAATATTATAGGTTTGAGAAATTCGTAGCTAGAAATTGATTCGGAGCAAGGTCGAACCGAAAGGCTTACGATCTAGGGCTGACAATCGAGTAGAGAATTAATTATGCGCATAAACAATTTTCATTTAAATGGTAGGCAGCTTAAAGATTTTACAGCGTAATTGCTAGTCGAGCATTCTTTAGAATTTGGCCACTTGCTTTTCCGATACCTGCGTTTGTGTGTGTGTATGTATATTAATGGTTTTTTTCACTCAGTTTCCTTCCATACATGCAGTAGCAGCAAAATTTTCATTTAAATGCCCAGCAGCCCGCAAAGTATGCAACGATTTTTTGTGTGTGTATCTGAGCGACTCATTTGCAAGTGCACGTGTAGTATGTGTGTGTATGTGTGTGTCTGTGTGTGTGCGTGCGTACGCTGCGAGAGTATGTGCGTGTGCTGTGTGCTAAATGCGCTTGTTCTAGATAATTAAAAATGTCATGCAGTTTTAGCTGCCTCGAGTTTTTGTGCTTAATTTCATTTGGCTGCACAGCTTTTGGCTAGTGTGTTTTTCATCCTCTGTAGGTGTGTGTGCGTATGCGTAGGTGTATGCAAAATTAACAGTTAATGCTGTATTTAAATTTTATGTTTAATTTAAGCTTTCGATTGGGCGGGTATTATTTGAAATTGTATACGCTTGACTTGGCGATTAGTTGGCCCACGCTAGGTATTTAATTATTGACATTATCTTTTTTGCTTATCATAACACACGAATGATTTTGAATAGGATCGAATATGCCCAGCCTTACTGCGCTGTCCCTGTGCCCCTCGCTAGACAGCCTTACTGCACACCATTTCATTTAAAGGCATCAATATTTAGGGTAGTTTTTAACCTTTTCATGCTAATAACATGACCAATTCGCATTCAGTGCTATAAATCTCGCATTCACAAGGCATCGACACACGCATGCATGCACACACACACACACACATCTAACGGCACATAAATCGCCATGAAATCCGTGTCAGTGGAACATCGAATGCAAAATGATTTTCAAGTATTCAGCACCACGTTTGAATCGCTCAAATCTCAAATGCCAGTTGTGGGAAGAAACGCGACACGCATGCAAAGTGACCACGCCCCAACTCTAGCATACCTTGACGCCTGCAGCCCTGCAGGGTCCTACTCTCAAATGCAAATGTGTCACACAACGGAGAACTTTTCCGCTTTTACCTCGCCCAACACACACGCATAGGTGCAAACGACGAAATCGAATGTGGAAAACCTGGCATAAGATAGGCCAAAGTTGAGATACACTAAGACAGAACTGCGGGAATTTTTACTCTCGTGAGGATTCCAAAATATAACCTGGCAGAATTTTGATAAATTATTATGCTTCAATCAAACGAAGAACTTATGAGAAAGAAAACCGCATTAATTTAAAAATGTTATTGTCGTCGATGAAAGCAGAATTTCAAAATTGGTAATTTTTTAAGAAACTTGAACAAATATTTCCCTTGGGTAATATACATATATTTTCAACATTTTAAAATAGTTCTGTTTAACCGAAGTAAATCATATTTACCCCCAACAAAGTTATTTCAATAACAGGTTATTGAATTCTAATTTGAAAACTTTACAAGCCTATATATTAATGGATTCATAAAATAGTTTTATTAGCATATAGGTGTACACGTAGTTTGAGCAAATTCGTTCAAATTTGCCTCAATTTTTATAGATATAATTATATATATTCAAGAATGTACATATGCAGCTTATGCAAATTATAGAAGTTCCACATTAAAAAAATAGACGTCACGCGTGTTAAAAACAAATTTTAAAACACTTTTAGTGTCGTAACAGATTTCGATAGCCGATATACCCCAAGGCAACCCTGGCTTTCTGTCCGCGCAGACAGTTCAGAAGATCGTCTGCAGATTTCGACCTGACCATGTGTGTGGGGCACAACTCAATTGAGTTAACCTGTGGCAAGTGGATTCTATTTTGTACAACGGCATTAACTTGTTCCCCTCGAGTATGGAGATCATCTTTTGGGCTGTCGGTTGTCAGTTGCATTTTTAAGAAACACTCACTTGGAGCCACTGAATTTGAACCCTGTCCGTCAGCCTTGCAGCTGTCAGCTAACAGCTTTTTGGTGCTCTTTAGGCTCCTTCTGCTGGAGTCAATTGTGAGCAACCCCCCGTGCAGCCCTGTTCTGCAGTTGCCAACTGCTAGATTATTCCGACTCATCACAGTTGTGTTCATCATGCTTAGTACATGCCTCAGCTGCAGTTGCGATTTGTTGCACTGTGATAGGCACATCTCGCTCTGGGATCTGTTCCTCGGGTCGTATGCCCTGCGTTTCCTTTTCTGACGCTTGCCAGTTGCTTTCGTACGACGCTTATCCGTCAGGACTCTGTACAGGCCCTCGAGCAGAAATTTCTTGCTTAATTGTTGCTCCTTATGGTGTCGCGCCCGCAGGTCTGTTGTGCCCTCCACGGATCGGGGCTTCAGCGAACAGCTGATGCTCGACTGCCAGTCACGATTCCATAAGACTGTAATTGATTTTTGTTTCAGTGGATTCATACACAGATCCTTGGTCTTGCCACAAAACTTCGTCCTGTGCATATCACGTGGCAGGAAGCAACCGGAACACAGACAATTCTCGGTGCACGCTTCCGAATAGTTACCACTGTTGCAGGTGGCCATCTTTTTGCTAGACGAGCTTATGGCTGATTGAGAGCGCTTTGAAATTACATTATCTATCATATCGCCAGCCTCCTGATGTGGCTTTAAAATGGCCACTGAACGCTCCGAATCGGCGTACTCTGTGACCAAGTCCAACATATCTCCATATATGCTTCGCTTCTTCAATGGCAACATATTTGCGAAAGACTTGCGATTCCTTTTTCAACTTTGATAATTTATATAATTTGGTTAAAAGAGATGATGTATGCTACACTAAGGATTTTTCAAAATTGATCTGAGAAACAATCATGAAAGTGCCAAAATATTTGTTACCTGACAGTAGACGCAATGTGAACTGTTCCTAAAACTAATAAAACGTTGCCAAAAGAATATTATGATCAAATTGATTAAACGCTTAAACTGTATTTAAGGGCTTTTGAATACATTTTGTGTATATGTTCAAACTTAGTTTATTCTTTTCGTATTGCATATCTGCTACAAATAAATTGCATTGTGCATAAGACAAAGGCAAGAGGACTTAAAAATTGTATTCCTAGCTAGAAAGTTGTATAGAGGATTAGAAACTTTAGCTCGGTTGTGGCTAAGTTTCTAAAGGTGGCGTTTATAGAAATTTACTGGCCCAATTTAGTTCTTACTTTTTTGTCCGTTTAACTAACTTTTACAGATGTGTACACATTGAGCAGCGCTTGAGGTGCAGAAATTGTAATATGCAAAAATGTAAGTCCATATTCATTTGTAATTCTGAAAGGATCTCTTTAAACTCCGTGTAAATATATCTTATCAATAAATTTGAAATGTTGAATTTCACGCAATATAAATAAAGCAGCAGTCGAAATTGAAACTTTATTGATAAGAAAATTAATTTCAGTCAAGGTGAGGAAACATCTGATCTACCTAAGCTTACATCTCTCAATTATTAATCTAATTCATTTTTTTTTTCTGGTTTATCTCATAGAGATTCTAAGTTCTTTTGCGATATTTGAAATTATTCTTGAAATTATATTATTTATTAATAAAAGTGGCAACATAGCAAACTGCAACAAAAATCTACAACACTCCACCAAAAAATGTGGCAAGAAAAACCACATCTTGACGAGGGCAACGCTCCATAAAACGAGTAAAGCAGAGCGAACCGATCCATATCTAAGTCTGAGAGTGAGTTGCTTATGTGGGTGTGTGCCTGTTACTTATGTTAAGTGAAATGGAAAGCTGTGAAAACGGGGAAAGGAAGCGATAAAGCAGCAGCGGGACATCTAATAACGGCAGGTGGGAGGCGGGCTAAAGTGGGCGTGAAAGTAAGGGGGCAGGTGGCGATGACTTTGATTTCGTGCTGACATTTTATTGGCAGCTGTCGCTGCTGCTGTTGCTGCTGTTGCTGCTGCTGCTGCTGCCAGGCATGCCAACTCATTTCACAGCTGAATGGCACAGAGCATAGCATGTTATCATTAGAATTTTATGCATGGCTGATATGCGAAAGATGAGTGGGAGATAAGCAGCACTTTGCATTTATCTGGCACACATAGATACATGTGTCTCTGCATGAGATACTATCTGTATCTGCGGGTGGGTGGGTGGTTGCGTGGTTTACTTGTGCCAAGGCAAAGAGCTGTGAGACTAGCAAAAAACTTTGTTAATTACTGGCAAAAACTCAGAATTTTTAATTGCTTGCCGTTGTGACTGGGCGCAAAGTGAAAATGGAAATGAGAGATTCGTGCAAGATGAAAATAATAAGAACAAGAATGAACGGCTATCTTGGGCATGCCGAAGACCAAATACCCTTGCCGACAAATGGCTTACAAGAGTTCTTATGAAAAATTATTATATTCTGTGTACTGTTCCTACTGCAATGCACTAAATGTTCGCAAGATAACTTGAAAATAGTTTTCAAAACCACAACTTCTCTTTTTCGAGGATATTCATTAGATATGCATCTGTATGATATAGTGATCCGCTTCAGCTGATTTCAACGGAAAGATGAAACCATATTTTCATGACATTCATTTTAAGGCAAAACAAAAACAGACAGACAGATCGAAATTGTATATACTCTCTGCGATGTCCCCGTCTACAAGTTAAAAACTGAAGAAACCTTTAAAAGGGTGTTGAAAACAGTTTGAATAAAAATTTCTTGGAAATTGCAACACAAGTTCGCATCAGGCAAAAAGTGTCCCACATAATTTACTCAAGTTAACGAATTTGCATTCATATTTTCTGGCATACAGCTATGCCACAGCTTATAAATACTTGTGTATATTAAAATTTAAACGTACAAAAATAAATAACAACACAAAACAAAGTACTTTGCATTTAATGCAGCTTTAATCAAAAATTCATGCATACCGTTCGACCTGTGGCAAAAGTAAACGTTGTCAAATAGAGAAACGACACAAATTTTTAGAATGCAAATGAATATATGCATAAATATTTTGCAAGCAAAAACATGACCGACAACGACAAACAAGAAATTTCATTTTTAATAAATGCTCAAAATGTCTTGGTCCAAAAATGAATACATAGTATTTTTCGGTCTTGCGTCTATGGATGAATAATTTTCAAAATAATTTAAGAAGAAAACACATGAACATTTTAGGCGGACTCCCTTAAATTTAAAACGCATTTCCCAAATGAGTAGATTTCTTTCAGAGTTTTTAAATATTAACAAACATGAAAATTGCAGAAACAAAGATTCTTGGGTCTGCTTTGCTTAACAGGAAAATCCAGCATGCTCTAAATGCAGGATGCTTTAATATTTATTGTTAAGCCAATAATTTTTTAATTGCATTGCAATTATATCGCGCGCATTTTTTATATTGGATTGATTATTAAAAGCGACACAGAAATGTTTGTTATATTTTATTCCATAATTTGTTTGCTAATTAAAATGAGAAATTTTGTTGGCAGCTCGCAAAACTCAATTTTCGTGTCCAATTTGTGTTTCTGAGCAATTTAATTGGTTTGGCCCAGGGGCATGAACTCCAACCTCAACTTTTGCTCTCTCCACTCACATATCTCCCCCCCCCCCCCCTGTATCTCTCGCTTTCTCTTTTCAGCATATCAAACATTGTTTACCGTTTTGAAATCGCATGTGGTTCACAATAAATTTGCAGTTTTTATTTTGTGAATTCTCTTTCATCACACAAAAAAGTACGCCCTCTCAGTGGGCTGACAGGAAGAGATGGGTCGAGAAGGGGGTTTGAGAGCGAGAAAGACAGATGGCGAGATGGCGGCGTTTGCAAATTGGCTGCTGGATAAGCAGCAAAACATTTTGCGATGACAAACGCAAAAACAACACTTGTGCACACACATACACACACACGCACGCCCACCCAGATTCAACAAATACACAAACACAACTGAAGAGAAAGAGACAGAGAATAGGAGACAACAGTTATTCACGTGAAATTTTTCAAATTCTCAAGTGTATGCAAAAAGGTACGCCATGCACTTTGGCACAGCCTGGGAAATGTGACTAGGGCAGAACCATAAGGCACACACAGACACACACATACACAGCTAAAGATTTTTTTTGGGTCATGCGTGTGTGGGATTTACAAAATATGATTGGGAAAATCCTTGGAATTGTGGGCAATGTGGTTGGGTCTACGCTTTCATGTGGCTGCAAATCAATTGCGGAAACTTTGGATGCGAAATTATGAGCGTAGTATGAGCAAGATAGAGATTGATGGCAGCACTCGAAGTGGGGCAGGAAATTCAAATGAAAGAATGCGAATTAAGTCTTGAATCTTGGCAGTTGAGCAGCTTGTGGTTTCATAAAACATTCTTGCGGTAGTAGAAGTAACTAATCAACTATTTGAAGACGTTTTAAACTATGTTATTTGCAGCTAAAGAATATTTCTATTCTAAAATATTAAAGCTAAAAATTAAAGATTTACGCCTTCGCACTTCTGTTTTGTTATAAATAATTGAAGATTTTATGCAGTTCTCAAATCCAATTAGAAACTACACTGATTGAAAAAAAACCCTTTGACATTTATACGTGTTAAACTGAATACCACACCTTTTCTTTTATTAGCCCACAAAGGCTCTCTCAGTTCCTCGATTCAACACCGCAAAAGCCACAAAATGTGCACCGCAGCAAACAGCAAAAACTGCAAAAGCTTTTTGGCTGCCGTCTAAAATATGCAGCAGTCAGGTTGGTTTTAACAAAAGGCACACCCAAAATGAAGAGTATTCATCTATGCTTATCGACATTGAAATACCCTAGAAAACTTAAGAAACAAATATAATAATACCTATAGTCTATATGAACCATCCATATATATAATAAATGGAGAAATTAGCTTAGATAATATAATCAACCTGGTGTCAAAATTCAACCGAGGCTCAAGATGTTCTAGAAGCCGCATTGGTATAGGGTATTCCAGGGAACAAACTAGCTGAGCAAGAGCCACAGCTGTCGCTTCTACGGATCCTGTGAACAGCAAACGGCAATGACGCTAATTTTTCACGCAGTTTCGAATGCAGAAGGGCATTTTTTCTTCCAATTTTTTTGTGTTCTACCCTGTTTCTAATGAGTAAAAAAGGTTGTATTTGGTGAGCATACCCATATATATATCTTAAAATAAAGTCTGCCGAAAGTCAAGATGATGATTTCAGCAATATTTAGGCTATGCCCATCCTCCTAAATAAGAAGCGTTTAAATATCAAGCTAGATTATTTAATTATTATATTAAAAATTTCATTTATGATCTCCTTAGACATAACATGCAAGAAACAGTGTATTTCGCAGCTGTAAACTATTCTGATAGCAAAGTTATGCCTTGGTTAAGGGGTAAGGGGTTTTGCTCCAACTACAAAAGAACCTCTGCCAGAAGCCAAAAAAAAAAGAAAGCTGAGAACTGCGAGCTGAGTCTGGCATATGCCATATAGCATATCGTATATACATATGTATATAGAGAAAATGTTCTGACAATTGGCAACTGGCATGTATGCAGAGCCTGCAAAGAACCGAGGTCAAGCGCAGTTACCTTGTGGCATACGCAACGACTTTGCCAGGCACACATATGCACTCTTCCCTCCACCCGGCATCCACCACCCACTCCGCATTTATCACTAACTGCAGTTGGCAGGGCTGCCGAAGCATTTGGCAACACTTTGAAGTTTCGTCCAATTCGCGTTTGGGGCATGTACATCGGGCTGAAATTGAGTTGCTGCCACGCAAAAGGGAATGAATGCATGCATATTTCCGCAGGTAAAGCTCCGATTTGAGCACTAGACTCAAATCCAAACGGAGAACGGGAGAGACCAGGTTAATTAAGTACCATGAACCAAAGCTGCCAATGTCTGAACATTGGTTGCTCGTGACGCTTTATGCTTGCCTCTTGACTCCTGTTTGTGCGTGGGCGGCGGCTAATTAAAAGGCGGTTGCGCGCCTACGTGTATGCAATGCCAAAGCAGAAATTAGTTAGCTTAAGCTGCCCCGCCTGCCACGCCCACTTGGGCATGCAAAACACGCACAGTTTGCAAAACAATTAAATGGCATCACCAAAGGCGCCACTAGCCTTCCCTTCAACAGCTACTCCGTCGTGGTCAAAACTTCATTGATCGGGTGTCGGTGGCAGGTTGATATTGGGCGGGCAGAGCGAGGGGAGGTGCGGCGGTTACGCCAATTAATGACTTAACTTGGCCGGGACTTAACAAATTGACAGCCCTTGGAGCTCTTAATGCGCCCCAATAGTATGCCTTGCATTTGTAAGTTATATTTACAGTCTTTTCTTAATTGTTGACATTGCTGGAAGCTTCAGGTGTTGGGACTGAAGGTGCAATTACCTGGGAATAACCAAATGTCTAGAGTAATTGGCAATTCTTCAAGAATTCTCTAAATGTATTCTCTTCCCTTTTTCTTAATTGCAGCAAGCTCTACAAGTCTTTAAATGCGTGTTCCTTCTGATTTTTCTCGGATGTATGCGAAAAAATCATATATCTATTTATTTTATTAAGTCTTGAATACTTTTAGCAACATCTTAGGTAAACTATTGTAGCCTAGATCAACAGCTCAAAACAATTCATTTTATGTGCGATACGCACGAAAATGTAACGCATTCCTCGTGCAAAGATTCCTACTTACACCGGCGTTTGAAATAAGCCTCCTAACATTTTCTGTAACATATTTGAAATCTCTCCCAACTCCAATTCAGCTGATACTCGTAATTTGGGTAAAATAGCTACGTATAGTTGCCGCTGGCTGGCGTCGCATGAAAGGATTGCATTGGGCACGTAAATTGGATGGGATAAATTTGAAACAAACGTGGAAAGTTGCTTTCGATGTTTGCCGCATGTTTCCATTTCAATTTCTAGTTTGAGTTCGATTTTCATTCTTGTTTTCATTTCTATTGCCATTCCCGTTGTCGTTGTCGTCGCTTTGCTTTTGATTTCAATTTCAATGTCTTTGTCCCAGCTCGATTTTATGTTCAAATTGGAAATGGTGTTATGTGAGCTAGATGAAGCATGCCCTGAGCTCAAACAGAGGCTGAAAGCCGTCCTCCCAGGTAGGCAAACAGACAGACAGCTAAGCAGGCACAGACACAACGAACGACAAAGAGGGGGCCAAAGGGAAAGACAGTTGGCAAATGTGGCCAGTCAAGCGTAAGAACAAAGTATTTGGCGGGTGCCCTGAGTTCGGGCCAGCAATGCCAAGAGATTCCCGGAATGAGAATGGATTGCTCTTGCACCTGGCCCATATTGACATACATGAAGTAGCTTAGTGATTGACAAATAACAAATAGACACGTAACTAAGATAAGACCGGCAAACATTGATTTGATTAACTTTTGACTACTGCACTGGGCGCCTATCTGCGAATCCGAAGTGCCATTTACGTAATTGACAGCTCCGCCTCCCCCACAATGGGGCAGAATGGGGATTTTATTTGGCATTATTAGTGCCAAAAATAACGCCATAAAAAATTATTCATGCATTAGCAGTAAATACAACTGTAACGTTGCGTATCATTAATGTTAATGCAAGCAAAATCTGTTAAGCTAACAGCTGTTAAAGAGAGCTCTGTTGATTACTATGTACTTTTTGATGAGCCGTGAAGTGCTTAAAACAGAGCGCCAAACATCGAATAAAATCGTATCTTCATGATTTTAGCTACACATTTTTATTACAATTGTTACAAACGGCTCTCAAACAAAATAATTTTGACCAAAGTTCAAGTAGTCGAGCTAACTACAAACATTTGGAATCAGCTTAGTATAAGCTAGATGCTAAATTATGAGTAGAATTATGAATATAATTTTATATTGGGTACTAGTTTATTTCACTCTATAAATTTATTCTGTAATTGTGCACATTTTAAGCATTGAAGCACAAAAAGTTGAGACAAACTGACCTACTTATAATTCATTTAAAATGGTATTTCCAACAAGTCAAATTTAACACGAACACACGCTTAAAATATTGTCTTCAAGAAGTACGGATATTCCAACCTTCATGCATTCAGAATTAAATTAGATTCCTTCTCTAGCGAAAACTAGAAAAAATTGCTTTTAAGGAAGCTGACAACTGATTTTGATTGATTGTTATTCATAATTAAGATTTTATATCTTTTGAAACCATTGTAAAATATTGTATAAAATATATTAAACTTTATTGTTGTGGGTTTAACGACCTCAAAATATAGGAAATAGATATAGACAGAAATAAGTGACTTGTGTTTGTACAGAAATAATTTGAAATGTATTGCTTAATTTCCGATTGAAAAAAAACTCGGTCAAGAGAATATTTAAAATCAGAAACTTTGCAAGTTATCATTTTTTTTTAACAAAAAGTATTCATTTTCCCCATAGTGCAATTTGGTCTCGAGCTGCTTGAATAGCTACGCGCACCTGTGCAAACCCTCTCAGGCGCCCTCAAGCCCATGAAAGAGCAACTGAAGCAACTCTTTTTTAGCCCGACAAAATTCAAAAAATTCTTATTATTTGTTATTGTTTTGTGTTTGCTTTTTCTAGCGTGCGAGTCCCTGCGGGGTCGTTGAGATCTCTGCGCGCCTTGAACAACTTCCTGCATCAGTGTCTGATGTGTATGCGTGCGTGTGGGGGTGTGTGTATGTGTGCGTGGTGTGTGACATGTGTGTGTGTGTGTGTGTTGTTTTCGTATTGGCCACTTGGGCATAAATCTAATTAAAAGCGGGATTTCTGTTTGGATTTCGTTGCAGAGTTTTTCCTGAAAGGGGTTAAGCTGATTGCGGTGCTGCTCCTGACAGTGTTGCAAAGTGGCCAAGAGCTCAGCTGCGAACATGCGTGAGTGTGCGTATGTGAGTGGGTGAAGAAAGACAAGGATAAGCATCTTACATATCCAGCTTGACTTTGCTTTGAACGGATTTAATAGTAACGTGGCCAAAACAGTTGAACACTTGAAATGGAACGACTCAACAGTTCAGATCCGGCAAAAAGTTTTCACTCTTCCCTTTTCCAGCACAAGTCTAAACTTTTGGCAACTGGCAACTGAAATGAGCAGCTACATAACTGATGAAAAGTGCACAGCAACAAGAAGATGAACAAACTAAGGCAGCGAAATTAAGAAAACACGACTTATTCAAAGTCGAGGGAAATGAATAAACTTGCGAAAATAAAACAGACGGACATTTGTTTAAGGCCGATTGCTCAAAATGGAACAGAATACAAATATAAAACTATTCAAAAGTTGCTTTGAAATTTTAATTTATATAAGTGGAAAACAAAGCGTATGGCTTGGAAGATATGTCTCACATGTGTGATTAATTAAAATAAAATTATTAAAATATTTCTTTTATTAATTTTGCCTTTTTTGCTATACTTGCATTTTATTGAATTTACTTTTTATTGGGAAATTTTTTGTTATGACCATCCCGTTAACCAACAATTGTTTAAAAGTAAAGGTCAAACAAAATGCTTTTTTTTTGCTGACAGTGTTTTTCATATTCACAATTTAGACCAAACCATTTGTTTGAATTTTGTATGGAAAAAAAGCGCATTTTGAGAAAGGCTTGACTGTATATATAGTTAAAAAAAAACACAATGTTTAAACTATGCAAGCGTAAAATTAAACGCATTCATTTTAAAATTGCTTTGAAAGCAAAACCATCGACTGCATTTTTGGTAAACAGCAGAACGATACTCTGTACATAGAAGTATATTAAATGAACATGGGCATTAAAAACCTATCCTAATTATAAAGATGTAATTGGAAGTGGCAAAAATAAATAATATGATCAAAACTTAATCGAATATAAATGCTCATTTCACAAATCTAATGTACACCTTCACCCTATAGAGATAGGGTATCAACAACCGGCAGAACATGCACTTGTGCTGGAGCCAATCTAAGCGCCATTTATAGCAGCAAAATGTAAGCCATAAATCCAATGCTCGACTGTGGCATAAAGCAAGCCGCGTGGCTAATTCAAATTCAAAGAGCTGTGCAATTTTTATTCAAACTAATCAAGATCTCGCTCATATACAACTAATTTATGCACGCGAACTGCGTAATTGATGAGGCAAACCATTTTTGGTTAGGCTTCAGCCCCAAAAATCTGTCTGGTTGGGTGAAGAGAGAGTGGATTGGGGACTCCCTCAGCTGTGTGTCGTGTCTCATTTGACTGTCGCCTCATCAGCTGCTTGGGGCAAGTCGCTCCTCCCCGGCGTGCCCCAATGTGACTGTTGTTTCGGCTGCTTCGAACGGCAGAGTTTTGTGATTTTACTAGGCAGCCGGTTGGTGGTTAAGGACGGGAGGGCGGTAGAGCAGGACGCATAGGGAACTCACCCAGTTACCCAGTTTTCACACCAAATGTGTTTACTTCTGCGCCATTTATCTTGCTTTGGCGCCTCGACTACAATGAACGCCAGACTTGGCCCGGCTTCAGAGGCTTTTCCTTTTATATTTCCTTACATTTGCTTGCACTATTCACTGTGCCTTGCGAAAAGTCAAAAAATGTCGCCTGTCGTCGCGTTTTCCGTTTTCCATTTTGTTTTTCTCTCTCGTTCGCAGAACAATTTAATTCGCTGTTGCATAGTTCTGGGCGCTGGTGCGTTTAATGACAGTCGCGAGAATTGAGATATTACGTATACGCTATGCGCTGCCATTATAATTCTTGCACGACATTTCAAATACGAAAACGCAGCCGAGCTTTAAATTATTTTTAGCAGTTGTTTTCTCTGTGGTTGTTATGCAAATTGTAGAAAAACAGATCGATAGTTATGCCTCCCATTAAGCACTCGAAGCTGTATTTCAGCTTTATGTTAGCAGCCCACCCACGAGATTTTATTGTTGTTTTTCTACTTCAACCACGCCCTTAGAAATCGCATTGCTTACATTTGGGCCATTGTTTAATGTTTGCCTTAACAATCTATTGACGAAGTCGTCCCTTAACAATCCTTATTCAAAAACTGCTTCAGCTTACTCCATTCAATCGTTGCATGCCTTGCTTTTAGGCTCTCCCATATAATTTAATCTGCTTTTTAGTCAACATCGCCTCAACACACAACATGATGGCTATTTAAAGTCGCAATTTTATGGCTAACACTAAACCGCCAGTTAAACACACAACAGAAGGACACGCACTGTAAACTGGTTGATAGAATGTACTTATAGATATCCTATAAAACGGCTTGGTGTTGATTAACTTTTCGTAGAGAATGTAATGCCAATTTATTATCTACTATCAAAACTCCTATGGGACAGTTAACATTGAGAAAATCGTGTGGATCCGACTATGGAATGCTCTTCATTACAATTAAGGGTAGGCAGAAATGTTATTGTTTATTGGGTTCTGAGCACAGTACAATATCCTTGCCATTAGATTTTAATTTGAGATACTTGTTTGCATTGAAACAGAATGAGAAGTGAATACATATTAAATTCTTCTTCTAATTCTTAATTCTTCTACTAATTAAAATATTTTTAGTTGTTAATACGATTTACAGAGGTATTTAGCGGAACACCAAATAGCGAGCAAAAAAGAGAGTAAAACTTAATATTTCTTCCATTAAGAGAAACATTTACACTCTCTACGCTGCATACTGGGTAGCTTAATACCGCCTAAGAGCAACAAAATTCAGAGCAAAAAGAAAAAAACAAAGCTTTCAAATAACGGACTTTAAAAAACGTTAGTTACATGCAAAGCTTTTAATACATACATAGAAACAAAAGTGTAAATGAACAATTGAAATTTTATATATTTCAGATCAATATATGGCAGAACGCTTACCGCATTATTTAAAGGTATTATTCGTATTATAGCGCACAAAGTGAGTACTAATTCGCGAAACACTACAAAAGAGACACTGAAAACTAACACTGACAACTGGCGTGGAGTTTGCCTCCTAGAATTCACTGCACCAACTAAAGAAATTCAGCTAAGCGCACGCCTTAAGTATCTAAATGCGCTTACGCTCTTTCTGCTTTGATCTTGTACAATGGAAAATACAAGCATTCCACTGCACTCATAAGCATAACGCAGCGCAACAGCAGCACTGGAATTTCGGGCAGAGAGAGAGCGAGAGATAGAGAGAGCGCAAATAAGAGCGCTCGCTCGGCAGCGCATTTTCGAGTAGCGGATCTTAGCTTAGCCTAAGCGCATTACAGTAGCTATTCACTTGCAAAAGTGAGACAGACATATGCTGTGCTTGAGTAAAGCTTAAATTATTGCAGCCGACATCAATAATTGGCGCTTGAGGCTCTGGCATTGAGCATAGCGATACTCTTAAATTATTCGATGCCAAAACAATATACACACACTTTTGCATGCCCAAGCCACAGGGTATATACTGGGCAAGAGCACAGAACAGAAGCCGCTGGGGGAATTATTGTTGTTATTCTTTCTGCTTTCCCCCCAGCAAGCAGCTGTATATACAGCTCCATGAATTGCATTTTTATGAGGCGCTGCGCATGGGAAGTGGAGCGCCTGGCGGCAGGCAAACAATCAATTGACATGTTTAATACTTGCAGCAACAATAGAAACAACGGGTCTACAATATAAAAGCTTGCATTCGAGCAATAAGGGCGTTAAGTACACCATAAGAAGCCAGTGCCTGCATCAATCAGCCATCAATCAGTCAATCAACTGCTGCAAAATGCTGCAACAGCATTGAAAATTGCAGCGCTTGCTGCCAATGACAATGATCTACTGGGCCTAATGGCAGGCGGGCATTTATATTTATTAACTGGGCAAACTGCTGAAAACAAGCCCAACAGCCGACCTCACAACAGCCCAGCTGTTGGCCCTGACCTGACCATTGGTTTTGGGGGGGCGACCCCATGAGGAATGAGCTGCTGACCTTGCTGCCAAATATCGCTTCAATCATGTGGGCTGGCCAGGGGTGTGGCGTATCAATCAATTGCCATAACATCGAACTGGGCAGCGAGGCGTGGTCTCGTTGGCGCCAATTAAGGGACCCATAAAAAACGAACAGCTTCCCCCGGCATGACAGTTGCCTGATTGTCTTAACGCCCGGCCGAGGCGCCTCCGAGTGGCAGTTAAGAGAATACAGCATTCTGTTGCCAAACTTCTCAAAAACTTTTTCGCCTTAATTCGGTGCAAGTTTTCCATAAGCAATGCATGTTGAAAGTTGAGAAAATAAAAGGACTGCCGGAAGAAATGCATGCAACACGAAGCTTAAAACAAAAAACTACCATTGATTACCCAAACATGCAACAGTTCAAAGGGATCATTAAATAGTTCTTTAGGTAGTCCACAACACAAATATTCCATTTAGTTCAGGTGCAAGCTATCTTCTACCCAACCTCATTTTTACCCCCTTTTTAGGGAACAGCTGAGAGATTTGATAATTACATTTTATTTTTTTTATATGCAATAAAGGAATGATATGCGATTCCTTTCCTTGTACCTGATTTAAGCTCTTTTTTGCTCTCTTTCCAAAAACAAACTTCATAGCAAAGAATCCTATATACTAATATGATATAACCCTCAAAAAGTGGATGACAGTCAACATACAAAATCCCCGCCTTTCTAGAAGCTATAAATCTTCGAATATTCGAATATTATCCGTCCTGAGTCGATAAAACAGGTAGATAAAATTTTAATTTTCAATAAAATGAAGAAATTAAGTGAAACATTTTAAGATCTTTCATTATTTATAGAACAAATTTATTATTATTACTCGAAGTACATTCCTATAATTTCCCATCAATATTAATAAAAGGTTTTCGAGCTTTCTCTTTAGCAATTACGTGAAGAAAGGGATTTCCGGAACACACACACGTATATGTGCTACTCTACCCGCCGCCAGTCTAGCGCAAATGCTTGCCGAGACTCTCAAGTACTTCAGTACAGTTGCCTCTCGAGGGAAGGCTGCTGGCCGTAGGGTATAGGGTATATTCAGAGAAAAAACAAGAAAACCAAAAACAACAAGAAGTGTGTCAACCAAGCACCAACAGTCAACGTCAACACCCAGGGCTGTGTCTGCGAGTGTGGGTGTGTGTGCGATTGTGTGTAGTGTGTCGCACGTCGCGTCATTTAGGCAAATGTTTATTTAGAGGCGTGGCTAGGGACAGGGGTGCCACTCAGCGTTAAGTCCGCTTTAAATAACTTTTGCATACTTTGCGGCGACATAGCCAAACAAACCGAGATGTACAAATGTAATTAGCAAGTCATGCCCCCATCCCCCCACAATCACACCCAAAAAAAGCAGCCCTAAATAAAATTTACCCATTTGCTCATGCAGATATATTTTAGCCGCAGCAGCCCGAAAGCATGCAATATAATATGCTCGCTAAAATAGCAAAAGCAGACACCCTACACCCTTCACCCTACACCCTACACTCCACACCACACACCACACACCCTACCTTCCAACCCAAAGCCCAGATTTGACAGTTTATATGCCGTACATAAACTATTTTTGTGAAGTTGTTTCCGGCGAGTCATTGCAGACAAAATTTCGACTTGCAGATACCCTGTACTAGAATCTAAAGTTTATATTGCAGAGCTGAAAATGTATTTAATATACAAATAGGAATAGCAGGAAATCGGAAGCTATTGTTACGAAAGTTCACATAACAAATATTATGTCTTCAGCTATTATAATATTGACAACTGAGTATTTTATGCTAGCAGCTGCCCTGTAAAATAACTCTTATCTGCACACATACAAGGCATTCAGATGTACGCCATGCACAATGGGTTAGATTGTCGAAAGAAATTAGCCAAAATATTAAAGGGGTCTCGTATTAAAAGTTTATGATATGATAATCAAAATACATTGCGCTATCGCCAAAAGCTCAAAAGCGAGTTAAGAATGCGATATCAATTAATTTTCGAATTCTGTACAGTTCAAGTAATTGATAATTCTTTTTCTACGGAATTTAGCTGGCAAAAAATCGCAGGCTCTCACAAAAATCTAAAAGGATTTTGTTCTCATAATATTTATTAAACAGAGTATAAGTATTCAAGCAAGAAGCATACAGACGGACAAGGCCACATCGACTCGACTAGACTAGACTCATTAGATAAATACAGAGTATACCATAAAATACACTCAACAGGCCGTGAACAATTTGTTGCTATTACACTAATATCTGTGCAATTTTGAGCTTGAAGCATTTTCACGAATCCAAAGCATGCAAATACGTGCAAATTATATTTAAGTGAATAATGCTCCAATTCGATTTGCATTTGTATTTGTTTTTGTTGTATCAGTTTTTTTTTTTTTTTCGAAATTTCAGGGCAAATTAAACTTTTCCATTCAGCTTAAGGCAATGCTATATAATTTCCATTTTATTTTTAGGCCTCTTTGCTTGTATTACATTTAAGCCCGCCCCGAGGGCCTTGTCCCGGGCATCATGATTGATTCTATTCTCTAAGCCCATTGACCTTTCAAATGCCCTTGCTGACGCAGGGGTGTCTCAGCTGGATGGCAAGTCAAAAACATATATTTCTATTTATTTATTTTAGACAAGTTAATTTCCAAGCAATTACTTTTTGTCTTTGAAGTGCATTTACATAGGAGATGTCTTATTCTTATCTTCCCTGGACATAAATAGGAGTTATCTTTGCATTGGATATGAAAGAATCAAATAATTGCTTTTAAAGTTAAAACTTTGATTAACTGTGATTCTTGCGATAACAAAAATGAAAAATCGTCTCACAAGCATTTTCTCTTTATTAACTCCTTTATATACTTACTCTTCACTTCAAATTCTATTTCCCTATCATGGAAAATATCAAGCCGTAAATCTTATTGACACATCTTACTTCAATTGGAAGATAAAGTGTATATTTACTGCGACTTTGCCTGATGGCTTGAAAGATAACCTTTCATTCCTATTGGCTTGCATGCTGAGCTTTTCATTTTGAATTTAGTCCACCCACTCGAGAGAAAACAGAAAAAGGTACAGGACAGCGACAGAACAACGAATGACCCTTGGGCAGGTGAAATAGTAATTCGCAAATTGACTGACAGTCAATGGGCGTTACAGCGTATAACACCTACTTTTAGCCGCTTTGCATTAGCCTGTCAAGTGTGGCACGAAAATTGTTTAGCCCAAAAAAGAACTAACTGTTCGTTAAGGCGGACTGAGCTCCGAATTAAAACGTTTTACGACATTTAATGAGCGGCATTTAAAGTTCGCAATCCCCTACGCTAACAAGCTGCAATTGTTGGCCGATTACAGTTGGTCATAAAAATAAAGAGACGATTTCTACGTTTATTTAAATACCAGGCATTTGTTGGCCAACAGCATTTCGCAGCAAACAATTAAAGTCGCCAGCAGGTCGGCACCAAAAACAAAAATCACAGCACACTTTTGGGCGCGCACAGTTTTTATGGCAGAGCGCAAATGTTTAACAGCGCTCTGTTAAGTTTTAGAAGCGCTCTTTGCGCTCACACTGGGTCTCTTTCTCTCTTTCTCTCTCTCTCTCTCTCTCTCCCTCTCTCTCTCTCGCTTTCCCTCTCTGTCTGTCTGTCTGAATGTTACCCGGTAATTTCTGTGCAGCAGCCTTTTGGGCGTCTGTTTATCATTCGCTATTTGCCTAATGGTTGACATATTGATTGAGAAACCAGGTCGACCCAGCGCGTGGCGGCTGCCCTGCGGCTCTGTGTTTGTTTTTTAGCCTAGCTTGTGGTTAAGCAATGCATTTGCCGGAGCTACGCGAAAGTCTGCAATCAAACTCATCCCTCGAACAACCCCTGCTGGCACATTATGTCAATGGTTGCTGCAAAGAACCAAAAGAGACTGAGCAACTCTCGCTGTTAGTAGCATGCCGCAATGCATGCGCTTAACATTTGCTTACTTAACATGGTATTTACATTGTGCCAATATTTGGATTTTATAAGTCTGTTTACATTAGCCTAGACAACAACCTGGCTGCAAATTTAACAGATTTCTTGCATGCGAGAAACAAAATGCCTGCTCATCTGAGTTGTTAGAGCCAAGTACATCATTTTGTGTTAAGGAAAACTAGCCAATGGGATTTATTTAAGCAATCAATTAAATCTGTAAATGTAAATTGTAAAGCAATAAATGTGAGCACAACCAAATTCACGAGATTTCTAGAGTGCGAAATTACACAGCAAATAAAGAATAATTAATATGTATATATATATATATATATATATATATATATATATATATATATTTACATAAAAGCTATTCAAAAAATATATTTTTATTATCATGAAATTATCCCCACATTTAACTCCTACGGAGCGTTATTAATTTGGAATAAAAAAAAACACCGGAACCCCTTTAATAGTTTTTGGGTCCTACTTAAAAAACTGCCCAATGGCTTTCAGGCTTATTAAATGTTGTCAAATTTTTAGAGAATATGTAAAATATTTTATTAGTTGTGAACTTAATCGCAACAATATCTGTTATAAGATTTCTTTCCCAATACACCTTATATTACAATCTCCAATCAGATTTTTTCAAATATATTGTCAATAGCAGCTATCGATTGGCTATAAAATGCGGAAGCTAAAGTTTGTGCTAGTATATTACTCATTAAAAAGAAGCTTTTTTAAGAGTTTGATTATCTTACTGCATACTGCTTTATCACATAATTTTCCACTCGACTGTCTCAACACTCCAGAAGTCGCCAGCAGTAGAAACTGCCTAACGTATAATTATTATAAACAGTAAACATATCTTTCAGGGCACAACATGTGCCACAAGTTGCTGTGAGAGGCGATATTTTATAGTGGGAAAGGGGGAGTACACATTATGAGGTAGAAGATAAGTTAACCTATTCACTGCATGTCTGAGTAGCTTAACGAGCTAGCAAGACCAGAAAAAATGCAAATGCGCTGCCAGGGAAATGGGCAAATGGAGCAGGGGCAGACAAGCTGCCCCATTAAGCAGCTGTTGCTCATACGCACTGTTGTGCGGCACAGTCAGTGATGCCACCAAATCTGTGCTGCAGTCATTTGTTGAATTTTTGGCTTCTGGCAAGCACTTGCCACACAGCCCTTTGCCCGTCTTCTGGTCCAGTGTTGGCTCGTTTATTTATCTACTTGTATAGAATATGTGTATGTATATATTTTTACGGTATTTTAATTTAATGCTTGTTGACATTTGGCGGTAATACGCTTTGAAAACACTGTCCTGCCGCACACAGCCCGCAGTTCGTTATCCCTGAGCAACTTTTTGCAGCTGGCAGTTGTTGAAATTAATTGTTTGGCCTCATTGTGACCAAGTCCTGCTCAGCCAGGATATGCCAGGAGATGGCTTTTAATAATGTTTTCGTTATGCATGACAACGACTGTAGCTCGCCGGGCGAAAGCCAGAGCTTTCGTAGGCAGCCTCATTAGGCGAAATTCTACACAAAGTTTACTTGCGCCCCAAATGTAAACAGTACCCATAAAAATGTTCTGCACACAACAATTTATTCTAGTCGAACATATTGTGGCTGCTTCCAATTAGCTCTAACTTTTCATTAGCCTTGTCTTCGCAACATTTCTGGGAATGAAAACTTTAAGAGTAATACAATGTTTATCATGTCGCTGCTAAATACTGTCTGTTCAGATGAAAGCAAGACTCAATCGTAAAAGAAGTACAAATTATATACTTCCAGAAAAGCGTTTGGCTTTCATCCTTACATATTAGACAGGCAATGAAATGTTCCTTTTATTATAAAAGGAAGATTAAATAGAGGTACATAAACGAATTTTGGTAGATATGATGGAAAACAATAAAAACTTGTTAGCCTTTTTTGAGAGTGTATACATGTATACATGTGCTGCATTTCGAAGAAAAATAAAGAAATAATAAAAATGTAACCGAAATATTTTCTATATGTATTAAATGTGTTCAATAAGGCAGCCATTATCTATTTTATAAAAATGCAAACAATTACTGATACTATTATAATCTTGTAAATGTAAGACATAAAATAGTTTTCAAGTTAAAAACCGCCAAACAAAACTGCGTCTTTACTTTAAGCTAATACCAAAATTATTATTTTTATCCAACTTAAATTATTTATTTAATATGGCATTGAAATGAAATACACAGCAGATCGCAAGCGTTTCTCTCAAGCATTTTCGATTTCTTTATTTAAATAAAGTTTTAAACGCAACCCGTTGATCTGACTCGAACGCACAATTTGTATAATTTTCCACAAACATGCAGAAAAAAATGTGTGCAACACGATGCAAGGACATGCCGAGGACGATGTCTTGCGTTCATCCGACGCAATTTGCATTTTATGCGGATGGCCACAAAAATGCGCAAGCAGCGCAAAAATTTGTTGTCGTTGTTGCTGTCACGTTCAGAAATTGAATCTAACATGTGAAATTCCTGCACAACACTAGGCAAAAGTCGAGATTTACGTAATTAATCAGCTTAGCTGCAAAGGTAGCTGCTGGCCAAACCGTAAACATGGCCAACTTGGCCATAAGAATTAGAAAGCAACTTAAGCGCTCAGCTTATGATGTATGTGAACCAGCCCAGAACCAAGATTGACCAAAAGCACTAAGGGCAACAGCTGCATTAAGCTGGATAATTGATTTATATGCGTTTTAATGAAGCTGCCAAATGCCCGAGGAGTCGGTAAAGCACCTTAACCAGAGCTTAGGAACATCCTGTGTGTGTGTGTGTGTGTGTGCGAGCGTGTTAAATGCCTTTATTGAGCGTAATTAATAGCAATATTATGAGCCAGAGGCTCCATCAATTATTTACAGAACATGAATTTCAGTTAATGCGCTTTGCAAGTTTTACGTCAATTTTCAGCTGCAATTTTTTAAATTCCATTTTACAGCTAAATTAATGAAAACAAGTAAAAGGTTCTAGTCGGGAGCTCCCGACTAGGGGATACCCTGAACCCTCTTCTTCCAACATCAAATGCATATATATATTCTATTTTAGAAGCTATATGTCAAGTTTGGTGACTCTAGTTCTTATTATTTACCAAAATTGCCCAAAAAACAGGATATAATCGATTTTTATCGATTGTTTGGAAACGGAGTAAGTTATCTATTTGCGGAAACAAACTCGATCTGCGCAGGAGCTAGGATCATCTACATATAAAATTGTCTCTAGCTCTTATAGGTTCTGAGATCCTTGCGTTCATACATACGGACGGACGGGCGGACGGACGGACAGACAGACGGACATGGCTAGATCGACTCGGCTATTTATGCTGATCAAGAATATATACACTTTATAGGGTCGGAGATGCTTCCTTTTGCCTGTTACATATATTTGGTTTTCGCACAAATACAATATACCCTTATACCCATTTTTAATGGGTTCAGGGTAAAAATCGGATAAGATTTGACCGAGTTATGGGGGTGGTAATTTTTGACCCATGTCTATATACGAATCTTGAGGTAAGATTTGGACATGAATTTCGACCAAAAAATCGGTGTCGAGATTTGAATGCCACATTAATCTAGAGGGAAACCCATGAAGAAAACGCCAAACTTTATGAAAATCGGATGAGATTTGGCCGAGTTATGGGGGTGGTAAATTTTGACACATGTCTATATACGAATCTTGGGGTGAGATTTGGACATGAATTTCGACTAAAAAATCGCTGTTCATATTTGAATGCCAGATTAATCTAAAGGGAAAACCATGAAGAAAAAGCCAAACTTCGTGAAAATCGGATGAGATTTGACCGAGTTATGCGGGTGGTAATTTTTGACCCATGTCTATATACGAATCTTGGGGTAAGATTTGGACATGAATTTCGACCAAAAAATCGGTGTCGAGATTTGAATGCCACATTAATCTAGAGGGAAACCCATGAAGAAAACGCCAAACTTTATGAAAATCGGATGAGATTTGGCCGAGTTATGGGGGTGGTAAATTTTGACACATGTCTATATACGAATCTTGGGGTAAGATTTGGACATGAATTTCGACCAAAAAATCGGTGTCGAGATTTAAATGCCACATTAATCTAGAGGGAAAACCATGAAGAAAAAGCCAAGCTTCGTGAAAATCGGATGAGATTTGGCCGAGTTATGGGGGAGGTAAATTTTGACCCATGTCTATATACGAATCTTGGGGTAAGATTTGGACATGAATTTCGACCAAAAAATCGGTGTCGAGATTTAAATGCCACATTAATCTAGAGGGAAGACCATGAAGAAAAAGCCAAACTTCGTGAAAATCGGATGAGATTTGGCCGAGATATGGGGGTGGTAAATTTTGACCCATGTCTATATACGAATCTTGGGGTAAGATTTGGACATGAATTGCGACCAAAAAATCGGTGTCGAGATTTGAATGCCACATTAATCTAGAGGGAACCCCATGAAGAAAAAGCCAAACTTCGTGAAAATCGGATGAGATTTGGCCGAGTTATGGGGGTGGTAAATTTTGACCCATGTCTAGATACGAATCTTAGGGTAAGATTTGGACATGAATTTCGACTAAAAAATCGCTGTTCATATTTGAATGCCAGATTAATCTAAAGGGAAAACCATGAAGAAAAAGCCAAACTTCGTGAAAATCGGATGAGATTTGACCGAGTTATGCGGGTGGTAATTTTTGACCCATGTCTATATACGAATCTTGGGGTAAGATTTGGACATGAATTTCGACCAAAAAATCGGTGTCGAGATTTGAATGCCACATTAATCTAGAGGGAAACCCATGAAGAAAACGCCAAACTTTATGAAAATCGGATGAGATTTGGCCGAGTTATGGGGGTGGTAAATTTTGACACATGTCTATATACGAATCTTGGGGTAAGATTTGGACATGAATTTCGACCAAAAAATCGGTGTCGAGATTTAAATGCCACATTAATCTAGAGGGAAAACCATGAAGAAAAAGCCAAACTTCGTGAAAATCGGATGAGATTTGGCCGAGTTATAGGGGAGGTAAATTTTGACCCATGTCTATATACGAATCTTGGGGTAAGATTTGGACATGAATTTCGACCAAAAAATCGGTGTCGAGATTTGAATGCCACATTAGTCTAGAGGGAAACCCATGAAGAAAACGCCAAACTTCATGAAAATCGGATGAGATTTGGCCGAGTTATGGGGGAGGTAATTTTTGACCCATGTCTATATACGAATCTTGGGGTAAGATTTGGACATGAATTTCGACCAAAAAATCGGTGTCGAGATTTGAATGCCACATTAGTCTAGAGGGAAACCCATGAAGAAAACGCCAAACTTCATGAAAATCGGATGAGATTTGGCCGAGTTATGGGGGTGGTAAATTTTGACCCATGTTTATATACGAATCTTGGGGTAAGATTTGGACATGAATTTCGACCAAAAAATCGGTGTCGAGATTTGAATGCCACATTAGTCTAGAGGGAAACCCATGAAGAAAACGCCAAACTTCATGAAAATCGGATGAGATTTGGCCGAGTTATGGGGGAGGTAATTTTTGACCCATGTCTATATACGAATCTTGGGGTAAGATTTGGACATGAATTTCGACCAAAAAATCGGTGTCGAGATTTGAATGCCACATTAATCTAGAGGGAAAATCATGAAGAAAACGCCAAACTTCATGAAAATCGGATAAGATTTGGCCGAGTTATGGGCGTGATAAATTTTGACCCATGTCTAGATACGAAGTAAGATTTGGACATAAATTTCGACCAAAAAATCGGTGTCGAGATTTGAATGCCACATTAATCTAGAGGGAACCCCATGAAGAAAAAGCCAAACTTCATGAAAATCGGATGAGATTTGGCCGAGTTATGGGGGTGGTAAATTTTGACCCATGTCTATATACGAATCTTGGGGTAAGATTTGGACATGAATTTCGACCAAAAAATCGGTGTCGAGATTTGAATGCCACATTAGTCTAGAGGGAAACCCATGAAGAAAACGCCAAACTTCATGAAAATCGGATGAGATTTGGCCGAGTTATGGGGGTGGTAAATTTTGACCCATGTCTATATACGAATCTTGGGGTAAGATTTGGACATAAATTTCGACCAAAAAATCGGTGTCGAGATTTAAATGCCACATTAATCTAGAGGGAAAACCATGAAGAAAAAGCCAAACTTCGTGAAAATCGGATGAGATTTGGCCGAGTTATGGGGGAGGTAAATTTTGACCCATGTCTATATACGAATCTTGGGGTAAGATTTGGACATGAATTTCGACCAAAAAATCGGTGTCGAGATTTAAATGCCACATTAATCTAGAGGGAAAACCATGAAGAAAAAGCCAAACTTCGTGAAAATCGGATGAGATTTGGCCGAGATATGGGGGTGGTAAATTTTGACCCATGTCTATATACGAATCTTGGAGTAAGATTTGGACATGAATTTCGACCAAAAAATCGCTGTTCATATTTGAATGCCTGATTAATCTAAAGGGAAAACCATGAAGAAAAAGCCAAACTTCGTGAAAATCGGATGAGATTTGGCCGAGATATGGGGGTGGTAAATTTTGACCCATGTCTATATACGAATCTTGGGGTAAGATTTGGACATGAATTGCGACCAAAAAATCGGTGTCGAGATTTGAATGCCACATTAATCTAGAGGGAACCCCATGAAGAAAAAGCCAAACTTCGTGAAAATCGGATGAGATTTGGCCGAGTTATGGGGGTGGTAAATTTTGACCCATGTCTAGATACGAATCTTGGGGTAAGATTTGGACATGAATTTCGACTAAAAAATCGCTGTTCATATTTGAATGCCAGATTAATCTAAAGGGAAAACCATGAAGAAAAAGCCAAACTTCGTGAAAATCGGATGAGATTTGGCCGAGTTATGGGGGTGGTAAATGTTGACCCATGTCTAGATACGAATCTTGGGGTAAGATTTGGACATGAATTTCGACTAAAAAATCGCTGTTCATATTTGAATGCCAGATTAATCTAAAGGGAAAACCATGAAGAAAAAGCCAAACTTCGTGAAAATCGGATGAGATTTGACCGAGTTATGGGGGTGGTAATTTTTGACCCATGTCTATATACGAATCTTGGGGTAAGATTTGGACATAAATTTCGACCAAAAAATCGGTGTCGAGATTTAAATGCCACATTAATCTAGAGGGAAAACCCATGAAGAAAAAGCCAAACTTCGTGAAAATCGGATGAGATTTGGCCGAGTTATGGGGGTGGTAAATTTTGACCCATGTCTAGATACGAATCTTGGGGTAAGATTTGGACATGAATTTCGACTAAAAAATCGCTGTTCATATTTGAATGCCAGATTAATCTAAAGGGAAAACCATGAAGAAAAAGCCAAACTTCGTGAAAATCGGATGAGATTTGACTGAGTTATGGGGGTGGTAATTTTTGACCCATGTCTATATACGAATCTTGGAGTAAGATTTGGACATGAATTTCGACCAAAAAATCGGTGTCGAGATTTGAATGCCACATTAATCTAGAGGGAAACCCATGAAGAAAACGCCAAACTTCATGAAAATCGGATGAGATTTGGCCGAGTTATGGGGGTGGTAAATTTTGACCCATGTCTAGATACGAATCTTGGGGTAAGATTTGGACATGAATTTCGATCAAAAAATCGGTGTCGAGATTTGAATGCCACATTAATCTAGAGGGATACCCATGAAGAAAACGCCAAACTTCATGAAAATCGGATGAGATTTGGCCGAGTTATGGGGGTGGTAAATTTTGACCCATGTCTAGATACGAATCTTGGGGTAAGATTTGGACATGAATTTCGACTAAAAAATCGCTGTTCATATTTGAATGCCAGATTAATCTAAAGGGAAAACCATGAAGAAAAAGCCAAACTTCGTGAAAATCGGATGAGATTTGACTGAGTTATGGGGGTGGTAATTTTTGACCCATGTCTATATACGAATCTTGATAAGATTTGGACATGAATTTCGACCAAAAAATCGGTGTCGAGATTTGAATGCCACATTAATCTAGAGGGATACCCATGAAGAAAACGCCAAACTTCATGAAAATCGGATGAGATTTGGCCGAGTTATGGGGGTGGTAAATTTTGACCCATGTCTAGATACGAATCTTGGGGTAAGATTTGGACATGAATTTCGACTAAAAAATCGCTGTTCATATTTGAATGCCAGATTAATCTAAAGGGAAAACCATGAAGAAAAAGCAAAACTTCGTGAAAATCGGATGAGATTTGACTGAGTTATGGGGGTAGTAAATTTTGACCCTTGTCTAGATACGAATCTTGGGGTAAGATTTGGACATGACTTTCGACTAAAAAATCGCTGTTCATATTTGAGTGCCAGATTAATCTAAAGGGAAAACCATGAAGAAAAAGCCAAACTTCGTGAAAATCGGATGAGATTTGGCCGAGATATGGGGGTGGTAAATTTTGACCCATGTGTAGATACGAATCTTGGGGTAAGATTTGGACATGAATTTCGACCAAAAAATCGGTGTCGAGATTTGAATGCCACATTAATCTAGAGGGATACCCATGAAGAAAATGCCAAACTTCATGAAAATCGGATGAGATTTGGCCGAGTTATGGGGGTGGTAAATTTTGACCCATGTCTAGATACGAATCTTGGGGTAAGATTTGGACATGAATTTCGACTAAAAAATCGCTGTTCATATTTGAATGCAGATTAATCTAAAGGGAAAACCATGAAGAAAAAGCCAAACTTCGTGAAAATCGGATGAGATTTGGCCGAGATATGGGGGTGGTAAATTTTGACCCATGTGTAGATACGAATCTTGGGGTAAGATTTGGACATGAATTTCGACCAAAAAATCGGTGTCGAGATTTGAATGCCAGATTAATCTAAAGGGAAAACCATGAAGAAAAAGCCAAGCTTCGTGAAAATCGGATGAGATTTGGCCGAGTTATGGGGGTGGTAAATTTTGACCCATGTCTAGATACGAATCTTGGGGTAAGATTTGGACATGAATTTCGACTAAAAAATCGCTGTTCATATTTGAATGCCAGATTAATCTAAAGGGAAAACCATGAAGAAAAAGCCAAACTTCGTGAAAATCGGATGAGATTTGACTGAGTTATGGGGGTGGTAATTTTTGACCCATGTCTATATACGAATCTTGGAGTAAGATTTGGACATGAATTTCGACCAAAAAATCGGTGTCGAGATTTGAATGCCACATTAATCTAGAGGGAAACCCATGAAGAAAACGCCAAACTTCATGAAAATCGGATGAGATTTGGCCGAGTTATGGGGGTGGTAAATTTTGACCCATGTCTAGATACGAATCTTGGGGTAAGATTTGGACATGAATTTCGATCAAAAAATCGGTGTCGAGATTTGAATGCCACATTAATCTAGAGGGATACCCATGAAGAAAACGCCAAACTTCATGAAAATCGGATGAGATTTGGCCGAGTTATGGGGGTGGTAAATTTTGACCCATGTCTAGATACGAATCTTGGGGTAAGATTTGGACATGAATTTCGACTAAAAAATCGCTGTTCATATTTGAATGCCAGATTAATCTAAAGGGAAAACCATGAAGAAAAAGCCAAACTTCGTGAAAATCGGATGAGATTTGACTGAGTTATGGGGGTGGTAATTTTTGACCCATGTCTATATACGAATCTTGATAAGATTTGGACATGAATTTCGACCAAAAAATCGGTGTCGAGATTTGAATGCCACATTAATCTAGAGGGATACCCATGAAGAAAACGCCAAACTTCATGAAAATCGGATGAGATTTGGCCGAGTTATGGGGGTGGTAAATTTTGACCCATGTCTAGATACGAATCTTGGGGTAAGATTTGGACATGAATTTCGACTAAAAAATCGCTGTTCATATTTGAATGCCAGATTAATCTAAAGGGAAAACCATGAAGAAAAAGCAAAACTTCGTGAAAATCGGATGAGATTTGACTGAGTTATGGGGGTAGTAAATTTTGACCCTTGTCTAGATACGAATCTTGGGGTAAGATTTGGACATGACTTTCGACTAAAAAATCGCTGTTCATATTTGAGTGCCAGATTAATCTAAAGGGAAAACCATGAAGAAAAAGCCAAACTTCGTGAAAATCGGATGAGATTTGGCCGAGATATGGGGGTGGTAAATTTTGACCCATGTGTAGATACGAATCTTGGGGTAAGATTTGGACATGAATTTCGACCAAAAAATCGGTGTCGAGATTTGAATGCCACATTAATCTAGAGGGATACCCATGAAGAAAATGCCAAACTTCATGAAAATCGGATGAGATTTGGCCGAGTTATGGGGGTGGTAAATTTTGACCCATGTCTAGATACGAATCTTGGGGTAAGATTTGGACATGAATTTCGACTAAAAAATCGCTGTTCATATTTGAATGCAGATTAATCTAAAGGGAAACCCATGAAGAAAACGCCAAACTTCATGAAAATCGGATGAGATTTGGCCGAGTTATGGGGGTGGTAAATTTTGACCCATGTCTAGATACGAATCTTGGGGTAAGATTTGGACATGAATTTCGACTAAAAAATCGCTGTTCATATTTGAATGCCAGATTAATCTAAAGGGAAAACCATGAAGAAAAAGCCAAACTTCGTGAAAATCGGATGAGATTTGGCCGAGATATGGGGGTGGTAAATTTTGACCCATGTGTAGATACGAATCTTGGGGTAAGATTTGGACATGAATTTCGACCAAAAAATCGGTGTCGAGATTTGAATGCCACATTAATCTAGAGGGAAACCCATGAAGAAAAAGCCAAACTTCGTGAAAATCGGATGAGATTTGGCCGAGTTATGGGGGTGGTAATTTTAGACCCATGTCTATATACGAATCTTGGGGTAAGATTTGGACATGAATTTCGACCAAAAAATCGGTGTCGAGATTTGAATGCCACATTAATCTAGAGGGAAACCCATGAAGAAAACGCCAAACTTCGTGAAAATCGGATGAGATTTGGCCGAGTTATGGGGGTGGTAAATTTTGACCCATGTCTAGATACGAATCTTGGGGTAAGATTTGGACATGAATTTCGACTAAAAAATCGCTGTTCATATTTGAATGCCAGATTAATCTAAAGGGAAAACCATGAAGAAAAAGCCAAACTTCGTGAAAATCGGATGAGATTTGGCCGAGATATGGGGGTGGTAATTTTAGACCCATGTCTATATACGAATCTTGGGGTAAGATTTGGACATGAATTTCGACCAAAAAATCGGTGTCGAGATTTGAATGCCACATTAATCAAGAGGGAAACCCATGAAGAAAACGCCAAACTTCATGAAAATCGGATGAGATTTGGCCGAGTTATGGGGGTGGTAAATTTTGAGGGAAATCTAGAGAGAAACCCATGAAGAAAACGCCAAACTTCATGAAAATCGGATGAGATTTGGCCGAGTTATGGGGGTGGTAAATTTTGACCCATGTCTATATACGAATCTTGGGGTAAGATTTGAACATGAATTTCGACCAAAAAATCGGTGTCGAGATTTGAATGCCACATTAATCTAGAGGGAAACCCATGAAGAAAACGCCAAACTTCATGAAAATCGGATGAGATTTGGCCCAGTTATGGGGGTGGTAAATTATGGGGGTGGTAAATTTTGACCCATGTCTAGATACGAATCTTGGGGTAAGATTTGGACATGAATTTCGACTAAAAAATCGCTGTTCATATTTGAATGCCAGATTAATCTAAAGGGAAAACCATGAAGAAAAAGCCAAACTTCGTGAAAATCGGATGAGATTTGGCCGAGATATGGGGGTGGTAAATTTTGACCCATGTGTAGATACGAATCTTGGGGTAAGATTTGGACATGAATTTCGACCAAAAAATCGGTGTCGAGATTTGAATGCCACATTAATCTAGAGGGAAACCCATGAAGAAAAAGCCAAACTTCGTGAAAATCGGATGAGATTTGGCCGAGTTATGGGGGTGGTAATTTTAGGCCCATGTCTATATACGAATCTTGGGGTAAGATTTGGACATGAATTTCGACCAAAAAATCGGTGTCGAGATTTGAATGCCACATTAATCTAGAGGGAAACCCATGAAGAAAACGCCAAACTTCGTGAAAATCGGATGAGATTTGGCCGAGTTATGGGGGTGGTAAATTTTGACCCATGTCTATATACGAATCTTGGGGTAAGATTTGGACATGAATTTCGACCAAAAAATCGGTGTCGAGATTTAAATGCCACATTAATCTAGAGGGAAAACCATGAAGAAAAAGCCAATCTTCGTGAAAATCGGATGAGATTTGGCCGAGTTATGGGGGTGGTAAATTTTGACCCATGTCTAGATACGAATCTTGGGGTAAGATTTGGACATGAATTTCGACTAAAAAATCGCTGTTCATATTTGAATGCCAGATTAATCTAAAGGGAAAACCATGAAGAAAAAGCCAAACTTCGTGAAAATCGGATGAGATTTGACTGAGTTATGGGGGTGGTAAATTTTGACAAATGTCTAGATACGAATCTTGGGGTAAGATTTGGACATGAATTTCGACTAAAAAATCGCTGTTCATATTTGAGTGCCAGATTAATCTAAAGGGAAAACCATGAAGAAAAAGCCAAACTTCGTGAAAATCGGATGAGATTTGGCCGAGATATGGGGGTGGTAAATTTTGACCCATGTCTATATACGAATCTTGGGGTAAGATTTGGACATGAATTTCGACTAAAAAATCGTTGTTCATATTTGAATGCCAGATTAATCTAAAGGGAAAACCATGAATAAAACGCCAAACTTCGTGAAAATCGTATGAGATTTGACCGAGTTATGGGGGTGGTAATTTTTGACCCATGTCTATATACGAATCTTGGGGTAAGATTTGGACATGAATTTCGACCAAAAAATCGGTGTCGAGATTTGAATGCCACATTAATCTAGAGGGAAACCCATGAAGAAAACGCCAAACTTCATGAAAATCGGATGAGATTTGGCCGAGTTATGGGGGTGGTAAATTTTGACCCATGTCTATATACGAGTCTTGGGGTAAGATTTGAACATGAATTTCGACCAAAAAATCGGTGTCGAGATTTGAATGCCACATTAATCTAGAGGGAAAACCATGAAGAAAAAGCCAATCTTCGTGAAAATCGGATGAGATTTGGCCGAGTTATGGGGGTGGTAAATTTTGACCCATGTCTAGATACGAATCTTGGGGTAAGATTTGGACATGAATTTCGACTAAAAAATCGCTGTTCATATTTGAATGCCAGATTAATCTAAAGGGAAAACCATGAAGAAAAAGCCAAACTTCGTGAAAATCGGATGAGATTTGACTGAGTTCTGGGGGTGGTAAATTTTGACAAATGTCTAGATACGAATCTTGGGGTAAGATTTGGACATGAATTTCGACTAAAAAATCGCTGTTCATATTTGAGTGCCAGATTAATCTAAAGGGAAAACCATGAAGAAAAAGCCAAACTTCGTGAAAATCGGATGAGATTTGGCCGAGATATGGGGGTGGTAAATTTTGACCCATGTCTATATACGAATCTTGGGGTAAGATTTGGACATGAATTTCGACCAAAAAATCGGTGTCGAGATTTGAATGCCACATTAATCTAGAGGGAAATCCATGAAGAAAAAGCCAAACTTCGTGAAAATCGGATGAGATTTGACTGAGTTATGGGGGTGGTAAATTTTGACCCATGTCTAGATACGAATCTTGGGGTAAGATTTGGACATGAATTTCCACTAAAAAATCGCTGCTCATATTTGAATGCCAGATTAATCTAGAGGGAAAACCATGAAAAAAAATATATTCTATTTTAGAAGCTATATGTCAAGTTTGGTGACTCTAGTTCTTATTATTTGCCAAAATTGCCCAAAAAACAGGATATCGATATCGATTTTTATCGACTGCTTGGAAACGGAGTAAGTTATCGATTATCGGAAACAAACTCGATCTGCGCGGGAGCTAGGAGCATCTACATCTAAAATTTCAAGTCTCTAGCTCTTATAGGTTCTGAGATCCTTGCGTTCATACATACGGACGGACGGACGGACAGACAGACGGACATGGCTAGATCGACTCAGCTTTTTATGCTGATCAAGAATATATATATACTTTATGCGGTTGGAGTTGCTTCCTTCTGCCTGTTACATACATTTGGCTTTCGCACAAATACAATATACCCTTATACCCATTTTTAATGGGTTCAGGGTATAACAAGAGCTCAAACGCACTGAGCTACCCTTTGCACGTGGATATTCCCAAAACATGCCTTATTTTAGCCTAAATTGTTAATATTTTTAAATTTTCCAAGATTTTAAATAAGTGAAATTAACTAATACAGATGAATAAAAATATGAAAGTAAATAATGGTAATTATTCAATTAAAAATTTAAATATAAGGAACCAAGGCTGAAATCGATTTCCTTTCCGTCATATCAATTTAAAATTGATATGCCCCACTCAACACATACTACAGGGTAGAGCAACGCATACATTAGCTTCTGACCAAAAAGCCAGAGCACCAATAAAAATATGTTGATTAGTTTGCAATTTTGTCGGCTCTAATTTATTTTACATATGAAATTTTGTCAGCCATGGATTTGTGGGCTGGTTGATTCGTTGGTTTGCTATCAAGCGGGGGGAGGGATGGTGGGTAGTCAGAGGGGTAAGGGGGGAAGGATAGCGAAATGTGATGACATTTATTGTGCTTGTTGCTTGCTGCTTGCGGCTTGTTGCAGTGTTGTGTGGCAGTTGCTGCTGCTCATTAGCATGCGACAGTTGATGCGAAATGTTGTCGGATTATCAACGAAGTGGAGGTGGTCGAGGGGGAGGTGTAGGAGGAGGAGAGGAAGCCAGTTGCATTAGAGTGGCCTTCGATTGCACGGGGATGTTATGTAACAGCAATATTGTGGACTATATTTTTAGTATGGGCAACTTACACATAGGTTCATATGGAAATTTTGGAAATATTTGCATAATATACCACAAAAATGAATGCAAGCCGAAAAATTGATTAATTCATAGGGATGGGCTATTTTCTTGCAAAGGAATAAACTAAATCTGCTTGCATAATAAAATAATGTGTTATAAATTTAATACACTGTTTTTCCCAATAAAACAAATCTGCATAAATATATAATTCTGATGAAAACAGAAAACATGGCATATGCAATACTCAGGAGTAAATATGCCTAACACAACCCTTTTGACAGCAATTCAAGGCTTTAAAAATCAGAAACAGCTTTAACTAATTTGCAATTTATTAAATTTGATCAGAAAATAAGGGACAAGAAAGGAATTTCCCAAAAAAGGAATTGTTCAAAGGCTTACGGCTTATTTTCAACATAATACAAACAACAATGTCAACATCTCAGGCCACAGTATTTGCATATCAATGTACCCAACAGTAACACCACCCACACACACCCACACACGCACAAGCGCACACACATGCGCACCCACACACATTTGAAGTATAAAGAGATAATCCGCGGCGCCCAAAAGTATGCAGACATTTTTATAGTATATGTACAATTGTATATACTGTACGCCAGGCACGACTGCCAAATTGTCAGCAACAAAAAATAAAACACTAAGAATGTTGTGTGCACAGTTGCCAGTTACGTTGCGAAAACAAGAACAACAATGAAAACAACAACTTCGACAACGTTGCCAAAGAAATGCTAACAACAAACAACTAAAAGCGCATTTCGAAAATCGAAAAAGAGCCAAAAAGTTTAACAAATATGCAACCGCACAGACCAAAACGAGACACACACAACACCCAAGCACGCAGCCACACACACTCACACACACACTCACACACACACATACACACCCACACACAAACACACACTCATGCACACACTGTGCGCCAGAGCAGAGAGCTCGCACAATTAAATATTCAGAGCGAATATTCCGTTTGGTAGTCAACAAAAAGTGAAATACTAAATGGCCAAAAGTAAAGAGTAAAAAGTGAAAAGTTTTCCGGCAGCGCACGTGAAGCGGCTATCAAAATATATTTGCTTAAACTAGAGAAAACCAAATATACATAAATGCATATATCTGTATATTTGTTTTAAGTCTTTGCAATTGCCAAAGGCAACATTTAACTTTAACTAATTGCTTTAATAGTTTAAAGTGCAGATATTTAGCTCAGACAAACTACATGATTGATATGTCAAAAATATTATTTCAAATCTATTTTATAATTGAATTTCCAGATAATCTCGGACAGTTTGGCACAGCGAAATATATTCAGTTGCTGCTGATCAGAAATCTATATGCATATATTCCTATAAAAATACAAAGGCAGACAGACCAACACAATTGCATTAATTAATTAATCTAAGCTGAGTTTAATCTAAGTGAGTTTCTTCAAACTAAAAACTTTCCTTTGCGAATGAGTTTCCCAGAAACTTAAAATCAGTATATAAAAGCCTTATATGATGATGTCATAATATATAGAATTATTACTTTTTGTTGCCCATTTCCATGAAATTCCCTAAATTTAAACTGACTTCGAGATTTATGGTTTTGCGGCTTGTCTAACATGCGCGCAACATGATTTCTTTTAAAATTTTTGTTTTTAGAAACCGCAATGCCCTACGTTAACCTAGATTATTTTGCGGGCCATGTTGATTTTATGTGAAAAACTGCAATGGCTCGTGTCTTTTACTTTTTTTTTTGCTAATTTAGTTTTTTTTTTATTTCGTTTACTTTGTCGTGTGCAAAAAACGAACAGAAATTTCTTTACTTATAATAATAGATATTAAGCATGCAGACTTACCTTTGTTTTTATCACTGTTCGAGTGTTTCATGCACATTCGCATGGCAGGAACTGTCGAAATTGGCAACTGTTTCACGTTATCACCAAAGCTTGGTTCACTTGCCATTCTTTTTGGGCGGGGCAGAGTGCTCGACCTCGAACGGCTGCAATCGCGGTTCGGCACATTGATGACAGCGAGGATGCGGTTTCCGTTTGCAGTACTGCGGCTTTGACTAAGCTGCTCGTTTGTTGTTATCGACTGTTAACGTTGAAATGTTTGCCTTTGTTGTTGTTGTTTTTCCTCACTTTGTCGCATTGTGTTAAAGTTTTTCCATTTAAATGCGACTAACTTCCTGGCACTGGCACTGTCGAATAGACACTAACACAGCCGGAATACACAGAACTATGTTCCACTTAATCCGAACGCGCTCTGCTTCTTGAAGCCCATGGAATGGCCACTTAAGCTGCATACGAAAAGTTAGTCGACTGCATTTCCTGCTGCGAAATGTTGCATTTCCTACGAACTGGACAGCGGCAAAGGAAACGAAACAAGTTTAGTTGCCTTTTGCCTAAACTTGTTTTTGTGATTAAGTTTGCCAATTTGAACCGAACTTCGACAAAGCTAAACCAATAAGCCGGGAGTTAAGCCTTTGACAATCCATTGAATGTCACCCAAACAGCAAACAGGACGTATGTGTAATATCCCAGCAGAGACATGGCGCATGTGTGATATTGCTGAGACTAAGCACATGGTTAGCCATTGGGTCTGAATATAAAGAAAAATCAAAATGATTTCATATTTTAAACGAATTTTTCAATTATACACATTTTCTATCTATTTTAGTGGGATATTGTAGTTCATGTTTAATGCATTTTTCATTTTACAACTTTATACAAATAATACGTAGTCTGTTTCTATGCCAACTACTTGGTTAGATTTCCCCAAATAGTTGTGGCGTGAAGTCAAGTAAATATTTATATTTGGATTACATTTAAATTTGTTTGGCTATTGAAGAAATATGAAGATTTCTTATAGATCTGGGCATATATACTATGCAGTCAATACACAATTCGTTTGTGCTTTACTTGTCAACAAAATATTGATTAAGCCCAGATTATAAAAACATGTAATAACGGCCTTTAAGGGTATTTTATATTTACTTTAGCCAGAGCAAGATTTAATCCTAAATTTCAACACAAAACCGCTCTAACACTTCAAATTATTTTCCAGGCTGTTTCATGGCTTAATTGCATTTTCCTAACCAAATTTCGTTGTGGCTTTATCTCAATGCTGTTGCAGTTGCAGTAAGGCTCAAAAAAGAGCTCGTATTTTCATTATTATTTTTGAAAGCTGACAATGAAAAACGGTCAAAATGTGTGCACGCACACACACACACACACTTGAACAAACAAACACTCATAAAGCCACTTTGGGGGCGTACCTAGGCTGAACTGCAGCAGTTACAGCGGCAGCCAACATGGCGTATACGTAATTTGCATTACAATGAACCCGCTGTAGCCACAACAACCGTTACACTTCCCCCTATCTCATCTCCCCCCTCATACACTTCTTGGTGCTCATCACATCAGCTCCTTTCATTACTGCAAGGTGTATAATTTTGATAGCATCGCACAAAGCCCGCATATTCTAGGGTGTTGACAATGCTGGCGAGGGGGAATGTTTGTTGGGGGGGCTGGGGTGGGGCTTGCTGGCATGGGCAAAGATGCATTTAAATTGAAATAACAATAACTGTTTGCTGCAGCCACAGCGGCTATGCCCATTCCTACTTTCCTATTGAAAGCCCTTTCATTGCAAAATACAATTCTTGCCATCGCATAGAATTGGCACAGCGGATGTCGAGTGTCACTAACAGCCACGCCCCTATCCCCTAAGGTGCACTTTAAATAAGAGGCTCTTAACTAAACAATCTATTCTTCAGTTAACACAACCCTGAACTGTTTGCTGCGACACGCAATTAAATAAAAATGTTGAAGCAAAATAAATTAATATTAAAGAATGCAAAGTTGAGAATTCAAAAAAATATGCCAATATAAAATAGATTAAATGATAACTGTTTTTACTAATGAAACAAGATAACGAGCAATATGACTGAACTCTCTAGAAGTCGGCACAGACTAAATTGACGATATGAGAATTGCATAGAAAGGCGATATAGGCAACGCAGAGTGTGACAGTGGAGAGAGAAGCAAAAGATGTACCCCAACAAAATTTACATAGCTACGACCTCGTTTTTAATACCCACTGAAAAAAGATCATTATAAAAATAAAATTACCATGTCATATTTTGCAAGAGCATTTCAAAGGATGCCTTTAATTCTCGAGTCTGAAGCTGTTTTTCGCTTAACAGAAGCTTGTGCCTGAAACCAAGAATGAGACGTAGACCGTTACGACCGCCAACATACTAGCAGGTAACTTTTTCCACCTGTCTATGGAGCAGGCAAAAAATTACTTGCTTAAAAACTTTTTAATTGCCATATGCTCTTAGAGCGGCGCCCAAAAGGTTGCAGCGAAGTGCGCGCTTCTATACCATGTGCCGAAAAAGGAATAGAGTATATTGGTTGTGTGGAAGGCTTAAATTTGTGAATGACAATGTTATATGGAACTGAGTTATGCATGTATGAATGTTGATAACATGTGGCTTAACCTGCTTCACAACACAAATTTAACGACAAAAACAATTTAGTAAGTCAATATAGATAGATAGATGTATGCCATATATTTGATTATATAATAGATAGATAGAAATATAGAATGCATTCATAGAACAGAGTATCTAACAGTTGGGTGCACTCAACTGCAGCGTTCTCACTTGTTTTCTTTTTTATGTCGTAATTAGCTGCCAGAGCCGAGGCTGCAAATTATGCCATAATTATGCGGCAGGCGACGGGCTCACTGAATGAATATTACGAGCACATAAAGTATTTGACAGAGTACTCGACGCTTTTTGATTGGCTTCCGAATGCAGCCACAAAAACGGTTGACCGAAACATGAAAAGTTCTTGAAAGTCAAACCACAACAATTGGCCAACAAGTTGTCGCCAGCAACTTGCCAAGTGCCCCTCAAAAATTGTTTAAGCTGTGTCAAATTTAAATACTTCCCCACATTCGACGTCCGACTGCAGCGGGAACAACTGGCAATGGAGCGAACTTGAGTGGATTTTGAGTGCATTGGAACGCTGAAAATATTGAAACACTCAACGACTATAACAACACACAGAGAAAGCTCGGCTGTTGACGCTGACGAGCGACAATTGTAGCTGCCTTGTCTCCTGGTCATGCACTTTGCTCATTGTTAGGGATCGGGATCGAAATCGGAATCGGGTTCAACGGGGTGGTGATTGAGAAGCGCGGAAGCGACGCTGTCACGGGCTGTGATTGATGCACAGGTTGTCGATTAGTAGTACAGTTGGCTCAGTCGGTTTAATTTCATGAGAAACCATTAAATTAAACGAAAAAAATGCCAAACGAAACAAAAATACAAAAGAAAACATTGAAAAAAAAACCTTAGCACCACTAGTAATTTGTACTGTCCTGAGTTCGTTGATTTTTTCTTGATTATTATTTGCAATTGTAAGATATATCACTGTCTTTCTCTGTTTTTCAAGCAAAATACTAAAATATATTTTGAAATATTAAAATATTTTTTAAAATATTAAAATATTGTTTTATTCATTAAATACATTAAAATATTTTTAATTATTACACATTTTTATATTATTTGAAATATTTCATATTTTTAGTATTTTTCTTGCATTTTAAGTGAAATTTCCTTAATACTTGCTGACTATCTTTTGCATATTATACGCGCAGTATAACATTTTAAAATGTATTTACTAATTGTGCTTGGATTTAAAATTGGCATATTTGCTTCGTATTTTCTTTTTGTATTTTTCTGCTACTTCAATAGCTTTTGTTGGTAGCTAACAATTGCAAACATGATTTTTATTCTTTCAACTTTCTGCCACATCAAGTGTGGCATGCATCTTAAGCTACCACTGTGCCACATAGTAGCTCAGAGTCCATCTAATTGTCGTTTATGTGCCCTTCTAGACTGCAATTGTCGGCGCACTAACTGTAAATGATGTTCGCTCAATGCCTCAATGCACACGACTCGTTGCAAGTGGCAACTGGGAACTGAGAACTGGCAACTGGCACCCACACATGATGTCGCTTGCAACGCGGGTTTGGGGTTTGTTTTTGACAGGCGCGTTGGCACTAATGTCTTTTTCTTGCTCGTTTGTTGGCCGCACTCACAATTACAATCATGCAAACAGACACCCACACAGACATAAAAACACACACACTCACACTCGCCTTTGGCCTTTGGCACTTTGTCAATCGACAAAACAAAACGAATTGCAACGACATCGCCAGTTGCCCTGCGGAGCAAGAGGCAAGAATTGGGGGGCAACAGCAAGGTGCATGCAGATGTGCACCTACTGCAAGCTCTATCTCATCCAGTTGCATTCATATATGCATGTTAGTTGCTTCCGCTAAAGCCCTGGCTATTGTTTTGATTGTCTGCAACTGTCACCCATGCTCCAAGCAGTCGAGCAACAAAAAAGAACCAGAAGATTTAAGTTGAACAAGGTTAGGTCAGCTTGACTCTGAAATTGCCTTTTACACTACATTTAGGGACATTATAATTCTATTCCTATTCTTATTATTAGCGGGCACTGTGTGAATTGCACAGATTCATATGGGTTTATATAAATAAGAGAATATAATATATAAAAACATAGTGAAAATAAAATAAACTGTTTTAATACCGGCTTGTATCGCCAGTCATCAAGCTTCTCTAATTGAAATAAATTGAAATTATATTTCCATACCTAAATATACATATATTTTCATTTCAAAAACTAAGTAACTAAATGAATACTATATAGATAAAATAATGAAAACACAAACAAATAAGAGGTTCTAGTCGGGAGTTCCCGACTACCCGGAACCCTCTTCTTCCAACACCAAATGCAAATATATATACTATTCTGGAAGCTATATGTTAAGTTTGGTGACTCTAGCTCTATTATTTACCAAAATTGCTCAAAAAACAGGATGTCGATATCGATTTTATCGATTATTATCGGAAACAAACTCGATCTGCGCGGGCACTAGGAGGACCTTCATCTAAAATCAAGTCTCTAGCTCTTATAGGTTCTGAGATCCTTGCGATCATACATACGGACAGACGGACGGACGGACAGACAAACAGACGGACATGGCTAGAATATATATACTTTATCGGAGATGCTTCCTTCTGCCTGTTACATACATTTGGATTTTGCACAAAAACAATATACCCTTAAACTCATTTTTAATGGGTTCAGGGTATAATGAATAAGGAGTTTTATTTGTTTTATTATTAAGACGATTGAAATGACTGCGAATTTTTACTAAATTTTACTTTTTAAATTATTATCTTATTTTCTTAGATGACATTTTTAAAATTGTCTACGATCCTTGTATAATTTTAATAAATACTCTAATTATCGTTCGATTATTTAAAAGAAGGAATAAACATTTTTAAGATTTGTCTGCAATCTAAAAATCTCATTTTCAAATAAAGTCGACAATTAAATTTAATGTATAGAGCAATTATAATAATTTAACTGAATTATTTTTAATTAAATAAGAGTCCCAGCTAGATTCTTCTACTTAAACTTATTTGCATGCAAAAAGATTCAAAATGTAGATGCCAAGCAGACGTATGCCACAAAGTCCCTCCTTTATGCAACGCCAACACACTCGTAAAGCCCAAGGCTATGAATTGTGTGTGTGTGTGTGTGCGTACCAAATTCAAAGGATCTGGCAGGGCTGACCCTTTTCGTGTTGGTGTAGGTATTCGTATGTGCGGCTGACCATTTATGAATATTTACGAGTGTGTAACACGCAGCGGCGCCCCGGGGCGTGCAGTGCAGACTTCTAATGGCATTAAGAGAACGTGCCAAAGTCGAGCAATGAGATTTGTGGGGCGTGGCAGCACAGTGCGGCAAGTGTTAAAGGTAAATTTGTAGCTTTCAATTTGACTACGTGCTCAAATCAGAGCAACTTATTGAGAGTTTGAATATATTAATAAATACAAACAAAAAACACATGCACTGATCTAAAACAAAAAAAAATGTCAAAAAATCCGTGCACGGGCGTGCTGAAGCCCTTGCCGATCTATCAGAAGTTAATGGTGGACAACCTGACAGTCATACGCCCGCCCATACTTAAGTTGTACTATTGGGAGAGTTTCAATATAACTGGGTGAGTAGCGTTTGGCTGTGGACCGAAAAACACTATCCAAATACCCCTATAATCCACTCGGACAGACTCAACAAGAAACTTCGATCGAACAAGCAGGAGCATGATCATGTCCTGGCGGTTCCATTGCGTCAAATACAAAGCCAACCCCTGAAGATGATCTTCTGGCTGCGCAACATGTCCGCCAAGCCGCTGGAATTGAAGTTGAAGCGCATCCAGAATTGCCAGTGCCAGCCATTGCAAACTCGCGTGGGCTTCAATCAGTTCCGGCAACTCTTCCACTGCCCGCATCGCCGGCTCATACATATCAGCCAGGAGCAGCTCAATTTGAAGCCGGATGAGGTATTACCTCTCACAGTAACCGCTCATTTCTTTCTCTATGGCGAACATTACCTTACCTATGAAATCTAGTAAGTATTTCCAAAATCTAGATACTGAGAGCTAGATCTGATTTCCTTTGACCCTAGCACTGGGGACAATCGCAAATTTGTGTGGAGCTTCAAGCTGGAAATCACAGCCTTTGATCCAGAGCGATGTCTGCTCACCAAGGAGCTATTGCCCATAAATATTAAAAACTTTTATCATGTTACCCAACCGATTTGGGTCCAGAACATAACCATGACACATCTGGCCTTTGCTTTCTCCTCGCGCGAACGCAGCTTCAAGCTGCACAATTCAAATCTGACGGTGCCCAGGCAAAGTGTTTGGCCTCTGCTGGTGGAATATCGACCCTTGGACTATGAGAATGACGTAAGCATAAAATCTTCTATTTTTCATATTTAATTATGAATGCTCAACAACGAATAGAGTGGTCACGATTCTAAGGACTTGACTTTGAAGAAATTACCTATTTCCTTTAAAACAACATGCATAACAGTCGCAGAAAAGTAGTTTAAGAAAGTGGAAAACTATTTCCCGCTCTAAGTCTCACCTTTATCTTCTCGCAGCTTGAGCTGATGCTGACATATGAGAACTCCAAGGCACGGTATAAGATCAAGGCCCGTGGCACTACTACAGACGATAATGAGGTAACAGATATGCCGCTCAAGGACAGAGAATCCTCCGAGTACCTTTACATTATATATCCGAACCGTTTAACCTTTGAACTGTGCATGAAGGAGAATCGCACACAGCTCGTCAATGTGCACAACTATGGACAGAAATGCATGGAGTTTCGCTGGCAAAAGTAAGTCCCAGCATAACTTCTTCAAGCGCTCAACTCACTCAAATGCTTCTCTCTCTCTCTACTCTAGCTACATTATAAGCGATTTCTTTTCAATCACGTTCGAACCATCGGTTTTTCGACTGAAGGGCCATCATTCGAAACTCTGCGAGATAAAGGTAAGCGTCTTCGACCGGCTCATCTTCTTTCGCCGCATACCCATTGTGCTGGAGGTGCACCGCATACTTGATCCCGCCACGCTTATAGCCAAGGCAGAGTTGGCTGAAATCGAGTCCATAGACGATCCCAAGTGGAAGGAAGATAGCTACGTGGAGCACGCTTTTCTACACCTCAACATACGTGTCCATATGCAAAATAACGAGGATAGGCAAGACGATAACATCTACGATATCGATGGCACCTGCGCACCATGTGGCGGCGTGGGCATTGATCCGGGCGCCGGCGGCGATGGTTCGCCCGTTGTGCTAACCGAGGAACAGCAGAAGCAGACGGAACGAGAGGAGCTGATCAAGCGTTTGTCAATGAAACGCAAACTGAATGCAAATGAAATTATTGAATTAAGTATGGCCATCGATCACCGTATAACCATATTCGAGAAACTCTTCTGGAAAAACCTATCCAAGTCGAATTTTATGCGCATTAACCCCGAACGCACACGCAACAAGTTCAACCAGACCTATGACCAAGTGATAGTTGTGGATAACGCTCCGAGTCCCCTCACGAATATGAGTACGAATGTGGATCACAAGTGAGTAGTTCTTAAAAGCCAACTAGTTCCAAAATTGAAAACTTCTTTATTTTTTTTTTGCCTACGCCAGCACAATTTTGTCCATAATCAGTCGCCTCATGGTGGAGGCTATTAACGATTTGGCCAAGAACTGGCGATTTATACCACCGGAATATTATGACCATGATCCTTAAGCTCTTTACTTTAAATGTTCAACTATGCAAAATGCATTACATACCCGCAAAGCTCATTGCGTTGCACATTTTGCGGTTGTGGCAGCCATTTGTGCTGTCCACATGCCGCATGCCACCGAAATTTATGTAAGATTTCGTACAGCACAGCACACGCCCAGCCGAGCCACAGCTTGGCCAGCTCGCAATTTATGTCTTCGCCTAAAAGCATGCTATATTTAAAGCATTGCAACAGTCGCTGCCCCCGCGCCACACACACTCACACACACACACACACACACCACGACAGAAAGGGAAAGGAAGGCTACAAAGAGACAGTACGAAGACTTAAGTTTACGCGACCAATCTGACAGCAAGATATGCAACACTTTCAGGCTGCTTAAAATTGCATTCATGGTAGATATCTTCTTCTGCAGAGTAAATGTACATTACAGGTTTTCAAAAGTAGCATATTTAAGGCGTGTTTTCCAACTCAATTTTGTTTTAAAAATAAAGCAAACTATGCATCTCAATGTTAAATGTTTTTTGATATTTTGCTATTTGTTATTAAATTCAATTATTAACCATGCTGATAAATTCAGTTTGACAAGTTCAAGTTCATGTTGGCTAAATTTAAATGAGAAGAACGGCAAGAAACTTCTACCACGTGCATTGTAAATAATACAATACAAAAGAATTAAACTTGATATAAAAAGTACTAAGTGCACTTGTGACGTACTATGAAATATGATATATAAAATATGATAAATTTAAATACACACAACGTGTTACACTTTATTGAACAGGCAGATTTATCCCCCCGGTTAATGGCTGTTTACTTAGCAGTCAATAATTTAGCAGACCATGTTCAGCAGACTTACAAAAACCTTTGAATTAGCGATAATTTAGGTAAATATTAGGACATTAATTAAAAGTGCAAATTTGGTAGAAGCGCTTCTACTTGGGAATAGAAATGATACAAAACTAAAGGAATAATTAACATATTTAAAGTTCGGTGAATACCGAAATTAAATTCATGATTCTTAAGTTTATTTGAACACATAACCTATTATTATATTCGATTTACAACTTACCTAACTTCCTTTGTTCGATTGCAATCAGCTCCTGGAACTGGTTCCATGATTAATGAATTTTCCGAAATTGTTTTTAAACACATCATTTCATAGCTTTATTGAATAAATTGTTGTTTCCTTCATTTTGTGTGTGTTCGTGTGTGTTTTTGCTGTTGTAAATTCTCAGATTAATTCATAATGAAGTTTAATTGATTTTTAATAAATCTTGCACAGAGTATACCATAAATATGCTATATAAATTTGTTTCGTTTTTTGTTTTCATATTTGTGTGGTTTTTTTCTTCTTTCTTTTGTTTTCGTTTAAGTTAATTGAATGAAAATTCGAAGAAATTTGTTTAAGGTGTGTGAGTGTGTCAGTGTATGGTTGGGCGTGGCATTAAATCCACAGCCCATATGAGAGAATTCGACAGTAATTCAATAGATAAATATGCACTTTGTAATTAAATTGGAATAATTGTTGTTTCTATTATCTGACATGATTAAGTTAAATATTTGCTACTACAATACGATACGGCCCACCAATATTTTGACTATGTTTATAACGACGAGAAAAAAACTGCATAGTTTAAATACACACATATATATATCTGTTTATATATATATATCTGTCATAATTAGTATGTTGACTTCAAGTACTATACGTAAGCTAAACCATAGACGATAATAGAAATTATTTGAATTATTCTTCTTTTTTTATCATATCTTATGCTGAATTAAATACGTTTCACATTAAATTATGCATATGTTGAGCTTGAGCTTGAAAGAACTAATGCAAGTATTCTGTGTTTCACTTCTTCTTTTCTTCATTATTTCCGTTTTTCTTCTGAATTGTTTTAATTCTGTTTTCTCAATCGTTTCAAGTGAATGCTTATGCTGCTTGCTTTGCATTTAACAAGAGTGCTTAAAATTAGTACCTTTGACTAAGTTGTTTTCGACTAAGTTTGGTTTATACATAATTAATTTAATATATTTTTTTTTTGTTAGTTTTCCTTTTGCTTTAACATTTAATGCAAACATATAGAGAGAGAGCTTCTTTCAATATTTACTTTACTGATGACATGCACTACGAAATTTTCATTGGATAGATATTTTTTCATTGTTAGTTTTTTGTTTTATTTATTTTTGTTTTGTTGCAAATATTTTTACCAAAGTTTTTTGTAGGTTTAAGAGAGCAGGTCATAAGAGAGGGTCACAATCGAAATTAAACACATTTAAAGCACTGAATTAACTGTTGAAATAGGTCTATAATAGCAGGTGTGTCTGATTGGCATGTAAATCTGCTTAGTGCTACATTTTTTTTTACCTAGAACCTTTGAGCAAAATTGAAGGAAAAATTTAAAAATTAAAACAAGAAAAATCCTGTTGGTAGTACACACACTTAGATTACATTTGACTTCGACATTAGGGGTCATCATGGTAAGAATTGTTCAACATTAGGTTTACTCAATCATTTCAATTATTCAACATTAGGGGTACTCATGGTAAAACCTTTTCGACATTTGGCTGCCTTGAACAACTAACTTTTTAAAAACACATTTAAATCAATGTTTTGCATTAAATATTAGCAAATCTAAGGGGTATTCAACGTAAGAACGACTCTAGTTGAAATTTACAGAAAATGTAAATACTCGTGTCTGTTCAGTTAGTTAAACTACGCCTAGAAGCTTATTCCGTAAATGTATAGCACATCATTTAAATACTTAGATCAATTCTTGAATAGGTTGGTTTCTTTTCCCCACAGATCATTTGACTATTCAACTCTCGTTTAAGTAGGTAAGTGGTGAGTTTAGGAGTGAGAGAGCGGTGTATTCTGTTCTGTTTGTATTTATGTGTGTTATGTATGTATGTATGTATGTATGTATGAGAGAGACATTTAAAGAGAGCACTGCAGGTGCCGGAACCAGTTCCGAATGCGATTCCGGTTCCGGTTACGCCTGCAGGCATTGCACAACCTTTTTGGTTTCAAACGCGAATGTGCCTCGAAACGACGAACAAAACGTGACGACTATTTGATCGCCAGATCTTTGACATTATACGTAGGTATATGTGTATGCACTATCCTTATATTTTGGTGTAAAAGTATAAAAGTGTACCATATTTAAACGTCGAATGTTTCGCGTTTTACATTTGTTTAGCTTTCATTTTAGTTAAAATTTGTGGTAACTTTTCGTATCTATATTATAGATTTCATCATCATGCTCTTTTCGTTATTTATTCGTTTTTTTCAAGATATGCGCTTTGTTTTCTGTTTCTGTTTCTGTTCATCGTCTTCAATCTTTAAATGTTAACATTATTGCGTTTTTCATGTAAAAATTATAAAGTTGCTCGTTATTTAGTTATTTTCTCTGTTCTTTCATTCTTTTGCTTTAGTCTTGTTTGCATTAGTTTAACTTTCTGTTATCAGATCCTTTGCGGTTTGTCATTACGTATTATTCATTCATTTTTCTTTGTATATTATTGTGCGGTGTTTTTGTTCGTTACCAATACCGTTAAGTATATATAATATGTATATATAATATAATATATTGTATATATAGTATTCATGTATATGTTTAAATTTTTAAAATACTTTCTTGGTTTTTTGTTTATTCTTAGGTTTTTTTTTCATATATTATATTTATAAAACATTTTCATCTTAAAAAATGTATATAATCGATTGCTTTTTGTTGTTCTTCTATTTGTTGCTGTTTCTTTTTGTTTTGTTATCATTACTTAATTGCATTACGCATTCTGCATTCCCCTTTTCCAATTCAGATCGCACATGCACAAAAATGTGTGTGTCTGATTATAAAAGTCGGGTTTCTTGGTGTTTTCTTCTTATAGTTTTTCTTGAACCTGCTTCAAATTTTACTCATTTTTTGTTTTTTCTCTTGGAAGGTTTTGTTCTTATACATCGCATTAAAGCAACGAATTTTTTTGGGTTTGTATTTTTATTATTCTTATATTTTTTTTTTTTTGGTTTTTATTTTTTTAATTTCAGTCAAGCATTTGCGCATGAATATGAGTATTCGAGCGTCTCAAGTGTTTCGAATGACTGAAATAATTCGAATGAATCAAATGATTCGTTTCACTTGGTGTCTCTGAATGAGTTCTGTGCTTGTGAAAATAAGCCATTTAGCTCTACAAATATTAGGAGGCTGGGGCCTATGTACTACACACACATACATACTTAATAATCGTAATCGTAAATATACATACATATCATTATCATTTTTGGTTTTTCTTTGTTTTGTTGATTACTTTTTAAATAGTTGCAATAAATTTACTTGACGTATACATGAAAGTGTTTTGTGATTTATGCCATGAGTTAATATATATTTATAATCATTTTTCTGGTATGTATGTATATGTATAAACATTTAAAATTTGCAATACACAACATCAATATATTGTTAATCATATATAATATACTTTTTTGTTGGTTTTGTTCTTTTTTTTTATTAATAGTTATAGATTTTATATAGAGTTAATATATAGCATAGTTTAATGTGTTCCAACATTGCGAATTATTTAGGGATGACGTACACGCAGGAATTAAGGGTTAGAAAACTAATAGATAAAATAATATGACTATGATTAAAACAGTTTCCTGACTCCCACGCCTTTATGAATTCTTAAAGTTGGTAAAAACCTCAAGATATAGGCAAAAAAAATAAAAGAATATTTCAATAGAATATTATAACAAGAACTATTCGTATTTCTCTTTTCTTTTTTTGGTTTTAGGGTCTAGTACATTTAACTAGTTTTGCAAGGAAATCTCTCAAGCACCATGTTTTCATGTTATAGAACTCTGATTATACATTTTCTCATATCTGCGGTTATCTCTCGCCTGGCTTTTTAAATGCATATATCATTTGTCGAAAGGTTCCGATAATTCCTTCTCAACAGTTCTGTTTAATCACTTTTAAGGTAAATCTTTTTCACTCGTTTTTTTTTTTAAGAATTTTTCTTCTGCATACAAATTTTCTGTTGTAATTTTGATTTTTGTTTTTTTTTTTGTTGTTTTTTTTTATATTTAATTTGGCAATTTGTTTTGCATTAATTAATTGTTCCTTTATTATTGCTGTTTGGGTTTTTGGTTTAAACAAATTCGTTTTGCTGAAACGCGTTTTGTCAATTTGTTTTTGTTTTCCACGTACTTTTTGTTAGTTACGTTTTTAGCTTTTCTTTTTCTAGGGAGGGAATTTGATAGACATTTTCTCTGATTTCTCAAATTTTTCGAATGGCGTGCATATAAATTTTTTAGCTGGTTTTTGTTTAAGTTATTTCTTTTTAAAATTGTTTTTTAGCTGTGATTTATTTATTATGTTATTGTTATAACTTCTTTTTGATTTTGTTATTAAAATTCTATTTAGTTTATATGGGCTTTATAGCATTAAATTTTTCTTAAACATTTATTCGTTGTATTCGAAAAATTCTCTGTATATTTAGCTCTCGGTTTGTTTATAGATTTTGTAATTTTTTGTTGCACATTCGATTTTGTTACTGCTCTCGTCAGGATAGATTCAGAAATAGTTTAACATAGTTGGGAATTGGAGAAGTTTTAAAACATGACACATGATTAGATGAAGCTTGTGAATTTAATAATTAAATATTTGAATAAAAAGTGTCTTTAAGTATATAATAATGCAATACGATCTTTATTTTAAGCAAGAGTTACACATTTACTCGTATATGTATATGTATATGTATATATAAACAAATCGCGAACATATGTCGAGCTTGGGGCCATTCTCTTTAAATGGTTCCGACCATATGCCAAACGTTGCCGTTTTATTCTTTTAACGTATTTCAGTTCTGTTTCGTTTTTTTCTTTGTATTTATACATTTATCAATAGACTTAAATATTCTTCTCTTTGTCATGTTTTTGGTGGTTTTGGCCTTTCAGTTTTCATTCTGCCAAATTTATTAAACTATTTCTAGAGTATGTTGCTTTCTTCAAACAAAAACTTAACCATAAATTTTTGGTTGCTTTAGCGCTTTGCTAAAGGCGACTAGACTTTGATGTTAGTGCAAATTAAACACGGATACAAAAGACGTGTATGTGTGTTTAGTGAGGGTATTCGTAAAAAATATAATGGCAGAGCGTTGCCTGTTTATCAGTAGAAAAACTGAATTTAACGAATTTAGGGAAGAACCTTAAGAAACAATATTAAACAAATATAACTTTCAAATTTGTAGCAACAAAATTTCAAAAACGTTCATAAACTTAACCACGAAAAAAAAAACCGAAATATAAATTGCATCATACCCTAATTTACCTAACTTGAGTAGGTAGAGAGTATATGCAGTATTTTTTAAAACTTTAACTCAAAAATTTAAAAAAACATTTGCAAAAAGTTAAACTGATAAATTATGATACAAAAAAAAAAAACAAAGTATATATATATGTCTATATATAGATAAAAAGTAATTGAATAAAGAAAATATATAAAAAGGGATTTACCAGTCGCTGCTAATCAGTATCATTTAGAAGAACCAATTTGACCAGGATGGCATAAATGAGGATTGATAGTTGTTATTGCTGTTGTTGTTGTTGTTGTTGTTCTTGTTGCCAGCAACTGTTGCTGTTGAGTTGCCCAACAATGCCGTGTTGCCAGCAGCATTGCGTGCCGCATTGGAGCCACTGGCTGCATTGCCAATGCTGTTGTTATGATTGGACGTGGCAGAGGCACCGCTCCCAGCTGCACTGTTTGCCACATTTGTGAGGAACTGGGCAAATTCCTGCTGCAGCTGCAGCTGCTGTTGCAGCAGCTCGAAATGATTTTGTGGCTTATTGTATATGAATTTCGTGGAAGTTTTCAATATGCTGCCAGAGCTGGTTGAGCAGGCGCCGGCATCGCCATGGGACGTGGCATTGGACGAGGTGTTGTTGCTGTTATTGTTGTTGTTGCTGCTACCATTGTAGCTGCTGCTGCCGTTGCTTATAAATGTTGTTACGGTGTTGTTGCTGCTTGTTGGTGGATTGCTTAGACGATTGTTCGCAGTGGCTGTTGTTGCAGTTGCATTTGCCTTGGTTGTTCCTGCCAAAAGTGGCAGCGAGTGCTTGTTGTTGTTGTTGTTGTTGTTGTTGCTGCTGCTGCTGCTTGAAGTTGTCTGCTGTTTTTGTTTGTTAGTTTGGTTGCTGTTGTTGTGATGTCTGTTGTTGTTGTTGCTGCTGTTGCTGTTGTGATTAGCATATTTGCCAAATTGATGGGCAGCATTATTGTTTCTGATGCTACAGATGTTGTTGCTGTTGTTGTTGTGTTGATGGTTGTAATTGTTGTTGTTGTTGTGATTGTGATTGAGCACCAAACTATTGGCAGCCAGCGCCGCTGCCGCCGCATTGGCATTAACAACAGCAGCCAACTTGGTTAATAATTACGTTTGCTTATTTTTGTTGGTCTTGAAGCTGACCTGAAGTACCCGATTGCCCAGCGTGTAGCCATTGAGCGACTGTATGGCCAACACAGCCTCCTCGTAGTTGGTCATGGTAACAAAGCCAAATCCCTTGCACTTGTTGCTCTGCAAATCGCGTATGACCTACCGATGGAAAAGAACAACAGCATATATACATTTGAAAGCCTATATTAACTACTTGTCAGCTCAGACGCACCTTTACGGATTGCACAGCACCGAACGGCCCAAAGAGCTGCCAGAGCACATTCTCCTCGGTTTCGGGCGCCAGATTGTAGACGAAAATGCACCAACCAGAGCTAGTTATGGTATTGCCCTGAATCATGCCATTGGTAATTAAATCACTGGTGAGCGGCGAATAGCGTGAGATCACAGAGCTAGGTTAGAAAGAAAAAAAAATAGATAAGCGATCAGAGTGCCATAAGTCTCTTTCCCCTGCAACCCTTTGAGTAATTGAAACAAGAAACAATTAAGCTGCAGGATATTGTGACAGTTGTTGCTTCTCACTGAGCGTCTTCTAGCTTCTCGCTTTCACTCCAACTAAGCTGTATCAATATTTAATATAAATATCTGTTAAAATTTACCATAGGCAACTAGCTTGATACTGAATTCGAGGAAACTAAATCAGCAAAGTGTATTGATGTCTTAATATTCTATAATTACCTATCTTTCTTAGCTTCAACTAATGCTTCTGAGTAACTTTTATACGGTTATTTTAAAATATTTCTGGGAAGCATTCTACGGACTCTAAAGTCAGCCCCCTTTATGCCTAATATAAGCCATGTTATTCCATAGAGCTTATAAGTAAGGTGTAGGGTTTTCTTAGGAGCGTCTCTCCCTCACTCTCAGTTCATTTTCTTACTCTACTTGAGGTCATATCAAACTGCATCATTACTTGCTTTGCTGACCTGTAACGGCCCGCGTTGGGATGGATGGCGGCAGCAGCTGCTGCTGCTGCGGCGCCGGCGGCTGCATTTGCTGGAAAAGCGCGTCCGCCGCGCGTATTTTGTGGCGCTATGTAGGCGGCCAGCGGTTGCATGCTGTTCTTGTTGCTGCTCGGATTGTTGGCAAACTTAACGGTTATCGGTTCGGTGGAATTCTTCGGTGTGGTGCCGTTTAGCTCCTTGATGGCGCGATCTGCCTCAAAGCGCTGATCGAAGCGTATGAAGCCGACGCCCTTGGAGAGACCTAGGCGAAAGAATAAGAAAAAGAGAATACTTGTTAAATATCTTTTGAGCCCAACTCCAGTTTTCACAGCTAGCGAACACAATGCGTATGAGTTTGCAGCGGCTTGATCATTGTGCGTGACAGGACTTTTGGCTTGCAAAGCGACGCAATATTGAAGCCAAAAAAAAAACAAAAACAATAAATTATAAATGCAAGTTAAATGTCACTTATACATACTGTCGGGGTGGTCAGCGTGCGCTTCTTTTCGGTATTATTTGAATTTGTTGTTGGTGTTTTGTGTGGTTTTGTGTATTGTTGGGAAAATAAAAAAAAAATTAAATGCATTAGTAACAAATAAAAAATATAAATGCAAAAACAGAAATATGCTTTTTTCTTATAAGGTCCAAATAAAATAATTTAAAAAGAAAAGCATTAAATAAAATAAACATTTATAACACACTAGTCGAACATGCTTAACTGGAAGATACCCTATACCCGGTTAGAGGCGCAACAATTGCTGCAACAGCATGAAACTTCTTGAGTCACAATGTAAGATTATTAAGAAAAATGTAAGATGTAAGCCCCGAATCAGAGGCTTTTATTGGTTTCTATATTTTAAATCTGTTAAATAAACCCGACCTGTGGATATACTTTAGCTGTATCGATTATATGAACGTAAATAAATTGAAATTTAAATATAAATAAAATATAAATGTTTTTTCAAACAAGTTTGTTCAATACAAATTAAATTTATTACATTTACAGTATCCTATATTATAAGATTTCTTCTAAGTAATAAGTACTTCGCTAACTTTCTTCATAAATAGCTTATTTTACTGTCAAAACAAATAAAATGTTTCCTGCAGGTATTTGGGCTTTAAGAAGTCCCTAATCTTGTCTCTTCTTTTCTTTCCTACACTAAGTACAGGATAAAAACTAAACAATTTTCAGAAAATAAAATCAACACACGCCCACAAAACAAGCAAAAAGCACTTGAAAAAAAACTAAATGAACTCAAGAGAAGCAACCGAATTAATGCCAAGCAATGTGCAAATGAGAAATTGATGAATTGCGATTTAAACAGCTAAATAAAAATTAAAAAACCTACCCGCCGCATGTTCATCTGAGAGTTGTGTGTGTTTAGTTTGTTTCAATTATTTTTGTGTTCATGAAAAAATAAAATTGTAAACAAATTTTTTTGCATTATTAAAGAAATGTCAACTTATAAAAGTGTAGCGCCAGCAAAATTTCAAAATAAACTGTGCGCTCTAAAGGCAGAAATAATGCCAGCCTCACAGAAGACACTTAACTCTATTAGTTAAGATAAAAGTATATATTATATAAGCCAGACATGCTTATATGTTAGATATAATTACGATAATTGGGGCAATCTCTCACGAGATGGCAAAACAAACAATTCGGAAATATACTGGCTTATTCTGCATATAGAACAACTTATATATATATATATATATATATATATGTATATATATGTATCGCTTATAATAATAGAAATTAATTATAGCTGAGACATGCCTAGGACATGCCTTAATTATACGTGAATTTAATATATATTATTTAAACTTACCAGTGATATTATCACAAAGTATGCGCGAAGTTATGATCTTGCCGTATGGACTAAACAATGATTCCAAGTCGGACTGTGTCATATTCTTTGGAAGACCCGATACATATAAATTGGCACCCTTAATGCTCTCCGAGCTGGGACGCGCAATGGAGACCTAAATTGACAATAACATTAAATATGTAGGCACATATATGTATACATATTATATGGAAACTAATGAGGGTATTTACGATAGGCAGATGGCTGGCAAAGGATTTCAGCTCTATAAAAAGTTGCATCATTTGATATGATTAATACAGTAATGATAGATGTCGGTAGTTCAATGCGGTTCATGGGTAATGCTGACTGATAGAAGAGTGTTTAGGCCAGACATCTGCTAGCGTGAATACCCCTTAGTTTTGTTGGGCGCACCTTTATGGTTTTGTTTTGCAGACGTAGACCGTTGAGTGCATTGATGGCCTTCTCCGCATCCTCTTGCTTGACATAGTTCACGAAGCCATAGCCCAGACTTTGACCTAGACAAACAACATTAAAGATTAACCATATAGTCTGTTGGAAATAGTTGGTTAATTTGACGCACCTGTCACCTTATCGCGTATCAACTTGCAGCTCTCCACCTCACCGAAGCTCACGAACAACGAACGTATTTCGTCCTGCGACATTGTTTGCGGCAAATAGTTCACTATCAAATTTGTTTTGGGATCCGGTTCGTTGTTGTTGTTGTTATTATTGTTGTTGTTTGTTGCTACAGTGTTGTTGTTGTTATTATTATTGTTATTGGCTGCTGCATTGTTGGCCGTTGCTGCCGGGGCAGCAGTCGCAGTTACTGCAGCCACACTGGAACCCGAGCCGCCATTCTGCTGGGCCTGACTGTTGGCCACGTTGCCGGCGGTGGCGCCACCGGCTCCAGCCGTGGTGCCGCCTGTGCCACTACTGGACGAGCCAGTGCCCGATTGCTGCTGCTGTTGAACCGCTGACTGACCCTCGACCATTTCGCTGCTGCCGCTGTTGGTACAGGATAAATGTGAGGTTTAGCGAGGAAACTTTAAGCTCAACTGTGCTGCAAAAGCAAAGGCGAAGAGTTTAAGGAATTACAAATGATAAGCCTTAACCCAACTAAACTTTACTGAACCTATTCAATTAATGAGCTCGACAAAAGAGCAAGCTGAGAAAAATTATTGCACGATATCGCATATACATTCTATATACTTTTAGCTTTTTTTAATCAAATTGTATATAAACTCACTTTTCTGCTCTATTTGAAATAAAACTGTACCCTTGAAAGGGATATTATAATTTTCTCATTGAGGTTTCTTAAAGTTTAGAAATGGAAAATAAATTAAATAATTTAAATTCATATAGACAATTTTTAAAAGAACTTATTTAACTTTATCGATTTGCTCAATCAACTTTTATCTAACTTAGAACAAACTAAATACCTGCTCAACTTCAGCTCACATTTACTAAAATATACATTTTTAAAGAAACTCAGCTAAAGCTTACTTAAAGAATGAGTCCTAACTGGAATAAGTATAGTTTAGTTGGGAAAATGAAGTGCAAAAACTTTACGGCTTCTTTTTTGTTCAAATGAAAACAAACTTGGACTGTACACTACTTGGATAGTTAAATAGAGTTCTCTTTTAGATAATACTGCTGTAACGCGTTTTGAAATCTGCAATGAAAAGGAAGAAAAATACAACGATTAGGTAAAATTATACTATATTTTTATATATATGAATATTTATTCAATTTAAGCGCTTACCTAGCACGACGCACGAGACGAGCAAACGGAAGTGGAAAATAGAAATTGATTTAAGCTGAACCGTTTACTATAGCCTAGTTATAAGTGCCCTCAACTGAGTGCACACTGCGTATACGTTATATATGTATGTCCGAAAGTTAACTGCAACAAAGAAAATGCAAGTAAAATCAATTATTTTAATTTAATTTAAATGACATGCAGTCCAAAATAGTCGTGGGCGTGGCCAGGCAACCAAGCTGATGGGCAGGCAACAACAGCTAACATGTTTCAACATTTTTAATGAATACCTAGAAATGTCAACGTGGTCTATTTGCATTTGCTGCTGCCGTTGCTGCTGTTGTTGCTGTTGTTGCTGCATGCGGGCACGGGAAACAGATCCGAAAACTGACAGAAAAATCGATGTAATTAAATTGACGCACAGCCTAATTGGAAGCGGGGCCAGGCAATGAAATTGCAAATAGTTTCGCAATTAAAATAGGTCAAAGGCAAACACGGATAATACCCAAAAAGAAAAACGAGCTGAAGAAAACTAAAAACCTACCCAATACAATCAAACCTATATAATATAGTAGTAATATATATTGAAAAGCATATAATTGGAAATAATTTAAACAACTTAATTAACAAATCCAAACCCAATGATTGCCTTAAGGGTTATACGGGATAACGAGGGGCAAGCAGGAGCACAAAGTGATTAGATGGAACCTGCCTCTCTGTTAATCTTAAACAATTATTTTACAAAGCATTCCAATGCTTGTAAAAAACTCTATAATACACATTTTATCCTTCACTAATACTAGCATTCTGCTAAACCAATAGAAAACTTTACTTTTTGTGTTGGTTAAACCAAACAATTGTCTAAGCAATTGTTTAAGAATTATTTAAAATATTAAAAGATAGAATAGATAGGTAGATAAGACAACAATAATAGCCATTATTTGGCATATGTATCTAAGCTTCATATTAATTTGAATTCATCTGTGCTGTGCTGTCTTGGCTAAGAGTTCGATAGTCTAGTATTACCTACTATTATCCTACTACAACTAATAACTATTATAATAATAAGTTTTAAATGTGTCATAAAAATGTTCATTCAATGTTCGATGTTCTTCCGGCGCAACTTGCCTTGCAACTGCGCCCTCATAAATCTTTGTTTTTACTCTGAATAACATCTGCTGACTCAGCTGATTTCCTGTTGAGCTGCCCAATTGAGCATTATTCTCTTTGGGTTTAGGCTGAGAGCAAGCAGCCAACAAATCGAATTGTTTGAAATTGATGAAAGCCAAATGTAATACATACGTCGAACAAATATATATCTAGCCTGCGTGTGTACATATCTGCAATGGTTGATCCAAAAGTTTGGACAGCAGGTGCATTGTTTCGTCGAAATAAGAGGGCAATTTTTTATCGTTATACTGATCAAAATTCTATAGTATCTATGTTGATTAGCAGCTATAATTTATGGCCGTAAAGATTAGAGAAAGAAGGTTCCTTAGTGTGACAAATAGTTATTAATTTAAATGTTGATATATTTAATCAAATTTAGATCTGTTCCACAAACAAAAAGATAGTTTACGAAAATTAATGTTGATCCAGAAAATCTCTAAAATAAGCATTTTTAAGGTAAGGTAAGGTAAGAAAAGGTAGCTCCGCTAAGTAATTTTCAAAAATAATAAAAATACATAATCAAAGAGAACGTCAAATATGGCTTTTGAATCAATTTTCAAAATTGTTATTTTATTTATATATATATAAGCTTCAGCTTGTTTTCTAAGTTTCCACACATAGATTAGTCTACACCTTAACAATCCGTCTAATTCATCCAAACCAGATTGTTGTCTAAACCTTTTCAATGTCTGTGGCCTTCACCTACTACGTATTTAATTCGCTTTATACTGTATCCCAACATGTTCACCTTTGCCGTGCTTTTTTTTTTTGTTTTTTGGCCAAATATTTTCTTTTTATTTTCTTCCATTTTCTCGGGCTGGCAGAACGCAAATCGTGCGAAAAACTAATATTTTAAAAATAAACAAACAACTGGCGGGCAGGGGAGCGCTACGATACGACGGCATATGTATTGAGAGCCGGCAGAAGTACCAAGAATTATATTTTCGAAATATTTTTAAAATAACAAAACGAATGCGATGAAGACTTTGTCGCTGCTGCTGCTGCTGCTGCGACGCACTTTTGAGGTTAAGTGGCAATGGGAAATATATAAAAATATTGAAATCGGTTTTCATGCCGTCAATTACAAGTGGAAATTACATAAATGCAACAACAACAAAAAATATTCAATATATTACCTTTGAATTTGACAAGCAAATTTCAAATTGAGAAATGTAAATAAAACTTGTTGCTCTTTGAATTTCGATGCGATTACGAAACACTTTTTTTATTTTAATTTTTTTTTTTGGGGGGATTGCTTATGCTACTTTTGTAATAATCGAAAACAAACAAACCGAAAGATTTAGGCGAATACTTATGCAAAATAATTGGCGTTTGATAATGTTTTAGTTTTGTTTGGTATTTGAAAAAGTTAACAAAACGGCGAAAAACGAAAAACCAAACCAAACCAAACTAAACTAAAGCCAAACCGAACCGAACACGAAACAAATGTTTAACAGTAATAATAATAATAATAACGATAATAATAATAATAAGGAAATAAAATCAAACGGAAAGTAGAAAAATAACACGTTCCTGCAACTCAACAGAACAGAAATAAACTGATTCAGCGAGCGCTATGGAAAGTATTTTTATGCCGTCGCCGCAGTGAAAGACAAACGGCAACAAGAAGAGTCGAAACATCACATAGCCATGGGGGCAGAGAGTGAGAGCGTGAGCGTGAGAGTTCTTTATACATGTGATGCGGGAGTGTGAGAGCACTCTGTAATGCTCTTTGCATTTACCATTGTGTGTACGAGTGTGAAGAGCAAGGCCTCCACCTAGCGGGTGGTTGTGTATAGATCAGAGTGCTCTCTATGTTAGCTTGTATGTACATACATATGTACGAATGCCTATAGAAGCTGATGATGACATGTCTATGTACGAGGAAACCACAGCGCAATAATTGGATTATATGTAAAATGGCGAAGTAACAGAGAGGCATGCTATGCAAGCTATGCCACATTATGCAAAGCACTCAAACTAACATTTGCAACTAACAGAACCAATACAGCTGTTAAAATATATATGTATAACGACATGTGTTTGCAAATTAAAAACAGCTGCCAATATCTGATATCGTATACGCATTAGCTTTATGTACTGTCTGATTAAGGCATTTTCATAAATGAGCTTTTAATTTTAATTAAACACAATGCATTTCACAATTATGCCAAACAGAATATGCTGCATAAAGAGTTTGTGTACAAAAGCTCAAAAGTGTAGAGAATTTTACTAAACATAGATAGCTTTGATATTGATCCTAATAATACATACATAATCATACTAAATATACGAATAAAAAATATGCAAACTGTATTTAAAATATAATAAATTGATAAAAACTTCAATCTTCTATATACACGACTGCTATCTTTATATATGTATATACGATTTTTAAAAGAAAATAAAGAAAAGGAAAGATCACCTCATTTGTCTTAAGGCATGGTCGGCAGTAATTCTGCGCTTTTATAAGTACAGTAAAAACTAACCCAACGGACTTTCCTCCTCTTGAAGCTCGCCCAAGAGAATAATCACTGTATAGTATTAATTATAGTAGTTGTTAAAATAAGAGTTATACCTTAAACAAAACTATAAACTTTAACACTTTAACGATTCAATTATTTTTTACAAGTCATAATTTATCCAATATTCAAATATTGTCGATCTAAGAAATGAACTTGATCAGAATTAAAGTCGACAGTTGCACTTCTATTTATCTTTCTTTATTCTAAAACTTCTGTAAAGTAAACTAAACAAGACGCAGAATGTGAGTCCAATATAAAGGTTAGATTTAACAAGCAACAACTACATTGTATATAACCCTGCTAAGGCCAAAGTATGTGAAAAGAACTGCACCTAAAAAATAAGCTGCATCTACTCACAGAAGAATACGCCCATTTTTGCTGCACCGCCCCCAAAAGTAGTGTAACATAAACCGGCAATTTTCATTCATAAATTGTTTAAAATTGTTTCCGCTTAATAGACGCTTACAAAAGCGCAGGATATAGCGAAAGCTTCTTTCAAACGACCACCCCATTGTTGCCACCCTTCACCATTTCGAGCGCATCGAGCAAGCAATGCAAAGTGGCTAGAAACCGTTAGAACAAAACAAAAAAGTGACACACCTTGCAGCAGGCAAAAGCAAAAGCCAAAATCAGCCGAAGTCCCATTGAATAGGAGGAGAAGGAGCAGAAGACAGCAAGAGGAAAGCTAGGCAACGTTGCTTTTGGGTGCGGCAAAAAGAAAAAAATAAAGAGAAAAAGAGAGTGAATGCAGCCGCGGCGCAGTCAACACAGCTGCAGCGGCAGCAGCAGCAGCTGTCAGCTGAGCGCGCCTTAAGATATGCAATGCATAGAGAGCAGGAGAGCATAAGCTAGAGAGCGCATTTAGCTGCAAGCGGCGACGCCAACGTCGACTGCGTTTTTTAGGTTAAACGGCGACTGCAGCCGGCGCTGCACGAAACGCAGCTGTATTTGTGTATGTGAGTGTAAGTGTGTATGTGTAGGCGGCATTTGGCAGCAAAGTGTAGAGAAATGCGCTCAGCGACGCAGGGCCGCCCATTGAGCCAAGTTTTTACTATCGTGAGTGTGCTTGCATGCATATATATGTATGTATGTGTGTGCATGCTTGTGTGTATGTAAATGCGAAAAATCGACCATGGGTGTGGGCACTTTACATGCTAATATGCAATTACAAGCACAGAAACAATTGGTAATTACATTTTTTCATAGTTAACCGTTGCTTACTTTTGTTGCATTTGGCTGAGTGCTAGAAAGAGCGCCGTAAAATTATTCTTCACTTATTTTTTGCACAATTTTAGCATAGGTTTTGCTTTTTTTTTTTATTTGAAAAATTGGAATTTGGTTCGTTTTAAATGAGTTTTGAAGTACACGCACAAAATTGTAGATTTGAACGGATATACACAATATACGATGCATACATATGTGTATGTGCATGTATGTACATGTATATGTAATTATGTGAGTATGCTAGATGTGTGTATTATACCGATATACAACAATTTATAAACGACGACGATACGACGATAATCAAAAAACACAACTTGCTGCCGGAGAGTGCAAGAACTAAATGATTAAAGTGTTCAATTGCCGCCAGGATAAATGCAGCCAGGACAACGAAAACGTCGAAGTCGACGCCAACAGCGCAGCCAACTGCTGCAGCTACTCTCTCTCCATTGGGTCGTACAGTTGCGCGGCAGCACGGACGAGACGAATGCTGAAACAAAACTGCGTAGTTTTTGCACAGAACAGTGGAGCAAGGTAAGCTTTGCGTAAGCTAGGCCTATTTATTTGACAATTTCAATTTTAAGAGACTTATTTGACATTACGCTGTGTTTTTAAGGACTTTTGAGTTTGCTAAACCCTTTGCAATCAATTTAAAGTTGATTAATTTTTTTTAAGCCACCTATTTTTCATTTTATAATATACAAGTTTTTCACATTCTGCTAACAAATATTAAGTGTTTTCAAAATGGAGCCGGTTGACTCTTATACGGAAAGGACCCCTGCATTTTCTATTCATACATATGTACATATATGTATTTTTTTAAACAATTATTTTTACTATCTCATATTTCGATAAACGATGATAATCTACAAAATAATTTATAATTAATTATTAAACTCAAAATACAAATATCAATATAATATCAAAAGTCTGAACCACTGTTCAGACAACACAAAATTTGATACATTAAATGGAGAAGAAGAAGAAGCGGAAGATGAAGCGACACAACAATAACAAAAGCTGCAGCGCCGAATGCGCAGGTACAGCAGCCCCAGCAGCGGCACTAACAGCGTCAGCAGAAGCAGAAGCGCACTCGCTGCAACAGTCAGTCAACAATATAACGGTACTGCACATGCTCTTCGCTCTGTGAATTAGTTGCTCTCTCTTTCTCTCTCACTCAATCACGCTCCAACACTTAGCCGAATACCCTACATTTGGATACAAAACATAAACAAGGAAATGCAGCGACGACGCCGACGTCGATGACGACGAAACAGATTGCGGTAGGTTCTCTGCTAGGGAGGAAGGAGAGATAGAGAGAGCGCGAGAGAACGCCGGCCGCACATCAGCAGCGAACTAACGTTGGGCCAACAGTCAAAAAGGCACCCAAACAAACAGTAAAACCATCGCGCACACGCACACGCACACACACTGGCACTAAGGATTTGCAAGCCTAGAACGGCAGCTGACTGAGCTGCGAGCGAGCGGCGGGCAAATGAGCCGAAAGCCGAGTGGCGACTGCACCAGGCAAAAGCAGCAGGCAAGAAGCTCAACTTGACATCATTTGTGTCAAAAGACCATTGAACTCTGCGCGGGGGAAGTTGTGCCTCTACACTTCTCCCCCTTAAAATCGTAGCATTCTCTGTGCATTGGTTTGTTGCTGTTGTTGCGGCTCTCTATGTGGCGCAAGCAGCAAGTGTTTACATGCAAATACATATAAACACATACTTAATACGTATGTGTAATTTGTATGCATGTGTGTGTGCGTATTGCTATAATCTCCACTAAGGCAACTGCGCCCGCAAAACTGTGCAGACCACAGTAAATACAATAATTTACATTTCTACCACCTTTTACCGCCTTATAACTGTAGCTTCTTATATGATTGTTATCCTAATGTTTTGATGGATATTTAATAGCTGCTCTCACAATAAACATATTAATATAAACTTTTTTTTTATGTTTGTTGGCAACTGCTCAAAAATAAATGTTGTACACAGTTATTATGCTGATGAGGCATTTGCCTGATAAATTAAAGTCTTGTCCATAGAATTTGATATTCAAACAGTTTAACTTTTTGCTGCTTTACTTTAAAACTTCAAAGCTCGTGCAGCACTTGTAAAAGCTATGCAGCTTTCTACAGCCACAAGCTGTTGTTGCCTGACGTTTAATGCTCAAAAATTGTAGACTTAATAAAAGCTGTAAAGCTTTCAAAGTGCAAGCAAGCAACTACAACTAGTTAAGAGTGCATTGATGTATAAGAGCGAGAGAATACAAATTAAGAGACTTACCTTACGCTAGCTGATTCCAGTAAGTCAGATATTGCTGCTGCTCCTGAAACTGATGTGCAGGCTGAACAGAGTCTGGATACTGTGCTACACGGCATCTCTTAAAGCACTGAACGCCACTCGTATGCTGATACTGTTGTTGTTGTTGTTGTTGTTGTTGACTTTCCTGCGGCAGCTGTTGCTGTGCGTGGTTGTTATTGTTGAGCGTACACTGCGTGTAGGTGTTTGTTTCCATATAATAAACCCTTCCATGATAGTTACCCGTCTCGTCCGGTCCAGCAGCCATGTACGGCCCACTATTGACAGCGGACCACTGTGCGCCACAGTGGTGCCACTGTTCTGCCAGCGCCGTAGCTTGTTCAAAATGTTGAACCCACTGCCAATTTGGCACTTGCGCAAATGGATTCTCCTGGATCCACGACTGATGAGTGGAATTCATATCAGGCTGCTGCTCATAGACTTTATCGTCTGCCCACTGTTGGGCCCGATATTGCGGGACTTCTGTCTGGTTGGCATCTTTGTTTGCCCACTGTGCGACCTTTATTGACGACTGTTTGGGTAACGGGGACCAGTGCTGCATGCCAGGCAATTGAGCTGACGTCATTTGGTTGCTGGAAAGTTGCTTCTTTATATCGGCTACCCACTGTGCGCTCTCGCTGCAGGCTTCGCCTGCATTCAGCTGTTGCTTCGCCTCTGCTTTGATATGCTGCTCGGCCGGCGATCGCAGCAGTTCAGCAAAATCAAATATCAGCGGCTTTTCCAACGTCGACTCCGCCGAGCCGAACGAGTTGTTCGACGAGGAGAGGGGTGTAGGATTTTGCCGTGTTATCGCTTCCAGTTCAGCAGCTTCGGATGCGCGTCTTTGCGCCATCGTTCTGCGCTTGCGACTGCGCCGCTTGCTGCGCTGCGCGCTCTTTTTGGCAGCCCTCTCACTCTGCACTTCCTTTTCCAATTTGGCGCTGCCATCGACTGACTGGGACTGACGGCAGCAGGTTTCACATAGCTTTTCGTCGGCGCGACGTTTTTGATTCTGTCGCTGGCGCCTGCGACGTTGAGTTTTGCTTTGATGATTCGCTGCCGCCACAAATGCAGCCGAATTTTGGTTCTCAACATTAACTCGTCTTTTTTGTTCCATGTTGCACACAAAAACAAAACAAGCGAAACACGTGCACAGCTTGAAATCAAAATGGCGCGCAAACAACAAATATGCACGCCAATTCTTGCAAGGGCTTTTCTTGTTGCTTCGCTGCGCTTTGGCTGTGCCTTGAGCGTCAGCTTAACTGTTAAATACAAACTTAATAAGAAAAGTTAAGCACACAAACAAAAACAAAACAAAAATATGAAAAAAATTACAAAATGTTTAAACAAGCTGCGCCACAAGCACACGGCAAAACTACAAGAAAGCAAGTGCTGAAAAGTGTTAAAGTTTGCCAACGGCGTTTTACAGCACAGGAAATGGTTATTTTTCTGCAATAAGCTGCGCCGACAATTTGCTTAACATATTTCAATATAAACATAATATATATAAATAAATAAAATGTAATTTAAAGAATTGCAACAAATATTTGGCACATAAACAACAATAATTTATAAATATTAATTAGAATGCAGTTGCACAAAAGCCGATGCTGTTTTCTAAAATGTTAATCTTAACAGCGGCAGTAAAATTCACGCAGTCCTGTTAAGTTTAACATGATTTTGTTGAGTCCAAATGAATTCGCCGCAAGTGAGGTTGCGGTGTGGCGACAAAAACGGAAAACCTGCTGCGCGCGCAATTCAAAATAAGTAAACGGCTTCTTTTAAATGTTACAATTTTGGTTTTTTATTTTGATTTATCAACTACTGTTACGGTAATTGCATATTAAATTGGTTGTTGTTCTTGTTTGTTGTTTGTTTTGTTTTGTTTTGTTTTGTTGCTTAAACTTTAATAAGTGTACTTGGTTTTTGCTGCTGCGGTTGTTGTTTTGTTTTTTTACTCGTTTTGTCATTTGTACAAAATATATAATATATATTTTTTTATTACTTATATATGTATCATTTGTTACCTTTACTATGTTAATGAACAATTTCGTTTTGTTATCAATTGTTGATTTTGCTGTTGCTGTTTCTCGTTTTCTTCCCCTTTTTTTTTTATTTTATTTTTTTTTATTTTGTTTTTTGTCCAGCTTAAAACTTAATTCTGTTGGTTTTTACGGTTCGTTTTGCTTATATTTTGCACTACAATAACGCTTAACAAAATATAATTATTAACTATGCTTCGCTTCTTAAATCGTCTAGGCGCATTTTCGTTTCATCTTGTTGTTTTCTTTTTTTTTGTTGTATTTTCCTTTTTTTTTTTTCTTCTTTTTTTTAATGATTTTTAAATTTATTATTTATAATATTTATTGCAAGATTGCTGCTTGTTGTTGTTGCCGTTTGAAAAAATTTAACTATAATTCATGGTTTTTCTTTTAGTTGTATATATATAAAAATATATATATATATATATATATATATATATTTATATATGTATGTAAATGTGAATGTATATATATGTATATCGATACATATGCGTCTACGTACGCGCGTATGTGTGTGAGTGTGTGTGTGTGTGTGTGTGTCTGTGTGTGTGTGCGTAATTGTGTTCGTAAAGTTGCTTTTTATTTACAGCGCTGGAAATTTTAACAATACATATGCACATACATACACACACGCACACAGGTGCATGCATGCATGTATATATGGGCATGTATAATTTTGAATAATTACAGTTAATGTTGCACATATTGCACAATAAAATTGCGCGATACGATATTTCATTTTGTTAATGTTCTCGATTTGTGTATTTCGTGTTTTGCGATACCCTTGCAGAGGTTATGCCTGTTTTGTCACGCCTTACGTAACAGTTTCCAAAAGAAACAGATCGGTTAGTGTAACTAATGGTCGTTAAGTTGAAGTATATCTAGTTATGAATTGCATTGCCGAATCGAGAATCACGAATACTATATCTGTATTTATTTATATATATATGTATATATAAGTAGCTGCCATAGGAGCAATTTGTTGCAAGCCCGTTTGCAAGGGTATTTGGAAATTCGTCTGGCCGAACTCTGGTTTTTGCAGTGTTGTTAAGTGCTAACTTAAAATTTGACTAACATTAAACGTTATGGTTTCATTTTTGAAAGTTAATGCTTTGTTTCCCCAGAACCACATATTGTATAAGTACATTATATATCTATATATATATATATATGTTTATTAAATTTTTGCTTTTGCTTACCGTTTTCTTAGTTTGTTTTTCGTTACGTTTTTCGCTTTGATTTTTGAGTTTTCGCTGCGCTTTGCTTTGCTTCGCTTCGCTTTGCTTCGATTACGTTTTGCTTTCTTTTTCGTTTCGCTAACGCCAAAGTGCTGCCAATTAGGCACAATAGTGCTGCCCATTTGCTGCGCGTCCTCCACGACTTACAATTAGTTTATTGCATTTGTTGTTTTTGTTTTGTTTTTTGTTTTTATGTTTTTAATACGAATTTCGGCTTATTGACTATAACTTGATTTTCGCTTTGCTTTTTGGCATATTAAAAATATATGTATATATATATATGTATGTATATTTCCGATATATGTACAATGTATGTGAATTGTTGATATCGCTTTGTATGAGGGCTGGGAGGAGATGGGGGCGGTTGTAGGAGGCGAGTTAACATTTTTATTAATTTCTGCGCTTTGTGTGGGCTGGAAGAAGACGTGGGCGGTTGGAGAAGGTGTGTTTTTCTTTATTGCTGCGTTTTTTTTTTCGATTTATTTTATTTTTTGTTTTTGTTTTGAATTTGAACTCGTTTAAAAACTACTAATGCACTATTAGTTGTCGCGTTTTTTTTGTGAGTCTCGAGGCACCGCAAAAACTTAAACAAAAAAGAAAACAGAAAACAGAAAGTACAACAAAATGAAACAAAAAGAAAAACTTTGCATATATATGTGAGACATACATATATATATATATATATATATATATATATATATATCAATATAATTATATATATCTCTCATTCATAAATTGTTGTTCTAAAAACTTGATTGCTTTCTTTTAAAAATTTACTTTTAAAATCAATAATATATTATAAACATAATTAATAATGTATTAATATAACTATATAAAATAGTGTTTTTTGTTTTTAACTCAATTTAAAGTTACGAAACAGTAAAAATTTGCATTTAAATTAATTTAATAAAAACCATACTTATGTTAAGATTTTAAGAACGTTTCTTTTTTTTTGTTTTTCTGCTTAATTGTTGTTGGTTCTTGCTTATATACAATAAAGAGTTTACGAGTTTTGTTGCTATTGTTATTGTTTTCAGGCGCATTAACATTTTGGCCAGCGAGAATATATATATATATATATATATATATATGTATATATATACACATAAATATATATACATATGTAGATACATAGATATATGTGCAAACGACAAGGAAAAATTAACTAACTTAAATATTAAAAAGCCATTTTTATTTTATGCGTAAACGAAAACAAAATTCAACTAAAGTTTGTTTGGGCGCCATATTTTTTCTTTTCTTTACCTACAATCTAGAAAACATATATAGATAAAATAACTTGATTTTGATAATGTGTGTGTGTATGTGTGGTAATATCAACTAAAACTATGCATAAATATAAAGCTTAAATTGCTTAATAAGAAAGAAGAAACCAATTGAAAACTGAGCGTAAGGAAATAAGTAAATGGTGTGCATATTGTTTGTGTATAAAAAAAGGAGTAACTAGAAATTATTAACAAACATTTTGCTGATGTTGTTGTAGTTAATGTTGTTGTTGTTGTTGTTGTTTTTGTTGTTGTTGTTGGAAGGTTTCATAAGCTAAACAACTAAATTTATAGCTGTTGCTGCTGCTAGTATACAATATAATAATTATAATTATAATAATAGTTGCTAGTTTGGCCTGACTTTCATTTAGACACGTTTGGTGGTGATGATAATGTTGTTGTTGTTTTTGTTGTTGTTGTTGCGATTGTTGTTGGTGTTTCTGTTGCTGTTGCTGTTGGTCTCGTTGTTGAGGCTAAAGTTATTGCTACTGAGACTGAGGATACGAGACAGCATCGCGTAGCGTCTTAAGGCCCGCCTGCACATACCGAAACACCTCATGCATGGTGCTATGCAGCGTCAAAGGCCCATTCTCGTGATCCAGTTTGCGTATAAAGTCTGAAAATATATATGTGATTAATATGGTTTATCTCTTCTGTGGATCAATCATAAATTATGTATAATCTACATTGGATATTTACTACCAAGGATATTATTTGCAGCCCAAGCCTTTAAATCTAAACTATTCGAGTTCTCACCCAATTGTCGCAGCATTAATTTCCCCCCAAATGTTGCCTTTCATAAAAATTATTAATTTTTGGCAGCTAATTTTGAAATTATTTGCAAAACCAAAATTATAATCTGTTCTTTGACACTTAGCAGGTTGATTTCCCCAATGTGTTTTGATATAGATCTTCAAAAGTGATTCAAAAGCCGATCAAATAAAATATGAAAAAAAAAAAAACAGGCAGAGTTTTGCGCAAATTCAAGGAAGACAAATTGTAAGAAACAATTAGTTGCAAATAGTCCCCCTTGAATTGATCAATAATTTTTGCACGATTCGAGAGGTAATTTCTGATAATCCAATTCGGCGTTAAATTTCATTATCATTAACAACATTCATTAAATAATTCAACTTTCTATCTCACACGGTTTGGGCTGTGCGTTGGCGTTGATCAACAGTCGGTTAGTCAGTCGGTTTTTTAACCAGTTGTATATATACATAGATCGATATGAAGATTACCTATATGATTGCCGGTGCGCACCAATCGATCGGCTTGATCCCACAGCTCATGAGCGCTGTTCACATAGGTGAGATACTCATTCTGCTTGCATAGCTGATTGTGTATGTCTTGAGGCACTATTTTGCCAGGCGGCGTATTCGAACCGGAGCCCTAAAATAAATTCAGAATATATATAGATTGTATTTGTATTGCTTCAATTCTATTCATTAGTATTACCTGTGAGCCCACTGAGTTCGATGGTGATATGGAGGACGGCGTATTGCCATTCAATATATCCCCCCTGCCGGAGCGAAAGAATTCCGAGCAGCTGGCTATTGTTGCGCGACAATTGGCACGTCGCAATTTGTAAAGCTTTAAGGATATCAGCGATTGGCAGCGTAAACTATAAAAAAATAAAGTTGGGAGCAAGCATTAGCTTCAAATTGGTCTTGCTTTATATATTCCATGAGGGGAAACCCACCTGAGTATGGCCACAATGTTGTGCGATTCGTGCTTTCCATTTGTTAACTGTTGATACGGTCGATTCTTAGAGGAAATGTATCTGAAACAGAAATATAAAATATATTGTTAAATACATGCACTATTAGATACATTGAAATAAAAATAATGTTTAGAGCTGCTTGAACTTTTCTCGATACTAAAATCGAAAAGCAAATGGATTTTATGATGTGCATCACACTTTACTCACTTAATTAGCGACAGGGTGTCCTTGTACATGGTCCATGTGGCCTCCATGTTGCAGCGTTCCATGGCATCGGCGGTAAGCAGGAAATAGACAATTGCCTCCAGGTAAAGCGTCATTTGATTAAACGAGTCACGCTCCGAATCAGCTGCGCGCTTTCTTCTGATTGCCTCCTGCAGCAATAGATCGTTTTTCCTGCAAAAAACGATTATGGAAAATTAAAATTTCGCTCGTTCTATATAATCAAATATTTATATGATTTCAGTTACATTCATCTACTCGTCATTCGTGTCACTTAGAATTTTAAGCCCGGACAGCAATAAATGTTCTTCAAATGACATTTAAAATTAATCGAAAAGTAAAAAATTACCATTTCGTTCATTTCACATTTTCAAATATCTGTAAAAGTATATCCCTATTTGATTCAATCGTATTAATTGTGTTGATACCAGTTGCATTCCACTGCATCTCATTCGTGTCATTTCGAATGTTGAACCAGAAAAGCAAAACATTTCGAATTTAAAATTTGCTTAAGTCACTGTCCAAAATAATTCAATAGTCAAATTCTACAAATTGTCATTTTTATCATTTTGAATATCGCGTTGCTCTTTAGAAATGTACAACATGTATGTATTTTTGTACATCATTTAAATAGCTACTTCATTCTGTGGAATCAGCTTTCATTTAAGAATCTTTCATAATTTATATTAATAGACTTTAGTTAATGGAAAGCATTACTTGTCCTTTGTATCAATATAAATGCAAATGGAATTAAGTAGAACACAAAAGAGGTTTCAAAGGAATTTTACTACTTGTCATTTGTATCATTTTCAATGAAGGTTTTTCAGAAATTTGCAATGAGCAGGTATTTTTTTTATCAATCATGATTATGATAGCTTTCATCATTTTAGTTTTCTTTCGAATCGTTATGAATAGAGAACATCATACGGAATGACCTTCTTTATTCAATTCAATGGGATCGGTTAGAGAAATAGTTTGGGATGTTACTCACCTGAGGTCGTCGCTGGCATGCTCCTCCTCGTTATCAAAGTGGGAACGATAGATGAGACGAGGCGCTGGTGGCGGGGCCGCCGGTGGCGGCGTCGTTTGGACCGCTTCGCTGCAGGTGGTGGGCAGTTGGGTGGATGCCGTGGCAACTGTTGCTGATGTCGTTGAGGCAATTGCATGGCCCGTTGCTGTTGACTGTGACTGTTGCTGCTGGTGTTGGTGTTGCAGCTGTGATTGGGACAGGGGTAATTGTCGTGCGTGTTGCTGCTGCAGCTTATTGGGGCTGGCATTGGCGGAGTTCTCCTGCTGCTGCAGCAGCAGCTCGAGTTTGTCGCGCGATAATCGCTCGTGATTGTTGGCAGGCAGCAGCACCGGCACCGGCAGCAGCTCCTTGCTGAGCTGCTCGGCCTTCTCCTTTTTTCGCTTCTTCTCCTTGTACGGGCTCGAGCTGGAGCTGGAGCTGCGTTTGCGTCGACGCGCGGGCAACTCCTGCTTGAGCATAAACTCCTGCTTGACGCTGTTCGGCTTATATTTGGCTTCATAGCCGGCATCCAGCTCCGGCTCGGGCTTAACGCCGTGCTCATGCTTGACGCCGCCAAGCAGCTTGTTGCCAGCCGCTGCGCCGGCTGCACCACCCAGAGCACCACCCACATAGCCATTGGGCGCATAGATCTGTTGCAGTTCCTTGGGCGTGCGGGCGCCCTCCGCGGAACGGCTGCTCAGATGTCCGTTCTGCTGCGTCTTCAGTCTCTCCGGCTGGTGGTGGTGCGGCGGGTGGTGCGAGTGCGAATGCGAATGCTGATGATGGTGCTGGTGCTGCAGCTGCTGCTGCTGGTGGTGCTGTTGTTGTTGGCTGCCATCGGCTGCATATAGTCTGTAGCTATTCTGATACCATTCGGGCGGCACTCGCGCCAGCTTGCTCAGATCGATTTTGCACATGAGGGAAGTCAGATGTGGTGTGGTGGTGCGCGCCGGCGAGGCCAATGTGGCGCCCAGCAGCTGTGTGGGCGTGGCCCGCGGCTTAAGCTCTTTGGCTTGCTGCTGCTGTTGTTGTTGCTGCTGCTGCTGTTGCTGTTGCTGCTGCTGCTGCTGTTGCTGCTGCTGCAGCTGCTCCTCGGACTGATCAATGATAACGACCTGACCCTGCTTCTTGGCGCCGCCCTCTTTGGGATTGAAGATGCGCGTCAGCGTGCATATCTTCTTCTTATCACTCTTGCGCTTGCCACTGCGATGGGCATCGTCCTCATCGCTGCTGCTGCTGGCGCTGCTATTGCTGCTGCTGTCGCTGCTCGCGCTGCTGCTGCAATCGCTGCTGCTGAGGCGCTGCTGCGCGGACTGCTTGAGCGATTGCAGCGGCAGCTCGGGCGCATAGTGTCCCTGCAGCAATTGTTGCTGCTGCTGCTGCAGCTGATGATGTTGCTGCAATTGTTGTTGTGGCTGCTGCTGCTGCTGCAATTGTTGCTTTTGCTGCTGCTGCTGCTGTTGTTGTTGCTGCTGCTGCAAAAACTGTTGCTGTTGCTCTTCGGTCTCGCTGCTGCTGCTGTTGCTGCTGTTGCCCAGGCTGAAGCGACGCTTCGCCTTGCTGCTGGCCACGCCCACTTTGTTAATTTTCACAATACGCTTTTTGGCGGGATTTTGTGCTGCTGCCGCAGCCACTGCTGCTGCTGTTGTCACAGCAGGCGCTGCTGTTGGTATGTCGGTGTCGCTCCCACTGCTGCTGCTGTTGCTGTTACTGGACTTGGTGCTGCTGCAGCTGCTGCTGCTGCTATCCTCGTCGCTGCTGCTGGCCGCGCGCACAGCAATGGCTGCTGCTGCTGCTGCAGCTGCTGCTGCTGCTGCCATTGCTGCATTGGGCTTTTTGGTAGGCGTGTTGCCATTGGAGCTGCTGTTGCTGCTGTGCTCACGCTTGCGGCTGCCAGCAGCAACTGTTGCTGCCGTGCCGCTGCTGCTGCTGCTGCTGGCGGTGCCTTTGGCCAGCGGCTTCTTTGCCGCCGTCAGCGTTGGTCCCTTGGCCTGCGAGCTGCTCGCCGAGGCACTGCTCAAGTTGCCGCTCTGCTGCTGCTGCTGCTGCAGCTGCAGTTGCTGTTGTTGCTGCTGCGCCTGTTTGCGTGGCCTGCCGCGCCCCTTCTTAATGGCTGGCGCCGCGGCTGCTGCTGCTGCTGCCACAGGCATTGCCGATGCTGCTGCTGCGACGGCGGCAGTAGCTGCTGCTGTTGCTGCCAGTTCGAGCGCGTGCTTCTTATTGCTGCTCGCCGGCTCGTCCTCATCGCTGGAGTCCAGCGGCGGCGCCGTTGCTGCCGACATTTTCTTCTTGCGCGGCTTCTTCTGGCGCGGCTTCGGCGAGGCCGGCAGCGGCCCGATGGGCGTCAACGTGACGCTGTTGGGCTGCGCCTTGTGCTGTGTTGCTGGCGGCACGCGCATCACTGTGGTGATGGCCGCCGGCACGCCAGGAATTTGCAGGGTTTCACCTAGTCCTGGCATCGGCAACACCTCGCTGCTGCCGCCGGCGCTATCGGAGCTGCTGCTGCCGCTGCCGCTGCTGCCGCTGCCGGAATCGGACAGACGCGACTCGCGTTTGATTTGGTTTTTTGGCAAAGCGCCGGCCAGCGCCAGCTGCTCCGCCGTCAGCTGCTGCTGTTGCAGCAGCAACTGTTGCTGCTGCTGCTGTTGCTGTTGTTCCAGCTGCTCTTTTTTGACGGTCACGCTCAGACCGACGCCGTAGCGCTGCTGCTGCTGCTGCTGGTGCTGTTGGTCTGCCTGCTCGTCCTCGTCGTCGTCCATGTGCCGCGAGTCGTCGTGCAGCTTCTCATTCTTGACAATGGCCGTGGTCACGTCAATGGACTCGGGTATGATCTGTGCACCGCCCGGCAATATGCCGGGCACCTTCATGCTCACATTGCCCATGGCATTGGCCACGCCCGGGGAGACGCTCTCGGCGGCTGTCTGATTCGCTGGCTTAGGAAAGAAGCGGCTCAGATGCCAGCGATTGCTGTCCGTTGGCGAGGGCGTCTTGTTCGACGAGCTGGAGCTGCTCATGGTTCCCATGCCGGAGCTGCTGGAGCCACCGCCCGTGCTGCCGCTGCTGCCGCCAACGCCGCCGGCCGCGCTGCCAGTCGAATTGACTGCACCGCCAGGCCCGGCACCAGGTCCGCCCAGGCCGCTGGAGGTGAGCAGGCCGCTGATTGTATTCGCTCCACTTGCAATTATCGTTTGGCTGTATTTCTTTTTGCTGCCATTGGCGGTGGCTGCCAGGCGCTGTTGCTGTTGCTGTTGCTGCTGCAGCAGCAACTGTTGCTGTTGATGTTGTTGCTGCTGGTGCAACAAGTGTTGTTGTTGCTGCTGTTGTGGATCACCTTTGCTGCTGGCCTCGCTGCCCGATTCGCTGGAATCCGATTCGGAACTGTTGCTGCTGTTGCCAGCTGATCGACTGGAGGGAGGGAGGGAGAGAGAGAGAGTGGAAGCGTTATATTGTGTATACCCTGTAGTGCTTGTCAAACTGTTGCTTACCTATCCTTTTTGCGTTCATCATCGGATTCGGAGAGCTCTAGATCATTCTCAAGGCTGTAAGTGAAACAAAATAACAAACAAAATAATGTTAATTATAAATTAATATTGATTATAAATCATCCGCGTGCACCCATTCGAGCAATTATTTGATTGATTGTCATTTGATAAATTTGTCATTCAGATTTTTTAGTTGCCAGCAGGACTCAATAAGTTATGAGGGCCCCACTAAGTTTGGGGTATGCACGTAGAATCAAAGTCGAGGGTCGGTTCTATTAAAGAGTTAGGTTTCTGCCTGACTACAATACCCTACACGTGCTACAGGGCATTAATATGTAACACATAGAAGGACACATGTCCTTGTTCATTCAGTTTTTGGTATTACCCATCTACAGATTATATTATATATGTATATATAAATATCTTTGCCATTGAATTCAATATAAATTTATATTCTGTTCGTTTTCCCAATTATTTTCCGAATTTTCCATCAATTTGGAGCATTCTCTGCTTATCAAATTTTGCCAATCGTTTTTAGGATCCTTCCCTTAGCCCCGTTTTACTTACCACGAGTCCTGTTTTTCCAGCGAATGATTTTTTTCCGTTTTGAGTGGCTTTATCACTGGCGGCGTGGGCGACGCCTTCGGTGGCGTCGGCGTCAGCTGCTGCATGGGCGCAACGGCGCCCATGGCCATGGAGGGGGGCAACGTTGTGGCACCCGCCATGGGTGGCAGTGGCAGCGGCAGCTGGCTGGCCTGCGGGGGCGTCGTCAGCAGCGGGGCAATGGGCGATGTGATGGGCGCTATGGGCGCCAGCAGCGGCGTCATCAGCGAGGAGGCGCCCGCCGCCGGCGGGGAGCTGAGAGGACCGATGGGATCCACCGCGTCAAATGCATATTTAAACTTATTGGGCCCGTTCAGGTTGTAGTTCTCGCGCATTGGCGCGTGCGGCGTCGCCGCAATCGATGTCAGCGGCGTCACGCGATAATTGTTGGTCATTTCGGTGATTATTTTGTTAATATGATTCTGGGAGGGATAGTGAAGAAGAAGGGAATGTTAGACATTAGGCAATACCGCTCAAATGTAGATTATACCTAAACACCTAAATATACAAAAAGTTTCCTTTTCATAAAAATTGTTCTATCGCTTTTAAAGATTTTTCTTTGATTTTGTTTACTAAAGAATATTGTTATATGCATTTTTTTTTTTTTTTAATTAAAGAACATTTTTTGGTAAATTTTTAATCGTAGCAGGCATTTTTTAAATAAATAAATAAATTAATTAATTCGTTTTAAAGGTTTGCCTTATCTCTTATTATGTTTTTTTGAATAATTTTTACGTTCAAAATAGGATTTAAACAATTTTCATAAATATAGCAATAACTAGTTATCATATTTATTGATAACTATTTTGATGTTAAATTCAACTTGTCAGCTCTTATTGGACTTACCTCTGGTGGCGGTGGCTGGAGTCCTGCGGTGCTGCTTGGTCGCTTGCCGCTGGCCGATGGCGGTACAAAACGTCCGCCATTGGGCAGCGCTGGCGCCGGTGGCCCCAGAAAGGACTTTTCGCGGCCATTTGGCATTTGCGTGGACATGGGCGGGCCGAGGGGCGACGACGTTGACGCTGACGTCGGTGCCGCTGTGGCATTGTTTGAGACGCTGGACGAGTTGTTGTTGCTGGAGGAGGACGACGATGAGGATCTGGGCGGGCCACGTGGCGGCGCCATGCCGCTACTCGACGGTATGTCGTTCTTCATGGGCTGACCAGGATAGCCGCCACGCCCATTATAGGGCGGCTTATTATCCGCCTGCTTCAGATATGTGGGCGCCCGCTGCTGCTGTTGATAGTGTTGCTGCTGCTGCTGCTGCTGCTGTGATGTGGGCAGCTGGACAGGCACCGAGGCGGATGAGGAAGCAGATGCTGATGATGATGAGGAGAAGGAGGTGGTGGCGCTGCCAAAACCCTTCGGCAGCGCCTGCAGTCGCGCATTTGACGCACCCGGCGCCTGCCTATAGATGCCCACCGTGGAAGCATTCATATAGTCCCGGGCATCAACGAAGTCACCCAGCGCGGCGGTAATTTCCGGGTCACCCTCGTTGGGATTGAGGCGACGCGGCTCCCCAAATAGACTAGTCTCCCGATCGTCGCTCTGAATGCCCTGTTGGCGTTCATATTTTTCGCGCTCGCGTCTTTTGCGCCGTTCGGGATCCTCCATGCTGCAAGGGTGCAACAAATTGCAAGAGGAGTGGAAAAATAGATATTAAAGTTAATGACTTCACGACTTCCTTAACGTACAAACAGTGTATAACAACAATATGAATTGGTTACACAATTATAAATAACAAACAAACATGACAGGCAACAACATGAACAACAACATCGACAGCATCGACAACAACAACAACGGGAAGAACAACAACAAACATGGCTTGGCGTGTAATGCAGCAGTTGACAGCAGTTTGACATGCGCTGCGCTGCGCTGCGGGTGCTATGTAAACAGTTGGGCATGCATTGTGCTTGCAGCGAATATTGTTAGTTTTTACAGTTTTTTTTTTCATGATTTTGGCAATGTTTTCTTTAAGTGGTTTATGACCCTAACTATTAATTCGCAACATAAATTCACTTCTTTTTCAATAAAAAAAAAATGAATATAGAATATTTAAATTTACTTATTAAAATTTATACTTTAAATGAATACAAGTCTAAGGATGAAAAATATCCGCTCTAACCTCTGGAAGTGTTAAATTTGGACAAAATAGAGTTTAAGAGACAGCTCATTATAATAAAATAACACCGCAACATATACAACACTTATAATAATTACTAACGGTATACATTTTAGTTTCATCTGTTTTCAATTAAATTGATTTAATTAAAGCTTTTTAAAAATTCGTTCATATTTGGGAAAGAATGAAATAAAATTCAAAATATATTTGTAGACATTCTAGTATCTATAAATATATTTTTAACAAGGTGGTCGCTTTTATTTATTTTAAAACGGGCCGCATTCAAAAACTTTAATTAATTGGATTCAATAAAGTTCTTGTATTCTGTAAACTTCCCATGACAATATTGCACGTGCAGGTATTGAAAGGTTTTCAGCTCTGTTAGGCGTAAACAGTTTGACATGCACACCAGCACGGTTTGATGAGCATGTAAACAAAATATCTGATTGTGGATCAGATAGGGGGAGTGGGTAAAATAGATTTTGTGCGTGTGAGTGCGCGTGCGTGCATGTGTGTGTGTGTGTGTGAGTGGTGTAAACGCGACAGTTGTTTAATTTAAATATTTGCTTTAGCTTTGGCAACAATTTTGCATGTGCTGTTGTTAATAAAATAAAACATTTTTGGGCGCATGCTAAAACATACACACACACACACATAGAAACAAACAAATGCGGAATGAGTGTGGGGTGCGTGAGAAGGGGGTGAGTGTGTGTGTGGGGAGAGGGGGGTTTCAGGCTTGAACACACAGCGCAACGCAATGACTCTCAAAACTTACTTATAATTCAGGTTGAACGAATTGTTATTGTACTGCAGTAGTTGTTGTTGCTGCTGCAGCTGCTGTTGTTGCTGTTGATGGTGTTGCTGCTGCTGGTGTTGTTGTTGTTGCTGTTGTGCCATAACGCGCGCTTCATACAAATATTTTTTTAATTAGATTCGCCGGCGCCGCGAACACAACACGCAAACAAGCAAAAACATGAACACACACACACAGACAACAAAAACCGAGAAAAAAAAAACGTTTATGTATGTGAACTGGTATGTGTGTGTGTGTGTGCTTATAGGGGTAAACAGAAAGTGTTTGTAAAAGTTTGTCGCGCTCGTTCTTTCGCTCTCCCAATGCTCTCTTTCTCTGGCTTTGACGCGCCTATGTTATCGTTGTGATTTTGCCCTTGTGATGGCAGAAGCGGCGTCGCGGCGATTTGTATTGTTTGTTGTTGCTCTCTTGAATTTCTTTCTGTGCTGTGTTTGCCTTTCTTGTTGTTGTTGTTGCTGCCCTTGTGTGTGGCCGCAACATTTTCGCTGTCATTTGCGGCTCGCTGTCAAAGCTGCTGCTGTTGCTCTCAGTGTGTGTGTGTGTGTGTGTGTGTGTGTGTGTGTGTGTGTGTGTCTGTATGTGTCTCTATCTTCGCTCTCTCTCTCTCTCTTTCTCTTTCAGGCACCGGCCTTTTATACAGTTTTGGAAGCACTAAGCGTGTCTATTTTGTTAGTTCGTTGCGTTTAAGTAAAAAAATTGTATGAACAAGTTGTTTTTTTTTTTAACAGCCTTTTCAGTTTAAATGCCGATTTTGGTTACATTTGTTCTTGTTATTTTGATTACATGTAAGTCTTTTTATTGCTTTGTGTGTGTGTAGTTTGTGTAACAAATTTGAAGTTGCAGTACCTGTAAAAAAAAGAGAAAATAATTGCAAATTAATATTATGTGAGTACTGCAGAATACTTAAAAATTAACAGAAACTTTTTAAAATAATGCACCTTAAGCAATTAAAAGAATAGACCTCGCGCTAACATAACGGCAAAGACAAGGACAGCCAGACGGGCATCGTTACTTCTTGTTATAGAAGAGACGACATCCACGGTCACTTACACACTCACATATGCACACATGCAGGGATTATGCAGCATTGCTTTGTCGCCGTCGCCGTGACGCTGAACCACTTTCCAAACTAACAACAACAACAACAACACTGGAAGTGTAATGCTCAGACTCACTTAGCCTGCAAAACCTGAGCAGAACAGCGGGAGAGAGAGAAAGAGAGAAGAAGCCACGCTTTTAGGCAATGGCTTAAGCGCCAGCAGATGGCGTCTTAGTGCAACTAAGAGAGTGAATTGAGTGAGTGTTAACGGAACCATTAAAATTGAGCTCGAATACATTTTGGGTAATTGCACTTCTAAGTGGAAAATTTGTAGGGAAATTTAGATTGATTATTTATTTTCTATTAAATACTAGAAAATATTTCAATACATTTTAAACCAAAAAACACGTTAATTTCCCATTCAATAAAACAGCAAACGCAAATATAAATTTCAAACTTTGCAAATTCCAAACTCTGTTATAAAATCAACAGTAAAAGCTCAGCAGCCAGACCAAAGACAAATTATTGTAGCTTTAGATTAAATAGCCGCACATTAAAGCTGCACACACACACACACACGCACACAGTTAAAGAGAGGGAAAGAGAGCGCGTCACCCACAACAGGCAGCAACAATATATAAATTAGGCAATGGCCGTCGACCAAAAATAGAAAAAAGGAACAACAAAAACTTTGTCAAGCTTTTTGCCCGTCTGTTTGTCTGTTGCCGACTTGTCTTTATTCATTTTTCTTGTGTGCATAAACTATTTGCGAGCACTGTGCGAGTGTCCATCTAGCCAGAGAAATAAAATAATTAAATGCTGGTCCAGTGTTGGAGTCTGGACTCGGCTTTTGGCTCTTCAGTTGAGATGCTAACAAAATTTATAAGACAAATAAATTTTAACAGCAGCAACAGCAGCAGCAAAAGCATAAAAACATCCCAAAAACACAGCAGATTTGTGGCAGCACCCTCAGCGCCCGCTCCCATTGCCCCCCTTCGCCTTGCACAGCTGTAAAAGGGTCAACATTGTGCGTCTGATGTCCTGTGACCAGAAAATTAATTTAACTGACACGTTTTTCATTCCACATAAATAAAAAGTACATTTTTTGTCATAAATAAAATTGTATTGCATACGCCAAGGAGTCGGCCAGCATACTGTCAAGAGGGTGGAAATTTTCACAGCTGACATGGAAATGAAAACTTTTTGATTTGTGCTAGTGAATAAAAGCAGCTGCTTGAAATTTAAAGCGATCAAACATTAATTATAATATTTAGTGAGAAAACGTGTTGTCCTAAGTTTAGTGAAATGTTTAAAAGTTAAACAACGCGTGACATACGAAAGAATGCTTCACATCATAATTAGAGAGAGAGAGAGAGAGAGAGAGAGAGAGAGAGAGAGAGAAGTCAGAGAAAGGGAGAGATTTTGTAGGGATACAGGCAAAACCGAGTGTAAGCTCAAAGTAAAGGTAAAGCTCAACATTCTTGTAGGCACGATGTACACGATTTTTTGAGAATCGCATAGAAGGCCGTTGTTTTGTATTAAATAAAGAAAAACGATAGGAATTTACACATCTCTAACGGAGGCACACTTTTCTGTGGCCAAATTAACCTGATATATAAAATACAAATTAAATGTTTGGCTAGAAATAAAATGAAATAATATCAGTTCAAGTTCTGATTTTAGCAAATGATGTCTTGAATGCGAACTTCTTTGCTCAGTTTGTAAATTAATCATGTTTCTTATTGATTACAAAAGTTTGCTGATGCTTCAGCACATACTCGCAGTTAAGAACAGAATGAAAAAGATATTGGAAAAAAAGCCTTGGCAAACGCTTGGGGCCTTAAACATTTTCAATTTTTATGTTTTCTACCCAAAACGAGCCCCCCCCCCCCCCTCTCGACCGTGTCTATTTATTTACTTTTGGGTTTTCTTTTTATTTTTTTTTTTGCAGGAAAATGGTGTGGCAGGAGCAGAGTTGGTGGAGGGGACAGCAAATATGATGACGACCTGGCGCAGCTGTTTACCGTTCGTTCGTTCATTCGTTGCCTACTTTAGGGAGTTGCTCCCCCCCCGCCGCACGATCCTTAGCCTCATGTTCGCAGTAGAAGCCGGCCGGCACAAGCCACAGAGGCTCCTCCTCTTCGAGGCCCGGACTGGGGCATATGTTATGAATTTTATGCAAATATGCTGCGCCTCTCGTTACCAATACTATCCCCTCCCCCTCCCCCCCTTCCGCACAATCAACCCTCCCCATGACTGCAACACTTTACCCACGACTCGGCAGACATGTATGCAAGAAGTTTAAGAAAATTCGCCATGTTGTGCAACTTTTTTTATTTATTTTTTTTTTTTTTTGTTTTTCTCAGTGTTTGCCATTCTATTAACATTTAAATCAGCTTTTGGTTAAGATTTTGAGCCGAAAGGGTCGCTTGTTTTGTACTTTGATAACTGTCTATCGGTCGATTAACTTAGTTTCTTATCTAAATGAATTCAAAGACTTCAAAAGATGCAACTTAAGAAAAAGTAGATGAAGTATAAAGATAGATAGCATAAGGTTAATTTCATGTATGCCATTGAAATGTGCTTTGCAGGGTATGAATTAATCATCAGATGATTTCGAAAACTAGATTTTGAAATCAGTTTATGGTGTAAATATTGTCGAAAGATGATGACAATGCGCTCCAATATTCTTATACTCAAATTTCAATTAAGCATATCGTGTAGATATATATACGAATATCAGATTGTGTTGAAAGAGATTTTGAAAGCGAATTGCTGTAAAATTCAAGGTTTGATTTGCATGCCGAATAAAAGAATAGGCGAGTTTTTCAGGGCATTTTCCTGTGGCTCATCATGAATCATTTAACAACTTGTACAAACATTAAATTGCGCATGAGAATCCTTTTTACAAAAGGGGCCGACACAAGCTGCCTCGGCATACAAAATTCAATTCAATTCAATTCTGGGAGTAGTCACAGGACACACAAGCGGACACAAGGACACGGACGACACATGCGACTAATTTCATATTCATATGCATATTTAGACTAACTACCGAGCCGTAAGCACTAGGGCAACTGAAAAGCGACCAAGAGAATCTCAGGCTGTGCCAGTATAGAAAAGGATGTGTGTGAGTGGGTGTGAGTGTGAGTGTGCGAGTGTGTGTGTGTGTGTGTGTGTGTGTGTGTGTGTGTGAAGAAAAAGCAAAAGGCAGGCGACGACGATGACGATGAGAACGACTTCATGCACATTGGCACGCCTAATTTATAACACAAAAGTCTACTTAACTCCCCAATGCCAACTATGCAAAGGCACACGAGCAGCAGCAGGCAGCAGGCAGCGGGCAGCGGGACTGCAAGGCAGCCAGGCGCGCTAAGCCGCCAAGTGCTGGACGAAGGAGCTACACAGACCACAAAAGTGCGAGAGACACCGTTTCAGAGACAGAGAGAGAGAGAGAGAGAGAGAGAGAGAGAGAGAGAGAGAGAGAGAGAGAGAGAGAGAGAGAGAGAGAGATAGGAAGAAAGATAGACAGAGGAAAGATACTAGACACCTAGCTAGAGAACAAGGTAACGTTGCAAAATAGTCATTTAAATGTTACACGAATTTAAGCTATAAATAATCCAAAAAATTCTTGAAAAATTATAAAAATAAATAACACAACATTTAAAATTGAAATATTTAAAATATTCCAAAAACTTCAAGTAATATGTTTTAAAATTTTGTTTTTTTATGCGAACGCCAAAAATACTAAATATTTTTAATTATAAATATTTGCAATATTTTAAATGATTATTTATGAAAATAATTTTTATAATAACAAAAACTGTTAAAAATCTCATCAAATAAATGCATAAGTCATGGCATTAGATTTATAATCTTTTAAAATACAAATACCGTTAGTTTAATTAAAATTAAACATTTTAAGCTAAGCAAAGAAAGAAAAAAAAATGATTTTTTTATTTGGTCTACATTTTGATTAATTAAAAAAATTAAAAAATGTGTAAAATTGAATATTACACATTGTGGCCTGCGACTTAAACTAGCTTCAGATACGAACTGATATTCCCGTTTAGTATCTAAAATTTATTAAGATACTTTAGAATTTAACTAAAGAAGAGTTAGAAAATATTAAAATGTTAGCTATTAGATTATTATTATTTCAAAGAAAACTATTAAGATATTATAAACAGGATTTCTTCAATAACTTCAATCATTTCAGATTAACAATTTTTTAAAAGCTTAAGAAATTATCTAAAATAAAATGAAAAATGATAGAAAGTTCAATGCACAGCGTGAAAGCGAAAATTGTATACCTTCCGTGTAGGTCGGAGATTCTCACAGCACGAGCGCTTTCGTGACACGACACGCGCTCATCTCTAGCAGCAAAGCTTGTGGGGCCAGTGCATAAACAAAAGTGTAAGCATGTGTGGGTGGATTTGCCCAAGCTGCCACTTGCTGGTTTTACTGTGTCTGTCCGTCCGTCTCTCTGTCCGTCTCTCTGTCTGTCTCTCTGTGTGTTTGTGTCTGTATACATGGGTAAAGGATTTATTATCAAATGGGCGCCATAGACTAACGACGATAGCCACAGTTCCAAACCAAGTTCCTTTCCCTGTCTTTCTGCCTGTCTCCCTCTCTCTCTCTCTCTGTCTGTCTGTCTGCCTGTCTTTCCGACTGTCTGTCGCGGTGTGCAGAGAGTCAACAAATTTTATGGCACTCATTAAACTTTCTTTCAGCAAAATGCGCCAGCGACTCGACTCCAATTGCGACCTGAGTTGAGTCGAGTCTCTATGTTTTGTGTCTAGTTAATTTATTTCCTTAAACGTGCGACCATATAGTTGACGCTCCTCCCTCTGCCTCTCCCACTAACTCTTTCTCTTTCTCTGCGCTTGAAATTTATTTAATTATTTTGAGTAGTTTAGCATTGAGCCGTGTGTGTAAAATCAATCTGGAATCACAGATGGGGCTGCCTTCAATAAAGCAACTGCAATCATTTTGCAAAGATTTAAGCGAACTTGAAAAGCATTCAATATATTAAACAAAACAAAAACTCAATGTATTAAAAGTATTTCTTCTTTACATAAAATACATCTAATTGTAGTTAATGACGGTTCTTAACTTTTCATTAACATTTTCTGTTAATCTTTTGCTGTTAACCAACTGTTATGCGGAATATGTTACAGTTTTAATATAAGAAATACAGCTTTTCGACTTCAAAACAATCTTTAAATATTAATTAATGTTTCGCTTTATTATTTTTTATCCATTATGTATGCTAAAAAAGGCAAAGAGCAATACGCATACCATAAAGATATATTTATATTTATTTAATTTGAAGTGAAAGCAAACAAAACGGACGATCCTTGAACATTCAGACTCGATTTTTATTTCATATTTTAATTAATTAACATACCTTTGGTTGGCTTTGTGCTGACTTTTACCAAAAAATTTGTGCGTTTGTGTGTGTGGGTTTGTTTACATGAAAAGTTTGTCATGTATTTATTTGTAGGACAAATGCAATTTACACATTTTGTTGCACGTTTTCGAGTGCGTTGCAAATGTGGCAATTTTGCAAAGATAAGTGGCAAAAAGGTATAAGGACTAGTTTTCATAATTAAATTTAATTTTACGTTTCAACATTAGCCATGTTTAAATATGATAAAGTAAAAATTTCTAATTTAATAAACAAAAATTAAAGCTTAGCTTTTCAAAGGGATTCATTCAATCATGAGTACTTATGTTTGATGAATTAAAAATTGAACGTACTCTAAGTTTAGAACTACACAGGAAACATGCGAAAGTATGTGTTTAAATTCCAATTGGAATACGATCTGTATAGAGGGAATTAAGTGTATGCTATTAAGTAGTTGCTCCTGGAACTAACTATCGCTCTTAAAGCCAACTACAAGCATAGGAAAATGGTTGCGGCTTGGTTTGGAAAGTGTTTCAAGTTAATTTGATGCTGGATTATTTTCGCTTTACCCGTTGGCTGTAATCGCAGCAAATGCGCCTCGACTGGCAATCAGTTGCAGTTGCAATCAATTTCATATGCACACACACTTGACGGGATCCGTTCAAGCTGATGCTGTTGCTGCTGCGGCTCCGGCTCATCCCGCTCGCTCGGTCTGCTCGTGCAGCTGCTCAGGTTGTATGTCAAGTTGCTTTACCTGGCACTTATCTATTATCTGCATACGGCGCTTATCTAACGCAACTGCCGCTGCCGTTGCACCTGTTCGACTTGGCTTCAACATCCTGTCATATCCTCAGTTTTTGTTCCTGTTCCTCTTCCTCTTTTTCGTCTTGTGCTTCTTCTTTTATGCCCGGCTGTGCTACATATTGATGCTGACGCATATTTCCTGCTTCATTAACAGCAACGCCGCCATAAAGTATGCAACACCCCGACAAATGTTTAAGCCAAAGAAAAATATCATGAAAAAAGAAAACTGCATTGCGTTTTTCTTTCCACTCATTTTGCTTCTCATTTCCCAGCCCGCTTTTCACCTGGCGTTTGCTTTTAACGAGCCGTCGCCTCCACCTCCTTTCTCACATGCAGCTCCCCTTTTGCCTAGTTAACGTCGTCCTGTCAGTGCTTTTGCTGTCCAGGAACCCCGCGCTTGCCGTTCGCTGGCTTGGACACTTTATGTTTGTTCTACTCTTCCCTTGGCTTTAACGCGTTCCGCTTTCTCATTTCCTTTTGCCCTACAATATTTTTCCATTTCGTTTGTGTATACCCTGTACATATATATGCATGACAATGATGTCGCCATTTGGCTGATAAGCAACGGGGAAAAGTCAAGTTTACATCAGGCTTTAGGGCAAACAGTTGGCAATTGCCGAGAGCAAAACAGTGTTGTAAACTACTGAAAGTTGCATTTAAATAGGCTAAAGAATTTCAGACGCTTTTCAAGACTTATATGCTCAGAGTTAAGATGGAATGTTCGTCAGATATTTCGAATACTTTTTGCGACAGCTATTAACTTACATTATTATATTGCGAAGTTGCAATTCAAATATGAAAACTTCGAATTAATTCAAATATTTTTGCTAGCATATAAATGTATAACAGCTGTGCTTCAGATACAAATTCCAATGTTTTTATAAAGTGCTGACATTTCTATTTTAGATATTATTGAAATTGAAAGATATTGAAAAACCAAGCGTGTTTTACTCGAGGCTAGAGTGTAATACGCTTAGTTCTTCAAAAGCCCAGCGTTACCTACTTTTTGTATGGCTTCTTTATTGTGAAAATTGCATACAGGGGTTTTTGCTAGTCGCGTCAGTTTTTCAGCTACAATTGGTTTTTTATGCTCACTTCCTGCTTTTTGCTATTCCTGCGTGTATTGCCTCCTGCGTTCTGCTGTTCTCTAATCTTGTTGTTGCTTTAGTTGTTGCCTTGCGGCTTGATTTGATTAAAATGATAATAGTTTTTGGGATTTAACTTAAATTGATGTGGGTTAGTCGTCCACAAAGTCCCCAACTCAATAATACGCTGCAAGCAAATGCACAAGCTAGCTTTTCTTTCTGTTTTCCCTTTTTCAGCTCATTTCCTTGCTACAAATTTGGCAAATTTTTAAAGAAAATACACAACAAAATAGAGCAAGAAACAGCAGCTGCAGCAAAAGAATATGCATAAGCTGCAACATAAAAATTCCATTAATAAAATTGCATGAAAAATTTGCTGCAATGCCTCGCAATAGTTGTTTCTTTCCTTATATATATATATATTTTGTTTGTGGTCCTGTGGCCTCTTTTAGCTAAATTGCGGCCGCGGCATGTCCTTCGAGAACTGGCCTAAAACCAAAAAAATACACGGCTAAAAGCTTGCCCAGCAGCAACTGGCCTTAAATTACCCCGGCTAAATGTAGACGAGGCTCTACGCTTGGCAACTTTAAGGGCCACGTGCTTACTAGGCTCAGCCCCAACCGCCACGCCCACTGACTGAAGCCACAACTGCCTGTCGGCGGCGGCCTGCGGTTAACCATCGTCATTTTGTGCAAGGTCCTGCAACGGATCCTGTTGCCTGCTGCCGCTGCCGCCGCCGGCGTCTGATGAAGTGCAAATTCATAAAATAATCATTTTTAAGACCAAAAACGACTTTGAAGTAATTTAGGCAAAATAACAAAAAAAGGAAGCAGGATATAAAATTGTGTTGCAGCTGAATTTTTTAAATATACATATATAATTTTTGCTGCGTTTTTGAGAAGTTTGGGCGTGTCCTAGCCGCAGCCCTAAGCAGCTTATCAAGTGAAAAACTTTTCATCTGCATACAAAATTTGTAAGCAATTTGTTGGCTCTGGAAATGAGCCATGGGAAAATTCAAAAGCAAAAAGTGTGCTAAGCACATAAATAGAAAATGTATTTAAGCAACTGCTTGAATTTAAGTTAAATTAAGCTCAAATTGCTTAAATGCTAATAAAAAAATGAAATCTTCTTTTGTTGGCTTTGGCTACAAGCCTTAGCAACATTTTGCTGAGGCTAGCAACATGAACATGTTGCCAGTGAAAATCATAAATATCCCTAAACACTAATAATAATAATATGTCAACACATTTCTTGAATTTGAAAATTAAATTAAATTTAAAAATTTGGCAAATTAAAATTTTGGCAAAAGCAACTAAAGTAAGTACTGCAAGTAAACAGAAATATAGAATGCATTCCATAAGTACATTCCACTTCAATTCACATTCTCTTAAATTTCACATTTCCAGTCTTATTCCAAAAGTGCGCCAATTCTGTGATCTTCTGATGAGCCGCGCTCTCTTAATTTGTTGTGCAAGCCACAGTTTTACAGCCACTGTGGTTTGTCAACTTTAAATTGCCAACTAATTGCCAGGGAGTATAAAAAAACGGTTTCATGTGCGCAGTGCTTGCTAAACTTTGCAAGCTGGCTCAGTGAACTTTATTCAGGATTGTTTTTGTTGTGTTTTTGTTGCCTTGGCTACATTTGAAATAAATGTATCCAAAAGTTTAGTCAGAGTTTTATATTCTTTTATCTAGTCGCTGCTCTACTGCCCTCTCTCTTTCTCTGTCTCTAGCTCTTTCTGACAAACACACATTGTCTGTGCATTTACTGTATTTTATTTTATTTTTTGCCTAGTTGCTTTTCCTCTTTCACTGCATATGTGTTGCTTGCGTGTGTGTGTCTGCGCGTTTGTGTAATCTATATTATAAAATAAAAAACCCCCCGCCTCCCCACTCCGTTCCCTTTGCACAAACGAAAAGTTCACTTTGATAGTTTGGCAACATTTTTTGGCGCTTTGGGTTTGCCGCTGTCGCTGCTGCCGTCGCCGCTGTTTTTGACAACTTATTCGTGCGTCGTAATCGTCGGCGTCGGCGTCGACGTCGACGTTGACGTTCGCGTCGCTTGTGAAGCTGCTTGTGTGTGCTTGCCTGTCTCTCTCTCTCTCAAGCAATCGCACTCACACACACACATGCTCTCTCCACGCAGTTAACTGTTTTTGTATAACTCCATCTCAATTGCTGCCTTTGGCAACATGTGCGCTTTTGTCTGTCCTTATGCATGTGTCCGTGTGTATGTGTGTGTGTGCGTGCTCTTTCTCTATATGTTCTACACCCTCTTACTAGCTCTTGCGCCGGCCGGCGTTTGCATTTTGTTCTTCCTACTCCCGCTGCCGCTGCCCATTAAATTTCCCATTTTTGCGATGATTTTTTTAGTTCTTCAATTGTTGTTTTGTTGCCTGCTTTTGGGCTGTATTGATTACGTATGTATGCTTGTGAGTGGGAGGGGCAGCCATTTTGTGGCCACATTTTTATGGCTTTACCATGAATGTCATTGTGAACTTTGAATTGAGAAGCGATGACCAAAGCTGTTAATAAGCAGCTTTTATGAAGTAAAACTACTTATACAACCATATATATTATTAAACATCCATTAAACTTTCACAGCACCTAACATTATGTTAAAGGAGTAGCAGTTATTATTAACACGATGCTAATAAAATGTAAAGGCTTTACCAGCCAATTAGCATACTGTTAAACACTGAAATACCTAACAGAAAGTTAACTTAACATACACTAAATGTTAAGCGCGTTGCTTAGCTTTAAATACAACTGAAATCAGCATTTATACATAAATTTATACATTTATATGGTAAATAAAATATGGGTTTTTGTGACCAAAAAGGTTTAGACGACCTGCAAATCAATTAAGTTAATGAAAACTGTTTAGTTATGCACAACAGCTGCTAAAATATGCACTTGACACTGCCAGACAGAGATGGAAAGAGCGAGAGAGTGAGATAGACATAGTGTGCATAAAAGAGACAACAAGTCTACGCAAGTTATTTTGGGCAACGAAAATTCTTTGACAATTGCTCCCCAGATGCCCCAACATAACTCAACTTGGGCGAGGAGTGGAGAGGGGAGCGGAAGGGGCTGGAGGGTATGTGTCTCATGGCCTTTTTGGATGCTGTTGGCTTATTGAGTGTTTCATAAATTATGAACTTGTGACATGTGTAAATGTTGCATATTTAATGATATTTATCAAACAACATTGCTAGCAGATAATTTGCTTTGCAATTTCCATTTGGCTGGCTTGTCACCAGCCACGGGGTGAGGGGGCGCGGCTGGTCTAAAGGGGGTCGCCGGAATTATCCATTTGACCGCAAATCGCGCTTCTGTCAGAATAGAAAATGTGCTAATTTGTCTTCGAGTCGCTTTCGGCGAGATAATTACAAGAACCATGGAGTCAGTCAGAGAGGAGCGCTGGGGAGCTGTGGTAGTTGGGCAAATGTAACAAAATGTTGTGGGCGTGGCCGTAGCTAATAAATTATCGCACAATTTGCTTGAAGGCAGAGTGAAAAACTATTTCGCTTTTTCATCGAGTGGCGGCGCGCGATGGGAGTTACGAAAACTTTTAACAAGTTGGCAACTGACAGCTACAACAACAACAACAACAACAACAACAAGAACAATAACAACATTGACGTCCAATAAAAACGTTTAATCAATTAAATTCAATTAAATTGTGAAAATCACAAAAACGTGCGGACAGACAAGCGAACAAACAACTGGCAGATGTTTAATGGAGAATTCAGAATCAAGGCTAAATGCAAAAGCAAAAAATAAAGGGAGATCTAAAAGGTAAACGCGAAGAGCACAAAAGCTAATTTACAACAATTTAATTAAGAGGTTTTTAGATAAACAGCTCTAGTGATTTTGCTATCGAGAAGTTAGTTTTGATTTACATTTTTAAGCTTTCCTTGATTATTATAAATATTAATCATTTATCGCTGCATTAACTAATATAACGATAGTTACATATCGATAGGTAATTTACGTTTTTTACAGTTTATGCAATACTGTTGACAAAGGCAGCGAATTTCGAAAAGGGAATATATTTATAGCATGCACACATGTTACGAATCATATAATATGTACTATTGATAGATACAATCGATAACATTTGCTAGACATGATCGATACACATGTTTATTGCACACATCAAACAACTAGATTAAGAAGAATAACAATAAAAGTTATCGATTTTACTAAGCATCGTTTCTCTAAATTCTTAAAAAGACACATCAGTAAATGTTATGATATTTACTTTAGTTAAAAAGTAACAAAGTAGAAACGAACTTGACTTGCCTAAAAGACCTAGTTAAACTATTCTCTTAGCCAAGTTAGCTTGATACCTTTATCCTACATCCCGTATCACATGCATTATAAACATATATTACTTGTATCTATTAACATAAATATTGAATTCGTTATATCATACTTTGGTCAAACCTGTCGTTAGAATTTGCATTGTCATAACTAGACAGAATGCAAAGCGCTTGCACAAATCTCCGCTCCATTTAACACTAAACATAATCCCATTCCCCAACCCAGACACGTAAATGCCTCATGGAAAACCCATTTAAAACATATCCGAATCCGGCTCTTCATATATTGCATTCCATGCGAGTGCAATGGACGATGCAGTCCAAAAAAACGGACAGACACGACTCTCGCATAAAATATTCCAGTCAACTATGCAGACGAGGGGTTACGCACACACACACACACACACACACACATAATCAAATGGATGGGATGTGTCCACCTAAACATTATTTCATTAGCCATTTTCTAGTTTTTGTCAATTGCAATTTTAGTTTTTGCCATCGCATCGTTGTGCGCTTTTTCGCTGTGTGTTATTTGCTGCACGCTTAATTATCTTTGTCTGTGTTCCTTTGTCCGTTGTTCGTGGTCAAATTCTCAAATTCTTCTGTTTTGTTTTTTCAAATGTAGCTAGCCCTAATGCCTAGATTAACGGGACGCAAGCTCTGCTAACCATTTGCTGTCCCCTTCCAAACGTGCAACAACAACCCGTCGACCACAGGCGCTGTGAGTAACTATTCCCCTTTTGCCCGCCAGCACGCCCCCTTTGGCCAACATGTTTCTGCTTTGTAGTTGTCAATGGTGTCAAGGCGCCCGCATAACTGTGCTGATACCCTTTAAAATTTAGAAGGGAAAATATATGCAATAAATAATATTTTTACATGTAAATAATTTAAATACATACACATTTTATTTATTGGGAAGAAAAAAATGTAATTTATGTACAAATCGGAACCCGTCTCTAAAAACAAATGCTATAGATACAAAAAGAATAAAATATTTAAAGCTATAGATTTAACTCCCACCCCCTACTAGCCTTATGACTGGGTCACAAGACAATCTACCAAGCTTGAATTTCTATCCACTTTGCTATTTATATACAAACATAATTTATCTTCTCATAGGTGAATGGAAGAAGGTAAGATGTTAAAGAAATTGAAGATGGGCGAAAGTCTGAATCTGCATAGGAATTGGCCTGCATTTTAATTTTGGATTTTACAACATTTTTTGTAAAACAAAATTCTCAAAAAGCCATAAAATAAAGACTGTTATTAATAATGTTACTAAAAAAATTGAAATAGTCAAAAAATAAGAAGAAATATTAAATTGAATTGTATACGAAAAGTTGCATTAAGACTTTCAGAGGACGAACAATTTTAAAATTAAATTAGTTACTGAAAATGTAAAAGTTATTAAATTTCCTGCATACTATTTTTATATTATTATTATATTATATTAATCAATTATTATAATATTCTATTTGTATATTATCTCTGTTTTATTACGATTTGCTCACTCAAAAGCCCGTTTACAGGGTATCTGTCTAACAATCTTAACTGCCTTAACTGTCGCATTCCACCATGTCTAAATGTAACCTTGTTAAGGGCATGCGCCTCTCTTTTCTATTCATACCTAACCGCACACTAGCTGAGCTCCCCCCTTTTACCTTTTTGCCTACCTGCTGGTCTGGATAATGCTTTTATAGTTGTTGTTGATTGTATATTTTTGCCTGTAGTGCCTTTTGGTTTGGCCAACAGGTCGACGGGCTTTTAATTACATCAGCAACAGCATCCAATAAATGCGCATATCTCTGGTTGGCTCAACAATACATTTTCATGAGTGTGCGAGCGAGCGAGCGAGTGTGTGTGTGTGTGCGTGTGTGTGCGGTGGCAAATGCAAAATTTGATTAGTCATACGCCGCGTGTCCGCGAGTAGATTTCAATTGTTTAGCAAAATGTAAGCAATGCGAGCAAAAGAATAATAACAATTATTATTTGCATTTCTGCTGTTGGTTTTTAGCGTAATTCATAATTTTATCATTTGCCTTATTTTTTTTTTTTTTTTGTTTATTTTTGTTGTTGCCCTTTTAATATGCATGGAAAATTTTCACAGCACGTGCGTGTTGAGTAAAATAAACAAACTGCCAACTAGTAAATACACAAAATAGCTAAGCACTGATAATGGCTGAATGTATTCGAATCTGTATCTGTATCTGTATCTGTAGCCGTGTATTTGTATCTGTAGCTGTGTATTCGTCGCGTTTGTCTTATCTGCGCGCTACTTGAGCAGCTCAGACAAATTATCATGAAAGCGCACACACACTCACACGCCCGACGCAAGCACCGAGACCTGTCAAATGTTCAAGCAGCGCGAACAAAAAAAAAAAAACAAAAAAACCAAATATAAATAATACCAAAAATTACGTATACGCCACAGCGCCGGCAGCTGAGCAACATATGGAGAGCGGCAGTTAGCCTAAGAGAGCGAGCGAAAAAGAGAGACATTGCGTGAGGGAGCGGCAAGCGCATAAGTAAATGTACTGTTTTTTCTTTTTTGTTTTTGCGTTTGCTTTGCTCGCTCTCTTCGCACTGAACGTACTGTGGTTATTGTTCTTGTTGTTTTTCTTAATCTGCTCGAACGTCGTGTATTTTTTTTTCGTCGCACGCTTTTTATTTGCACAAATTATTTGCGTGTGTGGGAAGATTTTTTGTTATTGTTTTATATAATCTGTATACATATACATAATTGTGTTTGTTTAAATGCGTTTCTATACTGAGCAAATGTATATAACTTTTGTTTTTTTATGCAGTGCATATGTGAACCCAACACAAATACGAATTTATATAGATGAAGTTGAAATCTACATTCAATACGAGTGTTAGTTGGGCTTTTTTGACAACAAAAGAATTATCAAAAACATTTAGTTTATGCTAAAGTATATATTACTCATATTGTTTTTAATATTTCCCCAATATATGTTTATATAAATTAGCTAGATTCTAAACATTTTCATAGCTAAATGTACATTTTAAAATATATATTTTTAAACAAACAATTATGCATTTATAACTATATTTTTTTGTATTTTTCATTTGATTAAATACCAATCGTGTTTATCTGTATTTTCTTGCAGCTCTTACATAAAATACGCCACGCCCCCAACCATTTAAAAGATCTCCTGCACACGCCCATTTATCACTTCAGTTTTATTGTACTCCTTTTTTTCATTTCCCAGAATTTGTTATATTGTTTCTTTTATATTCGCCACAATTTACGCGCAAATTATGCTAAGCAGTTGCCTTGTTTATTGTTTCCTCTTTACTCGTTGTTTGCTTTATTACTGTGTTTTTTTTTCTTATTCTTTAGTTATTTGTTTACGGCCTTTTTTATTTTGCTTGAAACTTTGTTTGTTTTTTTTGTTTTTTGCAAATAAAGTTCAGAGTTTGCATGTTTGCAGAGCTGAGTTAACAGTTAACAGTGCTAACAAACAGCACTGTTAATTAACAGTCTGCGGTTTGCCTCTCCCACAACTGACTTAACATTTTGCTCTCTCGATTTGTTGTTGCATTTGCTTTTTAGCAGCTTTGCTAATGTTGCCTTTGTTGATGCTGTTGTTCAATTTAGCGCCAAAATGTACAATTAGCGTTTTGTTGTTGTTTTACTTATCCGTTCAATTCTTCCATTAATGTACACATGTAATAATAATAGATAATTATAAATGTGTTGGCAAATAAACAAATGGGCTTCAAATGCGCCGCACGTTTCGCTCGCGTGAAGCTTTCACTACATTGCAGATTAAAATGAAAGAGAAGGCAAGAGCAGAAAGAGATACGCCATATTTTAATTGACTCTTTCGTGATGCTAAGCGTGTGCCCACTGTAAAGATTCCTCTTAAAGGTTTCTCGAGCCTTTCTTTTATTTCTTTTAAAATTTATATGCGTAGGCATATAAAAAATGTTATTTATGCTACAGTTATTGCCATCCCTTTCGCTGGATTTGCCTTTAGTAATTGCTTACAACAGCGTGGCCAAAAGGGCGGATGGGGGAAGGTAAACGGACCATCTTCCGTTTTGCATTTTTTTTCCAGTGCCCAGCGCGTTGCGTGTCATAAAATATTGATGGCCATAAATAAAAAGCGGGCAGCTTTTAATGTGCACACTGACATGCTGGCCGGGGCAGCGGGTGAGAGGCAGAAAGTAGATGGACAGCGCAGGAGAGTGAAACAGAAGAAAAATATAAACAAAATATAAGTTGCACAGTGGTGTGAAATGTACGGAAAAGTGCGTATGAAATGTAAATATTAACAGGGACTTAAAAAATTGCTAACATATGAACAATAAAACTTCAATTGTATGTCGACAATTTCCAAAGCTTGAACTGGAAACTGGAATAATATATATAATTAAAATTTAAAGTTAAATAAAAAACTAATAGAACAGTTTGAAAGTAGTTAAAAAATATGACATAAATAGTCTTCAATTTTTCAATTCATTTAAATTAAGTTTGTCTGATTATTAACTCAAGTTCTTGTTGACTAAAGCTTGTCGAAAATATTCACAGCCTGATTCAATTAGTTGATTGACTTTTCGACAACCCTTATACCACTGTGCCAATAGGTCTTTGCCGCAGGACGAGGCCTGATCTTAAGTGGAGTGGCAGTTGATTAACACCTTCGGTGTGTTTGCCGTCGGTTGCGCGCACCGTAAACGGTTTTTGTGCGGGGGTCAGCGGGCGACGAAGAAGGATGGGTATGGAATAAGTCAGCGCAGGAATCAAGTGTCAAAAAGCAACTAAATAAATAAGCGTATTAAGCGTAAAATGGAAATGGAAAACAACAAAAAAATGAAAACGAATCAAAGTGCAGTTATTTGCATTTAAATATGAAATAACAGATGGCTGGTTAGAAAGAGATGCAGAGCTGTTATCGATAGCATTGACAGATGTCTAGCTGGATAGAGATGCAGAGCTGTTATTGATAGCATTGAGATGCTTATCAGGTGTAATTTGAGAGAACTCGTGAAATTGTGGAAATTATACGTATATTGGCAGGTTACTTTTATATACTTTACACTTTACAGCATTGTTTAAGCACTGGGGAAAAACAATTATCATTGGTTTATAATTCGCAACAAGTTAAAGCTTCGAAAGGGTGACAAGTTGAGAGCAAAGCTTGTCAAGACTTAATTATGACATATTTTAAATGTGTTTTTAGCTAATTTTAATTCACACAAAAACAAATAATAAAAATAAATGTGTATAAATGTATAAACTAATAAAGCTTTGAATAAATAAAGGATTCCATAACATATGTATGTATATATGTATTTATGCAATCCTCCTCTTTGGCACTGTCTCCAAACAAATGTTATCCGCATTGATCCCATTCACAAAATGCCAAATAATTCTGTCACTTTCACTTAAGCTGATTCTTAGTCAATACCAACAAGGGGGAGCTTATGGCAAACACAACTAATATGCAAATTATGAGCCTATGCACAAATACAATTCAAATCGGGCAATAAATTAAATTAGCATAATAACTATTTTCAGCATTTCAATGAGATTGCCCCCCCCCCCCCCCCTTCCTCTTTAAAGGCATAGAAATCAATTAACTAATGATTTAAGCTGCAATATGTAAACATAAACAATAAAATAGTAACATGAGCCAAAAAGACAACACTTTTTGGAGGGCGGCGGGCGTGGCGCAAACTAATAACAATAATAATAGTAAATAACAATTGGAACAAAATGGAAAATCTGATGCCGAGTCGAGTACACAAAATGAGAGCATAAACATAAGTGAGACACGCCTCATTAATTTGAATAGATGAACAGACGTAATGCTCGTAATGCTGCCCTCTATGTACACACACACATATTGTGTGTGTGTGTGTGTGTGTGCGCGCGTGTGTGTGTGTGTTAACGAACGCATTAGTATGTGTGAGCATAACTAGCAGGCACAAAATATGAAAATCATTTCGCCAAATGTCTACACACAACTTCCAGTGCCAGAACCACGTCTCCAACCCCTACGCTCCATCAACCACATAAAACCCACTGCCCTAACGCCACACCCTCCCCCCCCCCCTCCTCCTCCCACCCTAACGCTCCATAACATAACGTCTCGCCATGTGACTGACTGGCATATTGAGTGAACTGCCAGCATTTGGCCGGAGGGCGTTGGAGGCGTGTCAGTGCCGGAGGATTGCCTGTCATGGGCAATGGCATTGGCCGTACGTGCGTGTTAGACGCAACTTCCCGTTACAACAATAACTGCAGCAACTGGCAGCAGCAGCAGCAGCCAGAAGCCAGGCAACAACAACTCCAGCGACAACAACAACAAAAATCAACAGGCAACACAATGGGAATTTCAAATATGGCAAATGTACAACAAGCGAGCGCAAGTCAACATTAAGGAAAAGCAATTTACAATGTTGCTTGAAAAAAGGACAAAAAAAGAAGGAACAAACCTAAAATCGACAAAGTCGCAATGCCCTAACTAAAGTGAGCTGCCAAAACTAGTTGAATATTTGAGCACAAACTAGAATTAACTGTTAGTTAATTGTATAGAATAAAATTTAAAACAATTTTAGTTACATTAATTTGCATTTATATTGATGTAAAAAAGTGCAAATTGCACAAATATGATTCGACTTCTGTTTGATTTTAAGCCGACTTGTTGCCTAACGAGTATTCCCAGCTTTGCCCGGTTCTAGACTTCTTCTTCAAATTTTGGACATGCGTTGTTTTCGCCCATTCTCAATTTTCTACAAATTTCCGTTTCCCGTTTTACTCTCTTAGATCTCTTAATCTATTATAGTATTCCTTAACAATGTAGATCAAAATTTTAAAGAGCTTTGATTTTTCCGAAAAATGTAAAACACGTCCCAAATTAACTTTCATAAAGATCTTTGAAGCAAATCGGCTGCTAAATAAAAGCTTTCAAACAACTGTTTTACGCCCGTTTTCCACAATGGCGGGTGAAATTTTCTACATCCCAGAATCACAAAGGATAGCTGCAGTAAAAATGATAGCTTACTAGCTGTAACTGTTTAACTATGTCAATCAGGGCAAATAGTTTTATGTCTCGATATAGAAATACTTGTAGATGTGTGTTAACAACTCCCGTTCTGCTTATGCTAATGCTAATAATATAAACTATGGGGTTCTAGCTCCTCAATTTGCTCCTCTGTCAGCTCATCATGCATATATTATCATTACACGTACTCCATTTATACGCTGTGCAGCCGAAAATTCAAGAAAAAACAAGCCATGGGCCAATGAGAACACAATCAACCGGGGCCAAAAGAGCAGCAGCCAGAAGCAACAACAACAACAACAACATCGACAACGACAATAATTGTAGGGTATACGCAAGCCAGACGCAATTGTGTGGCCAAAAGAGAGACGTCCCAGTGCTTGGTCTGCTACAGAGGGGAGGGTTAGCGCAGGGGCCAGAGGGGCGGCCAATGAAAGGCGTGGTCCACAATTCACAATGAAATGCATTGACCAGCTGCTCGCTGCCAAAACTTGTTGTTTGTCATTGTTGTTGCTTCTGGTCTCGTTGTTGTTGTTGTTGTTGTACACATACTTAAACAGTTTTGCGCCTGGTTAACTCGTTGTCATCCCGTGAATGTGTCAGCGGAGTGTGTTGAGCTTGAACGTTGGGCAGGGAGAGGAGGGTCGGGGATGCCTTCTCTTTTCAGATGGCGCTTTGGTTTTTGGTTAAATTGTTGTCTCCGACTCGTTGTCACTGGGGCGCCCCCTGCCGGAAATGTCGTTAAATGAAATTGTTTTTGTCAAAATTAATGTGCAGAACAAAACTGAGCGACAGCATCCATCGGGTTAACTGTGTGGGTGTTGCGAGTGCGTGTGTGTGTGTGTGTGTGTGTGTGTGTGTGTGTGTGTGTGTGTGTGTGTGTGTGTGTGGGTGTGCATGTTGGACATATCTACATAGATATGCCCGTATATTTTGTAGGTTTTTGCTCGAGGTACGTGACAGATTTTGATGAAATTTCGTCGCTTAATGTGTTACAGCTGCGTGTATGTGTGTGTGAGTGTGTTCTGTGTGTGTATATGTGTGGATTGTTATAATTGCCAGCTCAGTCATGGTTAGCTTCCACTCTCTCCCTCTCTCCCTCTCTTGCTTGCAACCGCAAATCAGCCAACACTTCCGAGTGCGAATATTGAGCTGTTTGGCATTCGACCAAATTGAGGGCGAGGGTTTCGGCGGGGTTCACAGAGCTAAACATGTGGAATTGCGGAATACTTAGCCGCATATGGAAAAATACCAGCGGAAAATGCTGAAAACGTGAAGACGCAAAAAAAAACCAACTCAAGTATGTTTCGGAATATATATATTGGGTATTCATGAAGATCTCAGAAACGAAAATGTGGTTTTGTTGGGGAAAATTTGTAGCGTGAGCAGAAGTAGCAGTTGGCTCAGTGAACGTAAAATATTAGTGGAAATTTCAATGCTTATAAATGTAGTGAAAGAGAACATATATCTGTCAGCATGTAAAGAAAGCTTAAAGCCATATACAAAATGGGAACTGGCATTTTAACTTTATTCAACAAAAAAAAAAACTTAATTTCAGCTTAATAAAAATAAAAAAAATTACTATATAAGAATAGTTATGTTTAGTTTCGCTTGGAAATAAGATATTTCAAAAATTTAAATACTCCACATTTTAGTTTAATTAATTTCGAATTTTAATTTGTAAAAATAGTTAATGGTAATTCTAATTTTAATGTAACGCTATCAAAATAACTGCAAATTTCATAGAAATTATTGTATTTTCAAACAAAACCCTTTTTCGTTTACATTTTTATCATGAAATTAAATTCAAGTTTTTAAGAAATTGTGCTATGAGAATATACGTTGAAATAGTCTAACAAATTAACCAGACATTTGTTGAGCTTCATACGAGAATCATCATAAATATGCTGTGAAAACTTAAAACATTTCAAATCTGGAGTCCTTAAAGGTCAAGTACAAAGCTGTTTTAACGGATTACTCAAGTCCAGTTAATAACTATTTAAGTCCATGCAAGTAAATTTGTTATCACTACTTGTTTTTTTTTTTTTTGATTCCAGACTAATCCAGTAAGCCACATGGACCACATTAATGGCCAGCTGCCGGCCAGGCAAATGGTTCACACACACTCACGCACATTCACGAGCCAAACACGTCTAATAAAACAATGAAGGTGGCTACACCACAACACACCAAGTCCCAGCCACAGCACCTCTCCCTTATACACTCACTCTGTGCACGGAACTGCATCAAGCCATATATTTATAAGGCATAAAGCCAAAAGGCAACAGGAAAAAAGGTGGCTATAAGAAAAAACAAGCACACAATTTTTTAAAAGCCCGAATGTAATACTAGCTTTAACCCAAAGAAACAGCAGCAGCAACAATAATAATAACAACAACACGCTGAGTGGACAAATGACATGAGGGAGTTTTAGCTGAAACTCTTGTCCACCAAATTCCCTTGTCCTTTGGCCCATTTCGCCTGACTCTGACATAAGTTTACACCAGGAAAGAGAAAAAGAGCGTTAGAATTATGACGCAAAGCCGCATAAATCTTGTTGACGATAAAAAATTGCAAAGCACAGTAGAAAAAAAAACCAAACCCGGAAAGAGAAAAAAACTGGAAAAAAAATTTAACCAAAGGACCTCTGGGCAAGGACCAGGTAGCGGTAAGCTTTAGGCCGTTTAGAGTTCGCTTTTCGTTGTGCGTTGTCTTTCGGTATTTGCTCGTTTTTTTTTTTCTTTTTAACTGTTTTTTGCAGATTTTCCTTCTTTTTTTTTGCTGCCTGTTCACGCATTGCGCAACAGCTGTCCAGAGGGGCATGGGATGGCAAGGAGGGACGGGCAGAGGGGCAATCAGTACTAAATCATTCAACCGAGTGATTTACCGAAAGGCAGCATCGTATCTGAGCGTGGGCCCATTGCTGATTGATGCCGTTTATTATAGGATTCTAATTGAAAAACTGACGAAACTGTTTGTCCACAAAAAAGTGTTGGACGGAAGAAAAACCAGATGAAGACGTTTAAGCCTGTCTGAAATGCAGAGCCGTAATATCAAAGATAACATCTCGATTATATAATCTATTCCAAATAAGTGTTGGAAAATGATCAAGAGTATCGATAATACGGACTATCGACTGACATATCGAACAGCTATATCACTTGTCGACTATCGATTCGCATATTGGTCGACTATATCGATTATGGACTATCGTTTCGCATATCGAAATTATAAGGCAAACATATTCAAAGAAATTGTAAATCTTACTACATTTAATTCCCTTGGTGTATAAATCTGGTTAGTCGTGAAACTAATTAAATAAATAGCCAAATTTCAAATAAACATTTTAGTTTTTAAGCCCAACGCATTGCAATTCGGTTAAGATTCAGTGAATTGACAAATATTCAACCTAAAAGTCCTTATAGAACCTTAAATAGTTGAAGTATTTGGACAGCAAATACATGAAGCTAGCTGGTTAAAGCAAAAGACCTTATGGAACTTAACAAATAATTAGGCTTATATTCCTTAGAGAACTTTAAAAAGTTAAAGTACTTGGTTTGCAAGTACTTACAGTTAGGTTAAATCAAAAGACTTTATAGAATTTCGATTGCGTAACCAACTCGAACTTTGATTGCCAAAAGCACAGCTTGAGCTAATTAAATAGTTAGTCAATAGTTGGAGTAATTTCCGCACCAAAAAAAAAACCAAAAATATGTAACTCGGCTGCAAGCCAAAAGCTGGAAAAACCATATGGAAACCTATCGAAATGGCTTTGGCATCGATGCCGAGCATCGTATGTTACTCAAAATGCCGGCTTACCAAAAAGCCCGAGCAAAACTCTAGCACACTTTGTGGCCGATCATTGTGCAATGTAGTGTGTGTGTGTGTGTGCGTGTGTGGGTATGTGTGTGCAGTCACTTGGAAGCTGCTTTGGCAGGCCACACACATGACAAGCAGTCAGTGAGGCAGTCAAAACCTGCAGGCGCTGTCCATCCGCCCCATCCTGGCAACCGACCAACAAACAATGCCACAAAGTGCGTGCACAAGTCCCAGAACTGAGCTCAACTCGGCCCACTTCCAACACTCCCCTCCCCTTCACCAACCAACCACTTTGTAGGCTACGCTATCAGTTCTTAACTGACCAGAGAGACAAAAGGCCATTCCGAGTTGGTAGACAGCAGAGCACAAGTGCCCAGCCAGAGGGGCATTGGGGTAGCCCATGAAATTAGTATGACAAGTTGACCATGCTGTGGACAACGACAGGGCAACTACTTCAGGCAACAACAACAGCAACAAGAGCAACAGCATAAAACATACATAACTGTGCGCAATTATCAAATGTCCAACATGAGGGAAAAGTGTGCAATTTACGGCACATGCGGCGTATGCGTAATGCAACATCACGCATACGCAACGTTGAACAAAACACAGCATGACACAGGCAGCTGACACAGGCCAAAAGCAACAGCAACAACAACAGAATATGTGTTGAAATTCGCATTGCAGCTAAGCTTCCCATATCCGCCAGTTGTCAGAAAGTCACTTACTTGCATTTTTTTTGCTAGTTGACTTCTGTTGACAACAAAAAGTTGTTGTTGCCTTTTTATATTTTGGTTGATGTATTGCCCAGGCACGTTTCATTCATCTTCATTGCATATTTAACATGCAGTTCATCATGTGCATGTTAGTTTTACCGCTAGCCAAAAGTGACAAGCCTAGTTTTGGGCTAGACAACTACTGACTTTTAGTTAAGTTTCGACGCAACAATAACTATTTATGGGGTCTATGGCACACATAAAATATCACTTTTACCCACAACTAATAACAATTTGAACTAAATGAAAAACTGTGGCCACATATTGGGTTTAAGAGCCCCACTTCAAGCATTCTGGCAACACTTTTTATTCAGCCACAGAATAAATCTGTTTCCTCTACCTGTAGCTCATAATCAAAATCAAATCAATCAAAATATATATCTACTCATTCTAGGCGTTGCCAATCCTAACAAAACAGTGTTGCCACACTTGCACGCAATTTGTAAAACTTGTCATGAACTTGAGCAAATGCCACGTTAATTATCCGCTTGGTAAGTTAAGGTGCTTGCTAAAATCAAGATCTTGATTTTAGCGAAAACGAAATTCAATCTATATTTTACTTTTTATTTAGCATTTGTCCAGTCGAGCAGCTGTTACTTAACTCTGCTCTATTTATTTTTAAATTACGAAATTTATTTTGTAAGCTTTTCAAAAGTTTTCATTTTGTTTTAAAGCCGCCATTTTTATTCCATTTCGCCTGCTGTGTCTCACCCTGCTCCCCTATTTTTCTTTTATATTTTTTCTACTTTTTTTTTCTATTTTCTATACATTTCCTATTTCCTCTGCTTGCCGTTCGGCCTGCACTCACACACACACACACACTCGCACACACAGAAAACTCCTTTTTCATTGCCCGATTTTCATATTGTAATCGAGAGTTGTTTGCATTACATTCAACAAGCGCAAAAGCGCAAAAGGGGCAAAGTGGACGGGGGTTTTAATTGTGGGTGTGGCACAGGCAGAATTAAAGTGTTGTTAAATACACTGCGAGGAATCGTCTGGATTCGTAAGAGCAGTCCGTGACATATCGATGACAATTTCATTTAAATTAAACTGTTTTTAATAGGGAGCTCAAAAGTTCGTACATAAATTAAATATATATTATAAATTATTTGTCGAAATTTGTCAAAAGGAAAAAATGTAATAAAATAATATTAATTATTAATATTTATTATATCGTACACTTTATTTATTGATTATTGTAGTTTAGAATACTTTAACTCAGTTCAAAATAGCTCTAAAAGAGATTTTTATTTTCTTCTCTCTTTTTTCAGCTATTTTGATTTATACTGCATACTTTTTGGGGCAGGAAAACTTTATTTAAGGAAATTTAAGCTAAAAATTGTTCGGAGTGTCTACTTTTAGTTTTTACTATCTGTATATTCATAATAATTACACACAATATCTCTACAATGTTTACACACTAGCATAACAATTAATTTTGTGTTCGTTCTTTAATGGAGCTCATTTAAATCCCAACTTTTGCACTGGCTTAACCAAAATTACAGGTATGCGAGTTCTTTAATTACCACGCCCAACTATCCAGCCATAAGCAGTACTACAACAAAACAGGCCATAATTGCGAAAACCGACAAGCGACCCCCGATCAACCCCCCTTTAAGAGAACCTTTGAAATAACTGGACTTTGCCGTGCGGTGTAATGACAAGCTCGTGTTGTTGTTGTTGCTGTTGTTGCAGCTGGTGTGTGCTAAATGAGTTTGGTCACATAGCCGAGCGAACGTATATGCCGCACAGTTTTTATGCGGATTTCCTAACGGAATGCAAGCAACGGCAAGCATTTTTACACTTGAAATAAAACGAAGAGTCTTTCGAACAGGATTTTTAAGGCAAAATAATATAAATAATAAAATGAAATAAAATTGACGCTTGCAATTCCCAACAAGTTAAAGATTCAATAAACAGGCAAGCTATTTGCAATTCTAGTCTGTAATGTCCGCTAATGATAGAACCTGAAGGCTCTAGAAACAACTAAAAATGTGTTCATTATTTCAACATATGAATCGTACACAACTTTTTGTTGTTTTGTTGTTTTAGATTAAACGGAAACAATTGTTGAAAGTTTTTAAAATATATGTAAATAGCACATCATGACATAAGAAGAGAAGAATTTTAGTACAACTTTGATTCATTTTACGTACGTATATGCGAATATGTATACCTCACTATTATGAGTATTGGATATAGATATAGCTGGCTTTTGAAGCGTACACCTACAGCAAAATCCATTCATTAAGCTAGTACTCGAACCCGGTGTGCATATATGTGCAATCATTAGGTTTTCCCTAAATATCGCCGTTATAAATCAAATCCTTTTCTTGCCTTACAATTTGCAGTTCTCTCTCTCTTAAAGCGTAGTTTTTGTTAAAGTTACATTCTGCTGTCATTTTTATTACAACATTTTATGATTATTACATGCACTCAAAAGCTCCCTCTCCCTCTCTCGCTCGCTCTCTCTGCCTGCACTGTTTACTTCTCAACTATTGTCGGACAACAACAAAAAGAGAATAACAAAAAAAAAAAAAAAATGGAAGAATAAAATATCACAAATAGCGCGCGATTGCACAGCTCGCGCTTTGCTTAACTGGCTTCTCATCTTGCGCCGCGTCTTGTTATCTGCTGCTCTTTACAGTGCTTGGCTGCTCTTCGATTCATTTCGATACGTTTCGATTGCGGAGAGTGAGCGGCCGTGAGAGAGTGCGATGGGGAGTGGCAGAGGGCAGTGGGCAGCAGCAGCAACAGCAGCAGCAGCCGCCGTTGTCGACTATTTTATTTTATATGCATGTATTTTTTTTTTATTTTATTTTACTTTATTTTTTGCTTGTGCTCGTTTTATTCTTTTTATTATTTTTCGTTTTTTTTTGTGCTTTTTTATGGGCCTGCGACGACTGCCTTTGTTAAGTTTCTTCTTTTTTTGTATGATTTTTGCGCCGCTGCTGAGATTTATTATTGTTTTCAACTCTGTCAGTAAGTAAGTAAGTAAGTGTGTGTGTATGTGTGTGTTTGTGTGTGAATATCAACCGGGCTTGGGCAGAGCGCACGTGTTTGTTTGTGTTTTTGGCGTGTAGCTGCAGCTCTTTGCAAATCCGCCACTGGATTGGATTTTGCCGCCGCCGCCGTCGCCAGCGTCGTCGTCGCCAGCGTCGTCATCGTCTCTCGTGTAATGCAAAAGCTACTCGACTTTGCTCTGCCTCCCCACACACCCGCCGCCATCGGCGCTGCTCGCCCTCTTAGCTGCAGCAGCTGCGGCTGCTGCTGCTGCTGCTGCTATTATTGTTGTTGTTGTTGTTGTTGTTGTTGTTGTTGTTGTTGTTGTTGTTGTTGTTGTTGTTGTTGTTGCTCTGTTACCTCCTCTCTATCCGCTTCAGCCCATTTGTGTGTATTTGACTTGGCGCAGTTTAATGCACTCTGCACAGTTGGTTTGTTTTCCCTGCTGCCCCTCATCGCACCTCCCCTAACTAGCGACCCACCCAGTTGCCTTTTGTTGGCATATGTCAGTTTTGCTATTTTGTCATATCTTTGCCTGTCGTTGGTTTCGTTTAATCGTTTTATATTATTTTTTTCAGAGTTTTGAATGTAGTAAAACAAGCTAACGCAGGGCAACTAGCATTAGTATTTACACTTTAGTTATTTACCTAACTTAGCCCTTGACTTAAGATAATCACAGATACAAGTTTTAGTTTCTAAATTTCTTAGGTGCGACTAGAATTAATAGATACTTATTGACCTACAATTACTATCCAAAATGTTCCTTACTAAAAAAAAGGGTATCTTATATTCACATTAACACATTATTCTTCTCTTCTTATTAATTTTTCTTTCTTTATACGAAACTTTCAAAGGAATTTGCAGAACTTGTCCCAAGATAAGTTCACATAATTGAAGATCAGTTTTTCTGAATTTTCCTTCAGTATTCACAGAAACTGATAAAGAATCTAAATATAGTCTCTCTCGAGTGAGTGGAATTTTTCACTGTTTACAGAGCTAATTCATTATTTATTACTGTTAATAACATTATTGTCTTAACATTTAAAGACATGTATGTATTTAAAGCCCAAGTCCAAAAGTCATTCATTCTTTTTTATAATTTGACATAGTTTTAGTATAAATTATAACCTCATTTCTCATGACATCAGTTAATAATTAATATTATTAATTTTATTTGTCAAATAGGTTATTCATCCCAATAAAATGGTACAAATTTCTTGCATAGCAGTTTTCTTCTTCTTGACTCACCCCCAATATACAAAAGTAAATAATTCCAAGGACAAAGGTTATACTAGATTTCCATTAAACGCAAAGATTCAATCAATAGCACTCACCTGCAACGAAAGAGAAAGAGAGAGAAAGATAAAATATAAATATTAGTTGACACAAATCGAATACAAAAGGGCGAGAGCGAGAGATGATTATCACAATAAAAACTCAGCACATACACACATTCATATACATATAGACACAAAAATTAATTAAGTCAGCCGGGGCGATAATGGACTATGGGGCAGGCAGCAATTTACATTTAAAATGTAAGCCAATAAGTAGAACGAGAGCGTAAAGCGAAAAACGAAATGACAAAGTGGAACTCAAAGTGAGCCCAGCAGAGGCGCAAACACAACACACACACACACACACACACACACACGCAAACAGAAAAATTCACAAGAGAGCGGTAGAGTGAGAGCCACAGGCAGACGGAGACGGGTGACGCAAAGCCAATAAGCAACAGCAACAGCAAAGAGTGCAAACAAAACGCAGACAACAGCAGCGACAACAACAAGTCAAAGTAAATGTTAAGTGTATAGCAATGGGCCAAGGCAAAAGAAGCAGCAGACGACGCCGCTGTGACACTGGCCGCTGCTAGGCGTGTGTGGGTGTGAGTGGGATGGGGCTATGACGCTCTGTGCCTGTTTTGCACACAGCGTGTGCTTGTTTTTTTTTTTATTTTTTTGTATTTAGTTTCGTTGTTGTCGTCGTCGTTGTTGTTGTTGTTGTTGTTGCCCACCTATTGATTGTCAAATGAGTTTGACGCGAGTCTGTCAAGAGTTTGCATCGGGGCGTTGATTACGTATACGACGCCTGGGACGTGCGATTAAGAGTGATCGCTTACTGGGGGGATTCTATGTGTGTGTGTGTGTGTGTGCGAGAAGCATTCAAATTAAAAATAAAGAGACGCATTTGTTGCTAGGAAAAAAAAGCAAACAAACAAATATTGGCAAGATACTTGATAACCAAGTTAAGCGGAATTTAATGAAGATCTTTAAATGGGAATATATTTCTTTCTACTCTGCGTCATTAAACAATTCTATTTGTGAACTGTTTGCGTTAAGAATTTGTTTATTGTTATTACTTTTTTAGGTGTCCGCAATAAATAATTGATAATTTTATACCCTTATTTTAATTTTATACTAATTACTGAAGAATTAAAGGGCATATCCAAGTCTTTTATTGATCTGATTATTTTCAATATTTTTTATTCTTGATTTTTCATTATTTTATAACAAATTAAATAAATATATTAAGCAATGTTTTGGAAAGTTTACATGATTTATTTGTGTTTAACAATATCTTTCAGTTAACGGAGTTTTCTTGTAAAACGGGGTATCTCGAAGCCAAGCACTCTTCACAAACACATTACTTGTTTTGCATTGCGTGTCAAATAGCCAGGACACGCACCCCACACACCCACACACCCACACACACACACACACACTCACACAGAATTGGGGTTTATTGCTCCCTACGAAAATTGAAAAAAATTATTTCAGCTATTTTTGGAGCCACAAAAGTTGAACGCCCTTTGCGATTTATTTACGAGTCTATAACTAATGAATTTTGAATTAAATACGAATGAATGAATACAAAATCATTCATCTAATTTTCTATAGACATTATTTTGATAGAATTCAAATAGTTCGTGCAGGAATTTGAAGTAGATTTCCTTTCACAATTCCTATTAAAGTTTTAATATATTTATTTTGAATTGGCCAATGCCTAATGTGATGGATATATGCTATTGAATAATGAAAAATGACCCAAATATTTATTTGATTTCCATTTAAAAATTATTAACAAAAATGATAATCAAATTGCAACAAATTATTGTACATTGAATAGTTTTAAAACTATTTTTGATAAATAAAAGTGAAGAAATTCTTTCATCATTATTCTCTTGAATCAACGGAAAATGTGGGAATAAAATGTTACTTATACAAAAAGAGATGAATTCAACAAAGTTACGCAAATTGCAAAACATTCCAGGAAATTCAATCACATTTAGAATTCCATGTAATTCAAATCAGATAGAAGTAAATATGTAAAGATAAAGAGAATTTGGAGATAAGTTAATAGTTAGTTAATCAAATAGTTTGACTTAAGAGGGAAAGTTTAAACAAGCGCACAACATCACTTATGACTTAAAGCTCTTTTAATCTAAATTACCTTGATATAAGTTAAGTTAACCCAACTTATTTGAAGCCAATATTTCGTGACTCCTTAACAAAAAAATACCACGCACAGCTTTTGTTTATGTGCATTCATATTTCGTGATGCTGAATAAGGGATATGTATCCCATTACAGCCATTATCAATTATCAGCCACATATCAAGAATTTATACATTTATCTTTATTTAATGCAATTTTTTTTAAATGTCATGTCAGTTGGAAGCCAGAAACCGAACCAATTAGCGTACTTGCGTAAACCATTAAAATGCCCGCAAGCACAAAAAAAATTATTGGCAGGTTAACTCAACGCCATCACACACACACACACACACACACACACACACACACACACGCGCGTAACAACAAAAATATGCAAACTGTGTGCAACAAGAGGCAAGCGGCAGGAGGCATCGCCTCTAAAAACTGTGATGCGTGCGGCAATTAAAGCGACAACCGACGGCATTTCATGCAACACGTAGCAAGAGCAAGTTAGCAGCAGGATACACGCTGCTGGTCACTCCAACGGACACTGGACTGTGGACACTGGACACTGGACACATGCCACATGCCACAGCAGCTGGCTGCTGTAACGTTGTCCCTGTAAAGCGACACACGCCAAAATGCGTGGCCCGGCGCTTAAGTCTAAAAACCATGCACAAATACACGCACACTCGCACACACACGTGGCTGGCAGTCATTAAAACGCCCACAATTGTCGCCACGCCCACCGTTAACCACAAGCCCTCAGCAGTCGTGCCTGCCAGTTGTTTTATGCCAAAATACATTTTTTCAGCTTTTCTTTTTACTATGGCACTGCTGCATAGGCTGTCCATTAGTATGGTTAAATGGGGGAGACGGGTGGGGTTGTGAGTCCTGTTAACCATGTTCAAATGATTGCCGCCCAATGTTGGATGTACGTTAACTGGTTAATTACTTCATTATATCCATGAAGGCAGGCAGAAGAAGAAAGAGAGTCTCAAGCGTATCGATAGAAGTGAAATCAAGTATCGATACTCATGTGAGCCTAAAACGATTCTTTTTTCAGCTATCGATTATCGAATGACTGAAAATGAAGCATAAAATAACAGAATTAATAGCTAATTTACCTACTATCCTTTCTATATAAAATATAACTCTTAAAGATGAATAGCCGTAAGAATTTAGCTGTCCATTCGAAGAGCACGTATCCCCTCTGCTCTCTTGGTCAATCGAAAATGTAACAGTAAATGCCAAATGCACAAACTCAATCTAAAGAAGCGCCTCGCTGATTAAATGCTTCACAGGGAAGAAGAAGAATACTGCGGCTAAGTAACAAACAAACTTGAATTAACATTAAACAAAAACAAAAACGCGCTCATTATGCTGCTCAGCAATTACCGGCAGAGGCAGAGGCACAAGCAGCGAGCTCAAAAGAGAGAGAGAGAGAGAGAGAGAGAGAGAGAGAGAGCGAGAGAGAGAGAGAGAGAGAGAGAGAGAGAGAGAGAGCGAGAGAGAGAGAGAGAACAAGAAGA